>NC_084764.1:20100000-20731250 GCF_028858725.1 Colius striatus | reverse complement strand
CATTATATAGAATTCAGAGTTAGAAAGCATTATTTCTTCTGCTAAATTTTATGTCCAAATTTTCTTTTAAGGAAACCACAAGAAATTATTCTAGACTGATTAGTCATTAATCAATGCCAAAGATACTATTAAAATCAAGTATCTTCAAATATGATTTATTGTTACTGAAAAATCCAAGTACTAGTTGTATTAACTAAATTTGGGTATAAATTTTGTAAAGGAGTAAATGGTGACATAACTAGATAAGACTGAAGAAGACTCAGTTCTCAAATTTATCAAAACTGAACAATATTTCAACAATGTATGACCTGAAGAAGTTCTAGCCCAACTCTTTTTTACCTGAAGAATGGATTTTTATAGTATACTTGAGAATAAATACTTTAGAGCTCATATGAAAAAATGTCCTAGAGAGCAGTATTCCATATACTAGCTGCTTAGGAGAAGTTCTATTCTTTGTCACTTCCAAGCTAAGTCAGATATTAGAAATAGCTTTAAAGAAAAAAATCCATCAATAATATATTACATTTTTTCTGCAAATTCCCTTATATTTTAAGAGGCTTTTCTGGAGAGTGATAGCAAAGAAAAGCTATTATAATACCTTATTAATGAAGCAACTATCATTGTCACATGTTAAGCTTTTACCTTTAAATACTGCAATTACCTATTTTTCTTTACCCATCTGCAGCATTCTTGACTGATTAAACTCTCTAACAACAAATAGCCTTTGGCCAAGGTTAATTTGACTTTAAACATCCAAGCTCCAATACTTAGGAATCAGTTTCGGAAAACAGGCCTCATCAAAAAGACAATTCAACATCATTATGTTCCCAGCTGCATGGTACTCTCGTGTGCCCAGTTGTACCTTTGCTTTAAAACAGATGTAGAAAACCAGAAACACTAAGGCAGCACACAGCTAAGTTAACAGAAGTATAAAAATACATCCAGAAAAACACTAAATGAAGGTTGGATGTAGTCCAAATCCGTGTTTTGATACAGCCTTCTTCTGGATATAGTTCTTATATTTTCAAAGGGATATCAAATTTAATTAATTCAACAGAAAAGAGTAAAAATATTTTTTTCAAACAATTTCCTGAAGCACACAATCATTCAGGAAGACATTGCAAGAGGTCAGAAAGTCTGACTAATTGTCAATAACAGGTTACTAGCCAATATGATGGAGTGCCCACATGATATTGAAAAAAAAAAAAATCACACCTTTCTGAAGTCCTTTATTTGATGATAACAGATTGCTCTGTTATAATATGCCAAAATGCAAGTTTTGTTGAGGTCAATAGCTTTGGAAAGATCTTCAACTGCAGCTTTAATTGTCTGTGAATGAAAAATACTAAGTATAAATTGTAGTTCAGAATTCATGACAAGGCACATTCTTCCTCAATAGCCTATTGTAAAATTTTATTTCATCGCTTTACATTTTAGTTCATCAGTATTGGAAGGCATCCAACCACTACAATATATCCTCTAGGAACAACTTACTGCAGAGGGAGCTCTTATTCAGAAGTTCTCTGTTCAAAGGCTGGGTAAACAAACATTCTCGGTGTTTTTCTTACATCACATCCAAATACTGCAATACATAATCAGTCCTTCATTTTACTAGTTTACATTTTATATCTTAATATAACACAGAAGGTACCTTTTGTGGACTTTTGGTACTTATGTCTATCACTAGATAAGAATCTATTCTGTGGAACTTAAGAGGAGAATAACTAGATAGATGTTCGGAAGTTTCTCCAACTCATCAATGATTTGCAGTTACACAGAACAACCAGAGAGTAGCTTCAATGGGAATAGGAAAGTATATTCCCAAAGTGGAATTCCTGGTTTCCAGCACCACGCTTTTACCATTATTTCACCATTGAAAGTGTCAAGTAAGATACATTCAGTTTTAAGGGAGAATGCAAAAGTACAACAAAAAAAAGAAAGTCCCACCTTATTTTGATACTTTAAAGTTCCTCTGTAAAAGTAAGCTTGCACACTGTTAGGAAGAATTTTGATCGCCTCGTTGCAATTCATAATTGCTTTAGAGTATCTACCTTTACTTGCATAGTAAGCGGCACGACTCATATATGCCTGTGGAGATGAAGACAGAACAATGACATGGTGAAAAACAGTTTTGCTCAGCACTAGTAACAAGGATTAAATAGAAGACAGAAATTAAAAGTATATAAAAACATACATCTTACAAAGTTTGTAGCTTCTTTTATTTAATTCTTGCCATGTGCTTACTGGCATGTTACAAGGCAATAAACTCATAAATGCAAGACCTGTCAGTCTTTGAATCCATCTAAAAACACATCACAGAAACAAAGCATCATGAGTCTTTACATTACCTGGAAATGTGATGGACAAAGAGCAAGTGCTTGATTGAAATCTCTGATGCAGTTAGCTTCTCCGAGCTGCATTCTACACAGTCCTCGCTGATAAAAAGCATCGGGGTAACTTGAATGTAGTCTGATAGCCATACTAAAAGCATTACAGGCCTAAAAGGATGATATATTATCTGGGTTAAATATGTTCTGTTTGTCCAGTTGAATTGAAATCATAGGCTAACTCACTGATTCTTTTGCACAGCTAGCTATGAGATATTTTTGGATTCAGAACCCACCAGGTACCCACATTGGATTTTATCACTTTCATCCATTTACTGCTACTTAAAATTTTGTAATATTTAGCACCCTACTTAATGCAATTGTAACCTCAAGAAGGCACAATTTAACTGACTTAATAATGTGATTTCTTATGTAGGACTGCAAAAGAGTAACCAAGCAGATGGTCTCCTGTCTGTAAGAGCTGAAAGAGTGACTTTTTTATCTTAACAGACAATGGATTAAGATAGCTAGTATGTACCTCCATTGAAATCCATTCAGAGAGTTTTTTTCTCTATATTGTACATTCAGTTACAAAGCTATAGGCTTTTCCAGGATCTACAGCTGTATAATCAGATGTATGTTGAGAAAGCAAGTCACCTTTTGCAATTCTCCTGTATTACCACATTCAGACAATTTTGACAGTCTTCTTCAAAAAAGAAATATAACTTTTGACAAATGGGGTTAGAAGCAGACAATGCAAGAAATTGTTCTCTTCCCTGTGGAATTCTGGTATTTCAAATGTTTCTAGTTTCTGTCTTGTGCCTTTTAGCAAATTAACAACTGAAATATATTTATTTAAATATCAATATTGAAAATATTTGTATGAACTCATATTAGGCCTATCACAATCTCACTGATAGGCTTTCAATAGTTTTCAACAGACATCTCTAATATAGTTAAAAGTACTGATTTTGTTGAAAGAAGAGAAAGATCTTTTTCTTAGGTAATACAGTTTATTTGTTAAGTATCATACAGAAGTACTGAAGAGAACCACACGTGTGTGTTATGGAACTATAGCAATATGAAAACAGTTAAATGGCAACCAACTCCATAATACAATGACCTAGGAATCTCCTCATCTAAGTTTACTACTAATTCACTGATACCCTTACATGAGTGTTGTTTTCCTTTAAGATCTGTGAAGACATTGATAAACAGATAAGAAATTGCCCTAGTTTGTTTTTTTTATTTCATCAGAATGGCAATTCATTGTATATATTTTAAAAATCATAACATTAGCACCTGAAAAATTACTCAAAAATTTGCAAGACAGTTTAGTGTATGTCATGAATTCAAAAGAAAATTGCTAAAAGGCAAGGGAGACTGTTTGAAATATTGAAATCTTTCATTCCATTATCATAGTTGTTTATAACCAGTGGATTCAAAGGCTACATATTATATTCTATATAATTAATACCAACCTGTAATAAACTTTTTTGCTTCAGGTAACACAGCCCTATGAGATAATATATTTCTGCAGTCTCAAATGTCTGAGGCAGGATTTTTGCTGAGGTCATCAGCAGCTTCACTGCTTTTTTAAAACTTCTCACAGCATCCTGCAACACAGAAGATAAATATTTTTTAAGCATTTAATTGAAAATGCAAGATTTAGTAGACATTTTAATTTTTCTTTTTCTTTTCTTTAGAATATCATAGTAAAAATGACTAGTCTGGTGTTCCTTGATGTTGCTGGAGTTACACACACTCTTGGTTTCTGAATGGTGCATGTTAACAACTGATCAGGAAAACAAATATCCCTGAGTTTTATTTATATTACACAAAGTAGCTAATGTACATGATCTAGAAATAATACACAGTTAATCCGTATTGTTATTTGGGTACATAAATATAGTTATTAATTACATTTATAGATTTATTTCCTCTGGAAGACAACATATACCTTTTGATGGAGTCTGATGATGATGAAGTATTTGTTACATATTTATGAAAATATTGACAAAGCATTTATTCAACAGACAGCTTACTAAATGCAATAACCATGAAGAAATATATTGAAAGAACCAGTCCTTCCACTGAAGGAACTTAAGTGAATAGCCTCTTAAAACCATACCATATCTCCAGATATGGACAATAATTCATGCATATTTAATAATGCTCTGGTTTAAAGGGGAGTGTGAGGAAAATAACCAAAAAAATATTAACAGTTCAAGATCAGTTATTCTTTGGCCTTTGAGAATTATGAAGGGACCACAGTTGAAAGTTTTAAGGTCAAGAAGAATAAAACAGTTATAGCATTTTTTTCTCTGAGTCTTACAAAATGAAGTATTTGTTTAGAAAAATAAGTTTCAAATGCCAGTGCCAATAAGGCCATCTGTAAATATTACATCTGCCTCTCTAAGTTGTCAAGGTAGTAGAAGTTTTAAGAAAAAAAAAAACAGGTCTGTATTTACCGTTATTTAAAAAAAAAACCTTCTCTTTTTCTACATTCAAATTACACTTATTCTCAGAAGAAAAAGAACTGTAGACACCTGAATTCATATAGAATTTGAAAGTCAAAGCCAATTCTCAGGGCATTATAGCCTGAAGTCTGACCATTTTCCTATATTGAGAGTATTTTGTGGTTTCTCTCCAGAAGCGGTGACAATTCAAGTCCTCACCTCAGGTAGAGCATGCTGAGAAATCAGGGAATTACTCTAATACACATCCTCTTAACCACAACAACTCAAATGGATTGAATAAGAGCTCCCTAATGATCATCATCTTTGACTTAGCACTGTTTCAAAGACAGCAGTACTAGTAATGTCTCATTATGATTTAAGACAAACAAAACATCCAAGCTTAATGATGGACGGATCAAGAGGTTTTATCTGGAGTATAATTTTTTCAAAGTGAACATCTTTTAATTTAAAAAGAACCTGCAATTGTGAGGCTAAGAGGAAACAGAAAGACTGTGAAATTTGAATACAGAACTTGTTAAGTAGAGTTAAGGGAAGCAGGACTCCATATATTTTGTATAAACAAGTAGAACTATATAAAAATGAACAGCTAACCCATTCTGCCAATTTCAATAATTCTCCAGGTCTAAAATATTGGCTAACTGCAGAACTCCGAAGAGTAACAATATTGGTTAAATGCTATGACATATGAGTATTCATATAAAGTTGATAGAATATCTGTAAATATACATTATATTTATAGTTCACCTTCACAAATTACATATATGTTTTTTATTAGATAAACACATTTTAAAACTAGAATAGTCCAATTTATGTTAAAATATTAATTAATTAGTTAAATCTTTACTCAGGTCTTACAATTTAAACAGTGAGGTACCTTGAAGGTTTATTTACATACAAGAACATTTCATAAAATATTAAAGTAATACAGAAAAAAAAAAGCACTATCTTGCTTAGCATATATATTATCTACATTTTTCTAACCTCAGTTTTCTTGGCTTTCATTTTTATTTTTCCTAAAATAACAAACATTGAAGGCTCAGGTTGAGTTGCAGTAGCTTCCTGTAAGCACTCTATGGCCTTATTGTGATTTTGACAAAATGACAGAATGAGTGCTTGCCGAACAGGCTGAGATGTAACAAATTCTGGAAAGAAATCACCATGAAAAACAATATTATTTTTTACTTCAACCTATATGTTTTCAAGTATAAAATATCTTTAAATTATATGCAAACTTTAAAATGGTGTCAAAATATTTGGAGTATCAATGTTTGTTTTAATATCCAAAAAAATACAAATATGAAGTAAATTCCAACAAAAGTCTTAAATTGAACAGATATTTATCAATGCGGGTAGTTTGATTGCTAAATATCTCCAAATATTTACTTTCTTCTCCTACATCTAAGAAAGCTTTGCTCTGCAGAATTATCACCACATGCCTGATCCGTTTTATGTTCTTGTGCGCTGTGTATCTACTCTTGGTCACTATCAGAGACAGGAAATTATTCCCACACAGTATGGCTATTCATGTCAGTTCACCAAGAACTTCAAGACACACTGAACACTCATTTTATGCCTAGCACATAGCAAGGAACTACTGAAAACATTGCTGTATACTGTTGAAAGTCATTGGGAAGGTTCAGTTCTAAAGCTATTTCATATTTTGTTAGGAAAGACTGTATATAGTCCTTTAAAGAATAAATTACCAGTATTGAAAGGTAGAAATAAAAACCAACAATAACTTAAATGAAATTCTGAAATCACAGGTGACAGTACTTGTTATAAAACTACATTTTCTTTGGATTCCACGGAAAGTAATCCTTACAATCTTTAGAATTACAACAATAATCTTAATAATAGAGTTTCTAAAATCCACCACAGACTGACAGCTGACAGATGAATGTATTTGTAATGTATTATTGTGAACAGCATTATTACCTTTAAAGGCTTCAGATATGCAACCATAATATTCCAGATAATGAGTTTGTATGCCTGAAAGTTTTGGGGGTTTTTTTTAAGAATTTCTTGGTTAAAAACTTGGTTCATAACTAACTAGGAAAATTGATGGAAATTGATGTTACCGTCATTAATTTCTGCAAGTTGGTGAATACATAAACTTGCCAGCTCATATTTCCTCAACTCCATTAAATATTGGCCCCTGTAATTAAATATTTTTGGATGTAATTAGTAAAACTATTTCCAGGCATTTTTTTGAAGCACAATTACTACTGCTAGAACATATTTTCATTAGTACAGAAAAAGGAAAAGCAGTATATTCCAATAAAATATCTGTTGAGCTTTCAGGGGTTTCTTTCCTCTCGCATTACAGTACCAGCAAATTAAATGCTTACCTCTCTTCAGATTGTAGGAGCTATAAAAATGCATTTTCTTTGGATTCCACAGATAGTAATCCTTACAATCTTAAGAATTGCAACAGTAATCTTAATAATACTGTTTCTAAAATCCACCACAGACTAACAGCTGACAGATGGATTCTGCTCTCAAGGACAACCTTTTTGCCTCTTTAGATAGCAGCATCAGTAAAAGAGGCCATGTTAGCCAAACCACATTTTAAAAGACAAGATGAATAAATCCACTCTTAAAACTGGGAAAATACAGCATTATTGGGTGGAGCATATGGTAACTAATTCTCCTAATACACTTGAGGAATAATATCGTAGCATTTTCTCCTTAGTTCTTACAACTCACAGCAGAAGAAATGGTTTTATCTACTAATTCATTTTTTAGCCTTGGTAAAAGGTCAGTACTTCTCACTGGGCTAAAGATGGAGAAGAATAGTTCAAATCTAAATTGGCCTAGAGTCAGTCCTTCACATTTTTTGGTTTATGTGGATTCTGCAGGAAAATCAGTGAAGGACCCATCAACTTGCGGAAAATACTTTAAATTACTGTTTTTGTAAAAAAGTTCTGACTTGCTTTTTTGTTGTAGCACCTATTTCTTTCCTTTTCCCCAGAAACTGTATTTATTTCAAAGAGTACAGTCCTGTACATGAAATAAAGTTTCTCCCTTCAAGGTAACAATTACAACAGTTGAATGACTATGCAGATAAAGTTCTTCAGGTTTAAAAATGCTATGAAAATACTACATTTTAAAAAAACTCATTCTGAGTAGGTTTCAAGGAATACAAGGGTGTTTACCAAAAGCATTCCAAATGGATGTTTTATTAAAAAGGAGATATCAGTGAAATTCTAAACTAATCACTTTCCTACCTTAATATGAAAAGATGTGATTTATTTGGATAAAGATGAATGGCTCGGTTTATATCCTTCACAGCATTTGGTAAATTATGAATCTGTAATTTATAAAGAAAAAACACAACTTCATTGCTAATATGAAAACAGTTTGGAGCACAATCATTGTAAATGTGCTTCTTCAGGATGTAATACCCATACAACAACAGCTCATAAGACATATATGCCCTCTGTAAAGGAACTCAATGTGCTTTAATAAAAGTCTGAAACATTTACATTACGATATTTCCACACTCTCTCACAGAGATCTAAACTCCAGTCAGTTTCTTTACTTTTCCAAAACTCAAAGAAGAGTCTGGTCTATTGGCAGGAAAGTAGGTAATGAGATCTACATGCATGTATGTGCTAATGAATCTTAATTGCTGTAATGAATTTGCATTTATTTTTCAACTTTCTGTGCATGTGATCCATTCAGTTTGCCACACATGCTGAGAAGAAATGAGATCATTATATTGAAGATGCCAAGGACCAATTGGGATAGCTGCTAACTCCAACTCAGACTGCAGAATAGCATTGATGGAATGTATATACTGAGCTTTACTTTAATGCTTTATGTTGAATTTTTTAAAAGGGAAAAAAAGGGAAAAAAGTTTCCCCCAACAACAACAAATCCTACATAAGCAACCTGAGCATTAATGAGTGATCTCCAACATAAACTATCATGTACACATTCATAAAGGCAATAAGAAAAAAAAGGAGTAATATCATCAATCCATTTAGGTTGACTCAAAAGATGTTTCCTTGAGTTGTGGAAGAAAATGAACAGTGTAAGCAATTTCTCTAAATATTTTGAAAACAAACTAAGCACTGTGAGACACAACAGTTGTTTGAATTCTACCAATAAAATCTACTGAAATCTGGTAACTTTGAACACTTCATTCCTTGTAGTGCTGAAAGGGTCTCAAGTAAACAACTGCATGAACCACTCTCAAATCCCATACAGCAGTAGGATATGTTCTGTTGCACAGTAAACTAAAATATTGAAAATATTTTCACTCCAATTTGTGGGTAAGAATATCTGAGTTTCCTGAAAAAATACTGTGCTCAAGAGGAGTCTGGCTAGAGAACACTGTGTTTCAAAATGTAGGGGTTTATATTTAAATTTTTTTTTTTCAGTATTCTTAAAATACATTTAAAAGGAAAAAAAAAGCAAGATTAGCAGTACATTGATGTAAAACAACAAAATATTGAAAATATTTAGTGTCATTGTGTTACATGCCAACAATATTTCATAGTTGCAATGTATGTAATTCTATTATGATGATGTGGGCTACTTGAAATGTATAGCTATACTCAAGTTCTAACATCTGTGTAATACCAAAGTATGAGTATTAAAATGCTCACAATAACCATAAATATAAGTAAAGCTACATTAAGTGGCAAACAAAAGTAAAAGGAATGTATTACCTTATGGTATGCTTGTGCTCTGCATACATAGGCTTGAACATTGAGAGGATCAATTCCAATGGCATACGTAAACTGTTGAATAGCTTCATAGTACTGATTGAGATGCAACAGTAGAATCAAACCAATACTTAGGTAAGCAAAGACAACAGACCTAAAAACAGATTGTGTTTTTCCTTCTGTTATTGCATGAAACCTGTCATTCTATTAACCATAACTTATACAGGTTTCATCTGCTTTTATGACATTTACCACACATCTATTTTGGTCACACTGAGATAAAGAATTGTAATTGTCAGCAGAGGATAGAGCTCACTAAGAAACAATTTCAGTAGCTTAACATATTTGGCTGCACACTAGAGGTTCTCTGATCAAAAACAGCCCTCCAAATGTGAAGAAATGATGACAAATCTCTGTCATAGAAGCTGGACTAGAAATAGAGTTAGCTGGTAATTCTGAGTGTACTGAATATACTGAGGAATATTGAATCCTTCAACCCTAAAAACATATTGTTGTTTTAAAAGACTGAAAAAGTTTAGACATTTTCTATCTAGCTTGATCACTTATTTTCTGTCATTTCACTTGCCTAGCTACTAGGGACACTTGAGTTTCCAAGATTCGCAGAAGACAGTTTCTAGGCAATGTTCAAGGCTTCCTATATCAGAGCCAAGACAAAGGAAGAGCTGAGGGGTCTTTAGGTCTGCCACAGACTGGAATGGAAGCTTTCACCCAAGATAGGACTGTTGAGATTCTCTGAGCTCTGAACCTTTAGAGTAAGGTAATTAATGCAACTAACTGGTATGGGAGGCTTGTTGCATATTGTAAGAATGTTTGCATGTCAGGCAGGGCTGCTACAATTAACCTGTTTCTGAAGTACTTTTAAGTGGTAGGAAGAAATATAATTTAGAGAAACCACGTCAGCTGCAGTCATCAACTATCACGGATAACAAACAGCATTTTTTTTAAAGTTTTAATTCAGGGACATCATTTCTGCCTTTTGCTGAAGAAAACATTGTGGCATTTTCTTTGGGGAAAAAAAAAGTTTGACTTTTTACCTGCATTGTGGACAGATTCTCTCCCAAAAGACTAATGAAATAATTAATGGCATGATTCATTGGGACTTCAGTTTCATCTTTTGTCTACCAAACCTGAATAATTTATTTGCCAAGTTGCCATGTAAGGCAAAATAAAAATTAATTTTTAAATACATTAATAACTATTTTTATTAGACTAGTAAATGAGGCAAAAGATACTGTAAGAACACATTATGTATTTGTGTGATCTAATTCCAGTCTATTTACTGAATAATAGTTCTGATTCTCCTATCCTTTATTAGTAGTTTTATGCCCTCTGGTAATCAGAATATAAAAAACATATATCAAAATTCTGAAGCCCAATCACCTGTCCAAAGCTAGGACGCTTTCAAAGTCACAGATTGCAAGTGACCATTGACACTGTTCTGAGTAAACAATCCCACGATGAAGAAAAGAACAGAAATTTTCCTGAGTGTCATTGATGAGTACTGTGGGAGGGAGAGAATAAAAATCAACTGTTCGGATATTCTCATATATTTTAGTTATTAGTTGCACATTACTTTTTACTCTATTTTTTTTAGAGTTTTAGAAAATACCATAAATAAATGGCAACATAAAATATATCCGATAACAGAAACTGTTCTCTGTGGCATGAAATATCTTCAAGACATATTTATAATTCTCAGTTACATCCACTTGAATTGCTAAAAGTAAAACAGAAAAGCTAAGGAAGTAAAGGCAAAATAACCAAATTAAAACCACAGCAACAGTCAATGTCAGTGTCTACTAGCAAACTTAGGTTATTACCAAACATTGAATAAGAACCATACATTTTAACATTTGCAACATGAAATATCTGTGTTATATTGTAGTATAGTAACTACTGGTAAATGTTCATTCCTCTTTTTAGTGATAAACATTTCAATCTTTGCAACATGAAATATCTGTGTTATATTGTACAGTAATTAGTGGTGAATGATCATTCCTCTTTTTAGTGATAAACACACACAACATTAAAAGAAACAAACAATACCGGAAACACTGAAGTCCTGCAAAGCTCTTTTTGGATCAGCCTGTTGTAGTATGCAACCTCTATAGTAGAATGCTAACCAACAAGAAGGGTCTAGATGAATAGCTGTTGCTAAGTCTTGTATTGCATTTCTGTACTCTTGCTGCTTAGCATATGCTCTTCCTCTATATAGTCTAGTGAGAAAGAAAGTTTCCCTTTAAATATCATTTCACTTAGAAAATTATACCTACAGAATGAAGTCACAGTGTGAAATCAAAGATTATTTATAATATTAACAGATGTAGTTAAATTAATACAAAAAGTTCTTCCATTGTCTTTGTCATGGAACCTTGTAATTATCCAGGAAAAAAAAGTGTTGAAAAACAGAATAAACATCCAATTTTATTTCTGAATTTAATAAAACATGTCTGAATGAAGATCACTACACTTGTATAAATCTTAATGTAATAGAACCCTGTACCAGTTTTGAGCATCACACAATTGAACAGAACTCTCTTCAAGTTCCGTAGTGTATTAGTGCAGCAGTTTCTTTATGGGAAGTACCGGATTTTGTTAAATTTGCTTCAAAAGAAAATAAAACAAAACAAAACCCAAACTTCCCTCATTTCTATTAAAACTTTATGAAAGAGTTCATCCATTTTTCAATATTTTCTTTGAAATAGAAGAGTTCACAAAATCATATCCTACTATTTTACACTATTTCTGCTTCAAATTCAGGAAGCTAGTAATATATTTAAACAACATAAATCACAAGCATAGGTGAAAAAACATGATGAAACAGCAATGGCTGTAAAGTTATCATATCAATGGAAAATGAAACATATAAAACATATTTTTCTATTATCGAAGATGCCTTTTCACTTATTAAGCAGATCTTATGCTATATCACACTTCTATGCACAGTTATCATGCAAGATACATATTACATCTTTTTCAGTCTAACACAGTAAAGTTCACTTCCTCAAGAATTTAAATCATGTCCTTAACTATCTAAACACAAGGCACTAATCGTACTCACTAGGACTATTCATAGAGCCCACACATGAAGATTTGAACCTCAATGAAAGTAGTAGTAGGTTTCAGGAAGCCAAATGCAATTTTATTTCAAAGTCAGGGTTTTAAGGAGCATCTGTAAATTGTTTCAGTAGTGCAGGAACCTAATGTCCTAAGAAAGCTATTCCAGAGTTCCCTGTGATGAAGCAGATGGACTGACAGGTAGAAGATAAATATAGAGGAATCCTTTCCTAGCCGTTCTATCCAGTTTGGATGGGAATCAGTTCTAGAATAAGACATTTGAACTTAGGTGCCTATTTGTAGTCTACAACACATATTAGGCGTCTGAAATTCCATTATAGTTGATGAAGTCAATATAATCCAAGGAGACAAGATCAATTCAGTTAATCCAAAAATATACATTTTTGTATATTCTTGTATATTTTGTTCATCTGAAAAGCTCCCCAGGCTTTATAGAAGAATCTATATAGTCTACTATAGAGTCTACTAACTACATTGATTAGAGTCCTTGGTGATTATGGCTACTCAGACACCCACATCCTATGAATAAAGAAAGATGATACCTAAATTCAAGTATCATCATCTGGTATTGAATATCTGCTTTTGTTTTTATTTTGTACCTGTTTTCATGAATCCAGAATAGAGTATAAAAACAATGTATATCTTTGCAGGAATTAAGTCACATTGTCTAGTAGGGAAATCTTATAATTTTTTTCCAATCTTTCTAAGGTAAACCTCAAAATCATCATTAAATTTTTTTTAAAAAAATGCTTCTCATTCATAATTCAAAATTTTCCACAGAAAACACTAATTCTGCATAATGCTAAAAGTGTCAAGGTAACCAATGGAAATTAAGCATACATTTATGTAATTCTTAATGACACTTTGAGTATGTGTTTAAATCCAGCTCTTTAGAGCAAAGCGCATATGCTTAAGTCCAACTGACTCTATATTTGCATTACTTCAGTGAGATCTGAGCACAAGATTCTGTGCTTAGTTAAATTAAGGTCTAGGGACTAATCCAAAGTCGTTAAAGCAATACAAAGATTCCCCAATGAATATCATGGCCTAGAAGTCTTATTCTATTTCTATTAGACACATCTTTGGAAATGCAATTGCTTTATTATTTTTAATGCATATTCAGTCTTTCACATATTAATATTATTTTAATAATCCACTTAAAATTCAAATCTTTGTTAAACTATATAGTCTACCTTGCCTGAGCATTGCTGGGGTCTTCCTTGATCACAGCTGTAAAATCCTGAATAGCTGTAGTCAATATTGAACGGTCAAAGAAATGTGTTCCATGTTTCATAAGTGCATCTGTTCTTTTTGGGTTACACTGAAAACACTATAATAAAAAAATATAGTAGCATTTGATCTTATTCCTCATTCTTATAATTTCTAATAATTGAAAATATTAACCAAGCATGAAAATAGTATATTCTTTTATTCTCAGATTTTCTTTTTATTCCTTTGTCCTTTAATGTCTGTTATAATTTTCATTAACTATAAAGGCAAATTAAAAAGTAATGATACACAATTGATAGAGGCTGATTGTTTGTAGACATTCAGTAATTTATTGAATTAGTCAGCAAGTGTACCAGAAATTATTTATTTCCATAGCACTGATTACTTTTTAAAAAAAAACCATTTATTTGAAAGAATATCTGTCCTCCAAGATACTTACCAGAAATATCCAGTTACAGTTTACTTTTACTAGGGTTACACAAAGTTACCGCATTAATGTAGCAATAAAAAAATGAACTTACTTTGGCATAATCATCCATGGCTAATGAAAATTGTTTTTCCTCAAAATACAACTCAGCTCTCCTGAAATAAATGTCATCATCTGTAGGGTTGCATTGAATTGCAGAGCTATAGTTGCTGATTGCCAATGTATTATTACCTTGTTTCCTGTAAATTTCAGCCATTGACTGGTATGTATCTGGAACAAGCACCCAAAATACAAAAGGTACTATTTAGCAGCACAAAACTACAACTCAACTCCATCTTACATGATAAAACACACAAGCCGTAGAAATAGAACAGTAGATTGAAGGTCATGGAGTCCTGTTTTAGTGTGAGTTCTATTTTTATGTGAGCAACAGAACTAAAAAGTTTAGAGCTATAGCTGATTTTAGAGCTGTGGATGCTTGAAGCCATGCATCAGTAACCTGATAGCTCTTCCTGGATGCACAGGTAATAAAAATCTTTACTCTCTGTAGAAATGTTTCATCGATCCATTTAGTGTAATCTGTTCATCACAAACAAATAGAAAGAGATTTGGTTTAAAGGTGCCTGTACAATATTTATCCCCTTACATTGAGGTCTGGCCAGGACAGAGTTTACTTTGTTTTTAACCACCTCTGTGGTGCTATGTTTCAGAGTTGTGGCTAAACCAGTGTTGATTACACAATGATGTTTTAACCCTTGTTGAATAATGTTTGCGCAGCATCAAGGCTTTTATTTCCCCTCGTCCCCCCTGTTTTTCCCAGCAGGTAAGCCGAGGTGGGCAGGAAGTTGGAAGGGACAGCTGACTTCAGTAGGCAAAAGGTACATTCCACACCATATAGTCACATTATGTAGCTGAGAACAGGTTTCCCTCTTAGCCTTCTCTTCTCTAGGTTAAGTAATTCATATCTCTCAGCCTTTCCTTACACAATTTTGGGCTTCAGATACCAAAGCATCTTAATGGCTTTCCAACAGACTCTCCAGCTTGCATTTCTCATACCAGGGGTTACCAAACCTGGACAAAGTATTCAAGGTATAGCATCACAACCTGGCAGAGGGACATCACTTTCCCTGAACTGTGGGGCCCAGTCTTTCAACCAGGTGGTAGCTTTCACTTTTAAGCTCCTACTTCCTGTTTTAAAGGTTATACCAGAATAGGGTTGACTGGAGTACAATAGCAGACCATCTCCATTACAGGACTTTTATCAGCTTTCCCCATTAAACAAATGGATACAATTTCCATCGGTCTTCCTTTTTTTTTTTTTTCCATTTAAAAAAAAATAAATAAAATCAAGTACTTATTTTTTACTTAGAAGTCCAACTTCTATCCAAAGTCTTTGAAGATTCACGTCTGCTTTCTAATCTTTTTTTATGAAATGGATAAAAATTGATGTAAGATTTAATATATACAAAAGCACATGCAGAACTGGGGTCAAAGGCAACTGCAGAAAAAACAATATGGAAAATTAACTGTTAAGTTACACTTCAATATTTACCTGCCTTATTTTTGTTCCATTTTTTTATAAAATTCAGGTCATCCAAAGCATCAGAAATTTTGTCTTGAAAGAGATATATCAAATGTCTATGCCAGTAAGCATTAAGAAGTAGGGGTTCTAAGCTTATAGCCTATAAAGAAAAGTAGTAAATAACTTATTTATATTCAGAAGCAAATGTTCAAATATGCTGAAAATAGTACATAGGAAATAAGAAAATTTTTGCACTGAATTCCTTAGTATTTTTTAAAGAAAATTCCTAGACTGAAAAACTTTTATTTAACAAAAAACTCTGAAAAATTTTGCTAATGTCATTTGCGTATATAAAAGCACCAGCTACTTACACACAGGCAAAATCAGAGTCCAAGCTACCAGAATATCCAGCACAAAATATTAACTAGCTGGGATATTACCGTGTTTGAAGATTTCTTTAAAAATAGTTATCAGAACTGTTTCTAGAAGTCAGAATTCTTCTACTTGAATGTAAGACATAATTAAACTGTTCCTGTAAAAAATGAATCGGATTTTCAAACTATGCTATTATGATTCCTGTAGAAAGTAGTAAACACTCCCTAACAAAAATTGCTTGACAGATATTACCAATTAAATAATTCGCATATGCTTATTATGCATACAACACACACTTAACAGCCATATGGAAATAAATATAGAGACTGATATAAATCTGAGACTGTTCTGCTACAACAGAAATTCTCATATTTTGATCTAGAAACTACTTATAGGATCCATAAACTATACATACATCATATGTCTTAAGGAGAAAAGTTAATAATGTTTTCACTCAAATATGCAATAGCAATGGTAAGCAATTTTGACAGTTGATAGAGGCCATTGGCAATGAATCACTTTGCCAGGGTGTGGAATTTTTAGCCTTTCAGATCCTTGATGCTTTTTCTAAAGCTCAGGGTGAATAAAAAAGATACAAGACCATCACTAACTTTCTATGAATTTAGACATTTTTCTGGTCAGATAGTTTATGGAGTTTGGAAGATATGTAGAGATCGTAGATGCACAAGATACAGATGTCTCTTCAACAAATAAAAAAGTATGGATTTATCTACAAGAGAAGCATTAATAGAAATGGCATTTGAATGGCACTAGGAAATTTAATCCTAAAACATATATTTTGGCAAAGACAAACTCTAGAAATACGGTAAAATCTGAAGGATGGATCTCACTGCAGGACACACTGGGAGTATCCTTAAAATTTACTGTATCTTGAGACTGTTAGCTGAAAGGAATGTAGAAACCAATATGAAGCCAAGTTGTTCAGTAGTTGTTTCATTCCTCTGCATATTTCCAAATATTCCACCCAACCAAGCTCTGCGTTTTAGCAATAGCTCTGATATTTATACTACTAGAAGGTGTCTGTTAATAAGGTTGTTTTCATGGATACTGGTAGATTGATGGTGTTCTACTCTCACAAGGCAATATCAACACAGAAGATCTGCATTATCAAAGTGCAAGGATCATGAAAGCAAAAGCAGCTGCTGAGAATTGCTTTTCCAAACATCAAATGCTGTATTAAGAACTAAGATGTTGGTTAAAGAAAGAACAGTATTTTTGCTGTATATATTATACAAAGGTTGAAGTATTTTTGGGTTTCAACCTAGATATGACGAGCTGTGTGTAATACAAATGTCAAATGACAATGAAAATACCATATGGAAAGTAAAACACACGACTTCTTTAATGAAGTTTCACAAATATATACAATTGTACTGTTGCTTAAACAGATTGCCTTTAGAAGGCTTTTATTGCTTCCGTATTTAAACTATAAGCTTTACAAATGTTCCTTTTCAATTCCTCTTTTTTTCAGCAATGTTTTTATTCCATTTTGGTTACTTCTTTCTAGTTGTGCAAGGTCTTGGGTAGAAGTAATAGTGGGTTCGTAGCACTATAAAGGGAACTTAAAAGTGTTGAAAGAAACTTACACAGAAAAACATTAGTATTATTGTACAAAATCTTAGTGTCAGATGATAGTTTAATTATAAGCAGGAAATATGTGACTTTCTCATTTATTTGCTTACAAATAAGTATGTCGGCTTTACCAGCAGCAGAACTTGAAGCAAAAGACTTGCTGTCCTTTTTGTTTATCCTATCTCTAACTCCATGTAGGAGTGTTGTATCCTGAGCAAGGGTCTCTAAAGAAACATTACAGTGCTTGGAGAACACTGGGGTAAATAAATACAGTTTATCAACAGCCTGCATCTTCATTCTTGAGAGACTAAAGTTGGATCGTGCTGTCATACAAAGGTGGCAGCATCTCACTAGCTATCAGCTCTCCTGCTTTCTATTTCTACACCTGTTGAAGAACTCAGACACTCAGTTACACAGAAACAGTTAAAATATAAAATCACTCCTTTTTTAAAAACAGTTCTTGATGGAAGTAAAACTTAGCATTAAACTTACTTTGTCCAAATCACCCATAGCTGATTTTAACTTGCCTAACTTTCTTTGTATTGCTCCACGCCTGCAGTAGTGAAAAGCTGAAGGATGCTCTTCCTTTTCTATTAGCTCAGTCAGTCGTCTTACCTCTTTTTCTAAATCTTCAATACTAACTGTTGCACCTTCAAGAAGAACAGGCTGTACTGAATTAACTAGTTCTATTTGGAGATTTGCTTCTTCAGAATCCACAATCTCAGTTCCTTTTAGCAATTCAGTATCCTTCTCCTCAGAAGCAGTGCTATTAGGAGGGAAAACTTCATCAAACCAGCAGTTCCATATTCCACTGACCCACATGCGAGCAGAAGTTTCTTTTGGAATTCCACCTCTCACTTTTGCAAACTCTTCAAAATCTAACAAACAAGGGGTGCTGGGGCTCTGGTACTTTTTGATTGCAGAAGACACTTTGATACTGAATTTATCATCAATAGGAAGCCTTCCCAGAGATACAGACCTAAGGGTAAATATATTAACATTTACTGAAGGTTCATAGACATACTAATGATACCAAATTACAATCTGCCAATCAGCAACTATTAAAAAAACCTATCATTAGCTCTCTTGTTATGATAATTTTTTAACTTATCAGTCATTTATCAAAAGTCATTATTGCAGCTGAGAGTAAGCAGAATTGTTCTGAATGATTCATGTTCCCAGAACATTGAGCACTTATTCACAGACTGTGCTTATTTCCTCCAAAAGCTTCTAACTTTGGTTTTCAAAGACAATGCTAAACCTAAGAAAAGAAAATACTTGAGAATGGAAAATGACCAGCCACGCTAGATGACAAATACTAGATAGATAGATATTTCAGTGGTAGATCCCAATGATACTAAGAGGCCATGAGAATAGAAGCAGAAAAAGCAACACTCAGAGGTGAAAATAAAAAATCATTTGACATGTCCAAAATGATAATCTGTGAAAATTCATAGCTTCATAGATTGGAACCTTCACAAGTGTTCAGTATCAACATCTGCTTTGAGACAAAGTGAATGAAACAGATGTCTTTACCAGAAACACTTAACCTTTATCACAAATAATGCTAGCCTTGCTAATATAGAAGGGAATACCAGAAAGGAATATAAAGAAAATATTTTATACTTACATTTATGTTTGTAATACTTTGTACCTAATATTTATAACATTTTATACATAAAGGGAAATTAAACAAAAAATGTAGCAGGTCCATGCTACATGCGAAATAGTACAAAGATTAAATCCCGTTAGCAAAACTGATATGAAAGCCTTCGTCAGCAGAGAACATACAGTACCCATCTAACATGAACTTGGCTACTTTCTTCCTTGATTACAACTCAATACACCAGGTTATCACACCACTTCAATATCTTTGATTTTGAAAATAAACCTACTGAAAGGTGCCTTAAAGCTGGAAAAAAAATCCCTAAAAGCTGGAAAAAAAACCCCAAAAGCTAAATAGAAAACTGGTTTGAGGACCAGACCTGAGTATCAGTGTAAGTACAATGTAAACACATGTGACTGTAGACAAAAATAAGCAATATTTGGGGTTATTTTGCAGGCCACATTTCAAGTATAAGTAATAAATATAAAAAAAACTAGCAAGAACATTTTTTTTTTTAAATAATTGAATATTTTTCTAGGGTATTCTATATCTCAAGTATGTAAAATAAACTTTCACTAGAAAAATATTAACAGTGATACATAAAAACAAAAGAGAAAAAGCAAACTCTTTGATTCATGGAACAAATGAGATTAACCTAGCCTAGCATTTCAGTTTCCTAAGAACTTGAAATTTCCCCCTTGTTTTTCTGAGAAAGAAGTTTGACTATTTTAACCATCTATTTATACTTGGTTAAAACTTTTTGTTCTGCTGAATGAGGCAATACCATTTTTACTTCAGGTGCAGCATATACTAAGTATCCTAAAGATACTTGAGCATATGGTGGGTGTTTTTTGCATTAAAAAAAATATATTTTTCAATAACTACATAATTATTTTATTTACAATGAATATTTAATATTAAAAATATAGAACATGCTATTAAATACAGCTATAAATTAAAATACATTCTTTAAAAAGGCAATATACATTAATTCAAGAAAACCTTTTAAGAATCTTCGGGGGTTGACTTAATTTCTTAATCACAGCTTTCAATTTTCTAGGGTTTATTATTTTCTTTGATTTCTTTGTTTTCTTTCTTCTTGGGAAAACAGTGTATTTAATCTCAGCCTTCTGAGGGCTCCCCACAAGAACAATGCCATTCTCTCTATTCTCTTGTCCAATCGAAGTAGGCATTTTTTCCACTAGTATGTCTGTCTGCATTGACTGTGAATCATCACAGATTTGATTCAATAGACACTTAGTAGATGAGCTTTTCCCAGTCGCTGGCTCAGTTATCCATTGCTTCATAACCTCCAACTCTTTCATGCTGGTTTTGAAATTGGCTGATATTTTTAATGTAGTTTCACCTTTGTCATCTCCAGTCATCTCCAGAGCAGAGACTGATCTTTTAATCAAATTTGTCTGTTAAAAAAAGGAACCTTAATTTATTTATGTGTTCATTTGAAACAAGATTTATATAGCACATTTCTTTAGTTTTAATGGACTAAATGAAATTATAAAGAAAGAAAAAAAAAGCAACATGGGGACTACACTCTCAAAAAAATTTACAGTATTTAATGGGAAATAAAGGTCTGCATACCTCAGGATATGTGTCAAACCAAAGAGATCTGAAACATTAATTCCAAGTTATTTGAAGCTCATAAAGGGCTAAAATGAATCTTTCCTAAAAAGTACCATAAGAAATTTCAATTAAATATCTCCAGTCCTTGTAGGAAAGTTAAATTTTGAAATCAAAAATGTATGTCACTGATGGTGACATTTACAAGAAGGTGACCTGAGATATATTCAGGAACTCAGAAGAAAAGACAGAAAGACTCTGAATAATGTTTGGAAGTACAATCCTAGGATACTGAAACACGGTTAATGTCTGAATGGAATTATGCACACTCATACTTTTTGCCCCCATCCCTGAATCACCTGACAAAATCAAAACCAAAAGAATAGCTGTAATCCTCTGGTGTTATTAATTGTTATTAATGAAGCAAGTACTATTTGTAATGGCAAATATATTGTTTCCCAGTCTCTTTTTCATTCCAGTTCACTAACTTGCACTATAATACCAGGCATAACACATCTTTGTCAAAGAAATTAAAATGCAATTTCACATTCACTGCCTGAAATTTATAGAGGGAAAGATTTGTTTGGAATAAATAAAATAAAATGAAAAAATAAGCAAAGTATTGACTAATTTGAATAATTTTAAATCAGACTGAAATATCAGTTATTGGTTATAGATATCTGCTAACAAGTTTTTAGTTTCTATATTTATTAGAAGAAACTGCATCGGTCTTCAGTTCATTTTCATAACTTCAAGAATTCTATTTAAGTAACTAAATAACTTTTATTCTTTATTTGAGATAATGCATTATATCCTGTGAAGTTCTGAAAAGATAAAAAATATCTCAATATCACAAGTGTGCCACTTTCCTTCAGGAATGTTGTCTTTCTTAAAAAATCTAATCTTCATACTAATTTATTTAAAAGCTGAAATTCACTCAATGTAAAGCTGCCATTTAAATATGAAATTATTTTTAAAATCAAGCACCGATGCTTAGGTCAAATAGCAAATCTGGTGTCTATTTCCCATTGCATACAAACTGCTGTTATGTTTCATGCCCTTTAAAATAACAGTAACAACATTTTAAGCGGGTCTTTGTGGACTATACAAAAGTTTAAAATAAATACATAGCCCTAAAATTCTTACTCAAGATTAAATTTGTTACAAAATGTTACTTGTATAATATTATCAAGGTGGGTGATCTTTGCACAAGTGTAAAAATTGTACTATTTATTGCTGATTCATGTATTTTGCAAAACAATTAACAAAACTTCAGTAGCCATAGAAGTACACAGCAGTTTACTGATTGGAAATTTGACAATATTGATGCTTTGACATGTCCGAAATCCAAAGACCTAATGTTAAATCTTTCGTCAGATATGTTGTTGCACTCATTTCAGGTTAGCTAGGACACAGACTACTCACACATCTCTATCCAAATAACTGTACAGTTAACAGGGATTCTCATTGCAGAGCTATGTTCTTCCATTTAATATAACAAATGCACCTGAGAAAGACCTCTGAGACTCTCATTTTTGCCTCTAATGAGAAAATATTATGTTGAATTCAGTTCACTGGAAGAATTTCTTCTACACAATTGCAGTTCAGGAACAAATACAAGTAAATATAAAACAATACCTCTAAGTTCTCACTGTCAGAAAAATTGGGCAAGGATTGGCATCTTCTCAGTAAACTTTTTGTCTATAGATAAAACAAAAAGCAAACAAGTCTGAATTAGTCTGAGCCTAATATAAACAGATCTTTCAGATACATTCTGCTTTTAAAAGCAGATTAGTCTAATGGAGATAGTGTCCAAAGAAAGCTGTATTTTCAAAAAAAAAAAAAACAAAAAAAACAAAAAAAAAAAAACACCTTTACAGAGTAAAGACAGCATTTCTCTACATTTATGGGTATCTTAAGCCCATTCCACCACAAGATGTCTTGGATCACATTCAATGCATTCGTATAGACTACTGCCAAAAGAGCACAGCCGATAGACGTACTCTATATGTGTGCTGTAGATGTTGCGATTTCAGAACACACTGCAAATTCTCCACACTGTTGATCATCTAGTGAATTTACTGGGTGTATGGAGACATCTTTCCAATAAGTATGTTTTAAGCCGGACAGTTTATATTCACTCTGCATTAAACTACATTAGTTGCACACCCATTCCTACATTGGGAATCCCAGACAAAAAAAAAATATGGCCACACAGTATCACCACAAACATAATTTCTAACTAGAATATTACTTCTTCTTGCATCATCTGTTTTTAATTGTTGCTTTTAATAGACATACTTGTACCACAGAGGTAGTTTTCTTTTTCAGTAAAACAGATGTTCCCAATAGGTTCACAAGTAAACATGGGATAAAATAATAAGATTTTAGTAACTTCAGACTTTATTACTTCCTATTATTATATCTCTTGGACTGGTCAACCTGTAGGCAAAGGACTACCAGCACTTTTCATCTCCACTGAACAACTCCAAATCAGTTTACAGGTACATGTACAGCCATAACTTGTGACTGAAGTCAAACATGATAAAAAATTCCAAATAGTTTTTACCCAAACACAAAATAACTATTATAAGGTGCTGCTGACAGAGGATGTAGATGTGCAAAGCTGATACCAGACAGATTTTGACACATTAAATATGATTCTCTTCATTATTTCTCGCCAGCTCCTGCAAGAAATGATCAAACCAGTAATTGTTCTTCTTTATAATCAAATTTATCTTTTTGCTTCACTTCCATGTGATCCACGAGTCAATTTTGAATAAGATCTTCTCAGATCACTGTAGTCACTATTAAAAAAGTTTTGTTCAAGGACAAATGCAAGCATTTTGCACCTTTAAATAGAAAACATATTATCCAACTGATTTTAACTGCTGTAATAGCCAAAGCCTGTAGACAAAGCTCTACATTTTAACATAAAACAGTGCCTTCAAAAACTAAATTATATCTCTGCTGCAGTAATAATATTCTAATTTTAGTTTGCCCATTTTTGGCTGCAAATATATCCACTCATGCATTTGATATCATATATCCCCAGTTCCATCTGAGGTGTCAGCATCATCACCAGACAGTTTTCCAAAGTTCCAGCTGCACCTTAGCTACCAGAATATTCAGTTGTGCCTCAACTTCTCTGGTAAAGAAATATCTTCAGTTTATTTCCCATGGGATTTCTGTAAGCTTTTACCTTCTTCCACCTCTTGGATCTATTCACTTCAAATAGCTAACCCTATGTAAACACATATAAAGGAACATCATCATTAGGCAGTTCAGGTTCTCCGTGGAGCCTAGAGCTATCTTTTCCTACGTGGCCTCCACGAACTAGATCAACATTGTTTGAGATAGTGAGGATTTGGTAACTAGGAAGACTCACACTGCAGCTTAGAGACATACTTCAAAGTTTCACTTGCAAATCACCTCATAGAATGGTTTGCCTATCCTTTAACATTCAAAGAAATTCTAGTTAAAAAACTTCACACTCTTTGAGACATTTCTCCTTTTCTACTTCCTCACTTTTTTAGATGTTTGGTAATAGAGAAACATCCAGTAAACTGCTCAACTGAGATGTCATTTTACTCAAAACTTTACATTACAGGGCCTCCCTGAATCATCACATAATGCTATAATGAAAAATAAGAAGCACCTTTAAAAAATGCAATGACTCATCCCAAGAAGTGAGATTTAGCATTTTCTATTAAAAAATGAACAAATACCTAAGATAAGTTTGTTTCTATAAGCCAGATATATAGAAATATTTTGGTTTATGACTAGATCTCCAGACTATTAATTGTTTTGTTAATCTCAATATTGAGTGTTACTTTACCAAAACAATTGTACCAGAATACACACCAGCTCATAATCATAGAAATCATTATCATCTTGCTCAGCTTCTAACTCTTCTTCATCAGTGAAAAAGTCTTCAAATACAAGATCCTTGATAACATTGCTCTGAAATATTAATATATTCTAATATTAGAATATATGTAATATTATTATTGTCAGCTATAGAAAATACAGTAATGAATAAATAAATAAAAGCTATATTGTGTTTGAGGTAAAGATTTAGGATGACCTATATCACTGAAGCCATTTATCCTAGGCCTCTGATGGAGTATGTTCTTTAATGTGATAAAGAACTATAGGCACAGAGACCCCAGGAAACTGATTATTGCTACCTGATTCTCAGAAGTTCCTATCTTTAGTTTTGATAATTTATGCCAGGTTGCAGTAGTCCATAAAGTAAAAACAGACACTCAGTTTCATCATACGCAGGCTAGGAGATGGAGAACTACATCATGTTTATTCCTGATATTATTTAATCCATGCATAAGTGTGCTTTGTCTCCTGCACAGGAGTGTGCACTGGTCATGAACTACTAATTTCTCTGTAATCTTTGCCATAGGAAGGTGCAAAGTGCTACAAATACGGGCATACAATAGGCATGCCCTTTTCCAAGAATGGCTCAGCTCTTGCAATAATGTAAGCACAGCAGAGATCTTCCATTCAAAGATTTCAAAATTCAAAAGCATTGACATTTTCTGAAACAGACTATGTTAAATAGAAAAAATATTTTATTACATTTTAATAAAAATCACTGTCAGTATAACATACTAGAAGAAAAACTGAAAAAGTAGCTTTCAACAAAAAGACATTACGCAAAGTAATATAATAACAAGTGGTAAATAAGAATAATTACTACTGGAAACTTTATTGTTGTAGAAAATTAACTTAAACAATACAATACATGTTATTACAAATTCTATGATGATTTCTATACCATGCTGACAATATACAGACGTGTTAATAAGATAGCAACATAAAATACATGTATTAGTTAACAAATATATCATTAGAAAAAGGTGTGTATTTCTGCAAAAGATGGGAATGCTAAAAACACCCTTAAAGTATTTACCTCATACGTGGGAAATAAGATTTCCTTTAGTGAAGAAATTGGAGCAGCGAATTTTGGTGGAGCTGGAGTCCAAAACATTTTTAAAGCTTGTGGATAAATTGAAGCCTTCAAAACCAACACAATTCAGTTATCCACTAAATCCAGTTTATAGATGACTATACTGAATCTGAACTATTAGGTGACAAAATTATGTTTTCTGATAAATGCTATTTTGTTAAAACCAACCCCAGCACCCAAACACAATGAAACCTGAGAGGTATAAGGCTCCACAGCCTGAATGAACTACCAGCTTTACTCTTTCAGTGGCTTTGATCATTACTAATTAGCACATTAGCATATTTTATTACTTCAGAGAAGGAGTTAAAAACTAAGATATGAGGTTTCAGAAGAACACTTCCCATTGATGAAAAATTCTATACACATATTGCATAATGGCAAATGTTGAAAAATCAGCAGAACTTCATTCCCAGGTGTTCCTATTGTTCCTACAAAGCCACTTTTATTCCTGGATTTTGTGTCTTCATTTGTAGGATTGTGCACAAACAGCATACAATTAAAATTATTTCTTACTTTCTCTCCCAAAATTTGCAGTTGTGGCTTTTTAAGACAATATCCATCAACTTTCTGACATTCAGGTAGATTTTTTGATGTATGAGGGGGAAGAAGGTTAACTCCACCTGTCAAATTATGCTGGAATTGCTCTGAAATAGGAACTCCTTCATAACAAATTCTGCAGCAATGTAAAATATTAATACATTATTCTGATTATGTCAGGTATTAACAGTTCAGAAATAGCTTAATTGTTAAAGAGAAAGACAATAAGGTAAAATTTTAATCGAATTAGGAATCAATTATTAATAAATCATTTTTTCTAAAGATTGAAATTACTTAATATAAAATGCAAAGCTGGTGCCAAACTTGTAGTTTTTGTAGTCATACACCAAATAATTTTAATACTACTTTCATGATCAGGTCCATGGTGGATATTATAGAAACTGCACACAAAAAAATATAACGCTAAGCTCTAAATCAGTATGAAATGCATTACATGCATAACTTTACACATGGCAAGTGCACAATTCAAGTGGTGTGCTTACAGTCAGGTATACTTAAATGTCAAAGAGAACTGACTTCAGCAGGAATGTCTGGTTGTTTTTGAACATCACCTTATGTGATTATTTGGGGCTTCTGATTATTTTTTGTTTACTCTTTTTAAAAATAAAACTACTGTAGCAAACACCTTGAAAAAGGTACATTTCACTTCAGAAAGTTGTAGTTTCAAGTAATTATATATCCCAATTTTCTATTTGCAGTTTCAACTTTAATAACAGTGAACTCTTTTACACAATATAGTAACTTGTAAGTATGTTTATATATGCATATGTAAATACATATATATAAAAATATATGCATGTGTGTATATATATCTATAAAATCCAGCAATAACTATTCCAGCTCTACTTCCTTTGTTCCTGGAACCTCCAAGTGAAATTCAAATGTGAAGGATCTATTACTACTACCCAAGATAGTAAAACTATTTTAGAGATAGTAAACCTATTTTAGAGATTAGTAGCAACAACTATTAACATTTATCAGTTAAATAGCTATTTTACAGAATTTATACATAAAATTATAATTAACACTTTTGTTTAACAGAGAGTAGAAGTTACATTTCTATCTTTTGCTATTCTTCTTTGAGCTTCTTTTATAGTACAATAATTTTGTTCTCACTTATCTAGTTCTTACTATACTAGCAATTACAAGCACAGAATGCAGTAAATGGTGAAACGTGCAATACATATACAAAAGAACGAGAAAAAACACCGCTTAATTTCATATGTTCGGGTATCTCCATATGTATGTAAATTCAAATAGGAGGAACACAGCACACTGGGGCACTGGCATATACCAATACTGACATCTTCTGGCGTTAGCCAGGTTTGGGGTAGGTTTTCTGCAAACACTAAACTAATAATGAAATTTCTTTGTTAGTTCCTTGAACTAAAGTGTGCAATTTATTTTACTTGCAATTTCATTGTCAGACATATACATGATATAGTGGATTTAATTATCAATTATGCTAATTGCAAAGTATTTTCATTTTAAGAACACTGTGTAAAGGGCAGGGTGGGGTGGGCAGGGGGTCGTCACAACATATTCTGAGAACCAGACATTTCATTTAACAAACAAAATGCTTTCTGGAGTACATTTGAACATTGAAAAAAGAATCTTTACAATGTAACACTAGTCAAGAAGCTGTGGTTCTTACATAGAGGGAAAGATTATAGATCTGGAAGTAGTTCTTGAACTTTTTCTGGGATGTTCCTGTCTTCAAGTGGAAGCTTTGACAAAAGGCCTGTTCCTTAAAGAAAAGTATAACAAGAATTGAAAACCTAACTTTTGATAAGCATTTGGCCTTCCTAGCTTTTCTTTACATCTATTTAATGGTGTATTTGGTTTGCATGGCAAGGTTTTGGCAGTGGGGCAGCTACAGGGGTGACTTCTGTCAGAGCTTCCCCTATGTTCAGTAAAGCCAAAGCCCTCCGGCTCCAAGAGAAACTCAATGCTGGCCAAGGCTGAGCCCATCAGCAAGGGTGGGAGTGCCTCTGTGATAACAGATTTAAGAGGAGTGGGGAGTGAAAAATGTTTTAAGTGAACAATCTAAAAAGAGTTGTTTCTCTTTTAGAGCACTTCCATCATAAACACTTTTAACTTCAAGGAGTTTATACCAAGTAATCAACTGTGAGTTAATGCAAAACAATATTAAGATTTTTCCTTTCAAGAAAAGAGAAGCAAGGTAGAGAAAAGCTGCAAGTAATAATAATACTATCCTAACAACACTTTGTTTCCATCTGCTGGTAAAAAACTGTAAAATCAGAATGTCTCAGGGAAATGTAGGCATTCCTGAATGAAGGTACCTTAAACATGACATGAAGTTACAAATCCCAATAAAATTTTTGTAGGATTTCTGCCAGGAACTGTTTTGAATATCCATTTATAAGCTTCAAAAAATGTATTTAGCTTAATACTTCTCTTCATGGCTAAAAAAAACCCAATAAAACCAGCTTTAACTCTTGGATAACTGATGTCTGCAGAGTATGCCAAGATTAAACAGAAGAGCAAAAGCAAGGTGCCTTTGTTATTTGATGAAATAAAGTTAATACAGTCAGAGCCCTAGAAGGGAGTCGTAGCTGACCTTGGGAAGTTTACATTTTGACAAATTGATACACCCTGCTTCACAAGATATTTTTTGCAGACATGAAAAGTTATATATATTTTTAAGCCTGTGTATATTTTTCATAATGAAGAGTCCAGATCAAGAAAGCAATAATTTTCTTGCTTTAATCTACCATAAAATCCTAACACTGCACTGGAGTCCTCTTTGGACAATGATACAGTCAAGCATGATTCTTTCACAGAAGAATTCAGAACTAGTAGAACAAAAAAAATTGGTTTTTGGTTTTTTTTTTTTTTTATTGACAAAGTCATCTGAGCAGTTTTTTGAAAGATTAAAACCAGAAGATTATGGCAGATGGTGCCACTAGATGGCAGTGCTCCAAAGAATTTCGTTTTCTAGATTTCGAGCATTAAACTACTTGAGCAAGGAATTTTTGTAGGGTTATCTTTTTAAACTTCAATTTCCTCAACGTGTTGGCTACTTCTCAAAAACCAAACCATTATTTTATTCAGGTCCCATCCTCCAATAGCTTCTACTACTCATCTCTCTTAGTTCCACTCTCGTCTAACTCCTTCAGGTTCCTGGGTATTTCAAGGGGTTAGGTCCTCTATTCTCTTCTTCCTCTAGTTCTTGTAACGCTTTAGTCAAAGACCACGTACAAGTCCTTCCCCATGGTAATAATTCAGAGCATAATTCATCACTCTGTGCTGCACCAGTAATATGTCATATGATCTTCCTCTCAGGAATAACCAGTTAACAGTGCCATCTTTCAGCCTTGCTAAGCTAAAGATATTATGAGGCTTCCCTTTTTCAACTTCCATGGCCTCCCCACAACATGCTTTCTTCATCACTAATGCTAGTATCCCATAACTCACAAGACTGAGAACACAAGTATCATTCACAAAATTCTAAAATTAAAGGGTTTTTTCTAATCTCTTTACAAAGCTGAAGTCTGGTATATAATTTCATATCTTGCTTGCAGCAGCATCCATTTCTTTAGTCTAGACAAACATTACCTTGTTATGTTCACATTCATTCAAAGCCATACTACAGAGATCGTAGTTGCTTGCCTGGAAAGCTATCCTGTTCTTTGAAGTAACAGAAAGAGAGGCTCATTCAAATATAAGATGATCCTATGCTTTCAACTCCTTCATAGCCTTTCCTTTTTTGTCATGTCTAGACCAGTAAAGCAATAACAACTTCTATTTTTGTGACTTCTGATGCCACCAATGATTTAAATGTAGAGGTTTTTCATTTTTAAAGATCTTTTTGCCCACTTTCATGCTGCCTCTCACACCTAAGAAAATCTCAGTACAGCCATCAATTTACTCTCTCAGAATTTCCTTAAATCCTTCTACTGTGATCTCCAAAACAGTTAATGGATGGGTTACTGGTAGACTGAAACCCCCAGTTACAGTGCTCAGTGTACAGATCAGTGTCTTTATTCTCCTTGAGTCCTTTTATTCTCTCTCTGTATCTGTCCAACAGACAGAAAATGCTGCTGAATCAAAAGCAAACACTCCAGTCAGGCCATGAATGATATTCATATGCTACCCAAATTCCTGACAGAAGCAGAGGCTCAGAAAAGCCAAAGGAAACATCAGGGCCTAATCCTATACCCTGAAATGCCATCCTTGATGGTTAAGATAATCTTGACTACACCAAAAGAATTCAACGACTAAAAACTTTCACAATACAATTAATGGATTCACACTTCAAGGTCAGAGAGAAGCATCATAATTATCCAGACTGACCTTCTAAACAATACAGATAAAATTTCATCAGTATTCTTTCATCAAGTTCACAATTTGCTGGGTGAAACTCAGAAAATACCTCAGAAAGAAATCCTGTTTTGGCTTAAAGGCTGTAAGTAATGGATAATTTCAGAAGCTGCTACTTTCATTGCTATATGTTGAAATCCTATAGCTACTCTCAATTTGTCTAGACTGAAACCTCAACTACCAAATCTGTTACGTTTTCATTTACTAAATACTCTTCCATCAGAAGCCACACCATGCAGGCAACTGTTCAAAACAACTTTATATCTCCAGTGTAAAACAAAAAAAAATTTAACTTTTAAAATGTCTTAATACAGAACTAATATTCAAGAAGAAGAGAGCTAACATACAGGAATAGATATGTCTTCTTGTTCCCTTAAGATGGTTTTAGGAACACTGTTAAGCACCTTAAGTGCACAACATTCCTACAAACTTTGATTTGGAAAAAGCATCACAAATTTAGCCAACAGGAAATTTGCTGTCTTTCTATGGAACTTAGATTTTTCAGGGGCTACTGGCAGAAATTTCCTTCCATTTCAATCCAGAATATGGAGCTCTCTGCTCAGGGTAAGTGCATCCATTCTTCCAAGGTGATTTTTTTTTTTTTTTTTTTTTAAGACAGGAAAAAAAGCAGAGTGGTGATTTCCATCTGTGCAATAATTCATTATTGAAGCAAAGAGCCAGGAAATGAGAATTCATTGCTTATCTGAGGATTCAAACCTCACTCACCATTAGATTATTTGACCATTCTGGGTACAGGAAGTTGTGCTGTTGAGCAGAAAAGAATGCAAAAGTCATGCAGCCAAGAGACAGAACAAGTGGTGACATGACTATCTCAGTGGTTAGAGCACGTAACTTACCTGGAACAAAAAAGCTCTGTATAATATTTCTAATCTCAATACTCTTTTTCTATATGATTGCTAATATCTCCCCTCCTTTATTTTAAGGTAAACACTTTTAATTAAAAGTTCAGAGAGTATTAAACAGCCATCTTCTGCTGCTTATCTTTCAGGACCATAAAGCTCCTTTCAGAGTTACTGCTTTTCAGGATACAATCTCCCCTCCTACAATGGATGGTCCTAATTCCCTATTCTTATCCTTGTGACCTTGCATTTGGCTCCACTAAAACACACGTTTTTCAAGTAAGCCTAAGTTAACGAGCTACACAAATTGCTCTGTAAAACTGACCTAGCCTTATCCTTATTTACCATTCTATTACCGTTTAGGTCACTACAGACTTAATGAGAATAATTTTATATTTCTGGAGCTGGTGATAAACAGAAACTATAAGAAACAATCTGCCAGTCTGAATACCATCAAGAGTATTAAAACTTCAACTCTGATTTTTTTTTACATTATTCTATAAACAAGGCACAAAAATCAAAAACGTAACCAAAGTAATAAGCAATAAAAAATGTTTCATATTCATTCATATGCACATCATTTTAGTGCAAAACATGTCAAAATTAAACAGATTTACAAGTTCACTACCATCAAATACACAAATTGATAATATAAAAACATGATAAAACTGAGTATACTTATTCCAAAACTCATTTACCTCTCCTCGTTACTACTTATAGAATAATTTTTTAATGAATATTTCAACATGCTGCATCAATCTCAGGAAAATTAACTATTATGCGTTTTGTTCTACTTAAGCTCGTCATTCATTAAAGATGCAGAATTCTTCTATTATCACATGAATACCTTTTACATCTGCAATTAATACTTTAGACTACAAGTTTATCTACATTCTAGTTCTGTCTATGCTTAACTTTGTGCATGTGTTGAGCTCGACAGAACTATACTCAATTACTTAAAGTTATGCTTGTTTCTAACTGCTTGTAGAATCAGGATTGAGGCAAGATTGTCTCTGTGATAAAGGGCTAATGGGTGTGCACTTTAAACCTTTTACTATTGCAGAATTTTACATTCACAGAAAGCCTAGTCTATTTGCTCAGTATTTCTTGTTATTCCAATGGGACTGCTCATGTGAGTAGAATGAAGTATAAAAATTCATGTATTTATAACTTATTTATAACCAATGCATTTTGCATTCTAAGCAAAATAAAATACTTTTAGTACCCTTGTTCTAATTATTTTAAAACATATCTATAAAATAAGGGAATTTTAAAAAAAATCTTTGGCACTTCTTTCAAACTACTAAATACTGACACACCATGGGAGTTGTTTCTCAACACATAATCCTTTAACTTACAAAATTAATTAAATCATAGTAGCTCTGAAAACATATAAGTTCATACCTTTCCCTTTCAGCTTGATCCTTCAAATAAATATATTTTGAACATATTGGTTCTTCCTCCTTATTGTCTGTGTCCTCTGCTGTATATAAGATATTGTGACCTCTTCTGTCTAAAGTATGAGAAACTCTAGAAACCAATTGTAAATAAGGAGGCAATATAAAACTAGGAAAAGCAGTACACAGATGATGAATGTCTGGATAATGTTGACCTCTGGAAGGAAAACAAAGAAATCAAGAAACTTAATGTCCATTCTCTATATGCTAAAGTACATAGTTTATCAAATAATCATGACATACAGCAGATTATAAGATATCTAGAGCTAACACAAAAACTTGGCATAAAGTGCCTGATCATTTCTACTAAAGGTAAAGATCATATTATTGAGAAAAGAGAAACAGGCAGAAGAAAACATTTTCATTATCATTTTAAAGTAAAAAAATAAGTGCTGTAGTCCCAATTCTACTGTAGTAGAAAGTAGAGTTTTCACTTATTGCATGGAAAACTTAATGCAGATTTAAAGGTTAAATTGGGTACATGGATAAATATTGTGTTAAAATGTTACATATACATTCATGTGCAAATTCTCTCCCATGACAGAATACTTTGTAAATACCCTTAAAACTTTGAATTATTTTTATATGCTACCACTTGAACTTCTTCCCAGTTTTTCAATGCAACTGTTGATTTTAGAGGAAACATCGGGTCTTCTACTATCTTTGAAAAGTCAATAACTAAAAAATTCTACCATTTAACTGTCCCATGTAAGTTGTTCTGAAGGTAGTGAAAGTCTGTTGACTTCCACAGGCCATGGATCAAATTCTAAAAGCAGTCTCCAGCTACTGTATGAACTCTACAAAGTTAATAAATGTCTAACGTGCTGACAGTTACAATGTGAAGAGAAGTATATGCAAAATGTCTGAGATGTAAAAAACTCAGAAATGGCTCTCGAAATAGACACTATTTTAAGTAAAGTCTGTAAATGTCTTCATATTTTAACAGAAAATATCAAATGAAAAGAGTTAGAAATCCACTTAGAAATTACACCAAATAGTTTTTGAGTTTAACTATGTTTTCTGAGGTTCTCCTCAGACAATGACACTTCCAGTATTTTGTTTTGTTTTACTAAGAACTATGCCTTATGTTCTAAACATATTATAAGGCGGATATCAGCAAGAACTATAAAACAAGTAAGGAAAAACACAAGATTGATTTATCACAACAGGAAAGAATGTCAATAACTCCTTTTAATTAAAAGTGCCCTACATATCTTTTTCAAGCCCTACAATTTTAATATATAGAAAAGAGCCTAGCTTTTTTATGCTTCGACAAGACTGTTTTTCTGAATCTTACAATCCAAAGTCTCTCCTGAAATCAGTGCAATTTTTACCAGAATGAGAACTAGGTCAAGGTTATGAAAGAAAACATCAAAGATAAACATTAAAATGACACAGTTTGAAAAGTAACTCAGTCACACAATACATGAGGCTGATTAGGATTTAAGGCTTGCTTACATCAACCCCCTTCAATGCAAAGGATAATATTTTTTAACTAATAGAATGTATGCTTTAATATGCAGACCACTAATTTAAAATTATACAAAATCATTGTGAAATATTTATTTAACTCAGAAACATTTGTAACATTTCTTCAGAAATGCTTATAGCAGTTTACCTCAGGATGCTCTAACACAGTTCACTTTCTCAGCAATCAAATTAACACCTTTTTTTTTTTTTTAAAAAAAAAAAAAGGCAAACAGTTTAACTTTGAATTTTCAACATTTGGAGTGATGGTCGGCAAAATAATTTTAGAATTCTCTCGGAAGTTTTTATTTAAGCTTTTTTAATTAATTTAAAGAAAATAAATTCAAAATGAATGTTATTTTAATTGCACTATTATTACTACTCTTGCATAGAAGTTTAACATTTCATTGAATGAACTGAATGCTTTATCAATGTAGACTGAAATATTTGGGGCATGCTGCAGGTAAAGGTGAATGTTTTTACAGCACACACTCTCCTAAAATAGACTATTTATCATTCTTTGAAAAAAGGAGACATGAAAAAACAATACTATGTGTGTGGCCTACATTACCTTCACTTAATGCACTAAATACAGGTTTTTTAGTAAATCGTGCAGTTTCTGCACCATTGATAATCTGGCAGTAAGTATTTATTGAAGGTAAAACACTCATTGTCTGTTGACACTATTTGTTTTAATATATAATCTTGCTAACCAAATGATCTTTAAGCAATGCAGATAAGCAATGGCACGCAAAGGGTCACTTAAATGCCAATTTGACTGTTTCATAAACTTAAGCATTCTTTTCCCATGACTATTCTCAGCTACTTAATTGAAAGTATTATCCATTTACAAACTTTAGGTCTGCCATAAAAAGGCTCTCTTCTGTATCCAATAGACCTTTCAGGATGCTAAGAACAACAAAAGCTTGTAATTAAAGCTTTGTTTTATTTTTCCCCCTTTTCTCAACAGAGAAGTGAAGAAGCAACCTATGGTACATCTAAACAAAGCCATCTATAAAGATCTTATTAGAGGTGAAGACCATAAAACTGAAGAGTCTCACTTGAAATGGGATGGACAGGATCAGTTAAATTAGGACACGGTCTGTACTACTGTAATCTGCACTCCTACTGCAGAATGACAGATACAACCTATGACAATAGCAAGGTAATAAGCAGTTGTCCTTAGACTACAGCTCTCCATGTAAAAATCTCTTGAATTTCAGACAAGCACTGACTGTAATACAAATTCAAGTTAATGAATTTTTAATATATCTTCTCTATTTAAAGATGATGACTTACAGCTGGCATTGCTTATATTAAATTTGTGGTATTTTCCAATGTTTGTTTTTAATTATTTTGATTAGATTATGCTTGGAATTGTATGGACAAATTCAACCCCCACATAAGCAACTTCAGTTTCTGCTGCAGTCAAGAGAAGTTTCATCTGCATACAGCAGGACTAAGTAGGGCCTCTGGATTTTAAACGCCATAAATCAGAACTATTTCAAGAAGATAACAGCAAAACTACAGAAACAAAAATTACTTGATAATTTAGGTCAGAAATTGCAAGTGTTCAGATGTGAATTTGAGGACATGGCATTATTTCATATCCAAACATCTATAATGCTAGGCGCTAATAAAACCAATATATTTTCAATATTTTTCTTATTATAAGATTTTGAAAATTACTTGACATTTGAAGTCTGAGGATGCAAAGGCTGATGCAAGTTATGTTTCTCTTGTTCTTCCTTCTGATCTTCATCTGGTTTAAGTTTTGATATTGACCTTCCTTCCACCTGCAGCACATTCAAGGATGGAGCCTTAAATGTTAATGAAGAGAAGATAAGCACAGTGTTGCAAACTAAGAAGTTAAATGGATATTTTCACACCAACTCTGGAGTAGAACAAGGAGCAATGGCACACAAGCACCTCTCACTATCAGAAAACACAATTCAATTAACTGGAGCAGTATAGAACTGCTGTCACTATGCAGATCACAGCACTGCCCACAGCTATTCAGGACATAGAATAAGCAGAAAAGTGTGATAAAACAAGATTTCCAATGCACTCTACCGAAACTGCATTTCTGTTTAGTGTGTAAGATGAGTGTATTTCAATGTCTTACAAAAAATATAATCAAAATATCATCAAAATCATAATACTACTTAGAACTGTTAGAAAAGCATAAACATATATAAAATTTGTATTACATTTTTAAGCAAATTCAAACAGATACTCAGAGGTTAAAGGACAATGATATTAGAAAAGGTTATTCAAGGTAACGTTTATCAAAAACAGGAATTTTTGCAGGAACACAAATGTAAGGAATTCCTATTGTTTCCATCCACAGCTGTTCATTCGTCATTATTAGAGCACCACCTGCTCCATTATGCCACACTGCGAAATAGATCAGGTACCTGATCCATTTTGGAAAAAAAACGGTAAAAAAGTGGGGGGGAAGGCAAAAATTAATCTAGATCTCTTATTCCCTTTGTGTCCCGACATAGATGTTTTGCTGGGGGCAGCTCACTGTAATCCAGAAGTAAGAGTAAACAGCAAGGAAACTGAACTGCTGGGGTTTTCACTGCTGCCAAAGTGTCTACATCTGTTTTATAAAACTAAGCTTCAAAATCTGTAGCCTTCATGTAGTGCTTTTTCCATATTTTGGTGACCTCCAGAGGTCCATTCCAAATTCAACCTTTCCATAATTCTGTTTCCAGCAAAAACTGCTAAAGACCTTCCTAAACCAGATAAGCAGTGCCATCAATAAAAAGCATTCTTCTGAATTCTACTTAAAAGCTGGCATATATAACTCAACAAAGCAGGTCCAAAAAATACAGACCTACAATCATAGCATAATACAGACAGAAACAGAGAAAACAAATTCTGAAGTGTTTTTTCATAAAAAAATTATCTCAATATGAAAAGTCCAGTCTTTTGCCCAGCTCCCTCTGATACCCCATGGCAATTACTTCTATAAGTTGGCTAGTTTAGGAACCTAAAGAGTACAATTGTGGTCAAGTGCTTTTCTAGTTAAGATTTTCAGTCACGTATCAGGTTAAATGAATCACAAAAGCATAGGATTTTCCTCTTCTTCACCACTCACATGCTTTATTTATCCCAGAATATAACTGCACATAATGACTATGTCTACTGACAAATTCAGCAGTATTTAAGTTCTTAGGAGAAATCAATGCATGAAAAATATGGAAATTTATAGTTCTATAAAACTATATTAACCATCAAGTAAAAGATACAGAGGACTGCAGAGATACCGAAATGAGTCACTACCTTCTGAAAAGTCTTATTAAAAATTAAAATGGTTTCATATGAAATGGTTTCATTCATATATATTAGTTTATTTTTTAAAACAGTTTCACATATCATCATAGCTATGAAAAAATATGAAGGACTTAAGTCAGATATTTGATATATACCAGAGAAACTGTAAGTTAAACATAGAGAAAATAGGCTGGCAAATATAAGAAATACAGAAAAGTTTGAAAGTAATATGTCTACCTGAAAATGTGTCATTAAAAAGAGACAAATATAAGACTATGATTTTAGCTTTTGAGTGTCAGGTAAATGTTTCTGTCATAAACTCTTATCCAATTTAGAGGAAAAAGTAGTAACCTGATTGTATGCATTACCATTACCAGCTTTAGGAATGCCAAAATATACAAATAGGGAAAAAAAAAAAAGAAAAGGCACCATGTAAGTTATATCCAAAGTAACAGAAGATATTTAACAACATTTATCTGTGTCTCAGACACCAATATTGATAATGAAAACCTGAAAAACTAAAATTACAGCGGCTACTATTTTTAAATATTAAGCCAAAGTTCTGTGAGTGCATCTGTTTTATGAAGCAGATCATGAAGGGGGATTTAACAGACTCTTGCTAATGAATTATGAAGACTATACTAAGTAGAAGGAAGTCCCTTTAAGCCTAAAATTGGATAACATGAGCCAAATCATTTAACTATTAGATGGAGATTTAAAATGTGTATGATCTCTTATTTCTTTTTCTTTGTAGAAACACTAGTTAACTGTCAGCTTTTTAATCAAAATATTGATGTGGTTCAGTTACAGATCTAACAAAAATTTACAATAACTAAAGCAAATATCTGCATTTTTTCCATTGAACTACTCTGTGTATAATTAAATTTCCAAATTCATCTCCACAATCAATCACTTTATCTTGAAATTGCATGGGTCCTTAAGTCCACTAAGCAAAGTAAAAGAACTTTCTAAAACAAGATGTCACAAATACATGCCAACAAATAGTGTTCTATAGAAATACTAATATAGAGTACATTACTGTTACTGTGTATAGAAACAATTCTAAGGATGATAGAGCCTTTACCTAATACATATGTGTTCTTAAACCCATTTCTTTTTCTATACTTCTGTCTCCACTGTTTTTAGCATGTGTAAAAGTCAAAGCGTGCACTTTCAAATTAACATTGAAATTATGTAGTACTTGTGTTAAATAGAACCAAATGTGTTATCTTTTCAGATGTTAATCTTCCAAACTACTTTGTGTTCTAAGATCACTGAACAAACACTCATGAGTGTTGTTGCAACAATATCACCAGGGCATTACAGAAGTCGCACACTGTCCAAAATAATATAGCAGCAAAAAATATCATTGCAGGACCCTAATACTGTTTAAATAACTGGGAAACTGTTCTGTTTGCAAAGAGTATATAATTTAGAAGCAGTATTCTACTATATTTTGAATATAATAAAAGTTACCATCAGTGACATTGTACTGAATATTGTTTATACGTCATTTAGCATATTTAGTTTTGTAATGAACAGATCAACTGATGTTGCAGGGTATACTCTTAAAACTATCTGCAGACATCACTATTAATATTAATTATATAAAACATTATAGTCAGGTACAGATGGCACATGAGATTTCAGTTACTGAAGGATTAGAAACATTCATGACCTATAGACAGGCAAATATTGTAAGAAAAATTTCAAATCATAATACTTTTTCTAATTTAGAAGAATTTTTAAGAAGTAATAATTTCATGTTCATTAATTTTCTTCAATGGAAGAACTCTATAGGCATCCAAAAGAAATAATTCTGCTACCAGAAAAGTTGCTAGAAAATATGAATCACTCCCAGAGCTCCTCTGTCCCTTAGCTCTTCTGGGTAACCTATGTGTCTCTTTGGCTCTTGCCTATCCTAAAACTGATCAGGAAAGTTGGTTGTTAATGCTCTGGAATTTTTCTCTTTATCCCTTTCTCCATGCAGCCTGAAGACACACAATCAGAGCCAAACTATAGTCAGTGAGAGGAGCTAAGGAGCAGCTGAAGCAAGGCCTCTAAACATTCAGAAGGTTTCTCATTTTGACTAGGCCTCAGCATTATGATGACTAGACTTTGAAACAACATACTTGCAAATACTGCACAATGAACAACCATCCCATGTGTGTGTCTCATCCTCTTTTTGTTTTGGTCCCTTTATCTCCCTTTTAACACCTTTATCTGTCTTCCCACGTAGTTTATCCAACTTTGTGTTCATCTCATCTATTTCTTTGGGCCAAGGCTATCTGGTATCTCTGCACATAATATTGCCTAGTGGAAACATATCCCATTCTTGGATGTCCGTCTCACTATACCATTGTAAACATAATAAAGACTGTTATTCTGTTTTACAATAAGCATATATAGTAACTTTAAGGCAAAGCAATCATTTACATCAAAGCTGTAGATGGAACCAGGTTAGGGTTTTATTTTAGTATCTCATTATAGCCTTGAAACACCAGAAAACTAAAAACTGACAACATATAGGAAAAGACAAAAGACATTATTTGGTCTTAGCAATGAATTTGTCCTCTGTGGTACTGTCTCTATAAACTTGATTTACCTTCTCTACTAAAAGTCTAAGCTTTACAGAGCTGATATCCAAGTGACAGTTTTTGTCATGTATGAAATCTCAAAAAACCAAAAGGATACTGAGCATTATGAGGTTTTCCAGGAAGACATCCACTTGTTAAATGTAGATTAGGATTCTATTTATATGTTGTTTCATTTGCAATCTTCTTTCCAATCTCATAAAGAAAAGCCAAACCCAACATCTGACCGAATGAACCTTAATTTGTTTTTTCCTCTAACCTTAAGCTGCAAGACCAGTATGAAGACCTGTTTTATAGAAAATCTTCTTTTAAAAGGCAGGTGGTAAGGAAACAGCTTGCAGACCTCTGTATGCTCTAAAGCATCGAAACCTTAAGCACGGGAAAATGAATACTATCTCACAATAGTACTAAACCTACTTACCTGCTTCACCTGCTTATTAGATGTTAAAAGCTCATCTTTAGGCTTAGAATCATTTTCTCTTGATTGAGATACTTTCTGAACTACTGATGTCTTGTGAAGGAGAAAAAAAAAAAAAATCAGTGTAAGTGGTGAATGCATTTTTAAAAAACCCCACACTTTTGTGCTCCTGACAGATAATTCAGTGCAATCTGTATTAGATGCAATTACTATTTCAACATCTATGCATTTTATGAAGCAGCTAGATCACAGCATCAATTTAATCTTAAGCCAACTATTTCCTCAACTAACTAGATTTCCAAAAATATAGTAATAGGCAAAGGACCTACAATGATTAACACTCAATAATAATATTTATAGAAATGTCTTATCAAATATCTAGACTATTTCTTCTACAAATTTCCCCGTAAGATGAAATTGCAAAATGTAAGAAGAAACATTCATCAGAAATTTGTAATAAGAGATCTATGATCCTTTAAGTCTGATGAATCATCAACGCCTCTAAACATTAAGCAATGTCCCAAACATACCTAAGTTTAAATATTTCAATTTTTAAAGCAGTTTGAGAGAAAGGTATAGAATGATAGGCAATTATGAATACAGATAAACGTCCTCTAATTCCATTACCCTAAGTAGCATGCTATATAATAAAGCAAAATTCTTTATATCTGGCAGCTGGAGAATTAAAGCTCATAAGAAAAGAGTGACATCAAAGAGAAAGAGAGAAAAATAAAGGTACACTTGTGATTTGTGAAGTACCAAAATGTTTTCAGGGACTATTTCAATTCCTTCACAGTGTTATCAGTTTAAAATATGAACTACCTATCTTAACAACTCTGCAAGCAAATAGAAGCACTATTAACTTATTATATTTTAACATTCCTAGATAATGCAGAATGTTACCAAGCTTGCTTGGTGAAAACTTGGCAGGACTTGAGATTCAGTTTTTATTTCCTCATGTTCAACTGGTGCCTGTTGTATAAGCAAGAGAAGAAAACTAGTGTCAAACAATAATGCTAAAAAAAATAAAATTATGCATATTATCTTACAGAACAAAACAACATCAAAACATTATACATGCATAAGTTGAAGTTGAGGTCTTCATTACACAATCGATTTGAAAGCAACAAGTACATCCTGAGACAAATGATCTTAGGGTCATCTTTTGCCAACAATTACACACATGCTTAACTTTTTATTATAAATAAGTTCTCCATGGAGCTGCTTATAGTAGACAAGTTTAAAAGTCAAGTGCAATTTTCAGTTAACTATTTTCTCCACAGGAAAAAAAGATCATTGCACCACTATCTGAAAAGCTATTACAAAATTTGAAGTTGTTCTTAGTTCCTGGAAGTGCCATTCCTCCTCATCAAAGGAACAATTTAACAAGTCACCTTTTGGTTACAGTCTATCTGTAGAAAAAAAAAAAAAAGCCAAAATAGAATGCAGCAGCTCTCAAAACAGACAATAGTGCTACGGACAGTGTGCTTTCTAAGCATCCAGTCAGCATACATGTACATAACTCAGCACACACATACTTTACCTTTTGTGACATATGCTGGTTTGAGGAACTACGTTTTAAGGATAATGGTAATGAACAAAAGTATCACATCTAAACTGCATTTTATTTTAGAATATAGTTGTTTAAAACTTCTACAGAAACGCTAAATATTTCTGGGGAAAATATTTCAGAGACACTGGTTGATGCAAGAGTGCATTAAAGCTCCCAGTTAAATATGTCAAGGAATATGACAGTCTGACATGTCAAGAAAAAAATCCTTGCTGGCACTGCAAATGTCCGTTTGCTCTTTAAACATAAAGATCTTCCACAGTAGAGTTTTTTATTCCATTGAGTTCATTGTCCAACTAGCCATTTAATTTTTTTTTAATGCCTAGGATTTTTCCCATTAACTTTAGTACCACATAGGAAGCATATCCTCAGCTGTAACATTTTTTTCCTTGCATTTAGAAAATTTAAAAAAGGATGAGTCTTCAGGCTAACACAAAGTTATAGATGCATATTTTACCCCAAAAATGTATAACTATAAAGGAATAAAAAGCTTTGGCCTTGCAGAATATTGTACACATTGATGTTTTGCTTTTAACCAAGGTCTTAGTAATTTATCTACTTTTGACAGAAAACACAGGTTAAGAAAAATCAATTCATATTACATATGGTTTTTTTTCATCACCAGGAGAGCAAGGAACTAAAATATAGGAACATAGCAACAACTCAGACTAAATAGAAAGAATTTTTTCAGATTTTATACCTTCTCAAGCTATACCAAATAACCTTCCTCTTCTTTACAACACATGCACATTTTCACACATGGTGATTACCATGGACTATTAATTGTTAGAGTCCATCTTAGCCAATTGTCATTCTTTCCCCATGCAATTTATTATCCAATTCATGGAATGAAAGAGAAATTTTCACAAAGCCTTTCATACAATGAGACTGGATCAACTTACATTTCTACACTGTTGCATAATATGTGAATTACAATTTTACATATTAATTTTCCTGTTCTGTCAAAACCAACAGAATTATATAAGTAAATATTATCTTCATTTCATTTTAGCCACCTGTACATGTTATGCGACTCCTTTCCTTTGCTGGGTGCAGTGTTTTCTCTTTTGTCCACTCCCCATGGGAGAATTGCAGGCACAATGCTGTTGTGTTATTTTAATAAAATGATGTGTACTGTCTATATATGTACTATGGGGCTGTTTGTTTGCACTAACAAAAACGAGGCCAAATAGGCGTGATCTAACTTTGGGAAATAAAAGTGTTGACAACTATGGCAACTCTTAATTCGTGTGGGAATCTGTTCTTGGGTGTTCTGCCCATTCTTGAGGAAGCAGTTTCCTGCACTGACATTTTTAACCTTGTGATCGAAAATTCTACAGCTTTATTATCCATAGCCTCCTGAAGGCACAGAAAACTATTTCTATAAACTATTTCTAAGCAATATATAGCAAATCAAAAGCATTTTGATAACTCTTAAGAATTTTAACACTTTTAGTTGTTTTGGTATGTCTATGGTATCCTTTGTGGCTGAAGAGGTTCATTGGGAATCCTGACAAAGAAAATTGAGATTTTATTGTTGTTTGGTGAGGGTTTTTTCAATAATCACCTCTAAATGTATGTTACTTAAATATTTTTGTCTGGAATTTCTTCGGTTCCTCATTTGATAATTACATGCTATTAACATAAATTCTCTTCCTCTCTATTGTGACAAGAAAAGTCTCTACAACCAGTGCAGAAAAGACCCTGACAAATAATAAAAGGTCAACCTAGGTGCGTGAACATACAAATATTTTAAAACATTCTTTTAACATGTTGAATTTATACAAATTATTTATACACAAACACAGCTACCACCTTGTATCCCTTTGGCAAAGCTTGAAGCTCTAGGAGATTACAATCTATCTGATTAAAACCAATCTAGTTTCACAACAGCAGCTTACAGACCTAAGGACGATCAATCTCCCATTTAGCTAGACTTCACGGTAAAAAGACAGTTTTTGTTCCACAAAGACTGTAACATTTTTAGGACAAGCATAAATGACGAGAGCCTAATGATCATAAGGAACTGGAAAGTGATTGTTGATCAAATGTAACCAACCGTACAAACGGATTGTTTTTAATTAGTTACTTGCACTGGTAACTTATGAAATAAAAAGATTTCAGATGTGTACACATGTGAACCATCTACCCAACTTCTCTCCCTAGGCAATTTCTTGCAACATTATGAAAACAAAACATTCTTTCAAATAAATAAATCTAAAGTAATATGAGTTTGCAGTTCCAGAAAAAGAACAATTTCTGTATCTAGTAGTAGTGTCCCTCCTTGAAGACTGAGCAGCCCCCTTCAGTAAGCAGCAGGAAGTGCCATAGCCTTTACCATGATTAACCTTATTAAGCATTGTCAACAAAATACACTTCCTCAATTCATAATGTAATAGCAAACTCATAATAAAAAGCATCACTGTCATGATTTAGCTACATTTTAATGGATGCTAAGACCATGAGAACTCTCCACAAGCCACCTGTAAGCAGAAAATAAGAAAATAAAAAAGAAGTGCTAGGTTTTTCACCACTTAAAAAGAACTAAATTAATTGAAGTCTCTTGATCATTTGCATGACACTTAGAATACATCTTATAACATCTAAAGGGTATAAAACCAAACATTTACAATGAGCTTCTTAAAAAGACTGTTTTATGTGAAAGCACTGTATGCTCTATTGCATAGTTTTCATGTCAGCTGAAATATACAGAACATATAGAGGAAATAAGTGCATACTGTAAAGTTATGATCAAGTACAAGTCTATCTCTTCTTGAATTTTAATGATAATTAGTCTCTATCAAACCACTTTTGAGAGAGTATTAATGTATTATAGAGAAAAAAAAAATCTTCAAGGCCTTGCTATTGATGTTAGCTTACCAGAGACATAGATATTTTTTAACACTAAAGTGTATTTTATGTTGGCATGCTGCTAGTAGGGTGCATTGTATAGTCTTTGTTTAATAGAAGCATTCAAATTTCATTATTTTTTAAGAACAAAAATGCTGTTCATTCAGCTACCACCCTCACAAGCTCATCAGAGGTACCAAAGAACTGATCTGCTTAAAACCGTAACTAACTAAAAATGAGCTGCAGGTTCATCACCAAGAGAGCTGAACATCTAGCTGAATACCAAGAAAACACATTTCTGAAATGAATATAAACACCCTCCTATGGATACTTAAATCCAACATATAACTTAATAATTCAGTATACTTCAGGGGTTGCAACAAGCCTCAAGGCAAGAAAATTACTCCAGGCATTGGAAATTATATTGTTCTTATAATAAAAAATCTACCTTTTAACAGAAAATGTGGTATGAATCGTTATTCATAAATTATTTCCCTTGAAAGAAACAGGGCTAAGTACTAATGTCCTACCGAGCTGGCATTTCACTCCCCAGATAATGCTCTTTCAGATGTAGGGGGAAAAAACAGCACTCAGTCCCCACTGCAGTCTCACAAGTTATCAATGTTCATCAGTCATTAATTCAAGATCAAGAATATTATAAAGGGAACAGAATATTTTTTTTGTAAGAAATGAAAACCACATTAACTTCTGAGAGCTTGTTTTCATTTTAGTAGCTCTGTTCTTCTAGGTATTTCTATTTCATTTAGAAGACTACATTTCATACTTCTTTAGAGAAGGCAAGCCTTGAAGCTCAGTGTAAAGTAAACAAACCATGCATAATAATAATAAAGAATTGCTAGAGTCTTCATTCTATTTATAAGGTCACTTAAGTTCAAAAGACATTTGCTGCAAATGCCTTTGATTAAAACAAAATTGTAATCAGCAAGGGTCTCATTCATTCTCACCAATGTCCATATGTCCATACCTAAAAAACTATTAAACAACAAACAACTGGACCAGAAAGTCATCACCAAGTTCAAATTTTCAGTTACTTTGAACCTGGATGATGTTTTAGAAATAAAGCATTAAACGTACTCCAGAGGTCAGATTTTCAAAGCTCAGAGCACAGCAGCTCACACTACAAAAAACAGAGTTGTTTCTCTTCCAGTTTAAAGTATCAAGACTTGATAGTGGCCAAACTTCAAAAATCTTACCTAAAACATCAGACATGTTTAGAAAAACCCATGCAATTCAGCACATATCACTGATCACTTTTAATTATTTGTGATAAGTGGAAAAATAAACTGTTTTCCAGATACACAATCATCTCTAGCCCTCTTCCCAGCTGCCTGAAGGACTTTTGTAACCAACTGGAAAACTTCAACCAAAGAGAATCGTCACTAATTTATTATATTTCTAAAATACAAGTCAAGAAACAAAAAAGGTGTCATATCAGCGCTCTGAGTCTGAGAAAAAACTCTGATTTCAATCTCAACTGAAATATACCAGAAATTATAGAGAGTGGGAGACTGTGAATGCCTCAACCACAAAACAGCTCTCAGAATAATACCAAATCAGAGGACATAAATCTGCTGGAAATGCAGTTTCAGACTTGCTGCTCATGGACTTACACATTTAAATTAACTCAGTTCAGATTTTGTTTTCTTCTGATTTTTATATTTAATCAAAAGACAGTCAACCTCACATAAAGGGAATGTAAGGTACTGCACTTAAGCTCTATGAGAGATACTCTGTGATGACATAAAGTAGCATTTTGATAGCTGTAGGAAACAATGTTCTTTATCAAATCCTAACACACAGGTTCATATGCTTTTCACCAGCCTTCCATAATTTCTTGCAGAGACAGTTGCTGCTGAAAAGGAGCAGTTCACCTTCCATGGGCCAATTCACTCCATGGCACCCCTAGCAAGTGCTAGCATGAATATCAACTGGGATAGGGATTTTTGTGACATGGAACTAGGCAACAGAACTAGAACAAAACTATCACTCTTGCTAAGAGAGGACAATGATAGTAAGTTACTAGTCTAGTTAACAAATTAATTAGCAACCCTTTGGTGAAAATCTAAGAAAGTTACCTGATGCCTAGTATTACTGATATCTCCTGCTGTAATTAATTGACTCTCTTAGAATTGCTTACACAATCCACATGACTGTGAAAATAAAGGACTTGTCTTATCAAGACTTCACAAGCTAAACAACAACTAAAAGAAGCAATATTTCCAACAATATCGCAAAGTCATTTAATGCACTTTTCCATCTATCAGACTAGAATATGTCATCTTAAAAAAGAAAAAGAAAAAGATGTATTAAACTATAGGCAGTATAATAAAAATAACACCTAAAAAGAGCTTATGTTTAATATATTTTTATATTAGCTCATTCTAATTTTTAAGGGACACCAAAAAACCTGGCAGAAGAAACAGTGAAAAATATCCTATGACCCATTAGTGTCTCTATGCATTTGTTTTATCTGGCTTCTGTGTTGTAACACATTGTAGGAGCTGGGAAAAAAATATACAAGTCTTATAAAGGTAATATTTACCCAAGAGAAAAATATTGCTCTTGTTCTGGTTCACCTACTTCCATTTTTATGTTGTAGTTCTGGCCAAGAGCACTCTCCAGGAGCTCTTTGATCATTTGGTCTGAGGGAGATGGAGAAGTAGTCTGCAGGGAAGCAATTATTTCATCAATAGACCTTGCAACCACTTTCACAGGCAATGCTGGTGTGGAAGCAGGCTCTTCAGGTTCGCTCTGCTGGAAGTTCTCGTATACCTTTGAAGTGTTTGGTCTAGTCACATCTCTTGCCTCTTCCAACTGTTCTTGAGCAGACCTCACACTCGGCTGCTTGCTTCCTTTTCTCAGCACTCTTCCTGATTCAACATCTAACTCTTGTTGCTTTGCTTTTGAAATTACTCTGCTTCTCTTTTTACAGCTTTCCCTGGCTACACTTCCCTTTCTTGAAATGTTTTTACTTGTATCAGAATCTGTAGAGCTAAATTCATCATTACCTTTAATCACAGTATCAGTTTCTTGAGTTCTATCTCTTTTTAAATTCTGGGGATCCACCTGTAGCTTATGCAGTCTATCTTTTACTTTGTTAACAGCTTTTGTCTTTTCTAATGACATAGGGGAACTATTAACTTGAGAATTGGACCTGCAGTAACTTGACTTCTGAGGTGGTGTTGAATGCTTGACCATTACAATTTTTTTAGTGGTACCTACAAATGCTGGTATTACTGGTAGTTTTACAGCTGTACTTTCATAACCACAAGTAGCATTTTCTCTGTTAACTTTTTCAGAGTAATTTCTATGGTTTTTGCCAGCACTGTCTTCTACTACAGCTTTACTTCTTTGAGTCACCACCCTGAGATTGGGAGTTTGTTTTTTCATGTCTCTTACATCAGAAGATATCTTTTCTTTCTGTGAACTTCAGAGCATGCGATGAATTAATTAGGGATATTTTTATTTATATTCATGACAGGCTTATGTGGACTCTTCGACCTCTGGAGAGGATAATGTTCTTAACTGATGCAATTGATCTGGTGTTAAATCTTTCAATAATGGCTAAACGCTCCTGTTTCTAGGAGCACTAACTAGTGCTTGTTTGATCTTCACACTGTCCCACTGAGGTTCCCTGCATATGGTCTCTTGTTCCTTAATATTCAGCTCTTTCACAAAACTCAGTCCAAAGTGTTCATGTTTTCCAGCAATTTTCTTCTACTGTATGCAGCCTGTAAATTCAAACAGAAAAGAGCTTTTGTGTTTAACATGCCAACACAGAACCTAGTCTTACAATGAGTGCTTCATTTTGCTAAAGGGGTACACCGAGTTTAACAAAACTGCTCTGAATCTGTATGATTAACCACCAGCAATGGCTATCAGCATTTTTACCTGAGAAAACAACAGAACGGTGTCTGTCTTGGGGAGCATAAACTGGGAGCCGAGCAGAAACTCACAAGGGGGCGGCAATATTAAAAAAAAAAAAAAAAAAAATTATAAAGCCGAACGCTCTCTCCAAGTAACCAACTAAAAGCTTTCCACCTACAAACAGCTGTGACCTCCGGCCCCTCCAAGAACCGCTTCTCCCCTCGAGCCAGCACAGGGGCCTCCCTCCCCTCTGACAGGTACCTCACAGCGTGGCGGGGCCCGCAGCCGGGCGCCGGCGGCACAGGCACGAGACAGGGCAGCGGCCTGCCGTGCACCGACACAGGCCCCGCGCGGGAGAGCCACCCGCCTCGCCCCGCACGGCCCTGGTGGCCCCGGGCACGAAAAGGAACCGGGCCCGGGGGTGCAGGAGCAACCGCAGCTGGAGCGGGAGCCGCCGCCGCCGGAGCAGGTGGGCGGGGAAGGGACGCGCTCCGTAACCAGGCAACGAGGCTCCGGCTGGGAGTGGCCGGGCAGCGCCCGCCGCCGGCCCTGGCGAGCGCCCCCTGCCGGCGGGGAGGGCCCGGCCGCGGCAGGCGGGGACGGGAGGAAGCGTTTGACGCGCGCTGCGGGGCTGCGGCGAATTCGCTCCCTTGAGTGAACACATGAAGGTCCACAAGTTTTAGCGTCATTCCGAGACGTCATTAAATATGTTCCGCCCGAACCACAGGCTGATGAAGGGCACGGTGTGGGCGAGGTTGTTTGTATCTTTTTATCCTCCTTTGTCTTCTACATATAGCGACTCTACTGATGGTAACTCACGTGTTCTTTTGCCCCGAAAAGCGAACACACAAAGGGCATTGCTGCGGAATTGTGTAGCGTGCAATGCTGCCGTTTCCCAAACACAATGGCAGATGCATTTTTCCTGTCAAATTAAGTTTCCTAATCATCAGAGAGTCGGATAGGAGATGAAAGCCCAGCTCAGCTGCCAATCGTTTATCATCATCAATAAAGTTTCTGTCATCAAAATTGTATTTACAAGCCTAGGGATTATCTGCAACAGAACAGACTCCATCTCAGGCTCCATAAACCAACCAGCTTTGTAGTACTAACGTGAGCAAAACGTCTGAAACCAGTTCCCTTAGAGGAATCCTGAAATCCCAGACCAGTCTCTTATAGTTTTACTAGCTTGTCTTTCAGAGAGCAGAGATATCAAATATATTGGACACCTGTCTGGTGAAAGTTAAATTTTAACAGTAGTTCTTTTCATGCATGAAGTAAGAAGTGGACTGAAAAATATATGACCACTTCAGTGTCCAATGTATATAAGTAGGATAATATGTGCCAAAAATCATAAAACTTCATAAAATAAATTAAAAATTAACATGTAAATTAAACAAAAATGTGAAAAGTCAAAGCAAATCTACCACAATGGTCATAACTATGCCACAAACCTACAAGGTCACATTGATCAGGTTCCCAAGAAGTCTGGCAGTCTAGACCACAGGCAAAACAAAGCATCTTGTAGTAGTAAGGGCAGGGTGAAGAGTTTCCCACATATAATCTGAACTCAAAGCACTGGAATTTCCTTAACTCTCTGGGCTGCAATAGTTCACAAAATTATGTTTGTAATCCACTTACGTCTCTTATGATGGGCAAAAACAAAGTTTCGGGGTTTTTTTCTTCAGTTTTGGTTCCCAAACACCCTTGTGATAAGGAACTGTAGGGACAAACTGATTAAAATATGTCACTCAACAGATTGAAAGACTCCACTGATTTAACAGGCAAATGTCTTCTATTATCCCTTCCTTTCTTTGTAGCTTTCAGCTACAGCTTTGTAGCTCTTTTTTCCCTACCTAATTGTATTCCTGGAGTTCAAGAGGGTAGCCAGTTTACTTCTTGAAAACAATTCTTACACTGAGATAGACAGTCAACTTTTAGCTTGCCAATAAAACTAAAAACTTGTTGAAGATTAAAAACTCATTAGCCAATCTCATTGTACCCCAATTAATAGCTTTTTTTTTTCTTCTGATAGCAAGATAACTAATTAAAGCCCTGTAATGTACTCTATGAAACCTATCTGTTTTGTATATGATTTGCTTCCTCTTTGCTCTATCAGGAATCACAGAGTAACTGGAGGAGCAGATGGTAGAATATGAAGTAGTTGGTCTGTGTTGAGAGATGCTGTTAGCTGTCCATGCAGTTAAAGCAGTTTAGAACAGGAATGTTCAACTGCCTCATTGAAGGTGAATCCTATTATCAGTCTAATGCAGTTGTAAGCCTAGAGAACAGATCCATTTCAAACTGGTTAAACGGTAAATAAAGCCTCAACAATTTCATTTACCTAGAACAGTTCCTCTCTGCAGGAGTCACAGTGGGATGTGGAAGAAAAGACCCTGCATGTGAAGAGGTATTTGCATCAGGAAGTTCAAGTAAAAAGCTGCTGAATGGTAGGAAGCATTTGCATCCAATTTTAGGAAGATGGAAAAATTCTTAGACATGGGTTTTCTCTTTAGGTTAATATTTGTGGTAAAATGGAAAATGAGTATGCTGTGTTATCTTACTATATCTGTTGTCTGTCAGCTCTTCTTGCACTAGGGCTAGTCCTAAGTAATGTAGTTAGGCTGCAAGAAAGGTTCAAGGTTCATAAATGTTTCTTAGTTTACAGCACTCAGACTCTAGGTCTTGTAAGCAAAGGGAGTAAGCACTCTAGGGGAGCTGGTGTCAAGTAAAATCCCAAATGCTATATTTTTCACCTACTAAGCCACTCACATTGCTTAACAGTCATTCCAGGAGTAAGTGTTGCCAGTATATCCTCTAGATCCTCAGCTCAATTTCCAGAGATGACAGCTGCAGAGATTCTTGTCTCTGATACATAGGCAAACAGGGAATGCTTTTCCCCCTTTCCCCAGGTGTAATTAGCAAGTGCAACTCTCTTAATGATAACAGTGGTACTTGAAGCCTGACAATGGGTTTTTTTTAACATTAAGTATTTAGTTCAACAGGTTAAGCTAAGTCTCTGTAACTTGCAAAGTCCAAAATTTAATCAGTAGACAAGTTCTTATCCCTAGCAAATGGATCTAGATTTGGAAAATCTTGTACCTGGGTACACATTATTATTTTTCTTAATTAAACCTCACCAGATCACTAAGCTTTCTAATATCACGTAAATTGTATCATCTATGGTATTAGTCTATTAATGTTACAAGGAACGTTTTTTCTTTTTAGGAAAAAAAAAAAGTGACTTAAAAATTGTTCAATTAGTTGGAGGAAGTAAGAAATGTGATTTCCTTTCTCCTAAATTGGTTGAGTCCATGCCATGTAGGAAGTCCCACCCACAATACACATCATTGCCATGATCCAAGTTCATGCTTAAATGAAACTGAGATGCACATAAGTGACCCACAGGCTTTAGGAGAAAACTGGAGCACAGTCAGAAGGAATTAAGACTACTTCCAAGTGTCACCTTCATCTTGGCAATCAGGAATCAGGACAGCATGCTGCATATGAAATATGTACAGCCTGACTTGGGCTCTCCAGAAAATGCCAGAAAAAGACTTTGGAAAGCTGAATAGCAATCATTTGACAGAAAAAAACAAAGCAAGTTCATAACTACATTACAAATTCTTCTGTGGCTTATATCTAGTTTGTCACTAGATGCTCAGCCTCATCTTAGTATCCTTTTCCAGCTGTCTGTGGAACTTGTTTCACGTGAAGTAGTTCAAAGGCCCCCCAGCCTTACTGGGGGGTGCTGCTCCCTCCCTTTCAGTGTGCTGTGGCCAAAGCACTAGTCTAGTGTGCTTCAAAATGGCAGTACACTTGCTCAAAACTATTTACCAATGCAATAGTTGTAGCAAGGATAACAGCGTATTTACAAACACAGATCCACCATGATACCCAAGTAGCTTTATCCCATTTTAGAGATTGTGATTTAGAACAAAGGGAGTTTGAATGATTTTCCAAAGTCCTCCAGTAAAAACAGCACAGTTTCATAACTGAGCCTGTACTTCTGCTAGCTAGAAAATGGAACATAAGATGTATGTATTCTCAGGCTACAGGCTACTTTTTGCTCTTTCAGGATATCAGTACCTTTGTCTTAATATTTCTGTTACATATATATATAAAATGTCCATAAATACTCAGAGAAAAGCAATTAATTATAAGCTAAAATACTAAACTGTGAGATATGGCCACTGGGAATGTTGCACGCAAACTTTGCTGAGTGGAGGTGCTAATCTACAGCAGAAGAGTGGAGTAAACAGGCTGGGGAGGAAATAAACTCTTAAATCACAGTGTCAATACCAAAAAGATTTTTGGTTAGTTGGGAGAGTTTGATCCAGCTAAACTGAAGGAAATACCTTTTTTTTTTCCCCCCCCAGTGATCAATCCGTGTTGAATCCCTTGTGCAGTAAGCAACCATAGAAAGGTTTTGTGGAATTAGTATTATAAATCACACATTCAGTCCCTTTGTGAGTGTGGAAAGTATTGTCATTCTTCTAATCACTATATCCTATCTTTGATCCATAACAAATATGCACACCCAGCTCAACTAATCTCCATTATGATTGTGAGATATCTGTGTTTGCCAATACTATGCCAGCAAGAAATAGTTAAAATTTTTCTTTCTCCTATGATTTTGGTCTTGGCTTTTTTATTCCCTCTACCAATTGAAAAACATTATTTAAATAATGGTCTTTCCTATATAATTCAAAGTAAACCAAAAAAAAAAAAAAAAAAAAAAAGAGGGGTGAAGTTCTTTTACTTAAAACTGTGCTTATAATGAGAAAATTATTTGGGCATTTTGAGAGATCATCAATTCCAGATTTATTTTTCAGTATGACATGACTGTAACATTTCCAGGTGTTTGCCTTTTTATTATGTAGCCCAAGAGAAATTACATGGGTTACTTCTAGAAGCCCATCACACATAGTCTTTATTATAGCCACAAGGTCAGAGGCACTCCTGACTTTGAAGAAGGCTGTAAGCAATAAATGGAGAAATTACAACTAAACACTTGCCAAAGTCTTTGCTGGGCTCAGCCCTTTACTTACTTTAGTTTTAAAAGTTGATCATATTATCTCCATTCTCCATCATCTTTCAGTTAATATGGCAGATTTTCCAGTTGGCTATTTCAATCCAACTCTTCTGTTCTCTTAGGACAAGAGATTGACTGTAGATATATAGATGTAAATATGTATGTGTTTGTTTGTAGATCTCATGGGTTTCACAGCTGAAGAATCAGTATTGGGGGACATAGAAATCTAATTTAATCACAAGAAAAATCTTTGGATCAGATCAGTTTCTTCAGCAAAAGGAAATTTGCTGCAAAGGGTGAAGAGGGATGTCTGCAGAGGCTTTATAGGTAGTTCCAACTACCTCTAAAGGTAATGTTAAAAAAGATTTAAAGGATTTCTGGTACAGGATGAATGATGAAGTGAATATAACTAGATATTGATCCTGAAAAGGGGAAAAGGACTGTTTGTTCAATGGGTAATAAGAAGGCCACTTGATGTCCTATGAAATTGTTGAGATGGAAGAGAGAATTTCTCTTTTTGAGGAACTGAAGGAAAAGTCGGATGTTGGGTTCCCTCCCAGCCATCCCACCTTAGGTCATTACCTGGAAAGAAGTAAATCTGAAACTATATGCACTGCAGAAATACTTAGGCAGCTGTCTTGTTGGCTATGGAGGAACAGAGAAGGAATTAATTAAAACTGACTCTTCCTTGTCTCACCAGTAACTATACAGGAAACTGAGCTCACATCTCAACAGAAGGGAAGGCACATGGTGGGCTAAGCGACCATCCTGGTGTTATTCCCTTAAAACTGTTCAGCAGGGAAATTCACTCTTGAAATACTTGAAGCAGCAGCAGAAACTTAGGCCAGATGCTGGGAGCACCAGCCATTCTCCAAAATTAGGTGCAGCTGCTGCCCCTGAGGAGTCCTAAAATGCTACCAAATCCAGGCCTGCCTCTGCTTTCCTATAGACCCTAACTGACTGTCTTACTTTATGTGTCTTGCTTATGATTTTAGGGAGTTATCATTTGAAATTCACATTCTTGCATTTCGATGCAAAACTACAGGACATGTTACATAGGGCCTCTGGGCATCTTTTTCCAGGGCAAACATCATATTTGCTACATTCGGGTTAGCCCGCGGGCCCTGGTAGAGTAAATGGCCAAAATGTTTCTGTACATGTGTGATAATGCTGCCACATATCCCACTATTGCTGGCTGACCATGTTAATACAATTCAAGGAAATGTGCAGTTATTGCAGCCTGAATTCATTTATACTCTAGAAACAGAAAGCAGGGGAAAGCTGGAGAACTGCTTCCTGGTTAGGAGTTTAAATAAGGCAGCCTTGACTTGGTGCATTTGATTCCTCAGACAAGAAAGGCATTTGTGATGGATAATGGAATCTTTCAATGCTTTTCTGTAAAACCACTGTAGAAGCAGAGGCAGGGAAATAAATAGTTCTTTACAAGTAAAGGAGAACAGAGCAAACAATTTTAGAATATGGTGCTATACAGTGAAAGAAGGGTAGCATTCCTCCACTCTCCGTCACTCAAAATCCAAAACACCATACAAAATCCACTTTCTGCATAAAAAGGTCAGTTTGAAGAACTGGAGTGTTATATTGACATGAGTATTACAAAGTGCTCTTCATCTATTGTCCAATACTATGACATTTCATTTACATCAGTAAAAACGATGTTCTCACGGAAACTCACTGTAGATTTTGAAGAAGCAAGACTCATGGAAAATGAGAGTACCTTTTGTTCAAGCAGCAGGTATTTTTGGGGTGGGAGGTGAAAGGAGGACTTTGGTCTGGTAAGTCACTTGGGGAACAAAAAAGTAATTACAGAATTCCTGCAAAATTGTCTCCTACCCATCTTTGTTTCTTATACCAGTCCATTTGGATTAACTGCACTGTCTCATTTTGCTTTCTTGCTTCTTTATATGTGAGACAGAAAAATCTCTATATGTCCTGAAATTATTTTTTTTTTGCAATTTGACTGAGATTCTTCAAAGTGGGTGCCATTGGTATGTATGTGTCTATCTCTGTGCGTAATTAAATGCCCATCTCTTCTGATATGATTCCTTTCATGTCATAGCACTGCAACTGCTTTAAAAAAGAACACTCTTTAAAATAAAACAAACAAAATAACGCTTTCCAAAAAAAAGTAATGACTTGCATAATTGACACATTAATTGAAACACGAATCAAACATTTCCATTTATGTGTCAGTAATTCAGAACAAGTAAAGCACTCAGAGATTGAAATAAATACGTACATGACTGCTCTTGAATCAATTGAGAAGTACGAAGTGCATTTATTTTTACATAAAGTAAGTGAAACACACTTGACCGATCAGACTCTGCAGCTTGGGCATCCTGCCAGCTGGAGTTCCCCAACAGCATACACACGTCTATTAGCAAAAATAAAGTGATTGTATACAATGGGTCATGATTTACCTAGTTAAGAACATTTTGTTACAATAAAGAAAGGGTAAACAAGAGAGCAGAGGCTTCTTTACTCTCATCTCCTCAATCATCGGGTATTAACTTATTTGTAATTTCGTTATTTGTGCTTCTTTCTCCTTTAATTGATCTGATACATGAGTGTTTGGGAATAGGTATTTTTTTTTGTCAGCAGTGTCGCTCAAGGCACTACATGCACAATGATCTCTAGAAAAATGAAATATGATGTATTGCAAAGAAATTTAAGAAAAATACTAAAAATAAAATAAAGTAAAAAAAAAATAAAAATCCCTGCTGCAACAGAATTTCCTCGGAGCCTTGTACAGCACCCGCGAAAGGCTCTCCCTAAGCTTAACCCATGGGAGTCCGGTAAACCCACTGTCCGGGGAGCGCGGGCTGCCGTCCCGCGGGCCGGTCCCGAAGAGTCTGGGCTTGCGGAGGGGTGGCCCTCCGCTGCACTCCCGCCCGGCAGGGCGGCTGACAGGGTGGCAAACTGCAGCGTCCGGCGGGTGGAGGTTGCATGTCCCCGGCCCGCCCTGACGAGGACGAGGTAGCGAGACGGCACACCTAGACAGGCGAGAAGTATTCAGACCACGGGTCCTGGTGAGGACGCGGTGCAGAAAGAAAGGCCAGTGTGCGCTTCCTACCTCGGGTAGGTCGGAGGAAGGGGGTCTCTTGCTCGTGACGGTCGGAGACAAGAAAAGGCTCCGAAGCAAGTACTGCACCCTTAGCGTGCGCTCCTCGAGAAGGAGGTAAACGGCACCTTATATCACCGCACCGACTGGTAAACTCCGGCAGCAGGGAGCACGGGAGCGACTGCCCCACCGGGGGATGCTCCGGGTAACTAGGGCCCGGGCCGGTCGAGGGGAATCCCGGCCGACTTTCCTCAATGAGGGCTCAGCGGCATCAGTGCAGAGCCGGAGCGTGTCTGCCTGTGTGAGGGAGGGAAACAACGTCCTCCGCAATGGCCTTCGTGGGCTCCCTCCGGAGCGAGGGCTGCTCCGAGCAGCCACCGACTCTGGCTCCGGCAGCGACCCGGGACCACCGTGCTCTGGGCAGGGGCAGGTTCCCACACAATTACTGCTTGCCTGTTGGGATAGGGGAGAATTTCGGGCTGGAAACGTATGGAAATAGGGATTTCCCAGTGTCAGGAAGGGTCGGTAAGTATGGACAGGGAGAGAGGGAGAGAGGTTAAGGAGTCCCACGGAGTATGAGGAGATCCGCTGGGTAGGGTGGGGCCCACCTGGAAAGCCGGATTACCAGTGACCCCATGCAAGAGAGATCCGGAAAGAATAAATGAGGGCTGTACAGTGAGGATTAGGGGAAGTATCCCCATGCGAAGATGACGTGACAGCTGTTTCCCGAGGTAGACATCTGCCCCTTAGAAACACTGTCGGGGCTTCTCAGACAGGAGACAATGGCGTTTGAGTAAAATCAAATAACACCCTGCAAAAGTTAAACTGAAAGAGTGGCCGGCAGGCTATAGCTTTGCCTAGAGAAAAGTAGCTGGAGTAAAGTAAAATAAGCGCTTCAACGTTAAAATTAAAGCCCTCGACGATTCCTACTGCCGCCCACCCCACGGGTGTGACAGCACCTGCGGGCGGCGCTCCCGAGCAGCGCCGCGCAAGGGGCACCGACAGGCTCCCGGGCCGCAGCGGCTCCCTGCGTAGGCAGCGTCGCGACGGTGCCGGCTCTGGTCTCTGTGGCACTGCCAGAGGTCCCTTCCCACGGGAGAGACCCCTTGGCCCGGCCAGACCGCTGGGACCCTGAAGCTATGCGCTTCCCAAAAAGCGGCCGCATGCTGAGTGATCTTTGCGGAGCCTGGCTCTCACTGACAGCTCTGTCGTCCCCACGCTCCATATACGTCCCCAAACCACACACACGTACTTTGTTCTTTTAGGTCAGTTGTTCTGTTTCCCTCCTTGGCAGCATGCACCGGTGAAGCCAGGAGCTGATACTCTGCTCCCGTTTAGGCGGGGAAAATACAGCTCACCTCACCCCGCGCTTTCCTCCGGGCTATACAGACAGCTCCCCCTAAAAAAAATTAATAAAATAAACGAAGAAGAAGAAGCCAGCATACAGCTTGCTTAGAAACTGGCCCTGCTTTAACGAGAGCTGGGGAAATGCTCTGTGTAAACTGGGCCAGGGCTACCAGCCTGAACTGTAGAAAACGCGTAAGCAGTCAAACGCGTTTGGAGAGCTCCTGGCTGCTATAGCGCGTCCTCCAGCTTGGAAGAGTCCTGCCCTTCCCACCGAGGCTGCTGCAAAGTGTACGGACAAATCGCGCTGGACTCTCGAAGCATCCCTCACAGGGTTTCACGGAGGCTCAAGAGCAGGGCAAGTGCAATTACTGAGATACTCTCTTTTCCCTGTAGCCATGGGCAGAGCCCTCATGGCCTTCTTCACACGAGGAAGGCTTTTATCCTGTCGGGCAACAGCACACAGAAACCCGGCCTGAAGGGAATTTCCAGCAGCGGCTGACTCTGCCTCGGGCTTGCTGATTAGTATACTGAGCCGACGGGGTCTCTACGAAGATTGCAGCCAGAAGTCTGACTGCTCTCTCATCTCTGGGAGCAACCTTAGCAAGACGGAGCTGAGCCCGAGAGGCAGCTGGACAACAGGAGGCGCTGCGACTTTGCGCAACCCACTCCCCTCCCCTCTCTCTCCGCTCGGCGCGGAGCGGCCGGCTCGGCCGGCGAGCATCCCGGCAGGCACCCCGGAGAGGGTCCCGTTCAGCTTGGAGACCGGCTTTGCCAGGCTCCACATCGGCTTCAATCGACGAAACACCTGGGCCGTCTGTAGTAGCATCCGAGTAGAGTGTCCTGCTTTGTGTCTCCTCTTTGTTTTTTTTCCCCCCCTGGGTACAGAGTGAGTCCCGCGTGGGCTGCTCGGGGGCCCAGTGTGCGTTGCTGCCGCGGGGCTGGGCCCTGAGTATCTGGGCAGCACCGCCAAGAGGTCACCCAACGGGGAGGTGCTGCCAGCGGGGTCACTGGGGCCCCTGCACGCCTCCCAACCTTGCCACATGAAGGCGGGATACTGCTAAAGGCGTTCTGAACCCCACAGAACTCGAGTACTGAAATGAACAGGCCACCACTGAAGACTCTCTGTTTTCAGACATATAGACTGCTTCTTTTAGGAAGAGTGCATACATGGACACCACAATTTTAATATATCTTAGATTCTCCACTGGATTTTCTTCCAATTTCCATGTTTGTAGTTTGACCATTTGAGAAGGCGGGGATTCAATCCGGTGCTTTTATCTATTTTATTTAATTCCTTGTTTTCTTCTGTTGATTCCAGAGTTATGTGTGTTTTGGGGATTTGGCTTAGTTCTATTGCCAAATTTAAAGAAAGAATGACGAGAAGGAAAAAAAAAAAAAACACAAAGAAAGGGATAACAGAAAATGCATTTAGATGACAAGTTAAAACATATTTGTCAAGCGGAGGTGTGCTATATCTCCTCATTTGAATCCTGGGTCTCCCTATAAGAAAGTTTGAAATCGTGTTTGTGAGGATGACGTTTTCGCAGATTACTCGAGGACAAATAGCTGTGGAAGCAAATGTGACCCTGCTGAACGATAAACATGTCAGGCTTTCTGTGAGACCCAGATGTGTATTTTAGTTTGTGTGGTGTGGCACGCAAGTCTTTTCCAAAAACCAAAACAGACAAACCAATTAAAAAAACCTCCCCAAAACAATAACAAAAAGCCCACTTTATTTTTCCTTCAAATTCCCATTGCCCAGAAAGTTATCTGGGTTTGGGGAGTAGTTGGTTGATTGGCGATAGGGTGGATGGGTATGTGGGATTTCATAGAATCATAGAATGGTAGGGACTGGGAGGGACCTTCAGAGATCATCTAGTCTAACTCCCCTGCTAAAGTAGGTCCAACTAGTTTGTTTTGGTTTGTTTTGTCTTGTTTTTCACTATCGGCTAATACAAGTTCTAGTAGCTGAGTAGGAGAAAATTCATAAAAGAACAGAGAAGCCCAAGAAAAGTCTGTGGTCTTGACATAAGCTCGTAAAGACGGACAGGGCAGGAGCAGAAAATGTTCAACCCGTCTGCAAAGATTACTAGATTCCCTCCATACTAATAAAGACCGTTGTCCAATGTAAATTTGTTTTATCGGTGCTGCCCCTTTCTACCTTTTATCAGTCTGTGTACGTTCCTCCTCCCCTGTACTTTGCGAGAAATCAGGTTAGTGAAGCAAGAAGTTGGTAATGAGATACCTGCTACTTATTATTGCCGCTCCTGGGTGCCTGGCACCAGAGAAGACTTCCAAAGGGGCTGGAGGCTTTCCACAGTAAAGATATAAAATAGTTCCAGTGACTCATCTAGTGTTTGTCAAGTGGAGGTTAATATCAGTGGATCCGCATTCAAGCCTCTGTCTGCATTTATTGGGTGTCTGTAGTGTTATGCCTCAGCGCGGTGACTCACATAGTTTCTGCTCTAAGGCACCAAAAAGAAGTATCATCATCACCGTTTGGAAAGGACGGCAGCCCCGTTGGAAGGGCTATGGCACGAGGGTCGAAGAGCTCTGGGGAGCGCCGAGCCGAGCCCTCCCACTCATATGCCGGAGCGACGAGTCCAGTCCACCGCCTCGAGGGCGCTGGGAGAGGGGGCAGCTGACACAGGGGGAGGGGGCACGGCGGAGGTACCTGCGTGGTAACCAGCTTGGAAGTGAGGGGCGGGAGCCCGGGGATGCTTGTGGATTGCAGGACTCGGGACTTTGGAGCATGTCCTGGCCATCAAGTTAAAGAAGCATCTACTGGACTTTAGTAAATATTGTCCTTCATCTCATGGGTTTAAGGCTGGATGGCCTTTTGAATTCTCTTCAAATAGAGGGGACTGCCGTTCCTTTATTTACCTCATTTCATTTCCACCGATCCCTCCTAGCATTTGTCCCGTCCATCTGAAAGGGGTGTTCTCCCCAACCCTTTCCTACTCTCCCCCCCCTCTCCCACCTCTGTCTCTCCTTCTTTCCCCACAAGCTTAAACCAATTACGCCGCTTTGCAAATAAAGTGCCGCCCCGGGGGGAGTTGCAGGCGAGGGGAACTGCCTTGTTTGCAGGTGCATCTCCGGCTTTGTAGGTGCGAACGCCTTTGTGCGGCGGACAAATGGGGAGAGGAGGAGGAGGAGGTGGGTACTTCTGCGACGTAAGATCCACATCAGCTCAACTCCACTCACATCCCAGCCGCACTTCCTCACTTTCTCAACTGTCTCGCCCCACACAGCTCCCTGCCTCCTTTTTTGGCTGGTTATAGAGGAGAATTCAGCACCCCCCGCCCCTCCTGAGAGCTGGCTTCCTGCTAGGTCTGGCTTTCGGGCTCTTTTCCTGCTGCCCGTCTCTCGCTTGCAAGAGGGCTGGATGGTTACACCGGGCAGGTTGGCTCCATAATGTTAGGGACTGTGAAAATGGAAGGGCATGAAACCAGCGACTGGAACAGCTACTACGCCGACACTCAGGAGGTGAGTAAATCCCAGGGTCTTGCTAGCTGATGCCCCTCTGTAAGGGGGGGGGGGGGGGGACGGGGGAAGGGCTGGGGGTCTGGAAGGGGGGCAGCAATCGGAGGAATCGGTTTGTACTGCAGATCCTGCCAGCGCAAACGTGCCTCCCCTCTCCCTCCGGCACTGAAGCTGGCCCGGCTTCCCGGAGGAAAACACGGCTTCCGAGAGCCGGGAGGCATTCGAGAGGGTCCCGGGGCGGCTGAGGGCCCACTGGGAGGGCCGGGGAGACCGGGATAGCCCTTGAGCTCATCCGAAAGACACAGTCTCCGCTTGCGACGGGCACAAAAGCGCCCCGTAAACTCTTGGCTCGGGGCAGGGGACTAGCCGCGCTACCGGCCCCCATTCCCGGCAGATGGCGAGGGAGCCGGTCTCAAGCACGTCCCGGGGCTGGAGCAGAGCCTTCCCCGGGCTCCTCGGTAGACCCACTGGCCTCTCTGCTCGCCGTTGCCGGGGGCCTCACCTGTTAAAGCCGGGCGAAAAGAAAGGAAGGCGGGGGAGGGGGGGAAAGAAAACAGCCGTTTGTTCGTACTTTGCCAGACGGGCAGCCTGCGGCGTGCGCTGCTGTCGCGGGCCGGCGGGCGGCGCTGACGAGAGGGGCCCCGGGAACCATACCGGGAGGGGGCCCGGCCCGGCCCGGCCAGGCCCGGCCCGCCGCTCCGCACCCCGGGACTCTCTTCCGCCCCCCCCCCCCCCCCGTCTCTCGGACAACACGATGCTAAAGAAGGGGGAGAACCGGCCCAAGTGCCAAGATCTACGGCAGAGGAGAGGCCCACGGAAGCGCCCGGAGCCTTCCCCGCGGCGCTCCCCGGCCTGCGGGGTCTGGGGGCCGGGGTTTTCATTGTACCTCTCCGGCTTCACAGGGGGAGTCCCAGGGAGAAGGCAGCGCCTAGCAGCACGGCCAGCAACCCCTCTATTCACGCCTGGGAAGGAGGCGTTTTAAGGAAGTGCGGTAGCGAGGCAGGCACCTAGGTGTGCGCACCCGGGCATTGCATCAGCACACCCGGACACACGGCTCCACAGTCCCCACGCCTCGTCCCTGCAACCCGCAGCTGGCACACAGCGCCTGTGGGGCCATGCGGGCATAGGCAGATACGTGTCACCCTACTGGCATCTCATTTAATAGACGAAAGTCGACTAAGGGCAAATAAGGGTCATCCTAATTATGTGCCTTTTCCAGACTCATTTATCCTCACCATACTCATTATCCACAAACACAAAGTTAAGCAACCTTCGCTTTTGCTGGGTTTTAGCCTCAGTCTTTTCTCCTTCCCTGCTATTTAATTTTAATAATTGCATGGATGCAAGGTGGGAAACACATCTGCGTTCTACTATCTCAAATAATTAATGTGATCCCCTAAATTAAAAGCGCATTTATAAGTTCATGGAATTTGTAGTGAACAGTACTGAACTGTATACATTTAACCTCCTTTTCGTAGCTGTATTGCCTTTGTTCGAGGTAAAGTGGGAATGTCTTTCTCCTCTTAAATCAGATGCCGTACTGGAAAGCAGATTTTCAGGCTCTCCGTTTTTTTCAGTCTCACTTTTTTGAAAACTTATGTTATGCAGTAAGGTACTACAATTTTGACAACTGTCGGACGATTGTCGAAAATCTCAGTCAGGGAAAGCTCAGGCTTTTCGTACTTTGGGAACGTTGTCGGGGTTAACTTTAATTTAAAGACTGATTTGATAGAAAACATAGACAACGGGGAATCTTTCGACGGGTAAAATGAGTGGACGTGAACTATTGTTTTGGGGGAGTTCTTTTTGGGGGGTTTGGGTTTGGTTTTGATTTATTTCCCCGACAAGTCAATATCACATCTTTTGTAATAATAGAAATTTAAATCGGTACAGGGTGGGAGAGATTCGTGAGATGATGATAAGAATGTGCAGGCGGTTGTGTTTCTCCTTGGCACTGACAGTGTACTCCCGTAAATTTCAATAATCTGATGAGTTTAGATATTTAGCTAGAGAGAAGGGACACGAGATCAGCTAAACCGCGGGAATACTCCGGGAGCAAACCTGCTGCCGGGGCAGACGAAGTCCGCAGCTCGGCGGGGTGCAGAGCAGCTCTTTGGTCCGTGCGCCCCGGGAATGGCGGCACAGCCGGCGCAAGCCGCGGCAGGCCGGTGAAACGGGCGTGCGTTCAGACCGAGCACTCTTGCTCCGCGTCTATTTATAGGCACGTATAAATATGAATTAGATTTTTCATCGTGCCAACGGCCTTTCCTTGCGGCTTTTGGAAGGCACTTTCTCGGGCAACGGGGAAGCAGCCGGAGTCCCGCGGCACGACGTCGGTAGGGCAGGAGGATCAGGCCCCGCCGTAGTACTGCGCGTCCCACTTTCTGCCCTAACCTCCTCTCTCCATCTCGCTAACCCTAGGCCTATTCCTCGGTGCCCGTGAGCAACATGAATTCGGGACTGGGCTCCATGAACACCATGAATACCTACATGACCATGAATACCATGACGACAAGTGGCAACATGACCTCCAGTTCCTTCAATATGTCCTACGCCAACACGGGGCTGGGGGCCGGGCTGAGTCCTGGCGCCGTGGCCGGTATGCCAGCGGGCTCGGCAGGGCCGGTGAACGGCATGACGGCTGGCGTGGCCGCCATGGGCACGGCGCTGAGCCCCGGAGGCATCAACGCCATGTCAGCCCAACCGGCCCCCATGAATGGGCTGAGCCCCTACGGCGGCATGAACCCCTGCATGAGCCCCATGGCCTACACCCAGTCCAACCTCGGCAGGACGCGGGACGCCAAGACCTTCAAGCGGAGCTACCCCCACGCCAAGCCACCCTACTCCTACATCTCCCTCATCACCATGGCCATCCAGCAGGCGCCCAGCAAGATGCTGACGCTGAGCGAGATCTACCAATGGATCATGGACCTTTTCCCCTACTACAGGCAGAACCAGCAGCGCTGGCAGAACAGCATCCGCCACTCGCTCTCCTTTAACGACTGCTTTGTCAAGGTGGCCCGCTCCCCAGACAAGCCCGGCAAGGGCTCTTATTGGACCCTGCATCCCGATTCTGGCAACATGTTTGAAAATGGCTGCTATCTCCGTCGTCAAAAACGCTTCAAGTGCGAGAAGCCGGCAAATAGCAAAGCCCCTCAGGAGGGCAGGAAAGATCAGGCTGGAGCCTCCAGTTCCAGCTCCAGCTCTCCACTGCACAGAGGTCACAATAAACCAGCGCAGCTGGACACCGCCACCTCCCTCTCCAGCTCCAATCCGTCCACCAGTCCCCAGTCTATGGACCACAGCGGTTCGAGCACGGAGCTGAAAACCTCGGCCTCGGCTGCCTCCTCCACCATCAGCTCCGTCCCTACCTTGGCTTCCGTCCCACACCCCCCTCACTCCTTAGCCCACGAACCCCAGCTGCACCTCAAGGGCGATCCCCACTACTCCTTCAACCACCCTTTTTCCATCAACAACCTCATGTCCTCCTCGGAGCAGCAGCACAAGCTGGACTTTAAAGCATACGAGCAGGCGCTGCAATATTCATCCTACGGGGCAAGCATCCCCAGTGGGCTGCCCCTGGGAAGTGCCTCTATGGCGAGCCGCAGCAGCATCGAGCCCTCGGCCCTAGAGCCCTCCTACTACCAAGGTGTGTATTCCAGACCCGTGTTAAACACCTCCTAGCTCTGCAGTCGCCGAGGGCGAGCCCTCTCTTCCCACCTCCGTCCCTTATCCTGGCTTCTTTCCCCTTTTTCCCTCTCTCTGCGACAACCCGAGGCGTTTCGGCACGCAGAGTGCAAAGGACTGTTACTTTTTAATTGTCTGACAACGCACTGTGTGTTGTTACCATCCACCACGACCTCCTGCAAAGCCCCGCTTGTACATACCCGCTGCCGCCCCGCCGCCCAGCCCCGCTCCCCGGAGATTCCCTCGCTAGCCGTTGCAGGGTGTTATGAAAAAGAAGAAAAAAAAATCGTTGAGCTTGTAAACTACTTGTTTGTGCTTTCCGTCCCCTCGTCTCCCCCCTTCTGTGCTCTATAATCTCATGTAAGTTTACAGGTATGTGGCAATACTTTAAAAATACGGAGATGAAGAAGTGAGTAGACATTTAAGACTTTTTTTAATTAAAAAGGCTTTGAAGGACAATACTGCTGTGAAGTAGCAAAACACTAAGAGAATCTCTAAGCAACAAGAGGACTATTTACTTTCTCGGATCATCCTTTTGATACTTGCAAAATAAACCTTCGGCTAGTACAACCCGCATACACCCAGATGCTGCGGGTCGGATCCTGCACTCCCGAGGGGACCAACTGGAGCTTTGGAGTGCAGGATGCGACCCTTTTTTTTTTTCTTTTTTTTTTTTTCCAAGTGTTACCTGTCTTGGGATGTAATATAAAGTTACAAGAGGTCACAACCAGTTGGATATTCTTTTTTTCCTTCCCATCTGTTACTGAAGATTCTCATTCATCATGAACTCTCATCAATATATGGATGACATGCTTATTTAATTTGTCTTCATTTTGTACCAGCGAGAACTGTGTATCTCTAACAAGATTCTTTTCCCCCTCCCCCAGGAAATGTTGACTATTACACAGACGCAGGGAAAGGAAGAGAGCTCTGTCTCTCTCCCCTTTCCAACTTGTTTAATAAATTCCACATCCTGTTTTGTTTTGTGACCGTTTAATTATCGCCATCGTTAGCTTGTTTCATCCAGTGTTAATGCACTTTCCACAGTTTTACACGGTGTTAGCATAGCCAGACGGGTTTTATTATTATTCCTGTTCGCTGTCTCAATGTTCTTAATTTATTGCATGGTTTATATTTTTTTTCTTTCTTTACAGCTGGAAATTGCTTTAAATGACAGTTTAAAAAATAATTACACGTGAATTTAAGAAATTTTGTTAATTTTATAAATGTGATTGTAATTGAAAAGATATTTTGATTTAAAACGATGACTGAGAATTTAATGCGTGAAGTATGTTTTTGATCATTTGCAGTTAAGGACTTTAAATAAATCAAGTGTTAACAATGGAAAATCTCTGCTATTTTCTTTCAAAATTTGTGGGACGAGTTTTTCTGCCAGAAAAACAAATGCAGGGCTGAAGAGGGGACATGAGAAGAGATGATCCATGTTGCCGCACTGGGACGGAGGGAGGGAAGGGGACTCTCTCGCGGGGTCCGTTTGCGGAGGCTGTGATGCCCCCGGCGTGTGCGTATCTGTGTGGTGGTATATTTTATTTTTAATTCGCGCTGCAAGCATAGGTTGAGAGGGTAAAAAAAGCCATCCGAGGCGATGAGACCTCCTGGGTACGTTGCGGGCCGGGACGGCGGGGGCGGCCGCAGACAGGCCCTACTTTTCCCTGCTGGAGGGGAAGCGCCCGGGGAGAGCATCTCTAGCCTTGCTCCTCGCCCTCGGCCACTGAAACTGCCGGGTCGAGCTCCCAGTCCACCTTCGGCTCTGCAGCCCTGCCTCAAATCGACCCCAGTAATAACAGCAACCGCACAGGAGAGGGCTGTTCCCAGCGTCGGCGTTGCTGGGAGGAGGGGTATTTAAACGTGAACAGATTTCTCTGTGCACTGCCGCCAGATAGAAGAGCTGTGTAATTCTCATAATTATCCCATAATTGCTCCTTGATGGGTTAAAGGAAGTGGTGACAAACTAAATGTAAGGGTCGAATTAGAAAAGAAAAGCCAAGCCAGCGTCCCAGAGATCTCTCCTCCAGCACTACTACCTATCCAAAAACAAGGCGAGAGAAACTGCGACACTGTAAAGCCACTTTGCCGTGGGCTTGTCAGGCGTGGCTGTCCCTGCCGCCGGCAGCTCGGCGACGAGGGGTCGAGGTACGAGCACGGTGCTCCCGAAGAGGCGGAGCTGGCCCCAGCGCTGTGCGGGTGCGCTCGGCCGGGCGGAGATCCACCGCGGGTACCGGCCGCGCTGCCTCACTCAGTTCCTGCGGCGGGAGGGAGCGGGGGTTTGTGTCCGGGACGCCGCGTTTGGCCGGGTACCTATAGCCTGGATGCGCGGCCCCTTCGCCCTATGTATTTCCTCAACTGGCAAACACCAATAGATTCCCCGCAGCCAGGGGCAGAGCGCGGTTGTTTGGCACCAAGTCCGGGCAGGTGGATCCTATTTAAAGTCACGCTTCTCCTGACAAAAGGAGCTTCATGCGAATCGAGGCAGGATGAAGCCCGCTTTCAGCAGGACTTCACTTGTCTCCCACATCCCAGTCTAAAGAGAATATTCCACTGCAGAATAGAGACATTGATTTAATGCCTTGCGCTTGTACACAGAAAATATCAATCGACCGACAGCGGTAAGGCAGCAGGTTTCACATATCAGCTGAGAAGCACAGACCGTGTGTAATGGAAATATTCGGGGCGTGGGTAATAAAAGGATTTAAGAGAACGGACGCGGCTCTCACAGATAAGAAGCGGAGCCTGTCACGGATACAGCGTATGCCCCTTTGCACCCGCCATCAAGATTATACCCTTCCCCTTCTTCTCGTAGGCTGCGATGGGTGATGATCCACTGACAGAACAAGGATGCCGTTCGTGTTAAAACTGCGGGTCCCCCATGCAGAGAGCGCAGCCTTCTGTGATCAGTTACAGACTGGAAGTCAACAGAGGGAGGTCCTCTCTTTTCTGCCTTACTCCTGCCTGCCCTGTTGCTACTTTAATCCTGTTCTCAAGAAGCCCCCAGTCACAGTGCAAAAAAACCCTAAAGGTGGGCTCCATAGGAAGGAAGAGGGTGAATTCCCCCTCCCCGCCATATACATATGAGAGGAGTTTACAAGCATCTCTTTCCAGCCGGACTGCTCTCTCTGTGCCCGGAGGGAAGGAGCTGGCTGGCGCGGGGGTTTACTCGTCTCAGAGGCGGTGTCTTAGCCCCGCGGCCAGGACACTGGCACACCAGAATCCTCCCGGCTGCGGGATCCGGCCGTCACCACAATTTATAGGGGAACTTCGCCTTTTCCGACTCGGCAATTATCTCCGGCCGGCCACGTGCGAGGGAGCGAAAACGGCTCATTTAACGTGATTAAAAACAAGCGGGGAGTAATTCAGGGCGGCAGGGGATCTCTGTAAACATTTATGCCGAGTTTTGGGAGGCGAGGAGGGCCACGATCCCGTCAGGGAGAGGACGGGGTTCCGACACGTTTGCAGGGCCGAAGCCGTCGAGGCGACTCCACAGGGCTGGGCAGGGGCAACCCCCACAGCGGGGGCCGTGGAGCGGGGCCTTCCTCTGCCACGAGGTCCGTCCGCCCTGCAGCCCCCGGCAAGAGAGGCAGAAAGGGACCCTCGCATGTGGCACCTCTTCGGAGCACCCGCCAGAAGCGCTTTCCCTCCAGGGAAGGGTCGATGGACTAAAAACCACTTTATCCTCCCAAATCGGAGGCGGGGGGAGAAACAAAATCACAAGTACCTGCCGGGTTGTTTTCTGAGTGCAAATGGACAATATCGACATGTAGATCGGCAAACGATCGGAGGGCGTGTATTTATCGGAAGGAATTGATTGTAAATGTTCATGACTGAAAGATGATAAAAACCATTTCCTGGTTTGGTTTTTTTTTCCCTCTGAAACTTAGTCGTGTCAATAAAATACAAGTAAATCGTAAAAGAAGCGCGCGAGAAACCACTTCAGCAGTTGGCATAGCTTCAAAAATTGTTTAGAAATGTTGAGTGGATATTGAATACTTGAATGATTACTGACCCGTCAAAATAAACCCGAAATAAATGAATTCGCTTGCTGCAAAGCCAATTAGCCTTTAACAGATCAATTGTTTCAGTTTTAATTTTACAGCGATATTATAGATAAAATGCTTGATTGGGATAACAATGTACCTCGTATTATTTCTTTTCTGTTATGATAAAACGGGATCTAGGCATATATTTGTGAATATATGTGGTTAGTTACTGTAAAAAAATCTTTTTAAAACAAACACTCAACCAATATATGCTTTTCGTGTGTATTTTCGTGACGATTTTAATTCGTGAAGAAGCAAATTACCCTCATATTAAGCACAGGATAGAAATTTCTCTCGGGAGGTATATAGATGCCTATATTGTATATATTAACATATATATAATTAATATGTATTTGTTTCTGGGGAGACGAGTGGAAATACACACAAAATACAATAATCAGGCGAAAATCACACTACACTAGTGTGCAGTGTTCGGGGTCAGGAATGTACACATAAGTCCTCGCAAAACTCCCATATTGCAATATTATTTTAGAAATATAGGAGAATGGTTAATAGCTAAAATATAAATGCGTTAGTTCTATTATTTAAATAGCAAGAGTGGTACTGAAAAATTGGTCATTTTTTCCCCTTTAATGCAAACTCGGAGTTCTCAGCAAAGGCAGAGTAATAACTAAAAACTAGACCGTATATTTTCTGCGATTTGCAGTGTCGAAAGGTCTTTTTCAGCGGGAGAAAATAATTGAGGGAAGAGAGGAGTAGAAAAAGGGAGGTGATAAGAAGAAAACTCGCCTTTGTTCTCTTTGGTTATTTTCTACTAATTATTCTGCCCATTGTGACAAAGTAGCAGTTAAGGATAGATTAGTGTAAATAAACTCGCATTTCGCTCCCAAGCCGTGCAACTTTTCTGGCCCAAGCCATGCCTCGATGTTTGTGTTTCTCTCCTTCACCTCAAACAGAAACTCATTGAGATTTCAGATCTTTGAACTTTGGACAGATCAAACTGCCGGCGCTCACTTTGTCTCCAGTCATCAGGGTTTAAAACGTATGGAGTCTCATGGTAGGATCAATTTGGATCTACGAGGGGAAAAAAAACTGCAATCTCCTCTCTTCCCCTCACCCCAAAAATCCTCCATTCGGTTGAATTCATTGAAAGGACCATTCCCCAGAATGAAGCCTCTACTGCGGGAGCATTGCTCGAAGGGCTTTGCTCAGGCGGAGGATTTTAGGGGAAGCTCGTTGTTATTTTGCTACTGTTGTTTTACTGTTGGCCATGTAATATTTCTCCGTGAAATGTTCATACACCTGCTTGTGATTCCAAGTGTGAACTACTGGCAGAATGGGAGTGACTGTTGTTACTATTATTACCCCAGCCTGCGCCGCCGCGGGGAGAGCCCTGAAGCGTCTCTGGGGCTACGCGGCAGCGGGGGCATGGGGCTCGGGTGCCGCTGCCCTGCCGCCTGCCCTGATCTCCCGCTCTGCCCCGGTGGCCTGAGCCTTTCCCAGCGGGCAGCATTGCCCACCCGCCGTCTAGCACAGCTTTAAGATTGCAAGCGCCGTCCTTCGCCTTCACTGGGGCCCGAAGGGAATAACTTGGAGTGGGGTTCCCCAGCTGGAACATGTTTCGAGTGACAACGTTTCTATTTCCGAAACCGGGCCCGTTAACACACCTCTTGGAAGTGAAACAACCATTCCCATCAACGGGGGTGCGGGCTTTCCCTTCACGGACCGGGCACCTGCCAGCCGTGAGAAGTGAGCGGAGGTGCCCTATGCGTCCCAGTGCTGGCACCCTCTTCGGAAGGGCTCCAGGAGCTGCCCCACGCCGCTGAGAGTGGGACCCACGTGATTGCACCCCACGGCACGTTCGCAGGACATAGGGGTGCGGAGGCCGACGCGGGCCCCAGCCGGCCCGCAGCGAGCTCCCGCCGCGCTTCCGCCAGCCCGGGCAGGGAGGCGCAGAGCCCCCCGGCCCGGGATCTGGCCCTCTCGCAGCAACCATTTCTACGGCAAATCCCGCCTTTGTGTCCGATACCTTTAAGTGCTCCCTAATGAATCATCTACATTTGCAATCTACTGCGCAGGAGCTGAAACATATTTCCCCCTTTATTCCTTCTCTTCTCCTAGCCTGCCCGGCGGGTTGCTAACACACATTTCCTCCGGTTATGACCGGCGGAAAATGTAAACATGTTGGTAACTAGGAGGTGGGCCTCATTCCGCAAACTGGGATCTCTCCATAGTGACTCTCAGTAATGACCTCTTTAGCATAATAAAGCCCCGGGGGCGGGCAATCTTTGAACTGCGGGGCAGGAGATTGGAATAAGAACATGTCTGAACTTATTCAAATGTATGCCACAAGTTTTCTAGTTCTAAGGTTATCTGATGTGACCGACAGACATTTTCCCTCTTGTTTTTTTTTTCTTTGTTTGTTTTTGTTTTTCCCTTCCTTGCCTGGTCGCTTATGCAAGGAAGTACTTGACAAACTTCAGGTATGACATTACATTATACTAAAGAAAAAAAAAAAAAGAAAGAAAGGACAACAAAACCAAGCTCTGACATAAAATTTAGTGGAAAAACGCAATAATACAGAAATACACCTATATGGAAAACAACGATGCCCTCGCCTTCAAGTACATGGCAGCAAATCTAATATCACGCCCCGGCCTCTAGGAGCCCTGGCTAAACTAGCAGAGACTGTGAGCAGAGTTGACCCCACTGGGGTCCCCCTGTCGCCCCCGCCTCCTTCCCGCCTTGGGTGCCCGGGGCTGATGCCCACCACGACCCCTCAGCTCGGCCCCACAGACACACGAGCAGCACAAGAGCCACGGCGCATCTCCTCGAGTGTCCCTTAAAAACATCCCATCGGGGCTTCGGTGTCCAGAGAAAGGGGAAAAAAAGAGCCGCTGGCCGGTGCTGAGCAGAGCTCCCCCCGAGTCCCGTCCCCGTTCCGTCCCCCCTCCTCCGCAATTGTTCACTTGAGCCCCTATTAATGCGGGACATATGTTATCCACAGGCAGTAGGCAGCGGTAAGGCTTCGCCATCCAACTTGTTGCTCAACTTACGAGGCGGTTCTCATCTTCTCATCAAAAGCCGCCGGTCTTTCTTCAGCCGTATGGACAAAAATGTGAACAACAATGCCCGCCTCCCTTCACTTCAAAAGCGGCCATCGCGGAGCCTACCCAGAGAATTTTCTCTCTGCCTTTCATTCCCGGTTTGAAAAAAGGCACTACAGGGCCAAGGCGCTCCTAATACTCTTTGATGGGGATTGAATTCATTATCTCCAATAACACAATTGTGCTTGGCCAACGAAAAGAGCAAAGTAATACTCATCTAGAATTAGAGAGCAGGGCTCAGAAGAAAGGGAGCAGGGGGGTGAGGGGAGTGGGAGCATTTCAAAGGGAAAAGGGGGGGGGGGGGGGATGAGAAAACACCTATATCGAAAATCGGCTTGGAAGGAGGGAGTCCCAAGAAGTTTAAATTACATAAATGTATTAAGTGGCACATTGTACGGCTCAAGGCGCGTTGGTGGTCCGACTGTGCATTCCTCCTTCCGCCGGCCGAGTCGGCACTGGCCGGCTTGGAGGTTCTTAATGTTTCCCTCCCCGGGACGGCCTCGGGCCGGTGTACCCCGCCGCTCCGCTACCTGCCCCAGATCAGCCCGGCGCCCGTTCCTGTGTCATCCGGGCTGCAGGCGGGGGGACCTGTCCGCCTTGTGACAGCGGCTCGTGACAGGGTGCAGTCGCAGCACCTGCGGTCCCGGCCGGCTCATGCTGACTTCGTGGAGGTACAGCGGCGAAGGCTACCATCCGCCAGCACAGAGCGGCCAAGAAGGCATACAGCTCCCCCCTCCCCGCCAACGCCCCCCTCCCTGCCACCTCCTGGGACCGCAGGAATACTCAGCCTAAGCTGAGACCGGGAGTGGGAAGATGTCTCAGCGCCATCACCCTCAGACATCTTCCAGGGCAAGGGGCGACCAAACAAACCCCAGCGCGTGTCCCACCTCCCGCGGCAGCCGGCGCAGCCCAGGACAGCGCGGGCTCGGAGGCGAAGGTCGAGAGACGGAGGAATGAATGAATGACGGAGCGAATGAATGAATGAATGAACGGAGCGAATGAATGAATAACGCGCACATAAATAAATAAATAATCGAGCAGGGGAAAAAAAAATCAACCGATTGGAAAACCGTTGTGTTAATATGAGAGATTAAAATATTTGCCTGTTTGACTTTCAGCGTAAATGTTTCCTATCGGGTGTTATCCAAACAGGCTAATTTTCAAAGCCAAGCAAAATGCAGTGATGAGCAGTTAGAGTCGTTGCACATAGCAGGGAGGTTACAGGGCACTATGTGGGTGGGTATTACACGTGTGTCCTCGGGCACATGGGGCGGGGGCAAGATGGGTGATAGGCTAGAGCTGTAAACCTCCGTGTCTCTCGTGTCCCTGCGTACTGGCACACAGACACAGCATCTCACCACACAAGCCACTTGTGTTTGCAAACTTCCCCGCACCCACTGCAGGGGCCCCGTCAGAGTTTATGCCGGCGCGGAGGGCCGCGGGGGGAGAGCCAGGACCAGCTTACGGTGGCGCAGAGCGCCAGTCTCGCACTCGGGCTGTTTGCCACACTTCGCAAATGGTGTCTTCAGAAGTGTTTTTCCGAGGCAATGTCTTTTAGGCGTTGTCACTTACACGGAAGGGGCCCAGCAAAGCGTATCTGTCACCTCTTGACTGTTCTGATAGGGAGCAGGAGGACATCCCACTTCCCAACAATCAAACTGTACTCCGGGGAGTGCTCCCACTCCACTCTGAACGACAAACCGGGAACCATTAACTGGCCAGCTGAGGATTTCTCTCTGGGAATAAGAAATCCCATTACCCTTTATGGGAGGTCTGCCCCAACAAGGCACGTGTTGACCAAAGGGGTACATGGGAGAAGAGGCCACCTCTTTCAGTCCCCGTAGAGGTTTTCTCATGTGCAATAATGCTGACCTGGTCACTTTCCTTCTTACAGACAAGCTGGCCTTGACAGGACTGGTTTATTTGGATCTGCACTCCTCTTTTTAAATACTCCCTGAGCAGGGGATAGGGTTTTGGGTTTTTTTTTCTTTTCCTAATGAGCATAGACCAAGATTGCACTGACCTCACTAGAGTCCAAGGTTCAAGGTTTTCAGGATATTTCCCACTTCGTGAAGTGTCTTGGGGGTTTACTTATTTTTATTCGAAGGGAGGCTGCTTCTTATTTCTTTAAGAGGTTTTAAAAATCTAGAATAAGGTGGTTGTTTGCTGCAAAAGCAGAAGCAAAATACTCTTATCTTCTACAGAAGCAGGAGCAAACCTCACGCTGTTTCTGTTGGGGTCTATTCAGACCAAGCAGACATGGTAACTGACTAACTAAGCGTTTTACTGTCTGCAGTTTGCCTCTCCGTGCATAATGATTTCTCCAAAGAATATGTTAAATGACCACATACTTCATGTCCAAGAATTACTTTTTACAAGTCAGCTTACCTTAACGATCAATGTGCCATTTATACTTTTACACAATAGACTTTAATTGTTACAAGGGAGTCCTTTGGTCTGTGAGAAATAATTTGTTTTGTACCATAGCACAAACAGAGGATTAGGAGTTCAGGTAAGGAATAAGCAGTAGCAACAACTTAATTCCTAGGCAACAAAGATCCTGCTTTCACGCCAGATTTCTTTCTAGTAAAAGCAGGACATGACACCATCTCCAGCTCACTGGGCCAGTTGGACATTAGTTAGCCTGCATTTCTCTCTGGTTTAAATCTGTCCAGGGTTTCCCACTCTTCATACCTTCCAGGGCCAAAAGTTGTATGTAATGCTGTGCAATACAAAGTAAAAACAAACACAAGAGATTCTCCAAATTAAATAGAAATCATAAAAAAAAAAAAAAAAAAGATTTAGCAGGCAGAGGTCAAAAGTAGTTCTGTATTTAATTTTTAGCATTCAGTATTACCAGTGAAACTGGTAGAAAGACAATTATATTTAAAAGTATCGCTTTGATTTACACTGCTCACTGATTTTTTTTTTTTCTCTGCAATCACTGGCATATCACAGATTTGGGTAGAAGTTGTAAAAAACCAACTAGGTTTAGGTTGGAGACCCACCTTCTCCAGTGGATGGGTACTGGTAGAGCATCATGGTGGGCTGACCCTTGTCCCTCACTTCCATGAGGCAACAGGTGAACAAGAAACACACACCTTCATGAGTGTCCATGGGTGCTTCAGTAGAGGGAACAATCTGTACACATGCAGTGAATGATGAATAGTTTCAGCTTTGGAAACAAACCCAGACACAAAAGAATTCTGAACTCTGAACTGACATAATCCCATTCCAAAACCAGCCTGATCATTTTATGTGGCAGGTGGCCTTGAGCTGGGGGGTTTAGGGGGCTGTGCTTGTGAGCTCCCACTTCTGCCCTTGGTGGGGGGTGTGTGCTGTGGAGGGAACTATGGGCAGCCTCAGCCCAGCTACTTTACCTCCTAGCTACTGGTACCCTTTGACAACAGCAAAGGTGGGAATGGTTCTCTCAGGCCATGATCGTCTCAAAAAACTAAGTAAAAATGAGGGACATTCAACTTGATGCAGCAAAAACCTTTTGCATACTTGTGTGATTGAGTCACTAGGTCAAACCCACTTAAGAATCGAGATGGATAGGAGACACAGGCAAGAGATGCATAGCAATCCTCTGCTGAATGTAATCAATCTACAGATGTTTCCTCTTCCTTCATACATTCTTTTATTGATTGTCACTTTAAGAAGGAAGCCATCTGAGATGGCTGAACTGATCTTTGTAACACTGCTAAGCAAGGTAAAGAGGTGCTTAAAGATGCCGATGGCTGGGAGGATTCGGGGTTGCAGATAGTTTCTACTGCTCCATTATCAGCAGTGTAGATTAGCTGGTGGGTTTCTCTCTGCCACTTCTAGGAATCTGGGAGAGACCAAACTACTGATGAGTTTCCTCCTCACTGGGACTCAGTTTCACACATATGCACATGCATGTAGAAGCACATACACACAACAGGACTCAAAGCACCCCAAGGGAACAGCTGCACTGAGAAGCCAGGTGCTTAACACACAGGCTCACTGGGAGACTGCGTGGGTCTCCGCCATGCTCAAGATGAATGAAGGCTGGAAATACCCCAGTGGCAAAAGCAGAAGGCTTTTGGAGGTGTTTCCAATCTTTGGTTGTCAGCTCTTTAAAACAGCTACTATTGTTTCACTCTGTTATAGAGTGTATTACAATTCATGGGCTACTGTAGTGTAATAAGTAAATAAGGTCTAATTAAATAGCAATTCTAGATGCCTTTAAGAGATGCATAGTACTTTGCTGGATCTAACTACATGAGTCACTCAAAATTTTTAATAGTAATTCATAGAATCATAGAATGGTAGGCATTGGAAGAGACCTTTAGAGATCATCTAGTCCAACACCCCTGCAGAAGCAGGTCCTCCTAGATCAGAAGTGGAGAAAAAATGAGGGAGAATGGACAGGGATCCTGGGGTATAATGCTAGACCCTTTGGGGCAAGGCAGCCTGGGCTCTACTTATATGGATTTGGTGCACAATCAAGACCAGAGTCAGAGCCATGGTTAAACCATTTTCTGTCATGTAGACAGGAGGCTGCTTTCTATTCCCTCAAGGTCAGACTGTTCTTGGCTAAAGGTGGTAGACAACTTCAAGGAAAAAAAAAAAGATGTGAAAAATAAGGGAGCTTGCTTATTGCAGAAACCGCAAGTAGGATGAACATGAAAATGTAACCTATCAGTTGCTGTTGCTGAGATAGCTTGAAGCCTGCAGTGTATATAAGTTAGAGCCTGCTTTCAATAAAGTGACGATTTTCTGCTATCACTCACACGGAGTAGGACTGATTTCTTCCCACCCAGCTGAGAGCTGGATCCTAGGTTAAGAGTTGAGAAAACTTTGCAACAATCAGGTCACACAGGAACACATCCAGGTGGGTTTTGAAGATTTCCAGAAGAGAATCTGCACCCTTCCTGGGCAGCTAGTGTCAGGGCTACCTCTGCTGAACAGTAAAATAGTTTTTCCTTATGTTTAAATGGATTTTTTTGTGCTCCAGCTTCTTTCCATTAGCTCTTGTCATGTCATTGGATATAACAGAAAAAAGTGATGGCCTAACCTCCTGACATCCACCATTTAGATATTTGTAAATATTAATGAGATCCCCCATCAGTCTCCTCTACTCCAGACTAAACAGCCCAGTTCCCACAGTCTTTCCTCATAAGAAAGATGTTCCAGTCCTTTGATCATCTTGGTGGCCCTGTGTTCTCCAGAAGTTCCCCATCACTCTTGAATTGGGGAACCCAGAACTGGACACAGGACTCCTGATGAGGTCTCACCAGGACAGAATAGAGGGGGAGCAGAACCTCCCTTGACCTGCTAGACACACTCTTCTTGATGCATCCCAGAATGCCATTGGCCTTCTTGGCCATGAGGGCACATTGCTGGCTCATATTTAGTTTATTATCAACCAGGACTCACAGGTCTCTCTCTGCAGAGCTGCTCTTCAGCAGGTCAGCAGGTCGATCCCCAGCCTGTATTGGTGCAATGGATTGTTCCTTCCCAGATGCAGGACTCTGCACTTGTCCTTGTGGAACCTCATGAGTTTCCTCTCTGCCCAACTTTCAAGCCTGTTGAGATCCCACTGAATGGCAGCACAGCCTTCTGGGGAATCAGCCAGTCCTCCCAGTTTGGTGTCATCAGGGAACTTGCTGAGGGTACACTCTGTCCCCTCATCCAGGTGGTTGATGAAGATGTTGAACAAGACTGGCCCCAGGACTGATTCCCGTGGAATCCCAGTGGCCACAGGTCTCCAACTCGACTCTGTGCTATTAATCACCACCCTCTGGGCTCTGTCATTCAGCCAGCTCTCGATCCACCTCACTGTCCACTCATCCAAGCCACACTGCCTGAGCTTTGTGATGAGGATGTTATGGGAGACAGTGTCAAAAGCCTTGCTGAAGTCAAGGTAGATGACATTTGCTGCTCTCCCCTCATCTAGCCAGATGATTATGCCCTAATAGAAGGCTATCACATTGGTTAAACAGGATTTCCCCTTGGTGAGTCCATGTTGACTCCCCCTGATAACCATCTGTTCCTTCATATGTTTAGTGACAACACTGAGAACGAGTTGCTCCATCACCTTTCCAGGGATGGAGGTGAGACTGACTGGCCTGTAGTTTCCTGGGTTGTCCTTCTTGCCCTAAGAACTATATGTGTTTCCAGCTCATCTTGATGCTACAAATATGTGTCTTTCACCAAAAACAAAGAAAGGATACATTATTTTTCACACATTGTCCAACAGGAGTTCTTCACATGATGATTCTGAACTTTTTGGCAAATACATCTCCATCTGAGAAATGAGAACATTTCTGTCTACTGTACTGGTAGATATCTTTCTCATAACATGCAAGATTTCAATATAAATTAGTATATTTTCCAAGGAATTAATGTGTTTCTATTGTAAATATTGTCTCCATGCTAGAAATGTTAGAATAGGACAAAAGCTACAATATGTGTATATCAATCAGAAAAGACATGCATGAAAAGGAATTGTTCCTTTTCAAATTTGTAATTTCAGAGGAAAGAAAGTCACTATACTGAACCAGGGGGATTGTTTGCAACAGGGCAATCTAAGAACAAATTATCAATATATGTCTTTTGTATCAAATGCTTCTTAACAGTCAGATCCTTTGGTCTGCATCAAGTACACAGCATGTGTCAATGAAGTCGTGAAGTACAACAGTCATGGTCCCAAGCCAGCAATCTTAAAAAGAAGAAAAAACCACAGAGAAAACATCAACTGTCACTATACTTAAAAAAAATAAATATCTGCTTCTCAATTTTTCTCTGGAAGTATCAATAATACCTTTCAATATTGAGCTTCAAACCCCAGCCAAAACCCTACTAAAATAGTCAATATACAACTATAGGAAGACACAGAGCTCTTTAATTTACTGAGGGTGCAGGCTGGGGCTCTCCTCAGCTGCAAGGACCTGTGCTCGATAGGCTTTGCGGTTTGGCACATGCCCGGCGCGGGAGCCGGCGGGAGCGGGGCAGGTGCTTAGAAAATTAAAGATCTAGGTGGATTCCTTTCGGTTGGTTGGGTTTTTCTTTGTTTTTGTTTTTGTTTTTGTTTTTTTTTTCCAAAATAACATCGGTTACTAAACATAGTCACATCTCACGATGATCACATGAGGAACTAAAGCTCCGGCGCTTGCCGTCACGGCGGCTGACAGGCCCGTTTTCCGTGCGCACGGCTGCGCCGCGGGTAGTTGGGCTTCGCCTCTTTTCGGGGGCCGGAGAGACTCCCCGGCCGGTCACATCGCAACGGCCCAACGCGCAGCCTACGCCCTGGGCAACGGGTGGGGATCGCCCCTCTCCCCCGTCCTTCCCCCGTCCCGGAGGCACACGCGGATCCCGGGGGTGGGGACTGTCGGTGCGGAGCGGGGTGGGGAGGCTGCGGTCAGGACTGCTGTGGCGACAGCGGGGGAGTCGGCGCTGCCTCCCCTTCTCCAGCCTACCCGCTGCAAAGCAGCAGGGATCGAGCGTATTTCTCAACCTGTGGCTGTGTTGAAATCCCCCCGCCCCCCATCCGTCCCAGCTCCCAAAAGCAAGGCCTTGAGTGCCCCCGCCCCGCCAGACCCGGCTGCTGAGCCACCTCCGGCCCATCGCCGCGGGCGGCGGCCGACCGGGGAGTCCCCGCGGGGCGGACAGCAGCTGAAGCGCTCCCGCACGTCAAGGGACTTCCTCCTCTTCCTCCTCCTTCTTCTCCTCCTCCTCTCAGCGCCGCCGCGCCCCGGAGCGCGCTGGGGCAGAAGCACCTGGCGGCGGCGACTCTGGGGCTAGGGGCCCCCTAGTGCGTCCGGCCACCGCTCCCCGTTGGGCGGGTATCTGCTAAAACCGCCCGCCTGTCTGAAGGTTATTTCCTTCTAAGCACAATAGAATGTTCTTCTGACCTGCGATTTTCTTAAAAAAACCAACCAAGCACTGGAACATCCACCCCACCCCCCATACAGCTAAACCCCCTAACCTAAAACGAGGGCTTCAATATGTGCCAGTGGCCCCTTAACAACCATGAAATCAGGCCACCTCCATGCCAATGGGTTTGCCACGTGTGTGAAAATGCCAGCCCTGTCGAGGAAGGATGTGAAATCTGATCTTGCTTTGTGTTCAACCGAAAGACCAAAATGATTCATGCTTGATCGTGTCTCCTTGATTTTTCTCATATTGATTCTTCCTGCTTCCTTTCTCCTGTCTCCTGCTGCATGCTCATTCCAAGGGGTCCTTCAAACACTGGAAGAGTGCAAGAACAATGCTATATGCAGTATTTCCTTGAAGGATTTTATTGCTAGGATATCTAGAACAAAAACAAATGGTGTTTTGCAAAACACCTCTTTAAAAGAAAAGCAGCTGGCAGGAGTTAAAAAAGGGGAGGTTACATGGCAAGCCACCAGTACATTTAATAGTATCTTCTCATTCCTTCTGAGTTGCAGGATATTTGGTCTTTATTCCAAGGAGTCATTGTGAATGTGTGATTCCTGCCTTCTGTTTTAAGAAATTTGCCTCCTGGATGATGGACAGCAGTTTTGCTAGCAGGAGTGACATGATCTGTTGCCCTCTGCCAGCCGACTGCCACATCTGCCTACAAGTGAAGGCAGATGGCACATAGTAAAAAGGGCCATGGGCTTGCAGAAGCTACGCTCATGAAAGAACCTGGAGATCCAAGGAGAGGGCTTGTGACTATGGAATATGAGAGAAGCAGGAATGGGAATAATATGCAATGAGGGATTGGAAGAACAATTACCAACTTGGAAGGAAGGGATATAAAGCAGACAGTAGGTGGGAGAAGGTGGACCAAGCAGCCACAAGTCAGGAGAAACCAAGGGATGCTGGGAAAGGGAGATGACTGCACGGAGCAGATTGTTGATAAGGAATAAGGGGCAGTGTGAAGGTGGACTACACCTGGAACAGCTGCCTTTGCTGAAAAGTAACAGGAAAGCAATCTACTGGCTGTTCCTTCCAGTGCAGGTGATAGGAGACATACAGTGGAAGTCTGCCTCTGAACAGCAAACAAGGAAGCTTGCTTTTTTATGTACGTGTTTAAAGTTGGATTTTGACCCTGAGCTGACATCATGCAAATCAAGGGTTAGCTGCTTCCCTCTGAAGGCAAAAGAAATCCAAGGAATCAGGTTTAAACGAAAGGTTACTAATATTTGAATATCCCCTGTTTTTAGGGTGTTGGGAGAAGCTGATTCTGGGATTTCAGAAGCTGCTGTCACCTTTGCCAGTGGTCAGGAATAACCACGGTTGTTTATTTGCAATATTCACTAGGTCCTTTATAAACTTGTGGAAGGTCAGTCCCTGCTGCAGCACTGTGCAGTCTAAGGACTTGCAAGATAGGATCGTAAAGTGTTTCTTGGTATTATAATGTCACAGTGTCTCCAGGTTGGTTTTAAAGCATGTAAGAGCATGTGGAGCATACTACTGCAAAAGTCACAAAGCTGTAGGCAGTAGAGACTTAGGTTAGATAAGGGGCTGGCTGGGTGGAGCTGGTGAACAATGCACGAAAGTGCTTTTCTTTCACTGATCTTGGTTCAAATTAAGGTTAAATTCCAGGGGGAGTGTTTTGGGGTTTTTTGTTTTTTGTTTTTTATTTTTTTCCCTTCTCCCTTCACTCTCTCTCTCTCTCCAGGAAGAGATTTTAAAGGGCATAATTTTCAGTTAAAAAAAAAAATATCACAAAGAAAGATACATGTTAATACAAATGTAACATTCCACAGCGGGGAGCCAAGTGCTGCTGCTGTCGCACCCACAGCTTTTATTCAGCCAACGCCAGTTCAGCAGTTTCAGCACCTGGCATGAGCAGAACTGATCCTGCTGTCAAGAAACGTCTGTAGCAAAAGCAGGACTGATGCAAGCCGCAGAGTCTATACAGAAAAAATGATAGTATACAGGAGTGGAAAATGGGGTTATGAAAACAATATATAGAATTCAAACAATTTATATTCAAATGGCACAGTTCTTACTTTGTATGGCTTGGAAATCCATACCTTTACCCTTGGAAAAAAGGTAAATTGAAAATTTCATCTACGCAAGAGTATAACAAAAGGAAAGAGAATATCATTTTTTTGGGGGTATTAAATCTATAAAATTAGGTGCTGTATATAAAGGAAAAAAGCAATAAGGCTTCCAGTTAACTACTCTGAGACCTGTCTTTGTTGGGAAAAAAAAGGAAAAAAGAAAATTGAATCAGCTTTTTCACAGAGCAAACTTCACAGAATTTGTTTTACAACAAGTTTTCTACTTTAGAGCCAGCGTTCCAGGGCACTGTAAGAAAGTGCAATAGTTTCTGTGCCCCTCCAACATCTGAATGCAGAAATGCAGTCTCTCCTGTGATAAGAGCTCCCCAAAGTGCTGGGGCAAAGGTGGCACACATTTAATGCTGTTTTTTTCTTTGGTATGACAAGAGCTCTTGAAAATCAAAAGGCAAATCTATGGGCTTGATCCCTTGAGATGGATAGTATGAGCTTGCTATAGAGGAGTTCTTGGCTCTCAAAGGAGTCCATAGACCTTCGCCCACACACGGCTCCCTAACTGGAGGGGTGTAGTCAGCTCCACCATGCTCAGGGCTGTTCACCCTGTGGCTGCCTTTGTCTTTTAGGACACACAAGACACCAAAATACATTGTATGTCAGCACATACAGTACCATTTCCCTCTCAGTAATGAGATTTTCCACATACACACTACATACAATAGAAACACAAAGCGCAGCCTTTCTTTTCTGAGCTTTGTCTTTTTTTTTCCCACCATCAAAATATTTTACCCCATCAGTAAAGTGAGTCTTAATATTGACTCTGAGTAGCAACTCATTACCATTAAGGCTGCAGCATGGACTTAATATTTGCCTGATTCGTTTTACAAATATTGTATTTCAGCCAAAGTGTTAAAATTCCTAGGAACAATTTGGTCAAAATCTACTACTACTCCATGTCAGTCCACCTAAAAAACATTTCTTTCAAGAGTTGCAGAGCATATAGATGTGATAACATTGCTATCACAGCAATGTGATTACTAAAATTAATAACAGTAATTACAAAATTACCAAGAGTTGCAATTTAAGGGTCCATCAGTGCCATAGCTGATGACTGAATGGCAACATCACTGATGGACCTAAAAGCTATGTTACTAGCTGCATACCCCTCTAGCTAGGGGTGCTCAGTCCTGGCATTCAGCTTAGCACTTCTGTTCGTGTGATACCCTTCCTAACATCTTTGAGTCCTGCTTTTGACCTCCTCCCTCTTAATCAGCAGCAGTGCAATGTTTCTTACCCCCTTTTCTTGGTGCAGTGTAACTCTTCCCACTCAGTGGCTGTCATCTCTTCCCACCAGCCCTACCCACCTCTTGGCACTGCTCCCTGTCATGCTCATGCCAAGAACAGCCTCGCCCCCTCCCAGGAGTGGAGCGATATTCCTGCCCATCAGATCTGCCCCCCCAAGTCACTTCTTTCCATTCACATTCCACTAACCTCTACTCAGCCACTATTCTTACCATCCTTTGACTTAGCTCAAATTACAGTGTAATTAAAATCACCATGGAACACAACTAAACCAACAAGATTACCTACACAATCACTTCAGGGTTTGGGTTTTTTCTTCTTCTTCTTTTTTTTTCTTTTTCTTTTTTTTTTTTGGTAGCAGCCTTGTGAGACATCTGCTGGGCTTCAGCAATTTTGACTCTCAGATAGTTATGACAAGGATGTATTTATGTATTTCTTGCCATTTCAGTCAAGATTCTTACTCCAACAACAAAAATACAGGAAACAGGCATCAGCATCAATGAAGCAGAATTCCCCTAGTTCTAATTTATTATTTTTCTTTTGGCTCACTCTCTTGTAATAATTTTCTGCCTCAGATAATTTAGTGTCTGGTCTCTTCCTCATCCAGAAAATTTTAGGGAGAAATGGATCAAAAATGCACATAGTCTGAAGGGCTGTTTAGGATGACACCGAGCATGAGGTCCTGTGGTGGTGCTGTGCCTTAGAGAACAAGCAACGTCCTTGGAATTGGTAAAGTACACAGTAAAGACAGGGAGACATCAGCTCCATGTAAACCATGCCTGAGAGCAGGAAAGGAGTGTTGTGTCCAAGTCAAGCACCTGCATGCCCAAGAATTAGAAATGATTTACTGTCTGAGCAATACCTGATAAGTGATATCAGAAACTCACCCTGTTCAGTTTATCCAAGAGAAGATTAATGGTAGTTTGTTCACGGTCCCCAGTTATCAAAATGGGTAAGGATTTGGGGTAAATTGTTCTTTCAGTTCTCAGGAAAGAGAGTATAATGAGACCTACTGGTCTGAAGTTGAAAGAGGACTAAGAAAGACTAGAAAAGTTCAATAAAAGTACTCTGTGGAGTCCTTAGAGATTTGTAATTCCTCACACGTCTGCAGTTCCATCTGAAGACCTGGGACCTGCTTTAGGTAACAGACCAAGGTGTACTGGAATTAATGCACTTCTGGTTGGTATCCAGCTTTCCTAGGGTGAGTGCACCCGAAAAGCAACAGTAAATCAAGGAGGAGAAGCCTGCCATGTGGTTTTCATATGTTGAACCATTCTGTAGGGTTTCTCACCTTTACAACACACAATAGCTTTTCAAGCTGAGGAAATATTTTTCTTTGGGTTTAACTATGCTATATGCACATGTTACAATCACCATAAATTGACAGGGTAGCTAGCTAGATACATGTGTTGTTTTTGAATCACTTAGGTAAAAGAGTAACTGAATAGGAACTGAGGACATAATTTACAAGTTTTTCAAGTGAGGATGGGGTGGGTGGGGTGTAAGGAGGGAACAGGACATGTCAGGTGGTGGTATATCTCCTACACATCCTGGATCAAGAGGGTAATATGTGGTTCAGCCTGCCAGACCTCAGCTCGCTTTACTACTAGTGGAAGGCAATAGTTACAGCACCTAGTTAGGCACCTGCAGCAGGTGGTTTTAGAAGAGCCCTAAGAAGATAAAATATCAATAGTGCTGGGGAAAAAAGCTTGAACAAACTTTTAATGAGATAGTAGGTAGCAGGTCACTCAATAACAATGGTTGACTCTACAGGAAATGAAATGGTGCAAGGGTGAAGTTCTGTATGAAACACCTCGTAACATGTTACGTTAGTCATTTGCAGACTAGATTTCAATGACTGGAAAATTACAAAGATAATGCCACTACTGAAAATCAGGGTGGATAGTTACAAAAGACAGTTGTGCATTTGCTGCATAGGACTATTGAAGATAGTCCAGTGGGATTTCACAAAAACGCACACTGATGAAAGCATATTTTCTTTAGGCACAGGCAGTTCAGATTTATAAGAGTCTTACTCCAGTGACTGTTAGAACTCTGGGGAAATAAAGTTATCCGCAAGCAGACAAGCAAAATGTGGAGGAAGCAAGGCACTTAGCTGCTTGAAAAGCAATTGAGCTGAGTTTCTCCATTATGTGATCAAAGAAGAGCAAATCTGTGAAAATTTCCAGCCTTTGTTCTAGCACCTGCTATGGCAGTTGTTGCTGTATTTAAATGTTTGATGCTTTTCTTGGGCAGATATGGGCAGTCCCTCAGATATCCCTGCACATTGGTAGCACAACCCTTAGTCAAGCCTTTGCTTAGTAGAGAGTGCCGGGTGAGTTTGCACATCTTTGTACTTCTCCTGCACTTCAGGCTCTCAGGAGGTAAGCAAGCTCTAATCCAAAAGAGTAAATGTGGGTGCAGTTAGTCCCAAATGCAATGCCTTTGTGTCAGAACAGAGGAACTGCAGTGCAGCCATGAGCTCTGCTCTGTGCAAAGGCCAAGCAGACCATCATTTCCAAAGAGCCAGATTTACTAGGAGCGCATTTTAAAAGCCACTCTCCCAGTTGACTCCACTTTCTGTGCTTTGGTTTGTATCCCAGAGCAGTTTTGATTCACTCAGCATCGCGCAGAAATGTCATGAACAGAGATATGCTCCTACTATCTGTGAAGCCCAGCCCAGGGACTACTGTGGAGCTAGCCCTGAATGCACAGCAGTTGTCTGTGGGGGGCTCCGTGCCATCTTTTTGCTCTAAGGATCTGCTTCTCCTAGTAACCTAGACAGTCTTGGCTCTCTCAGCAGAGGTGCAGCCACTAGCTGAGCACAGCCCTGGTTCATGCACCTGTGATGTGTTCCCCACTCCAGCAAGGATGTGCAGAACACTGAATGCAGTCCAACAAGTAGATTCTGTAAAGGGTTTAGGTTTGATTGTCTGAATAAAACAGAGGTGACCTCAGGCATGGACAGGTGTTAGTTACTGTCAAGGGTGGGAATGGTATTTGAAACTTGCTTCTAGTCCTCTATAGACTAGAAACATCGGTGTTTCCTGTCTGTGGGGCCACATAGCCAGATAGTGCCTCAAGGCCCTACAAGGATCTGCAAAGCATGGTCACCTTCCACCCTTCTCCCTTCCCTTCCCTTCCCTTCCCTTCCCTTCCCTTCCCTTCCCTTCCCTTCCCTTCCCTTCCCTTCCCTTCCCTTCCCTTCCCTTCCCTTCCCTTTCTGTTCTGCACTTGGCTCACCAGAACATGCAGCACCATCCCTCAAGCCACAACTGATCTGCTCAATATTTATTTGTCTGGCTTTTACAGGCAGCTGTTGAATTAAGGAAGAACTTACCTCAGTATAGGAGATGTCTTGGCCCAAGTGGTCCCATAGTCTGAAGGGCCAAGTGAGCATGCAGTGCACATGTGTGCCAGGTGAGGAATCTTGCACCCCTAGGGAATGGGGAGCATGGTTCATTCAGTCAGCAGAAGGTATAACAGCCTACACCATATTGCTGCTGAAACTCAATTACTGCACACAACACAGCTGTTCCCACAGGATAATGTTCTTTGATGGAACAGTTGGTCCCAAGTACCTTTCTGAGGCCTATTTCTTGCGAGAGATCCCCTGGAGTTTCACTTACTTTCACAGTACTCTCCCTGTGTCTTTATATGCCCTGAAACTCCACAGGTTCCTCTTTGCCTCCAAGAGAGCTTCTTCCTCTTCTGCAAAGCTTAACGTTGCTGTAACTGGTAAGAGGAAAGACTAAAACACAGTAGGATGGTAGAACTTAGTTTTATTGACCCTCTTGGGAAGCAGTAACCAGTTCCAGAGATTTTTCCATGGCTCAGTAGCCAAATATTAATCTATAAAACAGTTCAACAGAGGTATTATTTTTTCTTAAAGACTACAAAATTCCTTTTGTATCTATAAAATCCATTGCTAATATGATTCTGTAACTTGACTTAAACAACTACTGAGCAAATAAAGGCTCATTAAAATTTGAGACACTAAATGACACCTTGGGAAATGACACTTTCTACATACAGTGTCAATTCATCACCTCAGTCTGATAATGGAAACAGCCCAGAATGGATCCCTGAGAGCTGTAAATTAGTGAGGACTAGACTTTCCAGATGTTCCCAGTGGTCACTAGCCTAGCCCACTGAAAAGGCTGCAGCCCCTCAAGCTGTCTGCCACTGCCTTCCCACACAGAACTGCCACATATCTGACCAGACAGCTCAGCAATGCCTAACCTATCTAAACATCCCACCTGGGTTAACCAAGCTCTGCTCAGCTTCTACTCACTTGGATAAAAGAAGCCAAGACTTCTTAAGCCAGAGAAGCATGGTGAACCATTAGAAATGTGATAAAGAGCTGTAGATAGCTAGAAGTGGGTGGCACTTCAGGAGTACACCGACAGAATAGTGCTTTGACATTTGGGAGTGCTGACCACACCAACAAAAGTAGTAAGATCTGCCTGGAAAATCCTCAGTCTACTTTAGTCAATTCTATTCAGGCCCAGAGTGAAGAAATACAATATACAGTTAAATGCTCACTTAGGCCTTTCTTTTACCAATTTAGGGATAGAGTACTAATATTATTATTTTTGCTTTTAAAAGTGTGTTGAGATTTATTGATGAAAATTGTGGAAGGGATCAGATCCTATTCAATATAACTCAGTGTTTACTATTGTGATATCATAACTTTTTGTGTCATATTTATACCAAGAAAGCTTTAGCAGTAGGACACCTGTTATTTCTATTGCTTAGCTTATGAGAAGTAAAGGGGACACTGACAATTTTCATATTGGTGACCAAATCAGCTAAATGTTAATTAGAAATGTTCTTTTATCTGAAATTTAAAACCAGAGTAGCTTGCTCTATCGAACAAGAACTTAGTGAAAAAACTGAACACAACCAAATTCCAAGAAATTTCCTCATTTTGTACTCACAAAACAACTTTAACCTTAGTGAGACCCTTACTATCTTTCAATTACTACAACAGCTGTATCTTGCTTTGACTTCCATGAAGTTTTCAAGACTTCTAAGCGTAGGCAAAGCAAAGTACTTCTGTTGCTCATTGCAACACCTTCTCCTTTTCCATGTCTGAAGCAGCTAAAGTTTCCACACTCATGTGTTTTTGGATTTCATCCAATTCCTTTCTGCTGTTCTGTTCAAAATTTAATTTCTATCTTGCACTTTCTTTGTTAATGCTGCTTTAACAACAACGAGGTAGTCCAGGTGTCTTAATTAGTGCCTTCCTTGACTAATGGGAAGAAGAGTCCCATTCAAAGCTATGATTTATCTACCATCTTTCTCAGTTTGCTGATATGAGCTCATAACTCTAGGCCCCAAGCATTTGATATACTGTTTTGGGCCACCATAGCTTCATATCCTTTTGCAGTGGATATGGAGCCATACATTTTTGGCCTGTCATTTTAAACCAAACTGATATAACAATTATCATAGCTGATCATGTTCCTAATCTCTATTCATGTGTCTCCCTCTCTTGTTTAACTCTAATGTTTAGTAATACCATCAGTAATGTCGATGTTCTTCATGCACTGGTAGAACGTTATGAGTGAGAGAGAAAATTTTCCTTATATAATATGGAAGACACAAAGCTGATAATTTTATATAGCCTGCTAAAGCACCAAATGGGGTGATATTAGTGCTATGAGCATGTGTTGATGGAGACTTCCTACTGTTTTCTATTCTATTTCTAGTATACAAAGGCTGCATCTGAGTTGAGTATGTTCTTTCAATTAAACTAAATACCCAAGTGAAGAAACTAACTTTTTGAAAAGCTAATTCTTACTTATAGATATTTCAAATCTTGCTTCTAAGCAAGGCTTCAACTTCTAAATTGATATCTATGTCAACTTAGCAGTAGCCTTATTTCACACAGACTGATTATTGAAAACAGTTTATCTCTTTGATCACAAAACTTGTGAAACAGTGGCACTACATCAGTGAAAGTCAAATGCTAATGAACAGTCTTGAGGATTCAGATACTGAAGTAGAGTAGCACCAAAGCAGTTTTTCATTTTTGCATCTTACTTTTTTCCCCCCTTTAATAAGCTTGGTTCTGGAATTAGTTCTGCTAATACTTAGTTCAAATATACCATAGCTTCCGTTCTTTGAATTGTTCAGGAAACCATTAAATTTCTCAATTTTATGTGAAATACAGAGAGCACATCCATGTGGGGCTGTTAATCATCACAAGTTTATGTAATGTATCCTGCAAGGGTTATCCTAACCTTGCTTTATCATGGTCAGTTGTGACCTATTCTACCAGGTATACTGTGATTTTATCATATGATAATGGATCTGCTTCTAACCATGTTCAGAAACCATTCAAATAACAATGAATGCCTATGAATGTGACACTTCATGGACCTTTGGCTCAAGATAACCATGGAGGGAGCATGCCAAGCTCCTCCTGGTGATGGCTTCTCAGAAAGGAATGTGACCCTTTGCAGCTGGTAACTGGCTGGGCAACACACCAATGCACATGCATAATTCTAATAGTGTGCTCCAGGATTTGTTGAACTGTGGTTCTCCCAGATTTTAAACAAAATTTGGTGGATTTAATGTATACATTTCAAACTTTTAAAGTTTCAGTAAAAGTTTCAGGTTAAAACTTACAAGAAAATAAAAGGTGACTTAAACAAACCCAAACCAACAAAAAACAAATGGCTAAATGTTGTCCCTGCCCCTTCCCTCTGTTAAGGGAAGGTAAAGAAGGCCAACTCCAGGTCAAAGACAGCTTTTCCTTTTCCTTGAGGTATTCCATTTTATCAGTTCCGTACATTTTTTTCAACCACTTTATTGTCTGGCCCTGCACTCACCATCAAGGTTAGCACTCACTCATCACAGTACATAGTATAACTAAGAGTAAAGCATTGCAGTGTTTGGTCACCACTCCCATACTTGGTTAATTTTGCAATCAAGTTTTAGCTACCAAAAATTCTGAAGGGACTTCTGGCTTTGCATTTCTGATGTTTCGTTGAATAGAGTTACCAGATAAACATTACCTTAAAATCGAGTAAGTTAATGGTGATATTTTAGAATTAACAATTAAAAAACCACAGTCCAAACCGCTCCTTTTGGAGACTATTTTAATAAGGGGATTAGAAGATACAAAGAGAGAGAGACAGGTAACCTGAGATGCAATTTTGGAATGCAAACTTTTAGTTCAAATGTGCAAGCTTGAACTTAACAAATGTTTAAAATATTTGAGTTTTTCAAATGGTGCCAAAATAAACCATGTCTTTTTTAAAGACTACATATTTAGCTAGGCACTGGCAATGTAAATCTTTCAACCATTTCAAGTATTTGTTTAAAAGCCTCCCAGAACACGTGTGCTTCCCAACAAAACTGAAGAATGAAATGTTTAGACCACTGAAGCTCAACAGCTGACTTATAATCAACCTAATATGAGAACATCACTTTAGTTTTCTGAACTTGTGAATACATTTTATTTACCAATGCATGAGGAGAACAAACAGAGAAAGTCCAGTTCTGCAGACCTGATGTGAAATGGTACAGTGATAAGAGTCAGTACATGTAATGCTGTGATCATAGCAAGCACAGAATCAGAGAAACTGCTGGTCAGTGATTTCATATGCCTCTCAGTTTATTCTTGCACAGGAGGAAAATCTTCTAGGATATGAATTTAAAAAAAACCCCAAACAACAAACACAACAGCCTCATCTGAAATTTTAAATGAAAAAAATTAAGGCACCCAGAAATCCTGACATTTAGATAGCAAGTTAATTTGTCTATGTGGATTAAAGATGTTACAACTCTTGATCACCTGATAAGGATATTTATAAAGTTACTTAATTTGAAAATCAAGGTATCTTGTAGAATGTCCTCTGTTTTGGTATAAATAAATAAATAAATATCTGTGCCTATGACAACATATTGATATTGCTAAACTACTTCAATATGACGGCTGATTTATAAAAACTGTTTTAATATTCCCTTATATTAATGATTAACTGATGAATTTCACTTTCTTCTCAAGACATTTAAAGAGGAATCAAACTGACTACAGGGTTCTACCAACAAGACTGAGCTGGCTCTGAATTTTTCAAGTATCAGCAGTTTTTCCAATGCTAGTACAGAAAAGCATGCCACCGATTTTGGGCTGTGGGCTGAATGAAAAACAGGACTAAATGATTAAAGGTCCACAGTTATTTTCTGTTAAAGTTGATTTGTCACAATATTGTTAATTAGCGAGGGCTTAGGGAAGGCTTACTATGAATATCATTACAGTCCAGAAAAGCACGAATAACACTCTTATCCCGAGCCAACATGATGCTATTTCCATATTTTACCCGGACGTATACCAGAAATTGCTCCCAATGCATAACATGCTGCAGGATCATCCAGAGAAACACACAAAATCTCACAGGGGAAGGATGTTTTTGAGTATCCCAGTGCTCTTCAGGACAGCAGGGACACTAATTTGACCAGTAATTACAACCATCACCCCAAGCATTGCCTATGGTGAGCCACCTTTCACCATGAACTGCTGTTCTATTGGGAGGCAAATGAATTGCTACTCATGGTATGCAATCTGATGCAATCTCAAACTTCTCTCATAAATTAGGACAGAAGCGACAATTGTGTTTGTCTGCCATATAGGGGTAGGCTTCTTTTTGCTTTCAGAGCTCTGCATAGACATCAATCAGTTCTCAATTAGCTGTATGATAAAAGCCAATTAACCCATGTTATCATTATCACCTATTTCTACTTGCCAGACCAGAATTCCTGCCCTCATTACACTGAAAGGCAAAACTCAGACTGGGTTCAATGGGGTTAGAAAGGCACTAAAGGCTAGGCCTGCATTGCCAGATTAGTGTGACTTTTGCTGTTCACTTCAGCTGCTGAAAAAGAGAAAGTGTTTTGACGTTAGCCACACAGATGCTTCCCCAAACTTCCCCGAGGAGCCTAGGCACTTCTTCAGGGGCTGCATACCTTTAATGACTGTCACTAAGGGATTTGCCAAAGACCACACACCAGGTTGTTAGCAAGAAAGACTGAGAACCCAACCATTTCTGAATCTTTGTCTCTCAGTACAGTAAATTTCCCAAGGTCTTTTTCAGAGAAGACAAACATTTGTAGCTGAGTTTTAAAAATCAACACCTAATTTAATTATGATTTAAAGTAATTTATCTACGGGATGAGAAAACCCTCTATAAAAAAGCTCTCTGAATTTCAGGCTACATGGTACAATACATAGGACAGAATTAGGAAATATTTTTTTCATCTTAGGTGCAATGTGTCACAAGGAAAACTATGAAGTAAAATTACCATCTAATTTTACTGAACCAAGTATTAGCCATGACCAGGTGTATCTGACATCAATCCTGCTAGATGGTGTCTGCTTGGTTGACTCTACTTTCCCCAAACAAATCTGTCTGGAGGCCAAATAGTCTTGCTGTATGAAGCCTGCACTCGTAAGATTATTCGCTCAGAGACAGAGACACTTGGGGGAAAGTGAACCACTCTTAGTACTCCTAAGGGAAGGAGGAACTTAGCACATTCATGCATGGAAAACAAGTCTTTTCATTTCCAAAGCAGTAAACAAGCTTCCTCCTCAAAGTTGCCAAGGAGTAAGAGAGAAGATCTTTACATTAAAAACAAATAGTTCAAAGTTAGATAAAAATAATGGGTAAGAATAAAGTATGATTTTCACAGTGAAGGAAAGTTATCTTACTGTCCTACCGGGATCTTTGTCCCAGAGCCTATGTTGTTCAATTTAACTGAGAAATCACCTTGAAAAATGGAGTTAATTTGCAGATGGTGGTATTTAATATCACCATATTCAGCATGGAGATGCTGAAGACACTCTTTTACTGTTAGCAGTAAAGATGAGCTATGAGAAGAGATGGAATAGGAGCTCATGGTCACCAAGGAACACACACTAAAACAAATGACTGAAGTACCCATAATTGCGAAGTCAGGCACTCAAAAAATAGTTCCATCTTCACATAACCTATGTGAACTCCAAGCTGAATATTATAACTGAGGAATGTGATCTAGAGTTGTTGGTACTGTTACAGAAATAGTAATTCCAAGGAATCATCTGTTACAAAGCAAATCCAATGCTAAACATGACTACAAATAGCAAAGAGAATAATCGAGACAACATTATTACAACTGTTACAGTAGAAATTTGTCCATATCTTGAATATCCAGCACAAATCCATCTGAATCAAATCAAAACTGGGAAAGGAACAGATTAGCACAAGGTCAATTAAAAACAAGAGACAGCTTCTTTACAATAGACTAGGTGTTCTTTCTGGAAAAGAGGTGGTGAGGGGAGGATGTCAAATACCTAAAATCACAAGGGACATGGAAACAATATCAACAGGGAATAGTTGTTCACTGTTTGTCTAATACAAATCTAGGTGATAGCAAATGAATATAGCTAGTTCATAACAAATAAAAGGAAATATTTCTTCACTCAACGCATCATTAACTGCATAAGTCCTCGTGACAGGAACAAGTAGATACTAAAAGTTGAAAAGAATTAAAAAAACAGGTAATGAAAAATGTTGTGAAATACAAAGACACCACCTCTGGCTTGGAAAGCCTCAAAATAACAGACTACTGGGAGACCATTTGGGAAAAAGGTCAATAGTACTGGCCTGACTTTATACCCTTTACTAAGCATCTTCTGCTGGCTATTGTCAAAGATAGTTTTTGAGCTAGCTAGAACTTTGGTGTAGCACAGTACAGTAGTCTTTACCTTTTTATCTTTATTTCTTTCTCACTGCTTCCTTAAAGCAGAAATGGTTTAACATCACCGACAACTCAGGAGAGCTTGTCTTTCACTTTGTGCACTAAAGGTCAATGAGAACAGTAGGAAAAAGAGCAGCTGAGTTGCCCAAGCACTGGACGGCAGTACATGGGAGACAGCGAAGGGGCTGAGAGCTGGCAGGTGACAGTCCTCTGGTCTGGTAGTGTTAAACTTTCTTCCCACTGAAGTCGGGGAGAGACTTCAGACTCACTGGTGAACTTAGTATTAACTAAAGGTCAAAAAGGAGCACTTGAGAAGTTTCTAGAAGTGCTTTGAGTAAATTTGGCTTGGAGGAATGCTACTCATTTCCATCCATGGGGTTACTTTTGGTTGACTGAAACTAGAAGGATCTTAGGTCTGTGGATGATGAAGGTTTAACATGGAATGGCTTGAAAGGAAAAAAAAGGCATTGAAATGTCTCCCTCTACCCAAAACTAAAGATTTGTTTTCTGCAGCTAGACTGCCATGACCTCTGTACGAGCAAACAAGAGCAAAGACAGCATAACAAGACTAAACACAAAGTGGAGTAGGCAAGTGGAAGCTTTAGTTAGGAGCTACATTCACCTTGCCTGAGCTGGCTGGTCCTGGGAGCAGCTTAAAGCCCATTGTGTTCCTGAGATTCATTACTGATTTTGGGCTGCTTAGAGATTACCGCTGCCTTCTTGAGCAGGTTTATACGAGTGCTGACCTGACCCTTCTGCTCACCTTTGGTCATGTGACAAAGACACGCCAATATAGGGAGATGTCTGGGTCACAAACATAACCCTAGAGTCAACTCTCTTGTATCAACAAGGTCTATAATTTTTATGTACCTCAATTTTTTCTCCTCGCCCTTAAATTTCTTCCCCCTCTCTAAAAGTCTATCCTTCAGCCTTTTAGTTCAGTTCCGTGACACCTGATGAGTACATAAAGCAGAGGGCTGTCAGTGTGGCCTCAAACCCAGCCTGGATGGTACTCCTGCACTGCAGAGTAAACAGAGGTCTAGAAGAAGCAGGAAAAAAGTCTTGTAGGAAAGGGATGAGGGATTCACTTTAAACTGAAAAATGATTTTGATTTTATAATGTGGTTTCTAAATATTTGAGAGATTTTTCCCTCATAGGAGAGGACAAAGGGGTGACTAAAAGCAGTACAGGAAACCTGTCCCACTGTCTAAGATACTGTACAATGTCACAAGGCTTTCAGGTTGCAATTTATGAAGTTGTACCTTCAGTGAAAGCTAATTGTACATTTCCTTTTTAATATGTGCTACAAATGCCTTGTATTAGCAGAGGCTATTCAACCATTGCATAAATCAATAAATGCATCCTTCCTTTAGATGCAGCCACAGTTACTAGTTGCAATTCAATGGGCTATGAATAAGGAAGAAAAAATCTCCAATGGACCAGCCAGGGATATTTTTTGTACGTGAACCTACTTTATCAAGTAATATACTTAACATACAAATAGTGGACCACTTTCAGTCTCACAAATAACACCAGGAATTTAAATTTTGAAACTATTTTGCAGGATTTTGCATCTGAAACCTGCAGTACCTGAAAACACAATCAAGCTGTGCCTTGCAGCAGAATATAGTCTAGCAACACTGAGAGGACAGACTGTTAAAATAAGCATCTACATCATTTTTCACAGCACACAGTGCTACAATGCGTCTGCTTAAAAACAAATATATGTTTGCAGTGAAACATTTCAACAAATCACAGAACTCAGCAGCAAAGTAGTTAAACATTTATGATTTGATTTTATCTCAGCTTGGAATGTCGCTGGAGTGTCCCACTTCTAACAACTGTTTGCTAAGTTAAGGCTTTAGTGTTTACACAGTGCTGAATGAAGCAGCCTGGTCACCAGATGTGAATGCTTCCTTAGACTAGGGCTTTCAATCAGATCACGGTCCTAATGGTCCCTGCTCCAACCTTCTTCCTCAGGACGTCCACCAGCCTTTCCAACCTGAGAGGGGGCAGGGGAGAGGGAGAGGAGAGAAAAAAAAGGAAGCAAATGTTAGGAATGTTCTGGCTGAAAGAGACAGTGTTTGCGCTGAACCAAGCTGTCCTGGAGGTGGTCACGCTCAGAAACAAAGCACTACTGTAAAAGACAGACATTAAGGGAAAATGCAGACAAGTTACGGAAAACATTTTAACCTAAAATCCAGCCCATTTGCACACAGTGATACACATAGTCTCACTTTTCTTTTGTAGTATATGTAGTATCAGAGGTCACCACTAACACAAACCTGTGTGCAGTAGCCCTGGGATACATACACGCTTTGGTGTAAGCAGGGCATTCAGTTCTTGCACTATTAAAAATACCAGTGGTCCATGGCTCTTGTTAAATATGACACTTAGCAGTTGTTTCCCCTTAAAAAACACCCTGCCTGTTATCCAACAGATACATTTATTGTCTAGCTTATAAACTTATGCCTAAAATCCCACGTTTTATGTCAAAAACTTTTTCAAAATACTCAACAAGCCAAGTTTCTGAGGATTTGGATGATGATATTCTCAAGGTGGCCCTTTTGACTGTTACGTTTACATGACTACAGAAAAATTACCAGTCTAAAATAAGCAGGACAGGGAGCCATCCCATCCTCTCTTAGTTTTAAGGCACAGGCTATAAGCATGTCCAGCATCTCGCTTGATTCAGCACTCCAGTAATCATGCATTTAAACATGCATTCAATTTACCTGTATTTTATGGAATCCTTAAATGAAAGCTTTCCCACAAATTAACTAACTATACAAAAGCAGACACTGTATGTGGCAGAACACTTTAAGAGCCATGTCCAGCAAATTATACACAGCTTCCTTAATAGATAAAAAGAGTTGCAGGTTCAAATAGCTGTATTCACTGTTGCAAAATTGACAATTTTTTCTTATCTGAAAAGATAGTTGTTTTTTAACATACATTACACAACATAAGGAAGGTAGATAGGAAATAAAAATAAGACAACAGTATAAAAATTTATTTTATCTCATGCATATACTAGTAACTTCAGTGCAGAAAAACTAGTTAGCACATCTTGGATTTATTGCCACAAGTCATGACTAATGAACATGGTACGTACTGAAACACTCTTGTTTTCCAGGAACCACCAAGCACTACGAAGCTACACCTTTCATTGTGCTCACCAGGTGACTTAATTCCTGAAAGGAGATTAAGAATTCACCACCCTAACATAATTATCAGACACCAGGAAATATATGTGGAAAGTTCAGCTGGTCCTAGCTGTTCTACAGGGACTCTAAAGGAGTGAAAGCACAGGTGAAAAACTATAGCTTGGCTATTCCTCTCCCTTCAGTTTTCCAAGTATTGCTTTTCCTTTTAACCAACTAGTGTACTTCATCTTTATGGAGGCAGCACAGAGACAATCATAACTCAGTGCAGTCAGTCCATGCAAGTGTAACGTCAGGGCTTTCACAAGTTACTTGCTCCTGAAGGTTTTCTCACAGTGCGTAAATCAATGTTTTCTGAGTTGTAAGGGTTTGAACTCAGTTATTGGTATGTCATAGTTTCTCCAGCTTCTCTTACTGGGAAGTTTTCATATTAAATCAGTTAGTTCATGTGCAATTTCAGAAAGCCATGGCAGATCAGTCCTCACTTTCAGCAATATGTATGTTCAGAAGCATTGCTGCTTTCTCAGCCACTTTTAACTGTCAATGGAGGTCTCTTTCACACTAGCATCCTCTTGAATATGCTTCAGAGACATAAAGCACAGGAGAAACATTTTTCAAACTGTCTGGACAAACAGAAAGTTTGGGCTTCAAATTGTTTCTTAGGAGACAGTAGAAAACTAGCAAAATCTGAGATTTTGTCCTATTTAAATTACTGTTCATTTAAAAAGAAATACTGCTTGGGTTATGCAAGTGGGCAAAAAATTACTTCAATAATTGAGGTTTCTTTTGGGGAGGTACAGGTTGGAGGTCACTGCTTATACACTTACCCACAATTGGGCTTAAATGTGCACTACTCTGTGACCAAGCAATGACACTGCACAGCAAAGCAGAACAAGTTAGTGAAGAGTTGCCCATGTTTGAAGAGAAATACCACTGGGATGAAAGTAGTTGTCTTCTGTTTAACCTTGAAACTGTCAGGCTTCATTGAAAATAATGAGGCTTAACAATCATAGCTTCTGCTTTTCAAATGAATGATGACTGAAATCACCAAAATGAGGTATCCTGCACCAAATACAAACTGTGCAGGGCTTATTTGTCTTTTGTTTCAGTCATGTGTGGATTTGCAAATTTAATTATTCTTTATAAGAAGAAAGGGAAAAAAAAGCAGCAGGGGATTAAGAAATCATATATCGGAAAGAGATTTAAACAATAATGTAAAAGAGAAACTGTAACAGCTATTTATAAGATAAAATAACAGAGGGCAAAATTCACCCCTAGACAGACACAAGACCCAATATACCACTGAAATCCCACTTAAGCCTACAAAATAATGCTATGGGCTGAATCAGTGGTTAATAACTCTTGATACAGGCCTCTGGGGGCTTTTCGGAATGATAATCCTGGACTCTTTGTTCACCAAGGGCCCAACTCTGCCATCCTGACTCACACTAAGCAACATTTTTCTTTGTGAGTAATAAAGGGCAACTAACAAGGCCATTTGTGTCGATGACGTGCTACCTGCAAGGAGTGAGGGTGGCAGAATTGCCCCCTGTTGATAAGGCTCTGTACCCGACCTGGTGGGATGCTGCAAGCAGCTCCTTTTGAAGGCTGGGTATTTTAATCTGTGGAAAACTGAAGGAATAGTCTTATACCTCAAGATTAAATGTAACTTAAATATCTAACAAACAAATGGGAAGTGCTGGGACCTACCCTAAAAGTCTCAGTGTTTGCAGTTTTGCTCAAAATATGGAAGACACTGACCTGAAGAAAGCAACATTATTTATTTTGTGCAGTCATGATATATCTCTCAGTATAATCTCACTGTGTTTTACTTAACTGAAAGCAGTATTGACTATATTTGACTGTATGCTAAGAAACAGATTTAAAAGATGACATTTGTCTTTTTGCTTGTGAAGGAAACAGTCCTAATGGTACAAATTAAATGCACAACATGACACTGTCTTCACCTGAGATGTAAGCACTGACACTGAATTTGCATCTCATGAAGCAACCAGACAAGTCATTCAAGAAGAAAGTATTTGGGTTTGTATTTTAGATCAGAAAGACGAATGATATGGTGGGAAACTGCTGCAGTGCTGGAGGTCCAAATGTGCAAGGACAGACAGACACCTTCAGGAACGTTCAACAAAGCCTCTTAAGGTTTCACTCCTCATTCTCACAGATCATAATTTCTTGCTTAGAGATTCTGGAAAATCCCAATAGGTGACCTTCACTTTTTCTTGCTACTTAAATAATTCTAGAAAATCTGTCTCTTAACAAATACCTTTTCTTACAAATACCCCTTCACAGCATCCTCTACACAATTACTATATGCATATATGCATAATGGGTACAAGATGACATATAAAATACAGGAACAGACTACACATTCACATGGATAGATACAACTTTGAGTTTATTTATACCGACTTGCACATATCCAAAGTAAGTCCTGTGGTTTTTTTGGGAATAGACAGAATTTGCATCCATGAATAGCAAAAAGATAAGAGCTAGAAACAGTCTTTACCTGCACTACTTACTTCTGTAATTCTCAGCGCTTTTCTCAGTGTTTCCAGGAAATGGAAAAATTAGAAAAACTCCATAAATTAGGAAAGGGACATTGCTATTTTTAAGTTTGCAAAAGACACATCATTGTGAAGTCTTGAATTGCAGTGGCTTAGTGCTTCCTCAACACAAATTTGGAATTAGGAACATGAATCTGTGTTTTAATACAAAGATAAAAAGATTTCCTTGAGGGACTTGCTGCTGTGATATTACCGGTTCAAATACATACTTCTAAAAGTGTTGCTAAGCTTTAAAAAGGTCTTTGTCTTCTGAGGAAGGCTACTTAACCAGGAATGTTGCTAGGTCTGTCTTCCCAAAGACAAATTCTCAGCTACTCATTATTTCAAATTGTGCTCTCTTATAATGTATGCATATGTCTGACAAGATGCCTGCATGGAGTGTATGCTGCTGTATGGAATGTTCTTACACAGCTCCTGAACTGTTTAATAACTTACTTTGATTTTTAGCAACGACTTCCAGAGTTTTACTCTCTTGGGTATTTAAATCATTTTGGTTTTAGAATCAGTCTCCACAAAACAGACTTTAAATCCTTACTGACAGAGAAGTTTGTTCCAGGAACCCAGAAGCTAGACATGTAGTCACAAAAACGTTACCGACTGGTCCCTACTGCTGACTCATATGTACATTTTCAGCTCTCTCTCTTCTTTCACACATTCTGATGAAGATATCTAGATCTAAACCATATCTTGGGATCAGTAAAATCTCTGCAACTGTGTAAATTCACATAGATCAGTATATCCTCCTGCACTGCTCCATCACTGGTTAAAATAACTCACCCCAAAGGAGAGCAATGGCCTTTATCCACAGGTTCTGGATGTGACAGCGTTATGAAGTCATAGAGTGATCTTGGGGTACCATGCCCCAGAAACAACCAAGATGGATATCCAACTGAAAGAAAAGGGCATCCTTCAAGTAGCTTAGGTCCTAATCTGCAAAGCAATATATAGACTAGCTGAAAACAAAAGCTTCTACCTGCAGATGGAAGAGTTAAATGATAAAACCAAAACCTTCTGGGATTTTGAAATGCTATATAAAGGCTTATAAATCTAAACTATAACCCTTGGTTATCTTTCCAGTAGATAAGATTAGACTCAGGCTATGAAGATGGCCTTACTTGAGTGATTTCTGGCTTCTTGTGGAATGTGTTTTGCTAACTCTAATTCTCCTCAGAAACCAAGCATTTGAAAATATATTAGGTAAATAAAATGCATTGGACAAAAGCATTATAAGCAGTTTAGCAGTAGACCTCAGTGACTGACTGTTTGGTGAGCGGTCATACAAACAAATTCACTTAATTTCATCTCAGAATAAAAAAAAATCCTTTCCTTTCTCCCTCCTTTCCTTCAGTCTTCCTCTTGGATATATTTAATCAAACCCATTTTCAGGAGTTTTCTGTAAAGACAAGGAGATAAGTGACACCAAGAAGGGAAGCTGCTGTGATACTAGTCTTGCCCAGAATTCCAGTCACTTGGATAGGATCATTTACTCAAGACTGGAGGAAACTGGTTCAGCTCTATTATCTGTTTGAGGGAACTGGACCCCATCTGCTTCCGTCTCAAGAGAGTAGCAGTGTGCTAACACCAGGTGCTCTGGTGGCTTGTTCTCAGTTTCAAATGCTGGATTTGCTTAACTATTGACTGGATCAAAGCCTGGAACGTAAAGGTATGACCTCATACTGTGTGGCCTACCTATCTATAACTTTATAGAGGCATCACCCTCTTCTGAGGGGTTCAGTGAATGCTCTTCTTATTCCTCAATTCCGGTATCATTTTTGACACCAGAAAAGCCTATCTTTTGAATTATAATAATTTTTTATTGACTCGCTAAAAACATTGCATTTAGTGGCCATACACCAGCCTGTTAACAATTCCTTCATAAATCATCATAGTGGTAAAGTCTGCACGTGGTTCTGATGCACCACGCTGCCTCTCTGCTTAACAAAGTTCCCTTTGCATATTTTGGATTGGTGACTGGGTGTCTTTCTAAATGACACACTGGAGTTCCGCAGTGGTTTTGAACCCAATGTAGGAATTGTTGAATAAAATTCAGTGCCCTGTGCTAGACAGGTCATTGGACTGACTGGTATTAATGGTACTTTCTGGTCTTAAAACATAAGTCTTACAGACTGATTTAGCATCAGTGAGCTCTAAGCCACGGTATACTGCAGTGTTGAATCTAATCACTCCCAGCATCACTGTCAATTCCTGCCTGCCCACCACTGTTTGTAATGTCACTCCAAAAAGTATGTTCCATTAATCTTACAGAACTTAAATTTGGCAGGGCAAATCATTCTGCCTCTGAAAAGCACTGTCACAAAACAGCATTCCTATTAAATCCCATTCAGCGTCTTCTCAACCCAAATGAGTAATTCTGTATATGATTAAACTTAGAGGTAAATACAGCCAGTTGGGCTCCTGACAGTAGACATACTTCAAAATAAACCTGGCTTGCACAGGCCTTGGCTAAAATATTAAGCCTTTATCTGTGGTTCACAATAACTAATTTTGTCAAATTGTTTGCTCTCTACCTTCTGTTTGGTAGATTATGAGCTAGCTCACCATTACTATTCACCTTGTGCCATCACCAGCAGCAGGAAAAGTGAGTGGTAAACACAGTTGGTCTGTTTTGACAGCATTTTGCCCTACTTTGCATTGATGTAGATTGCTACAAAGTACAGGATAATACAAAATCATGACTTTGCATCTATGCTGGATTATAATGCTACCTTGTGAAAGGTATTGCTCTTTTGCTCTCAATGCTTTCTCAGGACACCATTACATTGATTGCCTAAAATAAATGAGCTTATGTGAAAGAGAAATAAATCCTGAAGCAATTATGCTACAGCCTTGTTCGTATTTTAGTATGTCAAGATCTACAACATGCTTATCATATTGACCAGGCTCTTACTATTGGATAGACCATTCATTTCCAAGCATGTGCCTTCTATTAAAAAGTTAAAAAAGTAACAATAACTGAAATAGAGGACATGTTACTGATTAGATTATTTAATCATGTCACAGAATTTTGTCTAATTATTCCAGCATGAGTCTCACAATTTATATGTCAATTTTAAGCAAAGTTTACTACTTCAATTTGTGCAAGAAAAAAAATCTTTCTATACCTCTTCTTATAAGCTTAAACTACCTTTATCACTAACAATTACTGTTTACACACATTTGCTGTTGCAGCTGGTCTCTTTTTTAGGAGAAATTCCACAAAGTTTGTGCTGATATGAATAGTTAAGGGTCTCCTGGATTTTTTTGCCCTATACTTCCTGTAAGTCTCTATCATCTGCTTAGGAAAAGCTTTTACCTTACTCTAATATATTTTATTGATTTGAAGAGTGAAAAATATTAGTTCTTATCAACTTCTGATGAACATCAGTCCTGCCCTTTGGTAATGATGTTTGGTATCACTAGTGAGGAACAAATCACTGGCAAGCTCATTCCGTCTCTAAACTGTTTCTCATCTTCTTGAGAGTAATGCAGTTTCAGAAAAGCAAATACTCTTTGCTTTGAATGCTCAGAATACGGAGGGATGGTCAGAACTTCTAAGTGAAGTGTTTAAAGGGTAGACCTCAGATCTGTTTTTCATTAGGTCTATTACGTGGCAATACAGCATATAGGGAAGTGAAATGACTTACTTAGGCTTAACCAACAGGAAGACTGAAAAGCCCCATATGTTTAATTTTATGTATAAGTAGTCTTGAGCTGAACTGAGTACCTCATGTGCACACATACACAAAAAAGTATCTTGCACAATTAGAGTCTAAAATTGCTGGATACAGAGCTTTTATCTCAGCTTCTCAATCTGTGTGCTGAACTGTATCAACTGGTAACAACTAGACAGTTTCCTTATTCTATATCCAGTTGAGATATATTTCAGGAGAATGGACCTACTTTTTAGAGGGTTTAGGTTTGTTCTAAATCTTCAGGAATAGCTCAAAGCAATGCCAAAAATTGATTATCTCAACCAAACATAATTTCAAACCTGCTCAGGACAAACATTTAGACAGAATTCCTCATGAGAAGAATATTCAAGATGCAGGACCAGCAGATTCATATACACTTATGGATCTGTAGAGAAGGGGGTTACTAAGAGACTCTAGAAGTATCAGTCTGAAACCACCACATTATACCTTCCTGCGTGTTTCAAACAAGCCTTCCTTCTAAGGCCAGATCTGAACCTTTCACATGCCCATTCAAATCAGTCTCACTTTTTTGGGCATGTTCTGGTCAAGTCCTGTTTACAAAGAAACTGTAAAATTGCAAATACTGATGTACTACTCAGGCTGTTTCCCAAGCACATCTCATCAAAGTATAACTTTAGCAGAGTCCTCTTAGTATCATAAACAATAAAGACACATGAGTTTTTTTCTTGATTCTACAAATATTTTACAAAACCTGATGCAGACTTGCTGGCTCTCGGCAGCTCTCAGTTACATTCTGTCTCTCTGAGGTGGTTCCATCCTCATGACCAAGAGTAATCTGGAGCTTGTGGAATAAAAATTCCTTCTATAAACCATCATCAAATCTTGCCACTTTACATTTTCTAAACAAAACATTTAAAGATATATAATTTAGTATTTTTATACGTATTTTAAAAAAACCCATAGGTTTTATGCATTTCAGCAGATTTGTTTTCCTGCGCAACTGATGTGATATCTCCCAAGATGGAACAATTTCTACTTCGCTGAGAGATCAAATAACAATGGAAATGGGTTTAGATGTAAGAGGGAAGCATTTAATTAAGATCCCACTTGTGATAAGTCCTTTGTAACAGGCCCAGACTGGTAGGTGAACTCCTTACTCTTCCAGTGTAATCTTGTGGTGCCCAGGGACTTCTCCTGAATTCAGGATGAATCACACCTAGTCACATTTCTGAGAAGTATTTCTAGAAAAAATAAGAGCAATTTTCTCTCATCAGTGGACTAAGGAAAAAAAAATTATTAAACATCCTCTTCTCCTCTTAACGTTTGCAATATATTATGGATAGATGCTACCAGCATGAAGCTTGTCTGTTACACTGATGTCGTCAGGGTCCTCTACGCAGGGAAAAAAGCAGAAAATATGCCTAACTGCTCATTTACACACAAAACTCATTTTTAAAATTAACATTTGACAGTTAGGATCACAGAGCAAAGTGTCTTCTAAATGTCCTCCTTAAAATATTTCATAGGCTTTTACTAAGTTGTCAGCCAGCTCACAGATCATAGAATTGTTTCAGTTGGAAAAGACCTTTCAGATCATCAAGTCAAACCACTAACCTAACACTGCCAAGACCACCACTAAACTATGTCATTTAAGGCCATTAAGGTAAAAACAAGCCTTTGCACTTCTAAACTTCAGTAACCTCCCTCCAGTAGCTGTCAGACAGACTGTCTCCAGCTCTTTTTTGCAGCATTCTAGCAAGACAATTCAAATAAGACCTTTTTCACTGGCCTTCTGGGCCTCTTTTGCTCCATGTTCCTGTCATCTGACTGGGAACGAGCCTCTCCTCGTGCTCCTGGGAGGTGAGCAAATTCCTGAGCAAGGCTGACTCAGGAGAAAAGAAGTGGATGTTCAACTCATTTTGAGGACAGCTTTAATTCTGAACTGGTGAGCTTGCAGACTCGGGCCTTCGTGGCAATTCTGCCTGGTAGCGACATGAATAGGACTGACTGCAAGAGAAAAACCTTTTAATTTCTGCTGATGAAAGCATAAACATTTGTCTTTACATCAAGAGTCACAAAATTCTTTAAAAGCATAGAGTAAAGCATTTTCTCAGTGTTTAAAATTGGAGATCTGTGATTTTTTTTTTTTTTGCTGAGTTTGTCACTTAGATATCCATTACATCTATTACAACCATCAAATAATTTATGATTATCTCATCAAAGACTGAGGTGATACAAAGCGAAATATTACAAAGCACAGAATGAAGGCTAAATACAGCAACGTCATTATACACATCTCCAATACCTGCAGGGAATTCCGTTCAAAGGTTGGATTATGATACTTTCAATGGGCAAAATTTCCATAATGTGACACTGAAAGAATAAAATTTGGCCCTAGACATTTATGTCTTCCAACAACTCAGTGTTTAGATCTATATCCTTATACCCACATCATATACAGTAAAAATGTAGAAGCAGAAAGCCAAGCAACTTGCCAATAACCAGCAGTGGCGATGGTGGGGCTAAAGCTATTGTTAGCTCTCAAATACAATTGGTGCTGCCTTTCTACAAAATCTTGTTATAAAAATTAAAAGCCGTATGGAAAAATATGGCTATTAATTAATTACTCATATCAGAAACATGAGTTGTAATTTTTTCCTTAGAGAACTAGTCCCTGATGACTAATTAAATACCTTGCTGGCTCAGTCAATTATTTCTACTTGTTGTAAAGAACTGCTAAAGCAATTTTATAAAAAATTATACGTAATTCAGAAGCTTAAAAAAATCTGGACTTTCTTTTTGAGGTTCTGCACATACATTTACAGTATTCAATCTTTTGCATATGTTAAGAAACAGTATGACTATTAACAGAAAGAACCATACATTTATTTTTTTCCTTTAGCCAAGCCACAAAGAAATGACTCTTGCAAACAAACCAAATACTATTTAGTAACATTAAGGTAAATGCCATGGACTCATTCTATTTGGATATACAATATTAAAGTAAATGATTATTTGCTGTGACAGTTGTTTTATGGTCTTGGGTAAAAAAAAAAGCAAGTCTGAGAAAAATTTTTCTTGTTGTTCTTCAAGGAGCACTCAATCTGCTGTTCAAAGTTATTAAATAAGTTGTCATAGAATGGTTAACTATGAGCTTTTAAATACTGTCAGCATGCTTCTTCCTATTGGGCAAACAACTTCAACATCTATTTTGTTTGTGTTATTGGTCTTACTAAATATTAGTCTTTGCAAATGTGGCTTACACCATTGATGTTAACTATGCCAACATTCTGATTTTGTTCTGAAGTATTCCACAACAAGCTGATATTATACAATACAAGCCCAAGAGCTAGCCGATACAGTTTACTGAGTATACTTAGTGTATTTTGCTACTGATAAATCAATAAAACCATGTTGCAATCTACAAACTTCCATTTCTGTGAAGCAGCTATAAGCAAACTGTAAATGAACACACAGGTCAAAAACTGGGATGCTGTGATTGTGTTGACTCTGAAAACATTTGACTTTCATAGAATACATTTTTGTGTTTGAGAGAATGAAGTTTCAGCACTGCTTATACTTTTGTGAAAGGCTGAGATGATAAATATTCAAATGATGATAAATATTTGTGTTTATATTGTAACTAGCCATACTTTAAGAAAAAAATATCTGCACTGCAATCCACAGTTTACAGAGGTTAAGTAAATGTAAACTACAGCTACACAAAGAAAATAAATACTTGACTTAGACTGTATGCTCAGTTTTGCATTTTTCATCCATGTAAAACTTCCTACAGTCAATGAGTATCTTGGCTGTGCAAGGAATGCAGGAAATCAGTCATTCCCTTTGGTTGGGATTTTTTGTCTTAATTCTGTTAAGTAGATCACTGGGCGTAATCCTGGCATCAACCATAAACTACCAGTATGACACTCAGAATATCCATGAGGAGGGTATCCCCATAATCTGCTCTGGCAATATCACATGTAACTATATGAACTTTTTGATACTGATACCAGAAACTGCTCTACTAAGAGTTGTCTTCAAATGAAAAGGAGACTTCAAAAGACATTATGATTCATTAGTGCTCCAAATGGTGTCAGCTGCAGTAATTCTGAACATTATCAAATCTATCTTTTGGGAATCTGGTATGGAAGGGATCTGCAGCTCTGGACTGGTACAATCCTCCTCCAGACTGCACAGAGAGCACAGCAGTGCCTTGGGATGGTATTTGCAACAACCAGTTTACAGAGGAGAGTGCTCCTAAACTAGCCAAAGGTTTTGTTCTTTTTTTTTTCCAAATGTTAAACCCTGTTAAAATTTTAAACCCTTGCTTTAAAGTGTCTTTCTCCAAGATGTCCAGAGGTCCTCAAGCTGCCCTTCTCTAAAACTAACCTGAGGACACGTGTTTCTTTTAAGCTGACAAAGATAGGAGAGCAGTACACTCCAGGGTTGAAGAGTCATCTCTATTTCTCTTTCTGAAGCCATGAATATCTACAGAAGAAACATCCAAAATGTTATTAGACCTGACGGTGTGATTGAGGGTGCTCACCTGAAAAAATGGGAGATGAGTATTCTGATATTGGCTCTGTATTTATGTTCAATAAACACTGGATAAAACTGAAAAAAAAAAAATCCTAAAGTGTCAGAACCAGATCTTGGTTCTTAGAGGTGAGCAGCCTACTGACTGCTCTATGATCTGAGAAGCCTGCATGATTTTCTGCTATGTAGTACTACTTCAAGGCAAAGAACAGAGCGCATCCAGACCAAACCTGCATGGTTAAAATGTCTCTCAGATACAGGAGATCTGAACCAGGAGCCACTCAGATGCGGGAGAAAACTCAGCTTGACCCTATCATATCCTGGACGAGTACCTCTGTTTCCAAACAACCACTTTGAATCTGATGTGGGAGAGCACAGATATGAAGGAAGCTTTTGAAAGAAAGTGTCTGAGGTCATGCTGCTCTGTATGGATCTTGGTACAACCAGTCTGTATCACTCTGGTTCCGCACATGCTTCTCCATCTGGGTCTCCATGGAATCCAGGCAGAAATGACAGAAAGTCCACTGTGTTGTAATTTTTCAGTCAGATATTTTCCACTTGTGCTATTCCAAGTCTTCTCTTCTTTGGGAAGGGAAGTTATCAGTGCTTGGGGCACTAAGTTATCAGGCACTCTTTCCATCACAGTCTGCAAATTTCACCTGGACTGTAACATGGAGTATGCAATTCAAAGATTGGCAAGTGAAGTGTCATAGGTAAAATAATCCATTTGGAAAATACATTTCATTATAGTTTTGGAAAAGTGATATGTTCCCTTAGCAAGGGAAACAAGATCTGCCCAGTGATACAGAAGTGTGGTATATCTACAACAGTCCAGAGAATATGCCACAGGTGACTGAATTTGTTCAGCTCATCTTAGATTTGAATACTTAGTACAATATTCTATTTCCTCCAGACCCAGAAAATTGATTTCACTCTATATGTTGAATTTCTCTGAGTCTGCACAAAACCTCACTGACTTACTCAATTATTTTTTATTACAACAAACAGGTAACTCTACAAGGCTTTTTAATTCCTCATTTCAGCATGCATATTAGTGCAGTCCGAGGGGATTTTTTCTGAGAGGAGTCACTGGCGTTAGTGCAGAATTCCACGTATTTAAATAAATTCTGACCTTACTATGTACTGCTTTCACTTAGATCACACACAACTTTCTTCACACATTTCAATTAGTCTTAATTCCTCACTGAATTCCTAAAGCAGACTACTTCCAAGCCTATTGCTCCTAAATCCAATAAATTCACACTGCCTGTTATTGCTACTCTAGTTAAGGGTAATATTTTCTAATATGATATGATGTCATTGTTACTAGACTTTGTGTTTCAGACTTTCTCATGTTCCTATGTATGTTTTGCATGCCAAAGAAAGTTTGCATTAGCTCTGTAGCACTCTGCAGAATTCTTTGGGGTATGTGGTAGTTTTGTATGTCTAGGAATCTTCCATCTGGGTAGTGTGGGTTTCCTAAACACCATAAAACTCTGCCTGTGGAGATTATGTATCTTGTATGGGCCCCATGGAGCTTATAATCTGCTTTTAATCACTGCATGAGGCAGCCAACACATCAGTACTCATCAAGCAGTTTTTTCCATGTTGAATCTCCTTTAGTAGCTTTTGATTCAGTTCTGAAAGTCCAGATCTATTGCTAATTTTTATTGGTATCTTAGATTGCCACAACAGTTGTTTTCAGTCACAACAGTTGTCTTCAGCTCAGCTCCCCATTTCCTTCCTTACAAACTCTCATTACCATTGACTTCTGTGGCTTGCCATAGCAAGTAAAAGATTCTTAGCACTTCGTCCTCACTTGTCTTTTGAATATACCCACCAGCATCAGTTTCCCAGTAAACTACAGGTCATATCCTTAACCTGGACAAATGAATGCAACTCAGTGTGACACAGTTAAGTTCGATTTGCTGTAACTGAGAGAGTAGCTCTACATCTACATTCCTCACTTACTTTACATTTCAAAATGTCAGCATCAATTAAATTATCCCCCATATAATATTAAAAGTTTACCAACTATTCAATCCCAGCAGAACTGCACAGCAGCAGGAAGCACAGTGGCTTTCATTAAAAACAAAATCACTTTTGACATCTGTCCAATTATTTACTGACACAAATCAGTGAAACTATTAATATCTATAAAACTGTACTCCTAGCCTGCAGTGGCTAACGTGCTGATTCTGACATTCACCAGAATACAGTTTTGTAAATAACAGTAATCATAAAAGCAGTCTAGTTTTAATGGGGAAGTCTGAATATGTGAATGTAACATCTTAATAAAGTACAAAATAAAACCATATTTGTTGTTTTTAAAGTTGAAAATGAAAGAAATATATCTCTAAAGTGCAAAGTAAAGCCAAATGAGTTCTCTAACGTTTGGCGGTTCCTCCAAAACAAACAGCTTTAAGTCCCGGTGAACGTACAACTTGTTTCTTTTGTGTGGTGCTTTTGCCTGCAATTTCTAATTAACTAGCTCCATTCTTATCTACAAGGAGGGACTGAATGCATACAAGCTACAACATATACTTCAACTAAATATACGTAGGTATGATTTTAAAAGGGCGATAACTGGTGAACACCACTTTAATGTGGCAAAGAGTCTGAATTAGTCTAATAATTCAGAAATTTTGCTTTTAGCCCGTTCTCTGCATAGCTGTGCTGTACTGAGTACAATCTGCACACTAAAGATATCATGTTTGCAGTTAAAAATCTCCAGAGACTTTAGACCCATAGACTTATTTCACTCTTTTCTGAGACACTGACCTGTACCCTCATTTAAAAATGACCACCACATCTTTATGTTATTAAATCTTTGTTTTGATCTATTAGTATTCACCAAAGTGCCATTTTATACAACACTGCACTGAATAGGCAAGGCTGGAGGTAACCATCTGCAGCTTTAGAGTCTGCGCTTGAGTTGATGAAAAGAGCTTTGTGTTTTCATTGCCAAGTTTGATTCTTTCAGTCATTAGACATTCCCCTCAGATCGCATCAATGAAGCGGACTTTCTTACACCCATGTGTTAAATTCTCTTCTCCTCATGGTTTCCTTTGCCAGCTGTACTCCAGAAAGACTACTGTGTCTTAGCCACATTCTTCTCACAGCTGTGTTAAAAAAAAGCATCAGAGTGTCTTCCCAAAATCCATATGTGTATCTAGTCAGTCCCCTGTCAGAGAGTCACCTCACATTGTGGTGTGATTATTCAAATATTCATTCTTGTTCTTGAACTGCACTGCTCAGATCATTCTGGGAAAGATTGGACTCTCCAGCCAGCACTGGAGAACATCTTGGATGTTGATCTGAAAGGCATGCAGTTCCCATACTTGGAAGGATGATTAGTTTTACTTGCAGAAGTGGAAGACTCTAATCACTTAATTAATGCTTGTGTCTTATTTATTTCTATTTTTTTTGTACTCTTTTCAACTGTGTTGAATGCTGTGAGAACTTTTTATTTGGAGTATCACTGATTGACTTATTTATCAGCATCAGCTAAGAAATTAAGAGAACAACTGAAAAAGCAGAGAAAGTATGGTTAGAAATGCTGGAGGGAAATCCAGGACTACTCAAAAAAAGAATATGTTCCAGTAACAGTGAAAGTTAGGTGGCCAAAAATATCACACCTTAAGAGGTAGAGCAAATGTTATTGAGAGCAGCATTTCTTTTAGAAGACATAATAATGTCCTTTGCTAAAACTATCTGCTTATTCAGATCAATTAGTTTTCTCATGTATTCAATGCATTGAAATATTTAATCCAAATCTGTAACTCTCCTGACTTCCTCCTCAACAGCAAAAAACCCACCAAACCCAAACCCAAAATCAAATGGTTAAGGACAAATGAAGTAATAATTTCTGGTTTACATCACTGTTCTATTTGCTTTTTGTTTACAGTCATAACTACCTCAACAAAATGCAAAAGCATGTTTCTCACCATTTATGTCTATTTCCATACCTGTATATTTCAGCACTGAGCCACTACTTAGTGGATTTGTGTTTACTTTTAGAGCACTACCTAGGAATTCTACAAGTGCACCCTTCATTATGCAGTGATGTGAGCGTGCAAGCGTGTCTGTGCTCATATGCAGAGGGGCTCCACTTTACTGAGCTACAATCATTATACTATGAGGAAAAAAATAGAAGCCCCCAACAGAGAAATTGCAATAAAATTCACTCCAGCTGAAAAGTTATTGCAGAAAAATAGGACATTTCTTGGAAAAGAAACACATCAAAAGTGGCCTCAACCTTTAGTGATAATTGGTAATATTGATTTGGTATTACATTATAACCTCCTCTGATCTCACTGACATCAGTAGCCGCTCCTCAATCCCAGAGGTTCCAGCAGGAAGGGCAGTTTTAAAATGTCTTGCTTCTTCTCCTGGCAGAGGCATTAATTAATTCACAGGCTTTTCTAGCCACCTTCTCCAGGTCAGCCCCATTTCCCTGCTGGGGCTGCACCAGCTGGCTCCCGGCTTCCCCAGCAGGACAAACTTGCAGGGAGCCTATGGCACTGTGCCAAAACTCCTGGTGAATTCTGCACCACTGAATGTCCTAATTCTTTGTAACTATGAATTAAAAACATCAATTAAATAAAAAAAATAGTCATAGCCACTGTACAGAGACATTGGTTAAAATATTAAGTATCATGTAGATCATAATAATTTCCTATTCAATAAATATGTACTGTGTTATGTGTCCATACGTATATTTCTTTACATAGACCACACAGTTAAAATGTGCATTTGTTTTCTAAACTAGAATAGTGCTCTCTTAAAAGTCTAATGGGTCTCTTGTTAATGTTTCAAACCCAAAACAGATTCAAATAAATGCTGCCAAATTTGTGTGGTCACTCTCTTGAGCATCAAATTTTTCTGCTTCACACTAAGCACCCCTGCTAGGATGGCCAATCATCTTCGCAGGCAAGAGTACACAGTCACTGTATATATCTCACACTGTCGCAATTTATATCTCACACTGCAGTGAGATGACGTGAGATGTTCATCCTACTTCAGTACAAACAGAATTTTACTATATCTACATTCATTATAAGCAGATTCCAATATATTCTCCTTCTGGTTCACAGTTGCTGTGAGATAGTATCCAGAAATTTTTTAGATGCTTTGTGTCCTGGTGGAAAACATAGGACCCCTATTCTGACTTGGATCTTGTGTTTAGAAAGCAACAATTGCAGGTGGGTACACAAATCGCTGACACAATGGCAACGCTGCAGAGAAATTATGTCTCTATTTCAAGCTCTGCATATGATGGTGAATGCAAACACTGAAGTTTTAAAGAATATTAAAATATTCATCAGCATTGCCAGAGAACAGATAAGCAAAGGCACAGTGAACATCAGTAAATTACATGGTACAAAGACACAAAGTACATCCTTTTTCAATGTTTTAAAAATGATTCTAATTATGATATTTCTTAACAAAGTTTGTAATTATTTTCCTCTTCTGATTTTTAACTGTTGCTACATTCAGATATTTTACTGAATAATACTGCAAAACTACTTTATACAGTTGCTAAAAACATTTCCCTCATATGTCAGAATTCAATTTTATTTCAGTATTTAAAAGAAGTCAAGTAAACAGATGTTTTAAAACCCTATTTAGGCAATGAATCATAGCATCACATTTAAAATGACAATAAGTATCCTCCTGAGACAGTGCTATTAATTAATACTACTATAATTAATACCAAGCAGCTTTTCCATTGACAGTTTTATAAATTGTCAGGTGTTTTTGAAGTGCAGAACATCCTACATCTTTGAAATAAAAAGCTAAGCTAACAAATGAGTTTCTGCCTAATTGCCAAACACTGATTTGTGTGAAGCGGTTGAGGTTACAAAGAATTGGGAATTCTCAGCCTGGTTTCCCTGCTGATGAGTACCAACTGTCTGTGTAGCTCTCCCAGAGGTGTCAGAGGAATCTCTATAGTGTCACACAAGGGTTCTTAGCTCAAAGCAAACACACTTTCCACAAACTCAGCTGCTTAATCTGTTTGCAGGTTGAATTATAAGATGGGGGTGGATGACTCCGGGTGCTGGGAAGACGCAGAGAGCATTTCCACAGTTTCTTGGTAAAAAGGGCATGCTATTGTCATCAAAAGACTTCACCCAGTTGTTTAATTTTGCTATAGGATCAGTAGACTGATCTTAGCCATAACGAAAACTAACCTGACCAAGATTTTCCCAAGTAGTTGAGTATGTTAAATCATGTAAATTCTTTTCACTATAGCAGTATATCACTATCACTTTAATTCAGGTTGTGCTGTACTTCTGTTCTAGCCACCCTGGTTACTCAGGATTAAACAAGACTGTTTCACAAAAAAAAAAAATCCAAACCCAAAAAACAGCCTTCACTTAAAAATCTGTAGTGAGTAAACGCTTATAAATAAAATGAAATAACAACTTTTAACCTTTCTGTGTGATTGAGCCAATAGTCTTGTTAATGTGCCACAGATATTTTTCAAAGCTTTATTTTTATCAAGCATACTCCTGCTTTGAAAGATATCTAAGTAAACAGAATTAAGATTTGAATGGTTCTCAAACAATCGCTGGAGATTTTAAAGAGATGACTAAAATGATGCATTTGCATATCTACCTATCTTAATATATAGTATATTTTATGTAGTTAAATAAATGTAATTATTTTTTTAAATAGAACTCAATATGTATTTTTTTAAACAGGAAGAACTCTTGTTAGGTCCCTGCAATATATCATAGGTTAATTTCTGGCTACTCTAGAAATATGTTGCAGACATTAAAGTTGAAGACAAATATGAACAGACAAGAAAATTTGCATCAGTTTAGCACTGATTACCTTGGAAGGGGAGGAGTATTTTACAGCTGATGAATATAATGCAGAGATACGAAGTGCCGGGCTGTGAAGAGGCTGTGCCTACATGTTTGTCTATATCCCACTAATCAGACTTTCAAAGACTTTTGCACTAGTAATAACAAACATGACCATAAGGACTTCAGTAGAGACAAAATTCAGGTTTTGGAGTTCAGTAACCCTTTAACAAGGAATCTTATCATAGGAAATAGAATACAACTCTGGTTCACCAACTCAGACGCTTCCTGTTGGTTTCAGTGAGATTTTTGAAGTCATCCCTAAACAATCCCATCAGAATTTACCATGGAATGAAACTTGCCATATGTGTAACAGAGCAAAACTGAGAACCTTAATATTCTACCATGCAATTATAAAGGCAAATACTCTGTTACCGTGGGGTAAAAAGACAGTGAGAACCATTCATAGGAGATGGAAACACTTTCGCTGTGCCTTGCACATGCAGAAAGTAGTTTCTGTAACAGTCATGACAGGCACAATGAACTTATGTAATACCATAAAACTGTTAAAATGATTGACTTCACATTGCGGAGGTCACGAGCTGAATGGATGACAAAGAAGGAATCATTTAAAATAACCTGTTCTGAGTACTGACACACTTTCAGTCATAGACAAAATATCAGAAGAAACAACATTTCATTTGGTTTTCAACTGCAATATTTCTGGAAAGAAGGCAAGTGACTTACTTATGAACTTTTTCATTGGCCTCCCGTGAAGCCTCCAGGGCATTCTGGAGCTTCAGCTCTGTGTCCTTTTGCTCTGATCGAGCTTGCTGCAGCTGAGCTGCCAGATCTTCAATCTGGCGATAGGTAAGGGTCACAACATCTCTGCCTTGCACTCCACCTTCAGAAGTACTGAAAGCACAGTTAAGCTGGTCCTTCAGACTCATTCCTTCAGACAAAGATTTGTATAAACTGAAAAACAAAATCACACACATTATTAAATTTCAGTCTAAGGCTGAACTGCATGAATACTACACTCAGTTTAAATAATATTTTTGATATTATCATATATAGATCCACATGTACCAACACCAAAACAAGTTTTATTTCAAAAGTGGCATAGGACAAAAAGAACATTCCTTTTCCACAAGGCTCTTGTAGAAGTATGCAACTATCAGAACTTTAAAAAGTGAAAAATCTATTCAATAAAAAACTTAAAAGGTAGTGTTTTTCAGCTGTAGCATCTTCCTGATCACCCCTGAGCAAAAAGTTTTTAGTGTGATTAACACGAAGTTGAATTAATCAGTGTAAGTTACTGATATGTTATTAACTTGTGTTATATAGGACTCACTTAGCAAGCAGATTCACCAGTTACAGGGAGTTTATTTGCAAAATCACAGATTTTTCAATGTATGAAAGCAATAAGAATGCTACAGTGCAAAAATTAAAACCTTAAAATCAGCAGGATTACTTACAAATACGAACTATGGTCATGTAATCACAGAATCTCAAGGGCTGGAAGGGACCTCGAAAGATCATGTAGTCCAACCCCCCTGCCAGAGCATGACCACCTAGAGTAGGTCACATAGGAACTCATCCAGGTGGGTTTTGAATGTCTCTGGAGAAGAAGACTCAATAACCCATCTGTGCAGCCTGTTACAGTGCTCCCTCACCCTGACAAGGAAAAAATTCTTCCTCGTATTTCTTTGGAACCTCTTATGTTTCAGCTTGTACCCATTGCCCCTTGTCATATCATTGGACATCACTGAAAAGAACCTGGCTCCATCCTCCCGACACCCACCCTTTACGTATTTGTAAACATTAATGCGGTCACCCCTCAGTCTTCTGAGGTCACCCCTTCTCCAAGCTAAAGAGCCCCAACTCCCTTGGCCTTTCATCATAAGGGAGATGCTCCACTCCATCATCTGTGTGGCCCTGCACTGAACTCTCTCCAGCAGCTCCCTGTCCTTGAATTGAGGGGCCCAGAACTGGACACAATATTCCAGATGTGGTTTCATGAGGGCAGAGTAGAGGGGGAGGAGAACCTCCCTCCACCTACTGCCCACAGCCCTTCTAATACACCCCAGGATGCCATTGGCTTTATTGGCCATGAGGGCACATTGCTGGGTCATGTTCATTCTGCTGCCCACCAAGACCCCTAAGTCCCTTTCCCCTACACTACTCTCTAAGAGTTCATTCCCCAACCTGTACTGGTACATGGGGTTATTCTTTCCCAGATGCAAGACTCTACCCTTGCCCTTGTTGAATTTCATTAGATTTCTCTCTGCCCAACACTCCAGCATGTCCAGGTCTCATTGAATGGCAGCACAGCCTTTTGGTGGGTCAGTCACTCCCCCCAGTTTTGTATCATCAGCAAACTTGCTAACAGTGCCCTCTGTTCCCTCATCAAGGTCATCAATGAATAGATTGAACAGTACTGGTCCCAGCACAGACCCCTGAGGGACTCCACTAGATACAGGCCTCCAACTAGATCCTGCTGCACTGATCACAACTCTCTGCCTTCTTCCCTTCAACCAGTTCAAAATCCACCTCACTACCTGATCATCTAGTCCACACTTTCTCAGTTTTGCCATGAGGATGCTGTGGGAGACGGTATCAAATGCTTTACTGAAATTGAGTGTTAACCAATTCTAAATGTCTTTGGTCAATATTTTTGTGAGGAGAAACTTGAAGTATTTCCTGATGCAGGTTTAAATAAGCTACTATGACCTGTACTAGAATATGTCTTAAATAGACTCTCAATAGCAGACAGAGATAGGTAACCTGCCAGCATCAGGGTTTTACCATGAGTTTTAACATATCTGTATTAGGGTTTTATCATACCTATAGTGTTCTCCACCATGATTTCTTGTAGGGTCCTTTCTGACATACTGTTTTGGCTTCACTCGTAAAAAGTAGACATGTTTCTGCAGGGAGGTTGGACTAGATGATCTCTAAAGGTCCCTTCCAACCCCCACCATTCTATGATTCTATGTTTACTATCTAGTTCACACCGAAGTGAAATGGATGTGTATTCAACTCATTCAGTTTTATAAATGATTTTGTGGTATATTCATAGAGAGACTAAATCACAGAGCACAAACGTAATGCTCTTTCAGTGCATGAACCAGAACAGAGTACTATATGCTTTGTAGTTTTGTGTGAGAAACTTATGGACAAATCAAAGAGAGATCAGAAATTAAAAATGAAATTGAATATGGTCTTAAGGAAATAAGTTCATAAAGCTGAAAGAAATAAATATGCCTGGATTGGCTACCAATATCTATAGAAAATAAGCAAAAAGAAGGATATTAGACATATAGGTTACCTATAAATAATGAGAAGAAATTGAAAAAAGAGAATAAGGAAGAAAGTGGTGCATTAGATAAAAAAATCTCAATGAAGTTTGTTGATTGTGGAATTGTTTCCCAAGGAATCAGCAGGTAGTCAGCTGCTTACTAAGGTGTGATGGTATAAAATCACATTAATAGCTTATTACTAGGGGAGGAGCCTACGTCGGCAAGCTCTCTGTAGAACTGGCAATAATTGCTTCCCATTCCTTCATAGCCTTAATTCATGGTGAATTTTACACCAGGTGAAATTGACACTGGTAGTAGAAGAAATGAATGAAAGACACTTATAGAAAAAGTGATGGCAATAGGATATCACAATGAGCAGTGGTTTTAGATAAAGTGGTTTGATGACAACTTCCTGTTGCAGGTGATTGAGCAACCAATGAGGAAGGGTGTGCTGTTGGACCTGGTACTGACAAACAAGGAGGGTCTGGTTGGGGATGTGAAGGTTGGAGGCAATCTCAGCTGCAGTGACCATGAGATGGTAGAGTTCAAGATCATGTGTGGAAGAGGCAGGATACAAAGCAGGACCGTGACCCTGGATTTCAGGCGAGCTGATTTTGGCCTCTTCAAAGATTTACTTGGACGGATTTCATGGGATATGATTCTAGAAGAAAGAAGTGCCAATGAGAGCTGGTCAATCTTCAAGCACCACTTCCTCCAAACCCAGGATCAGTGTGTCCCAATGCACAAGAAAGGAGGAAAGGAGGCAGGAGGCCTCCATGGATGAGCAAAGATCTGCTGGGACAACTCAGGCAGAAAGCAGCCACCTATGAGAGGTGGAAACAGGGGCTGGCTTCTTGGGAAGAATATAGGAACATTGCCAGGGCATGCAGGGGTGCAACTAGGAAGGCTAGAGCCCTTCTAGAATTAAATTTAGCCAGGGAAGTTAAGGACAGTAATAAGGCATCTTTCACATCCATCAGCAGCAGAAGGAAGATGGGGGGGAGTGTGGGCCCATTGCTAAACACTGGGGGTGCTCTGGTGACCAATGATGGAGAGAAGGCTTAAGTACTAAATGCCTTCTTTGCTTCAGTCTTTATGACCAAGGCCAGCCCTCAGGAAGCCCAGTCCAGCAAGGATAACAGGATGGCCAGGACAGAAGAGGAGTTGCCCTGGGTGGAAGAGGAAGAGGTTAAAGACTTGTTGGCCAAGCTTCAGGTTCATAAGTCAATGGGTTCTGATGGGATGCATCCTAGAGTGCTGAGGGAGCTGGCTGATGTGATTGCTAAGCCTCTCCATCATTTTTGAACAATCATGGAGGACAAGCAAGGTGCCTGAGGACTGGAGAAAGGCCAATGTCACGCCAGTCTTCAAAAAGGGCAGGAAGGACGACCTAGGAAATGACAGGTCGGTCAGCCTCATCTCCATCCCTGGAAAGGTGATGGAACCACTCATCCTGTATGTTATCACTGAACATGTAAAGTAAAAGATGATTATCAGTGGGAGTCAACATGGTCTCACCAAGGGGAAAGCCTGTTTAACCAACCTGATAGCCTTCTATGAGGGCATAATCGGCTGGCTAGATGAGGGGAGAGCAGCGGATGTCATCTACCTTGACATCAGCAAGGCTTTTGATACTGTTTCCCATAACATCCTCATCAGAAAGCTCAGGCAGTGTGGCTTGGATGAGTGGACAGTGAGGTGGATCGAGAGCTGGCTGAATGACAGAGCCTAGAGAGTGGTGATCAATGGCACAGAATCGAGTTGGAGGCCTGTGGCCAGTGGGCTTCCACGGGAATCAGTTCTGGGGCCAATCTTGTTCAACATCTTCATCAAGGACCTGGACGAGGGGACAGAGTGTACCCTCAGCAAGTTCCCTGATGACACCAAACTGGGAGGACTGTCTGATTCCCCAGAGGGCTGTGCTGCCATTCAGTGGGATCTTGACCAGCTTGAGAGTTGGGCAGAGAGGAACCTCATGAGGTTCCACAAGGACAAGTGCAGAGTCCTGCATCTGGGAAGGAACAACTCCATGCACCAGTAGAGGCTGGGGGTCGAACTGCTGAAGAGCAGCTCTATAGAGAGAGACCTGGGAGCCCTGGTTGATAATAAGCTAAACATGAGCCAGCAATGTGCCCTCGTGGCCAAGAAGGCCAATGGCATCCTGGGATGCATCAAGAAGAGTGTGGCCAGCAGGTCAAGGGAGGTTTTGCTCCCTCTCTACTCTGCACTGGTGAGGCCTCATCTGGAGTCCTGTGTCCCGTTCTGGGTTCCCCAATTCAAGAGTGATGGGGAACTTCTGGAGAGTGCAGGGCCACCAAGATGATCAGGGAACTGGAACATCTTTCTTATGAGGAAAGGCTGCAGGAACTGGGGCTGTTTAGTCTGGAGGAGACTGAGGGGAGATCTTATTAACATTTACAAATATCTAAAGAGTGGGTGTCAGGAGGTTGGAGCATCACTTTTTTCTGTTGTAGCTAGCAACAGGACAAGGGGTAATGGGATGAAGCTGGAACAGAAAAAGTTCCACTTAAACATAAGGAAAAACTATTTTACTATGAAGGTGACAGAGCCCTGGCACAGGCTGCCCAGAGGGGTTGTGGAGTCTCCTTCCTTGGAGGTCTTCAAGATCCGCCTGGATGTGTTCTTATGCTACCTGATTTAGGGGAACCTGCTTCTGCAGGGGGATTGGACTAGATGATCTCTAAAGGTCCCTTCCAACCCCTACTATTCTGTGATTCTGAATAACTGAATTTCAAAACAACTTCATGAATATCAGACGCTGTTGCTTACATCATGAATATGACTTGAGACCATTCCTCTGACTGATGACCATGCAAATACCAAACATTATTTTCACATGGACTTCTAGTAGCAGTGCACAATGTTTACAATATTCAAGATATAGTCTGTGTAACAGCCACTAGGATGCAACAACATATTCCTTTCCAGTTTATTAAGGTGTTTGTATGGAAAATACCCTTAATTCTAGCAGCCCATAGAGCAACAGTATATACAAACTAAAATATAATACCCACGGACAAGCAAAATGTGAATGGACTAATAGAAATTCAGAAGTTAAAAGGTCAGTATTGATAAGTCATTATGCCTACAACCTGTAGTTGTCTGAAAATAATGTGAAGAATTTTTTCAATTAAATGAAGACATATTGAAAATATAAATATTTATAAAAGGACATTAAAATTCCTAGAACAGAATAATTAAAAATAAAATTACTTTAACAGTTGCACATAAAATTTACTGACTGAAGTTCCACTATAATCAACCATTGATCACCATGGAAGAATACATAGGTATGCAAACAATGCTGAAAGCAGGTTGCTGAAACACCATTGCTGGTTGCTTCTTAAATTCCTTGTTCATACCATCAAAGAGGTTTGTTTTTTTTCTCCAGAACATATGAAAAATAGAGTCATTTATTTAGATGCTAAAATCCTGACCCTGTATGGCTACAGTTGGGCTCCTTCTCAAAGACAGGCCATAAGCAATACAGTATGTAACACACTATTACATGTTTTAATTCACAATGGTTGCAATTGAGTGATCATTAGATTCTGACAATGATATATCTTGTAGCCAGCGTGGTTCCCTCAGATAAACAAATGCACTGTGGTTCACAGATCTTTAAAACTTTTTTTTTCCACAAAAGCATGCAATTGACAGATTTCCATCAATATGAGCTTTGCTAAAATAATTTTATTTAGTCTCCTTTGATACTTATTAATTTGAAGAATGAGTCACAGAAACATTCAAACAGTTCCTTGATTTAAGTAATTTACATGTTCGTTATAGTAAGCCTTTTGCATTACTACGGCAGCACAGATCCTTTCTTGCTCCAGTTTGGGTCTGAGGGCTTCAAGGGCCCACCTTAAATGTGTCCAGGCAGAAGAAAAGGTGACATGTGATGATGTCACTTATGCAGCTACTGCAGACAGCAGAAGGCTTCCTCAGCTCCCAAAGTTAGAGTAGCTTTGAGTCTGCTAAAAAATTTCACCAGTTGTAACTGCTCCAGAGGGACTTGACTTTGGCTGAAAATCAACTGTATGAAGTGCTGCTCTTATAACACTTCTCTCCTTGCCAGGCATACTTGTGTGGCAAGGTGAGAAATGATTTTCCACCTGAAGCAAAATACTGAACAACACAGAAAACTTCCACTATATGGAAGAAAAAACCCCTAGCAAAACTCAAACCTTTCCTATTTGACCCCTCCCTCCTTCCCCACTCCAGTGATGAACATATCCATTGTTCCTAAAGGTCTGATGTTGGTTTTTACCACAAATGTGTCTGATGCTTAGGTTCTGGAGACCTCAGCCTGCGCTCAGTACGGCTTTGAAGAAGGTCCCTTAATACCGTTGAGTGTACTCAAGGTCAGGCAGCATTGATACCTTGAAAATACTACCTCAAAGGTGCTCCTAGGAAACACTGCAATAAGATGATATTAAAAATAAGCCCATAAGACCTAGAAGGACTTTGACATTTTGCTGTAAAGCACAGGATATAAAATGGTCAAGTTTGCATTACATGTGAGTCAGGAGCCTGACAGCTGGTAGACTGGTAACTAGATGGCATTGCCCTACCATAGACAAATATTTTACTAGCTTTCCTTCATCTGCAATTACACGAGTTAAGAGAATTGTGTTTTCAGTTCAAGCACATCTCAGTCGTTTCACGGAAGGCAGCAGTTGTGTTAAGACTCTGTGGCTCACAGGCCACAGAACGTGTTCTAACAGTAGTGCATGTTGCACATAACACAGAGTATGTTCTTTGCACTGTCACAGTCCATCACAGATGTACTCACATATTCTTAGTCCACAATGAGCTTCGGCATCCTCTTTATTTTATATTTTCTCACCAAACCCAACAACAAGCACCTGTTGAACAGAGCTCACCACTGATTTTCTTCTCTGTGGTAGCTGATGCTATAATATCATGATTTAACAGGATAACATATTGACAGATTAGCACTGATCATGTATCCACACTGTCCAAACTCAATTACATGTAAATAGGAATCCCCAGTGAGCAGTAGGCTGAGTTTCAACCCTATCTCCTGAAATGATCTACTGAAACCTGTGACTTGTTCAATAATACAAACAGTCTGGACACTAGATGATTTAACCACAGATTCACTGTCTACAGTAAAAGCTTGAACTATCAGCCATTTTATAATTTCAGTTTTTCAACAAATACAAATTAAAATCCACTAATAAACGCGTTTTTCCTCCTTAGGCCTTAGTCCACAGTCACAATACTATCTTTGCAAGGTGCTCTGAGCTTTGCTACTGAAAAGAGACTTGTCGCCGTTAAAGAGTTAATTTAGATGCAGAACAGCCTGAATTTGTGACATAACTAAACTCAGATGGTCTTCTGAAGACATCAAGTAGTAAACAGTTTCTTTCAGACCTCATTTTCACTCTCTAGGATCACTGCAGTACCCACACCATTTCCCTGGGACTAGCTTTGGAGAGGTAGTAAGGATTCAATCATATGAGCCATTCTTAAAGTTGAAGGACTGCTGAGACGTTCTCAATAAGAAATAATTGGAAACCATGCCTCTATCATAAACAATTTATGGAGCTGCACAGTAATCAAATGTCTCCAGTTCACACAGTTACTGGGAAAATTGTTCAGATAACATAGAATCACATGACAATCACAGACATATGACATCCAGCACTACCTATCATTCCTCACATTTACCACACTATCAAATGGCTGAGGACGTCCACAAAAACAGTTTCTGAATTAATGTCTGGTTGAAACAGAACAAAATGCACATGACACTGCTGAGTAAAAGGAAGTGCTTTTGAGATTTTTGCAGCTGTGCTACTATCCTCTTTAGCTAGATCCACAGACTCACAGTTAGTTAATAGCTTGTAGCTAAGAAATACACCTGAATTTCCTGAGCGCACGATGCACCTAGAGCTGGGGTCTCTAATTGATTAATCTCTAACCAATTAATTATAGTCTGGAAGATGACAACATTAGCCTTTTTCACACACACATCAACTCCCAGATACATTGCATCTGAGTTTACAGAAGAGACTACTGTAGATTTTACATTTTAATCCTGAATATTACTTGACACATATTAACATTTTCATAACATTCTATAATGTACCTGTGTTAACTGCAACATAGAGATTCACAGGCTCATAAATTTCTTCCACAAATCAGGGGACTGTGTTTTCAATAAAACAGCAACTACTGTGGATACTCTTCACAGTTTTACTAACCTACATGTTATTCCTAGATCCAAGATTGTGGTAAAATATTCCTGCCATGTTTTTACAGGGATTTGGCTGTACTCATGTATTCTAGCCTAACCATTCACAGAGTGCAACTATCCAGCCCTGAAAGCTTGCTTCTACCTAAGTAAAATTAATCTGAAGTTTAAAGAAAGAATTTTATTTTGTATAGTGTTTACTTTATCAGACTAGAAGTTAGAAGAAAGAATTTTGCTATCTTGTATCTGTTCTTTATTGCCAATTCATATGCTTTGGTCATTCTTAAATATTTGCCAATGGCTTTAGTTAACAAAATAACTTTAACTTAGTATTTGTAATAATGTAGTTATTCCCTACAGTAATAGATTGTTTAGGTAACACTGCAAATACAGAGAGAATCTTATCTATTAATCGAAGACAGAACTGGCATCAAGTCACCAGGAATGACCTCAGTATTTGAATATAAAGGATGTTTAAGAAGGTGCCAGCACCTCCAGATTTTACTGTGTATCGCCAAATCCCAGTGAGCATCGTGGCAGGGGCAGAGCAGATCCTGGCTCAGCTACAGGCAGGGAGGAGGGGCACAGTCAGCTCAAAGACAAGAGGTATTTTCACCTTCCCAGTCCCAGGGCTGAATTGGCAGCCCCTGTGCCTCTCTGCTGGCCGCTGGAGGCCAGGCGGTTGACATGGATCACTGGAGGAGTGCGTACGTGGGTGGTGTCGAGCCAGCGACTCTGGCTTCAGGCCAGCAGGGAAATTGCCTATGTCAGGGATTTGTAGAAACACAAACTTGGTGGAAAAGAGACAGAGGATCTTGTCCTAAAGGTCATAGTGGTTTATTTTTTATACTTTGTTTTTGACATCAGTTTTAAGAATAGTGTGCCTTTTTCCTCAAAGCTAAACTTCATTAAGAAAACTTCATTATTTTAATGATCACTCATTAAAATAATAAGAGTCACTGGTATACCAACTAAACTAGGTAGAAAGCAGATGCAGTATGTACTACCTTTTTTTCTTCTTTTTGATGATCCTTGCCAACAGCTTCATTCTGAACAGTGTCTCTCACATGGAAACCAGGGTGTTATAGTGTAAATGAACATCAGGCCTTCAGAGCAGGCGCTTCAGGATCAGCTTCTATAGCTCCACACACCCAAATACCTACTTGGTCTGGACTGCAATCCCTTCAGCTCCCAGGGACTTGACAGTACACAGGAAATTGCTGGCTTGAACCTCTACTATCCAAAATGCCAACCATGGAAATCTTTCCTGATGACAAAGAATGAGCACATTCAAGAGTCAAGGATTTCTGCTAGAAGCCTTAAATGACATCTCTTGTCACCTTAGCTTGAGTTTAGATTTGCCTGCAAAACTAGAAAAATCTAATAGAGATTTCTTTGTTGGAAATTATGCATTAAATTAAGGCTAATTTGGTTCCTGGCTTTAGTTGTCTTTGTAGCTTTTCACTAGTAAGGATAATGGTTTCTGCCTTCCATTTTGAGTGGCCTACACATAAACACTTTTAATTTTAAATGAACAAAATTCTTCTGTAAAAATTAGTAATACTAGTAAATCACCTCTTGTATTATCTAAACTCAAGCATTTCAGCTGAAGCAAATACGAATCCTGATCCTGAAAACTGAAATGGTCAGGGAAGCATCCACTTCATATAATAATACATCTATAGAAAATAAAACTGATAGTACTGATACATATCATAATGCAAGCATCAGAATCACCCGAAAACAAGCTCAGTGTAATGACTATGTGCTGTTGACTTTTATTTTTGTCTCCAGGGAATAGTATTTACTTTGCTTTAAAATTTATATGAGTCATTTTGTTATGTGCTTTTTTTTTTAATTAGTCTGAAGGAAAGAGTCATTTGGGAAAGAGAGCGGAAATCAATTCTGATTCGATATGGATAGCTACTGTGCGATGTAAACTGTGTGTTCTTTCTAATTAAATGTAAACATGTGCAGTTCTAAAGTCCAGCAGTGATGACAACAACTACTAGAAAGGATTGCTTAAACCCTGGTCAACTGATTCTTGTGAACCTTTTGTTCATACCGTAGGTGAGCTTGGGCAATCTGTCACAGGGTGAATGCCAGTTGTAACTGACTTTATTTTAGGTCATCTTCAGAGAAAAGTCTTGACAAGAATGTGGAGCGCTCTGTAATACCTCCAGTTACTCATTAACTATGTCCTTCTGATAGCTAATCAATAGCATTGCATGGAGCCAAACACACTGCACTGAACTGCCCCTCTTCCAAAAGCCAAGTCTTGGTAAATATTTAATGGCAGTAAAGGTGTTTTGACTCTTATCAATCTGATATGTTAAAGAACTCTTGAAAGAAACTTTATCTTGCTTCTCTCTGCATAAATAATTTGTTCAGTTACAACTTTAGTCTTGTGTAAAAGCATTTAATTTAATGATCTAAAACTTTTAAATCAAGGCTTTGGACAGAGAAAATGTAGTTTCAAGCCACATGTCACAAAATAAAGAAAAAAACAAAGTTTATTTCCTTGATAAAATGCCAACTAGAAATATACATCAAGGAACCCAGCCCTTTATATGATGGTAGTAGTAAATACTGCGCCAGACTTGCTCAAAACCTGTTATACAAGTGCACATTTGAGATTTTCTTACAAGGCTTTGGTTTCTATGAAAATCTTAGCTCTCACTCACATTAAGATGGTGTAGGACTTTTAGCCTCTTTTCAGCAGGGTAAAAAAACTACTCTAAAATAGTTATACTAAGATCCAGAGACTTTTTGTTCCCATCTTTAAATGGGTATATTCTCAGTTAATGAGTTTTATTGAGTGTTTTTCCATGTTCTGTTTTTCTTTGCAAAGGAGCTTGTCTAGATCACTAAACAGAGAACCACTTCTATCCTGACCCTTTAACATCTAGTGTGTGCACACCTCTGCTACAGTCAGGTAGCATCTGAACGTCTCCTTAGAGACTTATAAGCTTATTCTATGCCTCTGTGCTAATGTCACAGGACAGAGGAATCTCCCAACCCACTCCTCCAGCAGAGTCTTCCAGCCTTCTCTGCATGATCCAACTTCAGTCTGAGCCTAAGTATTCTGAAGAAATGGGTTCAGCAGTGGATCCAAGCTTTTTCTTGGAAAATTATCTGGGAATCAAACACTGACAGTGTTTCAGTTTCCAAAATGTGAATCACTATTAATGTTTTCCCAGAAGTATAAGCATTATTTTTTTATCCAGTGCTCAAACGGTCCCTTTAGTGCTTCTGATGCACTAATAGATCAATAGATTAAAAAACACAGATCACAGACATAATTCCCAAACACTAGCATAGATAAACTGAACACATGTTTTCCAAACACTAGTAATTGGCTCTGAGGAAAACAGTATTAATTAAAATCATAAAGGCATATAAATCAATCAAGCAGTAAAGTGCATGGCACCATTCAGGAATGACTTGCTGAAGAAAGCCTGTTACTAATAACCTCAGAAAATATCTTGTACTTAATACAATGTTATCTTTATAAATCAGACATGATCATGAATTTTATGGCTGTCCTGATTTGCTATTGTGATTGCTTGGCTTAACTCTCTCACTGAACCAGAAAAGCAAGAGACGAAGCTGTCTTGGACTCAGGGCTGGCTTCCAGCCCTGCCTTCCAGCATGGCCAGGAACATCCAGCTGAGTAGATGGAAGAGAAAAGTCTCTCCAGGAGAAGGCAATTAAAAGCAATACAAAGAATGGAAATGTGCTTCAAAGATGGAATAACTAAATGCATATGGAATTTGAGAGTTGGATGATCTCATGGATCAGCTGAGTAGCACTAAAGCTAGAAACCCTCAATGTGACTGACCTGTTAAGGGGAATCACATGGAGCTTTGCCCTCATTACCTTGTTGCTGAATGATTGAGTTGGTTAAAAATCTGTAAATGACTTATAAAAATATATATATATATACCTTTTTAAATTGAGGCTCCCATCCTCACTGCCATAGGAAAATAAAACAGAGAGTATCTGAACAGTTTTGTCTGATCTTTCTCAAAGGTGTACCTGAAAAATATTAAGCAACTCTGACCAAAGGCAAACAAGGTTACTCGTGCTCCAGCACATGCACAGCTGTGGTCACTGATGTGACAAGAAGTGAGGTACACTGATGAACTCTAGGTGATTGTGCAGATGATTTTCCTGCTTTCTTGGTACCGTGCACAGTAACATGTGCTTCTCTGCAACGCTGGTGAGTCACTAGGAGAACTGCATGTGCTGCAGTCTGAAAACCCTCCTCCAGGCTGGTACAGATGCCTATAGTGTCTTACTTTTTGTATGGGCTTTTCCCATACAAAAATGCAGTCGGTTTGGGGATTGCTATGCAGATATACTCTTAGCAAGTCACCTCTTGAAGGCATGTAAATGACAGTGACAACATATCACTATTCAGTAAGCCATATCTTACCTAGCTGCTGTTGCTAAACCTGAATTCATATAAATCATACAGCTCCTTGGACAGTTAAGTGCTATGAAACAAGCCAGCTAAAATGATGGCTTAAATGATAAAGGAACGTCTGGGAAATTCAATATAGGGGAAGTCTGCTTTCCTATTGTACCAATACTTACTGAAGCAACTGGGCAGACTTGTCTGGGCCATTCGCCGTAATGCAAAACAAGGATACATGCTGGGAGAATGATTTAGAGAATTGAGGATAAGAGCTCTGACTTGAATTCCCTCTTCTATTTCACATATTCTGTGTGGTACTGAACAAGTCACAACATGCAAACCTCAGCCTGCCATGCAGAAGCTGGGAGCAAAGGGCTTTTGGACACCCAGGATTACTTTTTCTTACCTACGTGTGCCACATCTGGAAACCTGAGGCCCTGGCCTTCAGTTAGGTCTCAGCACAAATTAGTATTAATGGAAAAACATAAAGGAGTTAATTAACAGTATGCATGTGTTGGCAATGCACATCAGCCCAGTTAACCACAGCAGACAGATTCAGGCCTGGGACCTTTATGGAAAAAAACACAGCTGTTTCACACAAGGAGGCAGTTTCTGCCTCCCCACTTCAGGTTCAGCCACCACTTCCACCACAGGGCATAGGCAGCAACATCAGCCTTCTGTGCTTTGTCAAGCTGCTGTTAAGCACCAAGATCCTTCTTACCTGAGAAGGTGTTCTTGGCTCTCATCCAGGCAAAAGGGGCTATCAATTGGATATGACCTACCAACTGGAAGTCAAATCATGCAACTCTCATACCTCTTGAAAAGTGAGAGATTACACTGGTGGTTGCTGGAGAAAAGTCAGTGGAGAGCTCCAAAGTGTACGGGTTGGAAAGACGCTGTAAAAAGTTGAAGAATTGATTTCTGTATCCTAAAACTTTTATAACAGTTTCTCTCACCTCTCTCTTCCCTTACCCTCAAGAGTTTTGACCACTAGGCTACTGAAATGAAATCTGTACAAGAATAATATAGTTGTATAATTTAATTTAGTGTGAGTAAAGATGAAAACATTTTTAACATTCATGAAGCAGGAGTTCACAAGGAAAACTGCAGCTTTTTCTTTTTGCCATTTCTCCATAACCAGCAGGTAAAAGTGAAATACTGTAGCAGGAAATGTATTGGTTGCACTGAACCAAAGAATAAATTATTTTCTCAGGACCTGACAAGGAAACTGAATGAGTATGAAAGCTTTTGTGAAATCTAGCCAACACTGAATTCAACACTGTTCAATTCCTTATTTATTTTTTGAACAGGACAAGATAATTATTAGTATGAATACTGCCTACTGTGCTTATATACATTCAATGGATACTATATTCTCCTCTGATAGGAGCACTAACATTGCTCAAGAGAGAGAACTAAATTTCCTATGTCCTGATAGTCCTTGTCACAACTGTAAAGTGTAACAATATATCACTTTTTTTTTGTAAAGACAGGATAAGTAAGAAGTGCTAAACAGAAGAATAAGTATTTCTGTATCTCCACCAAAGACCTTAGGACGGAAGTCCCTTTTAATTGATTGAATCGAAACAATTAGAATGCAATGTTATATGAGCCAGGATAACATTTAGATTCTGCCTAGCTCAGAAGCTAAAGAAAATCAGATAACGTAAACCTTGTTGCATGTCCTTTTTCTCACTCATTTGGGTGAGGGACAAATTCACAGCACTTCCTCTTCCTTTTTGACGAAAGCTCCTCCCAGTTAAATCTTTTTTAATGATGGTAGAAGTCATTAGTGCATCTCCCATTGCAGACCAGGAGAAAGCCTAGCAAAAAATGCCTTGAATTTATTTGTATCAAGAAGCTAAAGGCTGTGGCCACCAGTAGGTGCTTACAGTGTTCTAGTAAAACAAAATACTTCCTGGAAATTTTAGTGCTTCCTCCTGATCTCTGGGAATGGAACACCAGAAGAGAAAGAATGCAAGAAAATATTGCTTTACACAACCCCAAAAAGGGGCGAGAAGAAAAATACTCCTTCAAGAGTAAAAAGAAATAATAAATAAAAATATGCCAGGCCTTAACCTTGCTTATCTCGTTGACCATGGGATAGGTAAGACACAAATCATCAAGGGTGAACTTTGAATGTGATGTAGAGAGTTTTTACCTTAATGAAACATGTAAGATCAGAACCTGTGAACCAAATGTATGATACGCCCGTAAGTTTTTTTTTCACAGACAGAGGGTGAGCGGATATCATTCCTCTGTTTAATCAGGAGTTAAAGCATGTACAGTAATTCCTTATTTTCACAATATTTCTTCTGACAAAGATAACAACCATAAGAATGGCTCCCAGCTGGCTAAACCTGACATACAGGTTTTGTTAATAAAAAAAATGCATGACTTAATTAATGAAACGGATCTATTAAGACTGTCCCCCAATCTACCACAGTGGCCCCACCTACAGATGAACTTTACATGACCTATCTTATGCAAAAAGAATTGTATTAACTTGCACTGGAAGCTGTTATAGAGGAAAGGTTGCTATGAAGAAAAAAATATGACTCAGAAATGCATATAATGCCCCTAGAGGAGAAAGCTTAGTGTTTTCACTTTTAGTCAGTGTTTTCTTTTATGGTGAATAATTGAAACGATTTTGCTAAACTGTGTAAAATTATTTCATTGACAGTAATTACATGTGATCTATTAGCACCTGATACTATCTATTGTCTAAATTGCTTGCATTCAATCCATGAGTAATGTCAACAGTATTAGCATCTATTATAATAGCATAGCTGAGTAAAAATCATTTTTAAGTATTTGACATTCTTGTAATCTTTGTCCAGCCTGACGTTCAAAAGGAGTATCATCATACCCACGTTGTCTTTTACTCTTTCAAAGACATATCTTTATCCGGGTCTGCAAACTCAAGGTCTTTAAATTAAAAAACAATTTACCTCTTTTGTTCTGGCAAGCATAAATCTGTAGCAATCTGCTCCTTTTACATTCTTCTGTTTTCCCGTCTAGCTGTCCCATGCTAAATCGCTATCCACGTTCACCTCCATCAACTTTGGCAGGCTCACCACCTTCGCCAAACTAGTTTTTTTCACCTCAATCGAAAGAGCTGCAGTGTTACAAACAGAAAGAGGAACTCTGCCACATTTCCACAACTAAGTTATACATATATTAATCAATTTAACAAAAATCCCACAACCCAAACCTGAACTAATATAAAAACTGGACTCACAGCTATCTTTTTCCTCTCTTGCAGCCTCATCCTTATTTCAAAGGTTTCAAAATTCTTCTTGCCTTTTAGCAGAGGAAATATTATTAACTATTTGAGATTACTTTCTCATTCAAAGCAATGAGTGCCACACTCTTCTCCAGACTAAAAAGCTGCTTTCTCTCCTTGGAATAGTAACTTCACAGTAATTTAGAGGAAGCAGGAGAAACAGTTGGTCTTTAAACATTAAATGTATTAATAGGTCACTGACAGCATATGGTTCATCTAGAAAAGTCAGTTCTGCACTTGCATTTCCTAAAGACGGCTGCGATACAATAGCTACTGTGAGATATTTGGGTTTACCCCACTTAACATGTAGCAGAATCTAATAACGAAAACATAAATCAGTATATTTTCAAAAGGGAAAAAAAAAAAAAAAAAAAAGCATGAGTAGCACTATTCACATCCTACAGCTGGAGAAAAAACATTCCAAAACACGCCCTTCATTTACACTCTCCAAATGGGGACCCTCAGGACTTGGCGTTTACAAGTTACAGGGACTTGCAACTCCAGACAAAAACAATGACAGATCAGGATATGCAAAGCAGGAGTCTCCGAAGCACTTTAGTGGAATGTCTAAAATCATCTCCAGACTCATGTTGCTCTTAAGTCCTGCTTGGGTCTCTGGAGACCTCAGACCTGAGAACATGGATGAGAGCATTCAGCAGCACTTTCTTGTTACATGGCATTGTCAGAAATGGAGCTTCTACAGAGCTCAGAAAAATGATCCAAAACAGAAGTGATGCAGGCTATGTAGATGCTGGCTTGCTTAACAAACACATTTATGTGATTCCCTGGAGTAGAGGGGAAAGTGATTAATATGAAGTCTGGTACCTTAGGAGATATAGAGACATAATTCCTAAGAAGAGAAGCTCTGTCTGCTCCCAAGGCATTGTGAATCCATTCCTTATATTTTCCCTTCCTAGTGCTAGATCATGAGCTATCAAACCTTAAAATCATAACACTTTGATGAAGGCTTTGTGGATGTCCTTACCCTGAAGTTCTGACTCATTTAGGTGATTAGGTCAACTCTCTAAATTTTAGGATAGAGAAAAGAGATAAAGTAACAGGACCACTTCAAGGCACACTTAAATCAATGGGAGAACTCTCAAGTCCAAAGTAAATATATCTATTAATAAGGAACTCCATAAATGGAGACGCTAAAAGAAACAGGCCTGTTCACTATGTTCTGAGCTTTTAGTGCAGACCTTTGTCTTGATTTGCTTACTCTGGGGAAAATGAGTTCTTAGTTTTGTCTAAGGAAAAAAATTTAGCTCACGGGAATCTGACGAACAGAGGTTATATATCCGTGCCTAGAGATAGGGAGAATGTGACCCAGATCAGAAATAATTTGTAAGAGCAGAGCAGATAACGGAATTGTTTAGATGGTGGAGAAAAAGCTTTGGGACACACAAACCAAGTATTTTACAACAAACAAAACTAAAAATCAAATTGCCAAAATAATCATAGCTCAGAATCTGATGTACATTTATTGGAAGACATAACATCTTGCTTTTGTTTACGAGCAGTAACATTCACTGGCTGTTCAAGCTGAAGCACAGGCAAGTCTTCAGAGGGAGACTACGGGAAAGAGAAATGGAGTACGATATTCTCTGAGTAACTATGGTATGTGTGGGAAGAACTTCAGTTGTTGGCCCCATCAAGTCCTGACAAAAGGAATGTGAGAGCTGTTCCCAAGGTGAAAGAAGACAGGCTGAACAATTTGGCTAATGGGATCACATTTGAGCTAATGGGATCACCATGAGTTGCTCTGCTTCTGTTGGTGTATGTCAAAACTCTGATGTACTCTGATGTGTTTTAAAATACGTTCTACAGCAGTAGGCTAAATCTTGAGGCATTTTTGAGAGAATTTACATATTTTCAGGTTTTGAGACTTGTGTGGAAAAAGTCTACTGGGCAAGAGCACTTCAAGTTCAGAAGTTTAAAAATTGTGAGAGTAGTTTTTCCTCTGTCCAAGGAAAAAAACCCCAAAAACTGAAGGCTTCAACTTATCAGAATCTTATTAAAGAGACATTTATTGCTGCTGCCCTCACATAGACATGCAGAGGTTACAGACACTTTGCATTTGCACAAGCCCCTAGTTGCTATCTCTCACAAGCTGGTTTTATTCTCACAAGAGAATAAGCTTGACTGCACTGTAGCACCAAGCCGTATTACAGCATGCTCATATCTGGCAAACACTCGAAAATGCTGTAATGTTACTAATTTCTGGAACCTCTGGAAAACTTGCTTAATGATCTTGATTATGGTACCTTTGGTTATGGTACCCCTCTAGAGATGCTCATGGATCAATCTATACAGATTTAAAAATAAAATAGTACAGGTCAAAACGATCAAGCTTTGATGTCTATAGTTAAACTATATTCCAGTGAGTGACTGGTTTTCCAAACGGACACTTGCAGATCACTTCCAAACTCCCTAAGTGCAAACTCAGGTGCCTTAACTTACATATCCAAGACTGAAAATTTTGGCCATACAGTTTAACAGGCAGATCTGCTGGGAGGCCTCTTGTAACCAGATTTTTTTTTCTTTTTAAAGCCTCATTATTATTGGACAGATACTGGCCCAAGTCCAATCCACAACTGCAAATCCAGAGAAAAAGCTCAGAGCAAAACAGCAGCCTTATTAGCTTTTAAAGATTTCATTTTCAAGAACTCAAGACCCTTTATTGACTAATGAAAGGTTGGGTCCCCAAGCCCACAGACTGATGTTGCTTGGAACATATTTTAATCATTTTGGAGTGCTAGCAGCCATCTGTCTAAAGAGCTTTGATAGCATAAATGCACTCTGAACTGCAGTGTCTTCTGATTAAACCGTTTCCAAAAGCCAAAGTGAACCCACAGGCATGGCAACTTCCAGACAATTCAAGGCCTTGTGATAAGGCTGCTTTTATTATTTAGCACATCATTACATTTAATGACACCACAGATAACAGATACACTAAAAAGATACCATTGTCATCTCCTATCTTGTAATAGTAACATCCAACTGTGGCTTCACCCAAAACTTCTTAGATAGATAAATTAAATTATTTTTTTCCCCCTGCTGCAAGCACTTGAAATGCTAACAAAATAAATACATAACAAATAAATAATACAAAAGACAAATGAGAACTCTGTTTTGTTCCTCACTACTTTCCTACTTTGCTTAAAAAAAAAAATACAGAAGACAAGCAAGCAAATGCCAAATCTACTATATTTACAGTTTAGGCTATTGGCTGTTGGGCTGATACTGCTTGCACATACGACTCTAGTTTGGCCAGCAGTGAATACAAATTTACATTGAGATGAGAGACATTCCTGACAGTTACAGCTTTTATAATGTCAACATTTATGAACAATTTTTGCACAACTGAGATAATCATTTCCTACTCTAACTCTGGAAACAAAGCTTATTTTGTAGTGATCAGTGTTTTTGTCCCATTGTCTGCTGAATGGTACACAAAAATGCTATTAACCCTGAACGCTTGGAAATAACAATGTTGAGCACGAAGGAAAAACATTTAAGCTACCAAAGTAAAGAAATTTCTCCTAAAAATGAAAGCACCAGCCTTATGAAAGTGGCAAAAAACTGCATAAAAATAGCTCTCTTGATGACAGGAGAGACACAGTGATGGAGTCTGTGTGGCAGACCATGGCTTCATTTTCTCCAATCATCAGCAACCTCAATGGGTTCAACCCTGAGATTACAGGATTTGCAGGCTTCTCTTCCTTCTGAGATCTGATTATTGGCCCTTTAACTTACTCAAGACACTAGACACCAGTCACTAGAAGAAACTTCTATTACCACACACTGCAATATTGTATTTTTCAATTTACTAGCTTTCATACTAAGTGTGGCTAGCTAGTGGTGTGAAGAAGGTGAAAGAAACACAGTACTTCTGTGTTGCTTATGAATACATTTGTGGGTGGCCACGATCATTGAAACAGCACAGATTAAGAGAAAAGAAGACAAAAACAAAACATAAAGTGGCTCAGATAGGAGAAGAGCTTCTCTAAACTAATTTTGCTGTCAAAGAAAATATACTACTGACAATTAATTCAGTATAACTCCCACTCTCCTTCTGTGGCTTTTCCTTCCAAACTCACAGTCAGAAAAGCTTCTCTGCTAGTGAGACAGCAGCTTCATAGCATTGTTTACATGCTTTTTTGGTGGTACTAGAAAAAACTGTGCTAGTTCTCCTTCTTGTCATATGAAACATATGAACTGCAGCTTATAAAAGCAAACTATTACTAGTATGTTACATTTTACTCAAATATTTGAGAGGCTTATAATTGTGCAAATCCCAGCAGGCCTACTTATTCACTGGAAAACTGTGGCTGAAGCTTCTAATTTGGTCCCTATCATCTCTAAAAATGACAGCCTTCACATCTATACTGGAAGAATCACCCATATCAGATGAATAACTTGTCATTGTGCAATGAAGGACACAACATCAAAACCCTTCAGTTTTCGAAACACAAGACCTCTACTACATTAGTTAGAAAAATAGCTCATGGATGGAATACAAAAATGCAACATGTTCTGGTAAAAGCCATCAGGATGACATACATGTAGAAATTTAATAAAAGCTCTAACTTAAAAAAGCAACAGAAAAAAGAAAATACTTTATTTTAGACTTCTCCTGCCACCTGAAATTCCAAGATGCTTCCTAATACACTTTCCAATGACTCCATGCAAGCAGGGCTAAACTCAAAGAAAAGCAACATAATGATCAGCATTGCCTTAAAATTTATGTGGAAAATCTTCACATAAAGTCATATTTTTTTAATTTTGAGATGTAAATTCCAACACAAAAATATGGCTTCCTGTGGCAAATTTCTAAGTCAAATTTTCCTTTCACCTTGACATTTCAACTTGAAATGCTATTTTGTTGCAGTTCTTCAGCTGAAGAGAAATAAACTGAAATACATGAAAATGAGATTTTTTTTATTATTGAATTGACATTTTAACACAAAAACATGCCCTGTGAAAAATCAACAAAAAAGAAATGGCATTTAAAGTCCTCTGACAAGATTATTACTTTATTTCTAAATACCATTTTCATAACAAAAGAAATTCCCTTTCACACAATATTTATTGGACAAGCCAAATTATTTCTTTTGCAGTTTTAGATTTTCTTTCAGCCTTCTGAAAGCTCTTTGAACAGCTCTTAATATACACACGGTTTTCCTGTATTTTTTTAACTTGCTCTAGACACAACTACTTCCTATCCTGTAACTGTTTTCCTTTCCTTGTTTTAAAGTAGAAGTACCCTTACTTTCATAGTCCTAGATCTCTAAAGAAAATGGTAAAACTTCTTATTTGGTTTATACAAATAAAGCAACTGAAGCATAGTTTAGTGATATAATTCATCTATATTAATCCCGCATTTCAACGACAGAATCAGAATATGTAGCCTCTGGTCACATACCCTTTCTACTAGATAACAGATTCCATAATTCCACATATACTCTTTCTAGATTTTCCAATGTTTCTTTTGAGTATCCTTACATTATACAGAATAGATGTATCTACTGTCTCAACATTCTAATTTTTACAAGTACTTCTATGGGAGTAGAACATTCTGTACCACTGATCTACTCCAATCTATCAGTAGCAGTCAGTTGGCTGTTCATAGGTAGTTCTTCTAGAGATTTTAAAGTGTCCTTCCAATAACTCCATTTTATTAGACTTTAACAAATTTGAAAAACAGTTCCTAGAGATCTCTAGCTATCCACTTACTCCGAAAAGCACAAACCAAATCACACTTCTAGACTTTTCATCTCACTGAGAAACCAGAGGGGTCATAACAGAAAACCAGAGAGAGGAGGTAAAAGAGAAGGGGAAGGATCTGTCAGGCAAAGGAGAGCTGCAAACAGAAAGCTTACAGAGTCATGTATACACTCATGAGACCGTATCAGCATCCAGTAGCAAGGAATTCCTTTCTGTCAAGCAAATTCCTGCTCTTAGAGAAGAAACTCATCTGAAAAGGTCCATCACAGTAAAAATGACAAGTTAAGTGTCGTTATAGTTCATGCTACCTCATGACACCAAGATCAAGAAGTCTGCTCAAGACTGATGAAATACAGTATAAGGAGTTGCAGAGTGCTTCTAGCTTTAATGTCCCTGGCAGAACAAGTGACCGGTTAGTCCTCAGCTAACCTTAAAAACCTGAGAAAGTTTGCCAATATAACACATCCAAGAACAGAAGCAGTAGTAGAATTAGCATGTTACATGGTAGAAATTAAACTGCATCTCTGAAGGTATTAGGCATTTCAGTCTGTATTCACACTGCCCATGCTCCTCCTCAGATCTGCTTCTTAGTGTATCCTATTGGCAAGACACCTCTGAAGGCCAAGAGCCAGTCCCGCAAACATTAGGCACAAAGATTTCATAAAATATAGGTCAGACCCATCCACACCTGCATCAACAACAATAGAAAGCAATTTGAGTGTAATACATTAATCTCTGTGTGCTGGTTGCAGGGATGGCATGGTGTGGCCTGTTACTCCATCAGGCTGCTGAGATCTCTGACAGTTCAGTGCTCTCTCTCCCTCAAAGCTTTGATAAATCACTAAAGCTAAGTAGGAAATAGTTTTTCCATGCTACATGATATTTTTTTTCCTCCTAGAGAGATGGGAAAATTTTCAAAATAATGTCAGGAAGAGAGACATTTAAAGGTACTTTTTTTGTGTGTGCGTGTCTCTGAATTGAATGAGAGGTGATGTCTCTGATGGTTGAGATATTCCACTGGGAGGCAAAAAAAGAGACAACTTCCACTCCCCCAACAGGTTCAGGTACTGCTTTGCCTTTTCATTGTCTGTCAAACCAGCACCACAAACACCAAACCTATGGTATATACTGGAGTCTCTCTCTACCATTCTTCTGTGCAAAGACTCAAAGATTAATTGGAGTACAGATGTAAGTCTGGACTGCCACACTCCCAAGAAAGTTCCCTATCCACTGATTTATACAGTCAGTCATTCTCACATTATAATTCTGGGCATCTATAGCAAATGCAGGAGAGATAATAATCAATTTCAGGCTAGAGAAAAAGAAGTTTGAGAATGGGTTAGGGGGAAGAAGATAATCCAATAAAGTGTGAAATACATAAGGATAACAAAAATAACAAAGTAGGGCTCTGTCTCTACTACTCACTTTCACCGAGACACTGTGAAATACAGCCACCTCAGTAGCACCAGTAAAACCTCACACAGCTGCTCTGCCAAAGCAGAGGACCTTACTGATTTTTCTCTCCCTTCAGCTGTCTGATCCAGCTCATGAAAAAGACCCCAAACTCAGGATTTTACCTCTTGTTACACTAACAAGAGCTGTGATTGCTCAAGCAATAAGGAGATAAAGAAGAGAGAAGGGCTTACCAGTAGGAAAAGGCTTGTGTGAATAGTAAGAGATACCCGTCAACCTAAAATCTCAACTCTTTCTAGGCTGCAGCACCCCACTGGAAAGTGGCACAATGACAGAGGAGAAGCTTCTTGAACCCCTAGATTCTAAATCTCAGGTCCAAATTACCTTGTCTTCACAAATTAATTAAATTCACTAAAACCTTCACAGGTTGCTCAGAGAAGATGTGGTTTGAACCAATCTGATTTAAAAGAAAATACTTGCCTCTCCCCTGACTAATTTCAAACAAATAAACAAACAAACAGAAAGAAAGTATGCACATTAAAAAACCCCAAACTCTACTTTAAAAAACCCCCAAAAATCCAAACACAACAATCCAAATCAGAAAGAAGGGCTAAATCTCCATTCTTCACACATCCAAATGTCCCACAAAAATAAGTGGCATTTTATACGCAGAGAGTAAACTAAGAAATACAGTTTGGACAGTATTTGAGTTTTTTAATGACAATGACAGACAAACAAAAACCTTAGTGTTTCCTTATAGAGCCATAATTTTCCGTATGTAGGGCTGTATCAAGTGAGTAGGTTAGGTTCCTTCACAAGGAGACAATGTTTCCCACTATGTAATAGGTGAAAGTGCCTCATCTCTTTAGTAAAAAGGAGAATCCTTCACTTATAATCAGGACCCTTAATTAGCTCAAGATTTATGTTTGATGTGATGTATTGAAACTCTTGGATAAAAGTCATTGCTGCAAGTTTAGAGAAAACTTAAAACCAGAACTGCCATGTCCTCCCTGATCTCCCCCAAATTGTTCTGCAAAAAGGACAGTAGGTTTACAGTGATATCATTATCCAGTCACTCTTTTTAATGACTGTAATTAAATCATGTTATGTCTAAAGTAACTAAGGCTGAAATGATGACAGTAACTGCCAGAAAAGGAGTGAGCAGATAGGATGAAAAGAGCAGGAAAATGAGTCAACGGCCATAACTGAAAATGTGAGATTAAAAAAAGCCATGAAAAGACCAGTTCTCTGATGTGAACTGCAGGGGCAGGTTCTCAAGATATGCTGCTATTGCTTTAGAGGAAGGACTGAGATTATCACTCTTAACCAGTGATTACAGCCTCCCTAATCCCACTGAGAATGGGTCCCAGTTCATTTGGACTTGGAAGCTGAATGTTAGAGCAGCCCATTCTTCTCCTATACATTGTTTACCCTTGAGGGAAATCTGGACTGGAGAACTCTCTGAAAAAGACTGAGAGGTGGCAGAAAAAACAGGCTGAAATATTTGATTGGGGTCAGTTAGAAAACAGGAGACTGACCATTTAGGCAGTTGTAGTCCAACTTGAAACTGCAGTGGCTGTGAACCACATAGAAGATAAGGATATTTTACAAGAATAAGATATCTTATGAGAATATTGACATGTTAGGCAAAAATAATATAGTCTTTAATAGCCCTTAAAAGAAATGAGAGTAACAGTCTAAGAGCAAGAAATACACCATTATATATCCACACACAGTCCATGGAGCACAGCTGAAACGGTACAATCTTGAGCATTACATTCCATAATATCAGTCATGAAACTATAGAATGGAAGTAAATTAAACATATCCCATTGTATTGAGAACTTGAACAGAAAACAGTCTGTTTTCCCAGGGCTGCAAAAAATCCCCCACAAAGCATCTTTCTTCATCCATTTTTCTTGTTATAGGGTTAGTTCTGAATTAAAATAAAAATTGCGTTTTCCCTGTGCTTGTAAGTCTTTAATTTGAGGAAACAATAAAAACCTTATTGACTCTCTTCTCTTTCACATCAATTCCAGTGTTTAAAAAGATGAACTTCCCTGTCATTTTACAAAAGCCTTTGTGGAAAAAATATACAGACTTCTATAAAAACAATTGTTATTTAGGCCCTTTGCTTGTGCAACTTAAACATAAATTCCAACTTAACTGAAGTATCAAGAGTATTAAAACTTTAGATTTAAATTTTGTTAAACCTCTTCAACAGTTTATAAGTTATAAAAATGAAAGAACTGGTTCCGGAGTAAGAAAATTGTTTGCAGTGCTCACAGAGAAGCTATCCACATTAATTGAAAGTTTGATCAAAAAATAATTATTTTAGGTCATACTATTTACTAGCACAAGGAGTCTCGCTGAAGTTACTCTGCTATTTCATGAAAACCATCACATAACTATAAAATAAGCTTTTTCTCCCATGCTGGATGTAACTTATGGATTCCAATTACTCTGCAACATCCAACTCCCAGGACTGTGATGTACAGCTGCCATTAAAACTCCATCTGTCCATGCTACTATAGCTTACTTTCAGTTCTTCTTTTCAACTTCCAGAGACTGAAAAATAATCTAAATGGAATTTCATTTTAACATTGCAAGTTTTTTCAAATGTCAGTTCATTAAGAAATTTGCTGAGATAAATATTTCTTCTCATTGTAATTTCTAGTCTGCAGATATTTCTACATTTCACATATTTCAACAGCACGTTGGAAGAATCCTTGGAGAAATAGTTTTTGCAAAAAGTTTTTGCTGTCCTTCCTCCTCTATGAACAACAGACTTGGCAAATACATGGCTTTTAGAGCTACTAATTAAATAATGGAGGAACCTCTTGAATTGCCATTGAAATAACTACTCAAACTTACTAAATTCATGTCTAAACTTTACCTTAGAGCCTAGACATACCAATTCTTATCCTCAGCACCTTCATTCAAAGGTGTGTGAACTAATGCAGATGTGCATCTTACACAGCTGGAGAATAAACAATAACTTTATTGAATTGAGAAGCACTGCATTTGACCCTAACGTGAAACCTATCAAAAATATTCTTTTAAATAAGGATAGTCCTGAGCTTTTATCTTTCTTTGCAATGCGGTTGATATGCTAGAGGCATTCCTTTAGCTATATTAGTTAAAATGTGTTCAAAATATTTACCTGTAAAAACTTCCAGTGACAGATCTTTTCAGCAAAATATTGGAGACTTTAAAATAAAAATAATTGATAAAATATATATGTACTTCCCTATAGAAATATTTCTCATATACAATTGTGCTGTTTTAGCCAATATGTGAAAAATAAGCAATATGCAATAGAATATATCTACATCAGCATTTTAACAAGGAGAAGTACTATTCAGAAGCATTGAAATAGAAGGAAACATTATAAAAATGGACAGACCATTTAACTGAAAAATATGCAAATAAAAAAACTTGTGATGATTTTCAAACAACAGAGCTATGTGACAACACGGTAACAGGATTAACACTTCTATATACTTGAAAATGATTATTTGGCTATAATCTTCTTTGGTTTTACCAAAGTAATGATTTGCATTAATCCCTAACTTAAAGAGTACTGTGTTGAAACATTACATTAGTAAGCTAGAAACTCTATACTGATCCTAACTGTTATGTAAATTTTCATGTCTCATATGTATTTTTGGGTTGCTATCCAGAAATGGAAATTTTCATTTTGAGACATGACATGGAAACAACGCAAGAACAAACAGACGCAGAGAACATGCCCCACTTTATTTGGTACTAACTTCATCTCCCTTCTGTATCTGAACTAGATTCTTCCTCCTTTTCTTTTCCTTCCTTTTCACATGTCTTCTAAGGCCAAAGAAGACCTAAGAGCAGAAGGAGTAGGTGGCATTAAATGGAGCCAAAATTCCTGAGCTGCTGTCATGCTGGCACCACAGAAACAACAGGTGGGAGAAGTTGACAAAGATATGAGAAAACTGGAGGTGAAGGAAATGTGCACTCTATATAATGAAGTGTCTCACTGCAGCTCTGCAGAAGCCTATATTTTGCTTAATGAGGAGCTCTGAAGTCCAAAACTCCAGGGAAATGTAGTCTTGAACTGCAAATCATCTAGCTAAATAACTTGGATCAAGGCACCAAACTTCCACCTCAGTCAAAAATAGGCTGTCTGAAAAACAGTCTCAGTACTTTCTCTAGTATACCATAGCATGGCAGCAGATCCAGTAGACATATACACAAGCATTCCTTAACTAGCTTTCACGTACTAAACAGAGAGTAAATTTTCACTCACTTGGGATGGCTTGGAAAATGCACTCTGCACTGTCATTTATGATTATTGTAGTCTTTCCACCCTTGGCGTGATACAGTCCCCAAAGCTTTATGCACATGTGATGTACTTTATTTTCTTCTTCTGTCTCATTTGCCATGTGTTCAAAATACTGCCACACCATTGGATGACAGAGGCTGCAGATATTCATGTAACATAAGGGAAACTATAACCAAGATGCTAAGAAATTTATAAGCAACCTCATAATGGTGCAATTAATTTCTAGCCAAGGCAAAAGATAGGACTGAGACCTCAAGTTTTGCTACTTATGCACTTATAACAGTCATTTTTGTTGCCTTTTACATCCCTCACCAGGTTCAGCTCCAAGTGGCCTTTGGTTTTCCTAGACATGTCTCTGAATACTCAATGTCTCTATACAGAGACGCTGTGGAGTTTTCATCCATGGAGATACTCAAAACATATCTAGATGTGACCCTGGGCAATGGCTCTAGGTGGCCCTGCTTGAGCAGAGGGTTGGACAAGGTGACCTTCAGAAGTATCTGCCAGTCTCAATCAATCTGTGACAATGTTTGTCCATTTCAGATTGCATTAAAAACATCCTATCCTCTGAGGACAGTGGGGAAGGAGACTAAATCTTTCACTTTTGATGCTCTGAATCAGTATGTAACTTGTATAACTTTGTAGTGATATAATAGTTCTTGCCCCAGAGGGGCAAGGTGAGCATTTTCACAACTTATGGCTAAATCTTGCAAATGCCATCATCAAACTTACAGTGAAATTTTGCCTGTTCAAATTAAGGGCCATAGATTAATAACGATACATTCTAATGGTGATTTCTGCAAGATATAGCTGTTAATAATTTTGAGATTTAAAGCATTTGCATGAGTAGACTGCAGCTGCTGTCTACTATGCTTGTTAAATGCTACATTAGTGCAAACTTGATACATCATGTCAAAAATAAAACTCGAAAGTAAATGAAAAATCTCCTGCAAAGTGCAGAAACAAACACAAGCAAACTCTTAATTTCTGAAATATCAATACAAAAATTGCTTTTGGCTTTTAAATTACTCTACAAAACCTGTTAAGTGAGTAATAAGGGCACTATAATAAATTCTTTCTGGCCTGGTAAATCATACCATAATTTGTGCACACATTAAATGCTGACCATATTCATTAAAAGCAATAATCACAAATTGCTTGGGGTTTCTATTCACTACTAACAGATTTAAATGAATGCCTATGAGATTTAGGAACAAAAGTTGTTTCTGAAACTTCCCTCCAAGGTTTTAATAAACTTAATGAGAAGGGGAAACTTGAAAAGCCTGTAGAAACCCCAGTATTTTTCACTTGTAAATGCTGAAACACTGAAAACACACAAATTTCTGCTAATGCAAATTCTTTTTAGTCATAACTAGTCCTCTTTATTTTCATTAAACATAATATTCACACTATATTTATTATTTACCTCTGCAGCCCACATCCCTCATCGCAGATATTCAGCCTTCAGATTCACAATTTTCTGCTGTGTTGATGCCAGTTCTCCTGCCTTTAACCTGCTGGCAGCTCTGTATCCCTCTCACATAGGAGATCAGGATGAAATGAGAGCTGTAACCCAACATCACTCCATAAAACAACCTAACTCCTTCACTGGACCACACAGAGCTTTCCTTAGGGACTAAAACCCACTGATGCATGCAAATGTTCAGTGCAGCCCACCTAAATTAATGAGAGAATGGGTATTTCTCTCATTCCCCATACTGCTACAGAACATAAGGCATTAAAATATACATATTATATTTGGGTTGTAAAAGAAAAGATTCTTTTAGAATTACAGTTTTGTTTTGGTTTTTTTTTAAATTCTAAAAGTCTCTGTTGATTAAATTAAGTATGTGCAAACAACCAGGGAAGAAACAAGCACTTATGTCAACTGGTTCTTTTCTCCTTGTGTTTAAGTGTATGCACTGCTATAACACATCTTTTTCATCAACTGCCAGCAACCTTCCCTTTCCCTTAGAAGAAAGTACTAGAAAATTTAAGCTATAAGAAAAGGACTTTTATTTCAGAGATGATTGGGGAGCAGTAAAGCAGAAATGCAGGCCTTGATTCATGGACATATTCATATTTCCAAGAAATACCTATTTGATAAGGCCATTTCCTCACTCACAGATTGTACAGTCAGACATAATACAGAAAATTTCACAAGTCACTGATTTATATTAGTATTAACTATTTTACCTGTAATAAACATGCAATGTCTGGATTTCTTCTTCTAATTTTTTGCACTGTTGAAGAGCAGCCTCTTTTTCTTGTTGCAAGGCTGCCAATTCTGCCTGTGAAATGACAAATAAATGATGAACAATTTATTCAGAATATCCATATTGCTTTGAAAATATAACAATCCTTTGTGTGTTCCTTTCAGTCTTGCTTTATTATAATTAAAGTGATACTGTTTTGTAACACTGTCTTTTAAATCTTTATGAAAAATACCTTCTTGTTCTAGCATTGTAATGCCTCCTATCAGAACACTGTTTTGAATTACTTCCTTCATGTCTATGGTAAACTTTTTGAATGGCTAAGCTTAGGTCTCTTCAAGTTCAGCCTAATATTTATCAGCAAACCTATTTTACATTGATACGAATAGTGCAAAACTGTTGAACAACATAGAGAGAGTGAAGCAAGGCGCTTGGTCACAAACTACTGATGAGTGACCCTTGGTCTGCATGTGGCTCTTTGCCCACAGGATGATGTTACAGGCAGGAAGGCTGCCGGACAACCTGCACCCTGAACAGCAGTGAGGGCTGCTGAGACCAGCACTGCCAGCTCACTCCAGGATCTGGGTGCATTCCCACCCAGGATCTGGTTTATAGTAGACTGAGGGAATCCCTGAGCAATTGCTTCCATCTCCCACCTGTGAACCCTCCCGGATGTTCCCCCTCCTGTTGTTTATTCACACTGAACTGCAAAGGGCCTGTGACTCACAGCCATTATGGAAATTGCAGCATGTGGCTTGTAAGTCAGGAAGGTAGCCAGCCCTGACACCGCCTTACAGTTAAAGAGAAGATAGGAGAAATGAGTACTCATGTGTATTTAATATGGTTCTATAGCTGAATCACCATTAATTTTAAAATGTCCACTTTCAATAGCACTCCAGGACTCCCTTGAGGGCCCAGGTACCATATAAATTACCTTAAAATCAAGAGATGATTAATTGTTGAAACAACAAATAAGACTGGGCTTGCACAGCAATTCTTTGACATATGAGTCCGAGCATTGGGCTGCTTTCCAATACTTTTAATTCATAGTGTAAGTTATTAATTGTACAAATTGTAGAGCCCTAAACCAAGAGGCACATGTGTGAGAAATGCTGACTGTGGATTCTGCCAACTCTTTGGGACAGTGTTGCGGAAAAGTTTCTTGGTAAATTAAAGACCTGTTACATGAGCTATGAACACATGGAGGGAAATACACAGAATTTAGCATCCAGCTCTGCCAAGCTCACGGTATAATCGTGAACAACTCTGCCTCAAAATCTCTCCTATAACAAGGCCTCCACTTGCTTCTGTTTCCTCTTTGTCTGTTAAAACTGTAAGTCTTCAAGGCAGGTGTTTTACTGTTTACTGTCAACTCCCAGTCATCTATGGGCAATTTATTCTGCTGGTTGGTTAATCACGTCCTGGATACACAGCTGACTTCTGGCAAATTTTATTAAACACTGCATTGCACAAATGCAGATACACATATAGTCTCTGCACTGTACTGTTCAGTCTGTCATGTTGCACTCAGGGTTTTGCATGGCCTGGATACAGGAGCCAATGCTATAATTGCTCCTGCAACAGACATTCATAACATTTTACCAGGAAGTTCCCTGGAGAATTAAACCAAACTTTCTTACTATTTGGAGAGTTCCTTCAGCTTTAAAAGTACAAAGTGTTAATGTTTAACCTCTGAGTGTCAGTGGTTTAGAGCTTCTGATTCTGAAAACAATGCATGGGATGCTGGCAAGCCTTAACGCCTATCAGCAAGAGGTTAAAATCCTCTCCAGGTGAGCCTCTTGCCTGGTGCTGCTTGTTGCCTTGCAAGCAGAACTCGCAGAAAACAAGAATGTTAGCCAAACCAAGCTATTTTCTGTAATTATACTGTTCTGTAGGTAAAACAACATTCTTAAAAATTGGAAAACACGCTTGAATCAAAGTAGGTGGTTTGTTCTAGAGGCCAATAATTAACATCCTTGCCAATTTTCAGTGTACTGTGAAGTGTGATTGAAATGGTAGACTGGAAGGAAATGTTTGCAGCTGACACACCTACTCACAGAGAGATTAACGGCTAGTCTCTTTGGAGAACTATCATAAAAAATACACCTAATGTTCCACTTGCTTTTCACGACAAAAGTCAGAAAGCACTAGAGTCTGAAGACTCTTATTTATTCCAGTTTTTCGGCAGAGAAAACTGTACTGATTTGACTAGGTTTCCATCTGGGTTTACACGGTAAAAACAACAGCAGAATTGGGTTCTTTGGATTTATAAAACTCCACAGCTATGAAAACTGAAGGGAGGAAAAGTAGATATTTGTTAATCTTCTCAGTAAGAGGGTTAATACTAAGGAACTGCATGAGACCAACAAAATTCAAGCACAAGAGTTTTTGTGCACAGCATGCAGCCATGCGACAAAACAACCCATCATTCACAGGGTTTACCATGGAGCGGTAAACACAAACAAAATGACTCAAATATCCTCCCAAAAGAGAGCTGTTTCCCTCCACTAGAAGAAGGAAAGCAAAACAGTGCACATCATAAAGTTAAATTGCTAACTAAAATAATGGTGTCTGCACTACTATAAAACATCATGACGACTCCTATAATGTATATTGAAATCCTTTCACAGTGCACATGGCAAAAATCCTACATGAGCTCACCTCTAGTAATAATAATAGCTGCTCGGGAACTTTTTAACAAAATATTATTCTTTTGGAAAATGTCAAACTGTGGAAATCAGAACTCTTCACAGAAATGGATCGGTTTTGATTAAACGTTTTTTGGATGGTAGGGTAAAGAAGGAGCAACAAGAAGAAAAAGAATTACACTCAGGTTCCTCTGGTAAGGCTTTCCCTAAAATGGTCAATTTAGAGGTGAGATTGATCAACACTTTGGTATAGGGGTCACCCTCAGTGACGTTCCTGTGTAATCCTGAGAGGATATTCTGATAACTGGGATATGGTCTCTTTCTCACAATTTTCTTTTGCCCACAAGTTCCTACGCTTTCATAGTGGGCTTAATATGGATACATCCTCCCCCTTCTCTGCCTCCACCCCATTTTCCTGAAAAAGAGAATTTTTGTGTCTGTACTTCTATTTTACATTTTAGTAAAGTTATTTGTTGATTATTTATTTTTTCTAGTTAAATCTGAAAGCTAATTGCTACCTATTAAACAGCCAGATCTTGACTAAAAAAAAAAAAAAAATCTCATTACTGATCCTTTTGCTGTTGCTTCTGTTTAAAAACATTTAAATCAACAGTGATATGTGTTTTCTTAACCAAAAGGCTGGAAAAATACAAGATTTAAGCAAAACAAAACAGTTGGTAAAACTCATTTTTATCTTTTCCTAATTCCTTTAGGACAAACATGAGCACCCTCAACTGTAATCTAGATCATAAGCAGTAAGAACACATAGTAACCTATGCTGTCAGGCTCCCTTTAGGTGAGAGATGGCTTTTATGATGCTTTTCAACATCCAACAAAGAGAAAAAAATTTCAACAAACTTGAATAATAAAGCTTCATGGCTTTATCTTTTTACTGATTTTTTGTTCCTCATGCATTTATAGGGAGCATATATATATATATTTCCACTTTCATATATTTATAGAAAGCATGTATTTTTTCTTCCTTACATATACTAAGTCAACATCCTCTTCTGTTACCTCTGAATAATCAGGCTCTCCATTTTCCTGATTGATTTAAACCCATCTCTCATTGGTGCTTTGTTCACAGGACATCCTAATTCCAGTGGAAACATCTTACCTGATACATCTTCCATCCCATTTGCTCAGTTACCCTCTGGTATCTGTCTATTCTCCTGCCTACTGGTATTACCATGGAAATTCTTATTCATCCTGAAATGATGCTGCCTTACAACAGGTACTATTGAATTCCACTCCACTGCTTTTCTTTTTTCAGTACTTGAAGCCATTCCAATCTTTCTGCAAGATAGCTTGAACTTAACATTGTATTAATAATATCTTCACTTTGTATTAATAATATCTCCTAGCTTTACATCATCAAGACTTCATTGGTGCGCTGTTGCTTTCCATGTCAAAGGTTCTCAATGACAGCATTAAAGCAAATTGGTTCAGTACCAATTGGTGAGAAACTGAAGGGAAACTCCACTACTGAAATCCTTGGACCTCAACGTTTCTCCTTTCAAAGCTGTTTGCTGTTGCCTTCCTGCTAACTAGTTTCTTATTGCCTTTGACTAATCCCTCATCTCCTTCATGGGTATGTGACATTTTGCAGACAGACATGAGCTCAATGTGCCCATCCTTCTAAACAAAAGATGCTAGGTGAACCCAGTTAACAGCAAGCAGCATTCCCACTGTAAGCTTGTGCCTGCATGTAAAATAACAATATAGACATTCTCCATTGTAATTAATAATTTTCCAAATGGCATTATGTATAAGCTTATGTGTCAGCTTATATTTAATGAGTTTCCTTGTCTAAATAGCCAGCTATCATACCAAAGAAGAACTCTTGCATGATCTTACTTGGGTGAAAGCTGTATTTCAATCCACTGTTGATGGACCTGTGCTTTAAAAACATTTTCACTCTAAACTTTCTCTAAAGCCTCACAATAAAGACTAATTGATCTACAGTTATCAGAATTACCCTTTTTTCCCCTTCTAAATATAGATGCTGCCTCTGCTAATTCCCTGTCACATTACATCATACACTTCCTCAAAGAGTGTATTAAAGAACTTTACTATCAGTCCTGCAATTTCAGGTACCAGCTCTTTCAAAATTGGAGATGGAAACCATCCATTATCCCAATCTGTGCAAAACAGACTACTGAACAGCTATGATGTACTCCGTTTCCATATATGCACTTTTCTTAACCCTTGTTATTATAGTTGACATCATCCCTGCTCAATGCTGAGAGAAAAAAAAATAAAAATCACACATTTTTGTATCTAATCTGGACTATCCTTGATCTCCATGCCATTCTCAAAGTGATGGTACATTTCCTCTTTCCTTGTTCTCACTTCAGTTGTTTTAATTTCCTTTCCAAGGGCTGATTTAGCTTAATTTCTTGCAATTGTCATCTGTCTCTGTATCTTCTGTTTTTCAAGAAATAACTTTCTTAATAAATACTCTTCTTGCAGAAGAGATATTCTTACTTTATTCTCATTGAGATTATAATTAACTTAGCTAGAACTGACACCCTTCCTACTCAAATAATTTTCCCTGGGACTGACTGAAATACCTGTTAATGTGCTAGTATTCCTTAACTCAGACACAGTTGCCACCAACAGCTTGCTTTCAACTGATGCAGGATATTTCCATGGATTAGAAGCAGGCTGGATGAGAAGCCTGGAGAGTCTCAAAGGTCATTTCTGGAATTTATGGACTTGTTAATTTACATTTGGTAGAGCTTCTGCTGTTTTGGTCCTATGTTATTGTGAGTCTGAAATGAAATCTAGCTACAAATGGACAGCTGAGAATTGCTCCTATTTCTTGTGGGGCAGAAGTGTATTTCTGCTGATATTACAAGGCTAACTGGATATTAAGAGCTCAGGTGTCTACTCAGGGCAGTAGGAGACTGGGAGGTGAAACAAAGTTCTGAGAATGAAAAAGCAAGAAAAATATGCAAAAAATGTTTTAAGATACTGAAAAAATATTTTTATCTTAGTCTATTTTTATTGCTTTTACATTTTACATATCACAAGAAAAGTACATACTGCATGATAGAGCAGGTCATGTTGTGACACATGATGACATCCAACTTCTAACAATTCTGTTGTTTTTGCATCAGCAGCTGCTACTTAGTGCAGATTACAACAGCTCATCTTATTTTCTATATCAAAGTGTCAACATATCAAAGTGCTTCATTAACAACAGAAGCAGGTGATGCTTTGATCTAGAAAAGAATATAAGCACTTGTCTTATTAATTAGGGGATCAGAGGTTTTTCAGGGTCAAGAAAAAGACTCCAGCTAACACAAGGAGACTGAGAATGCCTAGCAATCTAGTAATACACTAAGTGATCTTCTTGTTTTTTAAATCACAGTGCTAACTGCCAAATTGTTTCATTACAATACAAACAGGGGCCACATTGACCTAGAAAATTAGATAAAATGTTTTAACTTGCATTTAAGTAGCAGATGCCCTTGATGATTTTAAAAATGAAAAGTGAAAATTGTAACTGTACTATAGTAAATGTTATAAATTATTGACCCATCATTACATGTGTAATTAACAATAAGAAATTAAAATTAAAAATATACAATTAAAACTTCATGCTCAGTTTCTGAAGTTTAAATTGTAGTGTCAAATATTCAGCAAATAATATAGGAGATAAACTTGAGTTGGAAAACTCTGGAATAGTAACTGAAATAATTAGAAAGTAAAGAAAAGTTCTTTCTCAACACATCATTTTCTAATGGAAATAGTTTTTGCTAAACCTATCTTCACTTAGAGTAAATCAAGAAACTGTACTACTGATTCCTGGTAGATCTGTGCTGCTGTGGAGGATCAGTATAGCTAGAAAAACTACCTGAAGAACCAGCTGAGGGTTGTTTGTGTGTGTGAATTTCAGGTTGACGGAGGTAGTGGTGGGAACTCTAACAGCCTTTAAGCTACAGCTTCCCCCAACGCACTGCCAAAACCACACCCAGGTTGACATTCCCTCTGGACACAAAGGAATGGGATCTCAACAGCAAACATGACCTTTATGAGTTTGCATCAGGATCAAACAATTAACCATAATAAGATTTTACTCTACAGTCTAATACTGTTGTCAGTCAGAATAAATATCAGTTAATGAAACTTTTTTTTTTTAATATAAAGCATTGTTTCACTGGAACAATAATGCCCTCTCAGGATGCACTGGTTTAGATGGAAATATTTCTGAGGAATGTCAGGCACAATTTCTGACAGAAGCAAAAGTTCCTCCCCAGCCATATGATTAGGTTATTCATTTTAGATGTAGAAACCTAATGTTGAGCCCCAGCCTCTTGCATTAACTCACTCTGGACTTGGCAGACTTCCATTGGCAAAAAATACTTCCTGCTCTAAAGACATGTGAACTACCTATGTTTCTGCTGACTCTCTCTGCAACTGGCACAAATATATTTTCATTATATTGCTAAGTATGTGAAGAGCATAGAAGCAGCACCAGGAAAAAGGAGACTAACCCCCACAGCCTGGACATCAAAATGTTTGTTGGATCAGGGAGGTGAAATCAGGTTTTTCACATATATGATGTGAGTCCATCAACACCAGCTTTTTAACACGCATAGGTGATTATTCTTCAGTTACTTTTCAAACAATGTCTCAATGTTTTATCTTATTGGAATTAAAAATGGTAACCCCATAACCTCCCTTTTATTCCAAAATGGAATTTTCATTTTCAAGAAGTGTTGGCTGCAAGTCTAATTAGTGCCACCTTGCCCAATTCAGCCTTTATGCTATCCCTAATTTAATAGTTTTAGGGAGCTTTTCAGAAGACTTGTGAAAGATATCACTATCTGAGGTCTAGCCTCTTCTCTTCGTGACATCAACAAATTCCTCAGTAAAAATATATGATCATACCATATGAATATTGTCTTTATGGTCATTCCTTTCTGAGAGGTCCTGTTGTGACTCGGATGAGAGCACTAGGTCACAACAAATATTATGCAGATTTTGCAATTGGAAAAATACCCATCAAATGGCTTTTTACTGCTCTGTCAAAGAAAATGAAAGGATCAAACAGCATTGTTGCCCAGACTAGCTACCTATCTACTTCATTTTATTAAAATAAGAGAAAACTTAATATCTACTAATTATCTTAAAGCAATACCAGTATGCCTAGGATATGAATGGTTCATTCTTGTATGGCACAGTCATATCACACTTGGAAGCACATTGTACTGCAATATTTGACATGCAGTTTATTCTCTCACCTAATGATGTGCCTATATTACAGGTAGATTCAGTTCATTATCACATTATGCAAGATAGTCTGTATGAAATGTTCAGAATATTTTTCAGTGACAAATAAGAATTTGCTCATCTAATCTTAGTTATGATGTTGATAGAAAGTTTCTTAATCAGCATTATTTTGTAATATCTTATACTTCTTCTAAGTAATACACAGTATACTGAAATAGCAGGAAAAAATAGTTATTCCAAGGACTATTCAAGGCATGTGATGAGTCTGAGAAATACTACAAATACATGGAATCATTTCACTGTAAAGAATGATTCACAGAGTGAGGAAGATTAATTTGGAATTCTGCCCCTGCGAGGTTGACCCAAAAGTCTAATTGACTTCTCAGGGTCAAGATTTCACTCATGGTTTCTATTTGTTTGAGTACACAGCTAAAATACCTAGAGATACCATCACACACACCTACTATGTGCATATGGGTAATTATCCAAGGATACCACAAAGCATATTTCAGGTAAGGTACCTCAGTGCCAACAAAAAGACTCAAGAATCAGAGGTCCAAAACAGATGTTCATAGCCAGACTGGGCTTTGCACATAAATAATGTCACGGGCAAAGATGCTCACCTTTTAGTAGGAGAAATTTTATTAAGAACACAATCTGCTTTAAAATAGCAAGTAGTTAGGTCTCCATGTACAAGAAGACAGATACGTATCTCAGTACTAAACTGAGATGCATACTGTGAAAAGAAAATAAAAAGAAAACAATCAAGATTACTTTGTTTAAATAGAGAAGCATAAAGCCATTAAAAATGTTATTTTTGCATAGTTGCTACAGCTTTAGAATCCATATGAAAATAACAAAAGTAATTTAATTCCTTTACTTTTCAGAGTAAAGACTATTTACAGGCATGTGCATGTGGAAAGGGCACATTTCTCCGTGTTCTCTAGTTCAGATTTGGCCTCGGTGACATCACATGCTTTGTTTCTGATCTAAAAATCAGTTGGAAACATGCAATTTCAAATAATAGAAAGACATCATCAACATAGAGAAACTTGCCTTATTTAAAGTGAAAATAAAGCACATTGCTTTGAGCATGGTGTATGCCATGTATCCAAGGAAGCCTTATGTTCCCTGTCACAGCTGTGTAGGTAACTAGACTACAAAACATATTTGTTCTAAGGCAGACCAGGTTATCAAATATAAATTTAAAACGAAGGAAGCAACACCATTTCTGATTTACTTTAACAGCAGGCATAATTCCCTCAACTCTGAAAGACCTGACTTGGTTCAGGTGCACCACAAGGACTACTACACTTTGTAACAAACTTCGCTGGCATTCCAAGGAGAAATCAATAAGGAAATGATTGTGTAGGTTGCAGTAGGCTGAAGAAGACTTACAGGTGTTGTCTGAGACCTACTGGCAGATTACTCTGGGAAAGCTTCAAATGTCAGCACCTACGATAAGCCCATTGTCCAGGTAGATGACTTTGGCCATTTAAGATATGAAGTTGGTATCTGCCACAAATAGCAAGTCATCAGCACAGGATCCAAGAGGTAGTGTTGTAATGTTGTCTCAGAAGCTTTGTGGTAACAAAGACCCTATTCAATAAAAACAACATTCCCCTCAGCCCCAAAAGTGTCCTATCCAGTTTGGGGCGGAACTGAACTGGCAGAAGAACAGAAGAGAGTTCGTGTTACAGTCAGACATATTTTATCTGTGCTGCAGCCAGAAACTGTGTGTGCTTTCAGGGCTCTCTATCTGATACATTTTCAGGTTCTGTTAACATATCCCTAATTGACCACAGCAGTCACCTCTCTGTTCGTAAAAAGAAACCAAGCTCCAGCCTAGAGATCTACTGACATGACCTGCCTTGTGTGACCCTTTCAAAAGCTTCCCCTAAAAGGAAGGGCTGCTAATGCCAGATGGTCAGAGGAATAGACCCTGGCACATGGTATCATTCAAAGTATCACTGGGAGAGCAGGTTAAAACCATGCCCTAGAGCTTTCTAACAAAAAGCATAGATGATTGCATGTCACTGTGCAAGTCCATGCCCTGATCCTATTTTAGTTACTAGAGTATGTACAGATAATCCGTCCTGTCAACTACCAAGCACTTAATAAACTTGACCAAGATTGATAAACGTCTTATAAGTAAGTTTGACTGACAATTTGCTTCTCTTGCTTTCAGTAGGGTGGTGAAGCACACTTGACTGTTTAACTGGTGTCACCCGCAGATCCACTTCAAGGATGCAGGAGTAACTCCTGGTCAGGTAAATCTTTCTGACGTTACTTTACTACTCAACCTCTATTGCAGACTCCCCTTATAGTAAAGTCCTTGGCTTTGGCCTTTGACCAGCCATTGACCATGCTGTTTGGACTTGGTTACCCTTTGGCTTCTCTGTTACAAGACATTAATTTATTACAATTCCTTAGTCCTGATTTCAGTGTGACATCAGTCCAACTGAGACATGCTGCAACATTTCACAAGTCTCTTTTCCATAAGAAGATATGTACATCAAAATCATTCATGCTTCATAAAAAGGGAGGAAAAGGCAGTAACTTGAGCAAAAAAGGAGTTAACAATTTACGCTCCAAAGCTTATAACTGATGCTATGTGACAACATACTCCAAATTATAACCTTTCATGCAAAGAGACAGAATGATTGTTACCTCTTGAGTCACAGTACATCTGCAGAAGGCAGCAGTGTCTAATTCCACTATCAGAATTAAACTACTAATCTTTTGTAAAAGCCATGAGTCTCAAAATTAATTTCCCAATGACTCCAGCAGGACTGTTTTGGTCTGTAACTCTTCCAGGACTTGGAAGAAAAGGCAGGGAAGAGCTTGAGCTAATATTTAGTACTTCACCTTGTGGTCTTCATCTTATGGAAAATGGATTATTACTAGGTATACACAAGCAAATTTATCTGATTTTTTTTGTACACATGGAAACTTAGAATCAAAACACTTAGTAACAGCTGTTACACTTCAGAAAAGAATAAATGATTATTGAATAAATGTATCTGTTAGCAGGAAAATAGGAATAGGAAACAGTCCATGAGTATATGCCCCATGCTGACACATACAGACCTTAACTATCAAGACATTCTCAAAACAACTTTGAATCTGGCAAGCTGTTAGTACTTCTCCTTTGACATCTGAAGTTCTAACTGGACAATGTAAAAAGACCATTTGTGCTCTTTTTCCAGCTGGATTAATGTGCCCAGCACTTTTGGGAAAAACACAAAGCTGCATGATTGCTCCTGAGGCTGGCTGCAAGCTTCACTACCTTGAGCCATTTGTGCAACTAGGGTGACTGAATTTTGGAGACACTGTGAACAAGCCATCATCATGACTCCTGTGTTGAGGGGATCATTGACAAACAACTTTTTAAAGTTTCACTCTCAATCTGTGCAATTCTAGATGTGTAAAAGGGATTAGTCATATTGAGTTTGAATTGCTGGTGCTGATTTTGATCAGAACAACTCCCCGAATCTGGCTTTCTAGAAAATCTTACTGCAGTGTTTTCTACCCAAGTAGAACTCAGATGAAGAATGTAAAATTAAAGTAAGAAAAGTAAACAGAGGTGTTTGTGAGAACATATGTTTAGGTTTGATGGAAAAAGTACAACAGAGGATTCAGCAGACAGCACCTTCCTATTGCATCAGCAGGGGATGGATGACTCCATGGACTGTTATGGATGCTGTACTGTTGGTTGAGATCTGTTGATATAGGGGAGTTACTTTCACTCAGGACTCAAAAGTATGTCTTGATAGTAAAGATTTCCAGTACTTTCTGCTAAAATCTAACTACTAAATTTTATATGAGGTTATAATATTTCCTCCTACTGCATATCTATTCCATTAGCTACTATTAGATCTTTGCCTTGGGCAAAAGCATTCTTCACATTTCCTATCTAAGTTTCGGTGCACAGTTGCAGAATATGTCTGAATTTCTGTTGCTAGTCACTCAGACTCGTCTACATTTCAACTGGAAAAAAAGGTAGTCACTTCATATTTGATAATTCCTGCAATATTCAGAGGCAGGAAAAGAAAGCAAAGGGAATAAGAAGAGCGGTACATTACCCACAGTAATCTTTAAAATCATAATTTGCAGAATTAAACAAAATAACCCACTGAAAAGATAAACATTTTCGTCAACTATCAAATGCTCCAGCAATCATCCACAGTATAATCTAATGCAGAAAGTGTATTTCTTTCCCCTAATTTGTGCAAAATAAACGATTTCAATTACCAAAGACATCTGCATAGGAAAATCACATCCTGATAATCCCAGACAGTAAACACTTCTGTATGTTAACTATCTTACAATTAGAATTTTAGCCAGTGCTTTTATTTTTATTTCTTCAAAGCATATGCTATACTTTCCACTGTACCTATTTTACATTTCCTGACTTGAACACCTGTTGAACTAAACTTGTCTTGCCACAATATTTGTAGTTATGCAATCTGTATTCTGTCAATGGCAAGCACTTGGGTAGAATTTCTTATATACCTTTCAACATACCCAGCAGACAATTAAGAACTCTGTGTACAGAAACATTTGCCAACTGAAATGTTAGTGGGACAAGTTTAATCAAGTGATCTTGACTAACTTTTAGCAAAGAATCACAATTTTTTTCATCATCAGTTTACCACTTTAAAACAGCACTTTAAATCTATTTCTTAGAAATTTTTATTGACTCAGTCATTCACACAATCTGCAATACATGCCTGACTTGCATAATACTTCAGTCAATAGTTCCATTAATACTTAAACACTTTCTTTTCATGGGTAGCACAATGAATGACAAATTTGTCTCCAGCTTTTAAGAAAATTTGATTTTGCGAGGAAAATCCCAACCCACTGAAGCCAGCTGAAGTTCACTGTTGACCTCAATGGGATGAGCATTTCCCTGCATCTCTAGCCATAAGTATTCCAATTATATGTGTGCTGTACACAACGATAACACACAGAGTAAGTCTAATTCAGAGAAATGCCTTTGTGTTTGCTGACAATACTATAAATGCAGATATTTAGACAAGCATTGTGCATAATCCTTTCCAATTCAATAATGGTGAGATATTCATGCAGTGCAAGGTGCCACCTGACATTTACTTTTGAACTGACCAGTGCATGTTGGTTTCATCACAGGGCGGAAAAGCCACCACCTATGCAAAAAAATTTGTGAAGAATCTGAACTGCAGTAATAAAAATCTTCAAATAACTGTCACTTTCAGAATGATGACACCTTTTTTTTTAGAATTGGGTGCAGGGTTATTAAACTCATACACAAATGGGGAAACCCGTTACTTTCTTTTGGAGGCTGCTGAATTGGCAGCCCTATTGCATAGGCATGCTGCTGTGGATTGTAGCTGTTGTATGAACCTCCACAAAATGCTTTTGATCCATTTTATCTTGCAACTTAGCAAAGAAATGTTGCAACAAGAAACACCAACAAAGATCTGAAAAACTTAAGCTCTGGATTACCATATTGTGTTCTCCTGCCATTCAATGTGTCAGACAAAGGCAGTGGTGTTCAAAGTAGAAAAAGAAAAAAGAAATTGGTCACAGAAAGTGCAGAGCACAGAGTAAATAATATTCCTCCACATCCCTACTCTTTCATAGATTTGTTGTTAAAAGAGTTGCAGCAATTAGGCTTTTGTTAATTACCAGCTGTTGAAACAGATGTGTTGACTGTCCTTATTAGCCAACAGCTGGGACAGGAGAACAATTGATGCTCTCTAAAACCAACAGCCAGCTGCTTTGCAGTAATTATCTCCTATCAATAATACAGGTGATAAAGGCAGCAAAAAGGTTATGAGCTTCAATATCCAAGGTACTGTTATTGAATATCACTGGAATTTATGGTTAATTTTATAAATGATTAGAACAGTAAATTGCTACATCTGCTTCCTATCTCCATTGTGTCAAGGTCAAGCTATATGCAAATAATAGAGGAAATAGAAAAAGAAAAAAACCCCAGAATTTAATTTTTTTAAGTTTTCTTACTATATTTCTAACATCTTGTTCATCTTTAAAGAATGCTTTCTCTTTCAGATGACCATGACTAGATGTCATTCATCATTAACTCAGCTTCCCCAAATGCCTTTCTTTGCATTTAGTTTTACCATAAATGATTTTTTGGAAGGTGCAGATGGTTATTCCTATCTGTTGGGAAATTCTATTAGACAATATGTAATAAGATATAACTAACAAATGTTTAAAGAGGGAGGGCGTCATACCACTAGAAAGTTAGGTTCTAGTGTCAGGCATGCCATCAATTGTTAAGGAAATTCACTTCACTTCTTGGAATTCGGTTTCCCTAGTGTTAAAATGGAAGAACTATGTTTATCTTGATCGATTGCTTTGTGATTGATGACTTTAACATACTATTTAAATGCAAAGTAATGCTTGCATAATACATTACTGTAACAGGAAAAAACCCTATGCTTTTATAATATTGGTATACATCAAAGATTATAAAATTAATAGTTCTTTTGGAAGCATGAGGTGAGACTTCCATGAACAGGAGCCGCAAGTGAACTGCTAATATCTAAATGAAATATGTCAACATAGGTAGTTGGATGGTTTGTATTTACTTTTGCTTCTGCTTTGAATTATATTTTCTCATCTACATACCCTATTAAAGTGCATTAAAAGAAAACTAAAGCAGAGATTTTAAACCATTTCTATTAGCTGCTCAGTTCATCTCAAGCCAACAAAAGACATGTCTACAAGAACCTACAACCATGTCTATTCACTAATTAGTCTGCACTTAAAGACACTGCCTTACTGAAAACAAGGATTAAGGCTAGTTGAATACTCTCCCTTTCATAGACCTCCCTATGTCTCTGTTGGGTCATCATAAGTAGCTTGTTCTCTGAGCTTTAAGTAGGGAAGCTTGACAATCAGTTCTGGGCTCATCAGTAGGCACCAGGGCAATTAACAGGAACTACCAACATTTTAAACAATATGTAAAGAAATCAACTAGCCAAAAAGCTTCAACAACAGAGATGGGTAAAAAAAAGGTATCATGCTCTCAGGGTAGCTATGTTTTAAGTAAGATATACTACAAGATACATTATTTTTATTTAGAAATAAAGCAAAACAATGTACTTCTCTGTTCTCACTTGAGGTTCAAAAGAAAAAAATTCACATCATTATAGCAGGAAAATTTACATGGATCCTTGTACACACATCTTCACATCTATTAACAGTAATCCACAGCACACTATAAAAGAAACAGAGAACTTGAGCCTAGTTATCAGTTCTCTTTTTTTGGAAGAATGCTAAAAAAATGGGAAAAGAGAAGGCAAAGGAATGGTTTTAAGCAAAGGTTTTTAATTTACTTTTCATCCTTTCCTTATTTCTCCAGCCACTTCTCTCTACCCTTGCAGTGTTTTCAGAATGTTACACTGGGTTTTCCCCTTGAAGGTAAAACTTGTCTGCCTTTTGTTTGTCATCCATGAATGAATTGTGAGGGGGAGAGTTGGGTGCAGGTGGAAAGTAGTTTAGTTTTGGTCTCACACTGCTTTGGTCTACCAACAGAAACTTAACACTTAGGCTGTACCAACAAGGAACTAATTTGAGCAATGTACATTACAGGGCTCCTCTGCCCTAGGAAGAGACTTGCCAAAAAGTATGAATCCAATGTGGAAAGATATTAACTATATTCAGGACAGCAATTAGAAAATTCTTAAGAGCTGGTATTCTGCATGTGTTTCTATGGCAGAAACCACCACAAAACAAGTAGGAACCTGAAGCCTTGAAGGAGAAAGTGATGGTGAACATTGTTTCTCCTTGGTCAAGGCATATTAACTTTCAAACCAGCTCAGGTCTATGAATTGGTCACAACTGGAACTGTATCTCTGCAGAATTAACCACCAGTCTCTAAGAGCCGAAAAGCACCCTAGGGTGTGTACCGCATGGCCACTGGCATGCTGTCAGAGAGCTGAAAGCACCTGGACTTTGGTCTCCTGTCTTGCAACAGTCACAGTTTGGTAACACACAGCTTGACCGGACTCACAATCTAATTACAGTAACCCTTCCCAGCTGAAAAACAGACCTAAGAAGATCCAAATTAACACATGAATCAGACACACTATGTCTGCTGCGCCCCTCGTGAACCTCTAGGACACCAGAGGCACAGCAAATCTGTCTCAGTGAATTTAATCCAATATACTTCCAATGTATTGGCATATCTTACCTTGCTAACAAAATCTACCATGCATAATCTGGACCCAACACAGTGTGTTTTCCTTTGTACTTTGTTTTCAAATAAAACATCTACAGACAGCACAGGCCAGTTCCCTGAGAATGTAAAGTTGAAAACTGCTTCCCAAAATACAACTTTCCCGATATCTCATAAAATCTTTGTAAATGTGACAATCAAGCACTCAGGAGAACTCACCTGGCAACAGCTGCATTGAAACAAAGTTACTGCAGCAACAAGTAACGTCATGGTGTTAATAATTGACATGGAAAGAATGAAAAGGTGAGCAAGGGATAAAGGGGACAAAGGAAAGATTTCAGTATAAACTTCTGTTGGTAAGTAATCAATCAAAATTAAGATTGAAAGAGACAGTATGAACGTTATATTGAAAACTGAAGTAAGTTTGATATCTTGGACGTTATATCGAAAACTGAAGTAAGTTTGATATCTTGGACTGTTGAATGGGGCTTGTAAAACTCCATTTTCTGTAGCCTGATTTGCAAAATTTGACAAACAAATCCCCTGCTGATTTGAATCTACTTTCATTCAATTCCTCTAAGAAACTGAAGCAAATGCAGGAACAGCGGCGTCTTATGTTTGCTGTGTGCAGGAAAAGCATCGTGTGATTCCTGGTTCTGCAGGCTAAGGCAGGAATTAGCAATGCAGTGGTAACGAATGAGTTTCTTGTTTAACATAATCTAACAAAAGACCACTCCCCTTGGAGGGAGGAACTACATCCTAGAAACACTGTTCAGAAGAAGCTATTTTGGATGACTGAATTATCAATGGCCTTGGGTGAAATGGACTGCTATCTTGACATCCACCACTTACTACTGGTACAGGTCAAGGCAGCAAGAAAATACAAGCTGAAGTTAAATATTTAAGAAATTAAGTTTTGCCTTCTCAAACAAAATTTTCTTTATTCCACAATATGACCAACTTTTGATTTTTATATTAAAAACTATGTTAGTACTGTTTCATTTACACCAATATTGCTTTGCCCTTTGCCCAGAATCCTGGCAGCTGATGAAATTTATTTTTTTTGTAAAAGAGACGGTTCCTAAATTTAATTCCAGTATCAGAGTTACAATCCTGAATAACTCACATACTAAAATAAAATACTCACAAAATTAAGGAATTTGCAAGTTCAGTCCCCAAAGATGTTGTTTTTCAGTGAAGCTGGTAGCCAGTCTTGGTTCCTGATTTGTGAAGATACACTAAGTCCCATCATTTCTCAAAGATGTAAATCCAGTTATGCGGCACTTCTTGGGAGGAAAGTACTAATTCATACCAGGTCTTAGGAGGAGCAAGAGATGGTATTAATAGGCCATAGTTTTTCCAAATATCAAATAAAATCTTCCAGCAAAGAGCTAGCGATAACTTATGAAATGTAAATAATTAAAGATGACCTGTAACTGTCAAACTTATGTCACAGTTACTGCTCACTGGACTTAATTACACAGGGCCTAAGGCTGCTCTCACTGAAGTCAACAAAAGTTGGCACACTTAGTTCACTAGAGGCGAGGAATTTCTTTGTGGTCTAGTCACTAACAAGTTGTCACTGTTTGCAAGAATTAATGAACTTCTTATTTCCTACAAAAATTAATTATTTTTTTTAAGGCTTCAGGGAGATGATAGTTTTACAGTTAAAGAAGCATTTTTTAATACTTAGACTGTTTGTTGATGCTTCACAGTGTACACAAATTTAAAATATAACATATAAAACTTAAGACTTCTTTTTAATTTACTGCACTATGGTGTTCCGAAAAATTCTGAGAACCTTATTCAGCATCTAGGTGACCTTCCAGAAAAGGTCTTGTTTTTTTACCTCAACCAGACTGCAGTTGAATTGCGAGTTTCTCTGAAAATAAGCCCTTTATATAAAACAAAACATTTCTATCTCTCCTAGATAAACTAGCTCAGAGCCCATAATCACCAATGGTTTTTTCAACAGTAGGTAACCACTCCTTTGACTGAGTTACTAGCTCACCCCTTTGCTTGTCGTACTCTTTTAAAAAAAATCTTTATTTTACAGATTTTTTTTTTTTTACTCATATTACATTTTTGAGAACTATGGTGAGGAATAATTGCTTCCTAGTAGCTACAAATATCGTCACCATCATCATCTAGCAGTTAGGTTGAAATATTTGTTGCTACAAACACTGAAACTAACTGCTGGTATCTACAATAAACTTCACAGCTCAGTAAAAAAACCACAGTAAGTAAATATCAATTGACAAGTTCAAAGTATGTTTGTTAATAAAAGTATCTCACTATTTCATTATCACTGCACTGAATCAAATTATTATTTTAAAACAACAATAGCTTTCCAGAAGTTTGTAAAAAACTTCAATAATTTAAATTAACCATTCATAATCTTTCCTGCAGCATAATTGTAACATATAAATTTTGCAGTTATTATTCCATAGGAAGAAAATAAATACCACTATTAAGGAACAAAAATTAAATTGAGAATATTGACTAGATAAATCTCCTATACCAACATGCATTTTAGGAACTTAATTTTAAGAATGAGATTTTGTTAGTAAGGTAAGTATTGGCTATATGCTTAATACTTTTACATACAAGAAAAGGAAGGATAGTGCTAGGGAACTTGTCTGAAGATTAGCCTAATCTCCTAAATATGTACCTTAAAAATGTAGGTATCATTAGCAATTGATTAAGGAAAAAATAAACATACCCTGGATTTCCAAGGAACATACCTTTACTTTGTTTCTTTATAAACTATGAAGGATGAATGTCAGACAACCTCTGACTGTTCAATGCATTATCAAGCTTTTGACAGAAGCCTATTAAACACACATCTTGGGAAGTTCTCGGCATGTTCGAAGTGCAAGAAGCTTCTCCTTATCAAGAAAAGTCATCTCTGTATCATCACTAAACATACAATACATTTTCTCCAAGACAGGACTACTAGACCTCATCAGTGGCTAACAAAGCAAATTCAGACCTGGTCCAAATTTAGTAGCTCAATTCAGAAATGCAACTTTCTGAGGCTTCACACCTGAGGCTTCATTTAAGATTTATTTTAAAGTACTATAGGAGGATACACACAGTATTATGTACAGCTACATAATGTGTGTATATATACATATGTACACACACACATTATATATGTATATGTAGGGCTGTACACACCTGAATCCATCTGTAAGTGTACCTTTCCACGCAGATCTATGTGTATAATTAACCAGACATTTCTAAAGAACATTTCACTTATCTTTTGCATTTACCTTTAGGTAAATGCCTCTTTGTATTGACTATAAATTGAGCCCTGACAAGTAGCAGCTAAAGGTGGCAGTGAAACCCTGCCTTGTAAGATGATAAATAAGGTCATGAAGTCAAGTACAGAGATATTAGGACATCTCAGAGATAAGGTTACCAATATACATGCTTCATGATGCTGCTTTTAACCGCACAATCTTTTTTTTTTCCAGACTTCTTCCTAATTGTTGCATGTGGTGGACCTTTACCTTGGTGTGAATCATCCTTGCCCAATGAAAGGGCCTGTTACCTACTTTTTCCTGCTTCTTTTGTTGCAGCCACTGGAATGGGATCATAGTAAGAGAGCAAATGTGCTTCATATTTAATGGAGCTGAATGCTGCTCAGCAGTCGTGGAATCTATCTGTCCTTTGGTCAAGGCACCTTAGCATGAATTAACTGAAAGTTTTCAGAGGGATTCATAGTATGTTACCCATTTTCTGACTGTGCAAGATAAATCCCTCATGTCTAATCTGCAGAAGTACTGTGCACTCACAGCTGCAACTGAAGTCAATGGGAGACAGAACATAAATGCTATATAATGCCTCTACATCAGATCTCAGATCAAATTACTGAAGGCTTTAACTGCACTGAAAACAATTAAGAGGAAAATGAAAATGTAAGTGGCTATCCACAGTTATCACAAGTGAGAAAGCTTATTTCCAGCATTTTCTGCCTGTCATCCACAACTGAAAAGAAGCAGATTTCGATCCGTGAAACAGCACATCAGTGAAAGAAGGGACTGTATGAACAGGATAGCCTACACCACACAAGTAGGAGGCTAATCTTCTCAGTTGGAAACTAGCTGAAGCAGCCAGGATATTAAATCAGCAACACAAGGGGAGGTTATTTGGAAGGCAAATGAGGTACATGCTCAAATTCAGCACCTAATGAGCAAGTTGAACCAATGTGGCAACGAATATAATGAAAAGAATCTCTTCAATTGTTTATGTATTGATCCCAGGAATCTGGGTAAGCAGCAAGAGGAAACTCTCATTGATGGGAATAAATTTCATATAACCAGCATTACTAAAACCTGGCAGACAACTGGCATGTTAAAATCTCTGATTAATAGGAAGGGTTGAGGAGACAATAAAGGAATGAGGTGTATTAAAAAAACCAAAGTAGGCCATTATTCCTTTTAGAATGATCAATAACACAGGACCACAGCTCTTGCATACTTCAAGGTCAATATGCTAACTAACATCACTTAAGAAATACTTGGTCAGCAAATTAAGGCACAGGACAAGATTTTCTTCTGCACATAGCTATAATCTTTGGAAAGGAAAATGATATTGTTATAGGGGACTTCAGCTTAGGATATGTATTTTGGGCCACCTTTTGTGTGGACAATTATAAACTAGTACTACACACTTTCAAAACCTATATATTATTTAATAGCATGAGGTAAACAATCTCATTATAACAAAAGATATATTAATCACTGTATTGGATATTGACAAATACTTAGAGATAAGTGATAAAAACTTGACTGAATTCCACACTGAATTCTGGGGAAAAAAAACCCAGAATCTTCATATGCATAGAAACACCTGAGCAAATATCCAAAACATTTAAAAATTGGGAGAAAAAAGATAGAAAGATATGAGAGAAAACTATGGAGTCCTTTAAGGGACTATAAAAAACCCCTGAGTGAGTTCTATTTTAACTCACAACCAAGTTAAAATAGAACTCCTTTTTCATGTAGAAAGTAAAGCAAATATATGACAAAAAGTAAAAAAACTACAGAGTAAAAAAGTACAAATACATCCCCAAAAGTATAAGTTCTGAGGTAATGACAATTGATAAGAGTAGTTAAAGGCATCAAGAGAAACCCCCATAATTAGGACTACAGACAGTACAGTAAATATATAAGCCCATTCCAACGTTGGAATATCTATACTATAAATTGTGCAAAAAGTCCCTAGGAGTGTTCAGGATCTAAGTTGGTCTGTCTTTGTAAAAAACATAATGAATAGTTACAGTTTATATAGAATTAATACACATTTTTCAGTTGATTAGAAATCAGAGGGATAAGTTTTACATTTACATATTCAGACAGTGTTCACTTTAGGTGTGGCAGGGTTGTTAGAGAAAATTCCTATTAATCAATGTTGAAATACTAGGACATTCCCAAAGACTGGAAGAGCACTAAAAATGTGTCAATATTAAAAAAACAAAAGACTAGTGGGATTAAAACTGGGCCAAATAAGTGAAAACACTGGATTCAATTAATACAGATTTTAATGACAGAATATAATTATTTCCAGTCAACATGTTTTTGTGTAAAATGGCTCTTGCCAAACAAATCCGATTTCCTTCTTTGATGAGATTAGAAGCGGATGTTGTACAGAGATTTGTTAGGCTTTGACTTGTCAGATATAACAGACTGATTAAAAAAGAAAAGCACTACATACCATCAAGAACAAACTTATGTGGGTTCAGAGTGGGCTGACAGTTAAAAACCCACCCAAACCTCATGTTCCAAGAGGTAAATATCACGGAGTAATACTATACTAGTAAGGTGCACAGGTATCAGTGCTAGGCATTTTCTTACTCAATGTATCCTTCAATTAATCAGAATCGGGTAAACATGGTTAGTAATGTTCATGAACAACAAAGTAAGTAAGTAAATAATGATGACAAAACAATGTTTTGGGCCATTGGTAGCTAGGCATATTCAAATAAAATGTGTTTTGAGAAAACCAAATATGAAACTGTGAGTCTAAAAAGAGCAAACACAGGCCACAGTTACAGAAAGGGTAACCATATTCTGAAAAGCACTGACTTTGAAAAAGATCTTGGAGTTATCAACAAAGCAATTAAGGTGATGTTACTTCATGTATGACACTGAGAAATAGAGATATAAAAACGCATAAGTGTCTGTGACCACATTCTAAAATAAAAGGGTGTTAAAAATCCAGAAAAGATGTGGAAAAAAGCCATAGTGGTAATGCAAGAACTGGAGAAAAGGGCATGTAGCGGAAGACCTTATTCTGTTCAGATTATAAAAAAACCCTGAGGATATGCCTACTCACTGAAGATATACAGATGTGATAGTTCTGAACAAGGTAAATCATGTACCAAGAATGGAATAGTTTTATGTTGCTACCGATTGCCATTGTCCCTTGATAAATGGACAGAAAATATAGCATACAAAAGACTTAGTAATCTAGTTGAGTAAGGGCAACTTGAATCACTGGAACAAACTATCAAAAGGAAACGATGGTCTCCCCATCTCTTAGAATTTTTATATCAGACCTAGATGCCTTTATGAAAGCACGTTTAAACAGAAATTTCTGGGCTCAGCAGAGGGATAATCAGTGAAATCGGTGATTGGTGATATTCAGAAGACCAACTAAATTACATAAAAAAACCTCCTGGGCTTGGTCTTAAATGATTAGAATTTATGAATGATAAATATTCTGAACAGGAAAGTTTTGTACACCTCAAATAGGCATGTAAAATTTGTCGGTACTTTTGACCTTAATTTGTTCGTGTCTTGGTTTACCCATGAAGCATGAAGAAAACAGTCCTGCAAGAATATACTAAAGGTTTATTAAACCTTCAATTCTTATAACATTGAATACTACAGAAAATCCCCATGCTGGTTACTTAAAAATCTGTTTTCATGGAAGGGTTTGAACAGTATCCAGTAAACAAGGGATTGGCACACATAATGAACAAAGAAGATAAAAAAATGTATTGACTGTCTGTTCTCTGGATACTGTGTGGAGCAGGAATACTGTGAAATAAAGCATACATGATTCTGTAATGAAAAATGTTAACATACTGCTTCAGGGGAAAGGGGAGTAAATGAAGATGCTCACTTCAGAAATGCCAGAACTGAGGTTAACTCTTGATTAACTGGCTACTTCAGTGTAGCTTTTTGCATTTCTAGCAAATAACATTGTACAATTGTGCACATACACAATACTCATAATTATTGTCTAAATAACCTGCCCTCCTGAAAGGACAAATGTTCTGATGAATAACTTTGCTGAAAGCAAGACCATTTGCTTCCCCTATCATGCACTCCTTAAATCCCCTGCAATTTGTCAACTTTGAATGCAATACTTCTCCAGGGGCTACCAATGAGCTTTTCACATCTTGCTCATGTCATCCATTTTCCGCTTGATTAGTGGGGACCTGAAGTAATCTTTCTGCTTCACAGAACAACTAAAGCCAACATACACAAAAATACCAGTATCTTAGGTACAGCTCTTAGCATGGGACAAAGGTCTTTGAGGATGTTCAGGCTCTTGTTGGCCCAATGAAGTGTCTGAGACAGATGAGGAAGAAACAAATATCCACGCTGAAAAAAGGAAGGATAAGTTAGGAAGACAATGAGGGAAGACAAAAGAAAACATTTTTGAGTTGTGGAATGGAAGAAAGCTGTGTGATGTTGAAAGTATGGTGTAAGATGTGAAAAGAGATAAGTAACAACTTGTAAGTAAACATGGAAGAAAAGAATCTAAAGCTCAATGTACTTATCAGAAGCAGGGCAGAAGATGGAAGGAGCAGAACATGAATAGAGCATAAAAATCAAGTTAAATATATTTTCACATCCCATTTTCTTTTATGGGACAAAATTTCTGTGATTTTTGTATTTAGTTTTTTCAAACTTTTGTATTTTGAAGTACTGTGTAAACAACATGTACACAAAAAGGTTTTAATACTGAAATATAAAACAGATTATTCTTCTAAAAGAAAAGTATTTTCAAAGTATTTGAAAACAAGACTAATTTCTCCTTAAGCCTGTTAAAAATACAAGCCCTCATAATTTATTTTTTTCCAAGTCAGAAATGCCACTAAATGAATATTTGACCACAAAAATGAACGAGTTTAAAATTATGAGAGGGGTTTTTGGTGCCAGTATCTTTCAACATCAACTTAATCCAAGGACCATCTCTTTTAATATTCACTACTCCTCCCAAAAACTGCCAGAGATCAGTTGGTGTTCATGCTATTAAAAACTAATGAAAGGTGTAGACTTTAACTTGATAAGTTAAAACCCCTTCAAGGCTTAATGCCATCACTTTAAATGTAGCATAAAAAGAGCAACAGAGAGAAACGACTGAAGCTCTTCACCAAGGCTCTACTACTCTTGATAGATTTAAAATTTGCAGTTTTACTACTAGATGCAGTATTGTGACATATACAAAAAAACTCTAAAACGTTTATATTGACATTAAAATATTTGTAATTCCTTTTGCCCAAGGGATCTCTTTAAAAAATAGTATAAAAATCAAGTTCTTCTGTATCAGAAATACTAAAGAAGTCCTGTTTGGTACTGATGTTCACTCTCTCTCTCTCTTACATTTTCCTCCTACATCCTGTCCTTGTAATAACAACCTCATACTATTTTTATTGGACTCATAAAACGAATGGATTCTACCTATACCATTTACAGCTTTGTACTACAGTACCTTCAGCTCACTCAATTTTTTTAGTCCATCTTTTGGACAGTAGTGATATCCTGTTGCACAGCTGTCTCCTGCTAAACAGTAATGGTTACTGATAAAGTTCTTGACTTTTCCTTGAGTGGGGCATTAGGAGTTTCGTGAAAACTGGCAACTGAGTAGAAAAGAGAAATCCTGTTCGGGATCTAACCATTGCTCTTTTGCCAGATTTGGTTTAAAGCAGATAAAAATCAGAAGGTCAAAACAAAGACTGCATAATCATATATCCCTTATTTTCTGAGGGAAACAAGGCTAAAAAACCTGCTTGCAAGATAGTTCATACAAAATCCTTTATATCTTGGGTTTTTTTCATATTACAAATAAAGTACATTCTCATGCAGTCTTCTCTCAAGAAATAATTTCTATTCAGAAGAGAGTGTGATCTAAAGACCACAGAGGGCTTCCAGTCACATAGATACACAGGAAAAGAATAGAAAAATTAAAGGTCATCAAGATGATGAAGATAAGCTTCATATTTGCAAAACAGGACATTTTTAAAAAGTTGTTTCCCACAGAATGTACATACAATTGCTGCAAACACAGGCAAAAATGTGGAGCATATGTGAATCTCTCCAACTCCTTCTGTTCTTGTTGAGACTCTCTGACTGAAAAGTGAAAAGAGATTTTTGAGTTTTTAAAGTGACTGGAAGACCCATAGCTTCTATGAATTAAGTATATATACCAGTACAGATTTTGCAGATGGCAACCTCCCTGAGAGGATCTGAGACAGTAGCTGATGTATCAGGGAGATAAGAATGCAACTTTTCCAAATCAAGTACTCAATGGAGAAAATAAATGCACTGCATGATTTTACAAATAAGAGTTCCTTTGCAAATCTCATATATTGATAAATTTTAAGAACAAGCGAAATAAACTGATTGGCTTCCCTCCAATTGCAGCTGAATAAGACCAGGTGAGACAATATCATGTGGTCCGTGCAGAACCAGATATATCACTGCCTGATGTACCCTCTTCTGAGGATGTGATATTCCCCGGAAACACAGTAAGACATGGTGATGAGCGTGATGAAAATGTATCCCACCTCTAAGACATTTCCTTACCACTAGATCAGAAAGGTGTAAAATGACTAAAATCAAGATGGTACAAGCAATCTTCCCAGCACACAGCTCTTGGACAAACTGAAGGAGAGGAATGGATGATTCAGTTGTAGGAAGATATGTAAGATCTGTGGTATCAAATGCACTGTTGAATAGGATGAAAAAAACCTGCAAAGCTGCAGACTGTAACTTTTGTAATTGTCCCTTTTTGTCTGTATTTTCTTAAGAAGGAAGCATCAAATATTGATGTGATTCCAGTACAGGAACAGAAAAAGTGCAAAGTCTGTTAAATTTAGGAGAGATCCCAAAAGCCTCACTACAAATGGCCACACAAGCTCTTCTCCAGAGTTTATGTGAAAGTGTTCCCAGGTGAAATGCTAGGCTTTGTGTGTTGGACTCAGTGCCACCCTAACATGGCTACACCACCTAGACAAGAGATAGCCAATCTATGGCTGGTCTGAGCAGCCACGTGAACAACTGTACCTATTTGTGTACACTTCCCAAACAGGCAACTTGGTCTATATCTTTTCTTAGATAGTTGACTAGTTTGGCCTCACATCTGTAACGAATGTGTAAAAACTCCGTAGTATTTCCCTGATATTTTTATGCCAAAAATCCCAAAGTGAACAGCTAGAGTGACTTACTAGATGGTCAAAAAGCACAAACTGAATATATTTCATAGAGGCAATTCCATTTTTAAGATCACTCAAGTTTTAACTGCTAGGACACTGCCATCTTTAATTTTGCTTTTATTTAACCAACAGCTTTTACAAGGAGCAGGGAGTAATGTTAACAGAGGTCAAACAGTGAACAGATCATCATACTTTTAGAGGTACTAGTGGGATTCAGAAAAGAGTATGTTAGACACCTAAAAAATATTAAAAGTCTTGAGAGGTAGGCATTCAAACCACTTAGACATATTTTGAATATTAGCTCCCTATTTACCTCTTATAAGATCTCAGTGCTGCCTTCAGAAAAAAAGTTACATTCACAAAGTGTTTTTTTCCCCTTTCATACATTGACATTATATAGTTTGCTTTTAAGACATATCTACATCGGGTAATTTAATAAACGTGACGATTTCCCTGTTGTTTAGACATATAATTTAATTACCTTTACGTCCCCCTGGAATAAATTCTGTGATCTCTTTAGATCTCCTGTGCTCCTTTATTTTTTAGCTGAGGTACTGGCTTACATTCTTTACTAATAGAGTGCTACTATGTGGATTTCAGAGATACTAGTGTGCAGATACTCAGGTGAAGATGTAGCTTAAGGTTCTTCTCTGTGTTCAAAGCTGATTTGGATAAATATACTTGAATCACTGGAAATCATGGATGTTAAAACCCCTTTATTTTCTGAGCACCTTTCCTTGCAATCAACAGAGCACATGCTGTGTGTTCTGCAGAAGGCAGCATACCCCTAGCACTTTTCCTGCTGTGGAAAGGTGACTGCTCTGCTGTGTATGATACAGGAATATCCTTCTGGTACAATTTCTTGGTTTATTAGAGGTGCTTGATCTGGAGGGAATTGACAATGTTCCCAGTTTGCTCTGTTGAGTCATTATGTTAGACCAACAGTGTTAAAGTAATTGTGCTCCACTTAGCCTACATATCTTGGTTAAGGGGTTTTGTGTTATTCATCCCCATACACTGACCTCGAATCGGTCTATTAAACTCACAATTCTAAAAAGAAATCAGTCTAAGGGAGAAATCACCTGTGCTCTTCTATCAGTGCTGTATTTTCTTTTGCCTTTTTCCTCTACTTCCAGAAAAAAACCCTGACCTATACTGAGTGATCCATAAAGAAAAACAAACATAATTATGAAGCAGACAGGAGTGTCAGGCATGTCATCTGGAGTAGAAAGTGGAAGAGTTGTTACATTGATTAAAAAATACTAGAGAAAGCAGATGATATTTTCTTAAAAAGCTGAAGAAGTTTCTAGGATGTGAACAAATAGTAATGGCAATCCTAAATAAATTTGGATCAGTAATTTAAAATATGTCTCTCATCAGATGAACACGTTGAATATGAATGCACAAATTACTTGAACATTTCTATGCAAGCACTGAAAACATGATATTGCAGCTTGTCTTTTTTTTTAAAAATAAGTTCAATCTCCATTACCCAGTTTTCAAGAGATGTCTATTTTATATCTAACTTAAATCTATAACCCATTGAAGGAGAAGGTATTTACATGACAAATTGCAAGCTAGCACATTACAGAAAGTTGCTACGCATCAAATACCAAGATTTTATGAAACAACTCTACTCAGAGTTGTAAGATGAGCTTCTATTTTTCAGGGAGGATGGCAGAGGTAGGGCTGTGACTGTTCTTTGTTTAAAAACCAATAATATTGTCACACATATTTCCAAATAATGGAATGAAATATTTGCAATGAAAACACTGATTTTTGTTATTATTATTTGTCACTAAACCTTCCCTAAAGTAAGTTGATTTTGATTTTGCTAGAAAATAAAATAGCAAAGATGAGGAAAAAAAATACAGGCACTGATAGACTATAAAAATTTAGAAAAGTTAAAAATGTTTTCAGCTAGGCACAAAAAATCCATTAATTATTAGCTGCATAACAAGAGATGTATCTCTTGTCTTTTTTTCCTTTTTTTTTTTTTTTTTTTTTTTTTTTGGTGTGTGTTGCAAAGGCAACACAGCTATACTGTAGGTCTGTCTGTGCCATTCTTAGGCCACTTTCAGGCTGATTGAGAAAAGCTGGAAAGTAAACACAGGTGTTTTAAAACTAGAGCCGCTGTCATGGACAACCACAAACACCCTTAACTCTGATGTGGCAACGCCTCTTTCCCGTCCTCTCTTTTTTTAAAGCACTGCCCAAAAAGAACATGTCAAATGTTTCACCTTTCACCACCTCAAAATAACTTGGAGCTTATAGCATTTTTGGCAAATCTCAAGCAGACAGACCATTTTTTCATTCTTTTTCAGATGTAGCCAACTCTAAATCAGTCACATAACATAAAGAGCCAGTCTTTTTTTAATTATTTCATTTTCAGTGTCCACTGATTTACCTGCAAGCATCATGTTTCAAGTTGAACATTTCCTTCCTGAAATGTATTTCAGACTCTTTGTTTTCACAATTTAGGTTCAACTAAAAAGACGGCAAGGGGGATTTTGCAATAACTAAACAAAGAGATTTAATCCGGTGGATAAAATGATAAATAAAAAAGCACAGCAACAAAAAAAACGAAGGCACAAATTCCCCAACCCAAAATAATAAACCTTGGTGTTTTTTTATTATTGTGCAAGAATATGTACAAAACTGTAAAAGTATTGCTTGTAAATTGGTTGTTCTATAAAACTGCACATCCTGCTTAACAGCCACGAAGTACTGATGAGCTAAAGTATAGAAAGCAAAAACAGAACAAATCCTCTAAAATTACATAGTCATTCCTCACTTATGCTGTTGATGTATGTGGGGAGAAAAAAAAGGTAATACATTAACAAAATAGCAACAGCTACTGGCAGTTACAATTTAGTTATGAAAACCTGGTAAACTAAACAGATATGGTTAAACTCGAACTGAAACAAATAGCCCCAGTAACACTCCTCATCCCAAAATGCAGAACTGCTTCATAATTTAAATATAAAAAACTAGACCCAGACAAACCCCTTGAAATTCTATATTTAAAGCAGTGAGACCTTCACATCTACACTAACCACAAATGTATTGCAAACATAGAACTTGTAAACTTCTAACTTGTAAAGATAACATATGTCAAAATCGGGTCTTACTTATTTTAAAGGATGAATTTTCCTGCCAGTCTCAGCCTTTAGATTCCAGGACAACTTTCTTTTTGACGTAGAGGCTCACATACCCTGGTTTCAAAAACCAGACACCAGACTTACTGTGCGTCCTGTGCTCCAACTTAGACAAACACGAATGACTTTATAAGATAGACAGTGCTCGTGTATATATTTATTTATGTTAGGACATAAGAAGGATTTTTCTTTTTTCCGGATTTTGTCTGGTGTGGTAAAGAGACAGTATTATTTATCAAAGGATCTCTGTGAACAGCCCTGAGCCTCCTCATCGCCTATTAACTTCACTGGGCAGTCAAAATAGTTCACAATCTCACAAAACAGGTCTGAAAAGATAACCTGCAAAATTGAACTTTACATCAAAAATCAGTCATTTAATCAGGCCATTTAATCTTGTTTTTTACAAAAAATCTGAACTATTTTGTATACTTTTATATTAAAGGTCTAGCCAAGAACACATTTAAAGCTTTACTGAATATAGTCAAGAGAACACAACTGGAATAAGTGTAAAATATCAAACTTCTGCCAGCAACCAGCATCCTTCACGGTGCAGTGCATTAGCTAATGAACACTTAAATCACATGCACAATCACACTTACTAACCCACATATGTTAAGATTGCAAGAAAAGCCATAAACAGCAAGTGTATTCACTATTTTGCCTCATTTGTTGTTATTTCTGGCCTCTGCATTAAGCACACATGACTTGAAAATCATACACCTTTGAGACTATTATACATAATGGACAAATTAGACCAAGCAATGTTGTGTATAAATTAGCCTGTTCACTGGTTTGCATTAGAAATACTTTTCTGTTAAAATAGGAAGGATTTATGCTTGGCTATAATACAAAGCAATACAGTTCAACCTGATCCATTAGAAAAAAAAAATGCACTAGTACACTAATGGAGAAAACCATTACACATTCTGATAACTACACTTCAGAGGCAGGAGAGAAAAAAAAAAGATGAAGAGAAAAGCTTGTTGAAACAACCCTTTTAAAGTGCAAAAAATTTACCCCTAACAAAGAAATAGCAATAATGGTGTTATTTACCTGCAGATCTGTTAAGTTTCAGAAAGCATGTTTTAAGCTAACAAACAGTTATGGGAATTTTATCAAACCACTAACCACCATTAAACAGCAACGATAAATATATCCCTCAACTCTACAATGACCTCCTGGCCAAAAGCTAATTTCTCATTCCTCTAGCCTTTTGTATTCAAAGTTATTGCAAAAGTAGCAAGAAACTTGCATCCACATTTTGAGAGATAAAGAGTGCTTTCAGCTGCACCTAGTTTCAAGAGAAGCTGTGGATACTCAGCTTTGGGCATTTATTATTTGATGCTACTCTGGAGAGCAACTTCTGTTTTTCCTGTGTCTTAAAGCAGCAGCAGGAGATAGTGAAACTATAAAAATTACTAATAATCTTTAACTGTGAAAAGTGAGTTTTAATTAATGAAACAAATAGGGAAGCTGATTTTATCTTTTAAGAAATGTGGGGGAAAACCCCACAAGAAATAGACTAAAAACTGGCCCCTAAAGTTTTACTCAGCTGAATAATAGATACTCATAGAAGTAGCTTTCTGTGTGAGGTTTAGTGGATTAGGCCCCAATTTGTGAAAATGTTGTTTCTGGATTCAGACTTGCTATTTTAAGTTTCAGGCTGAAATGAACTTTTCAGGTTGGAGCTCTTAAGTCCTAAAGACAGGGGTCAGGAGGGAAACAAGGCAAGGATGTGAAATACGCTGTGGCTGCTACAACGTCAACTCTGCTCGGTAATCTTTCTCAAATTACCAAAGAAAGGAAATATGAAGTCTGATGTCACTTTCTTCAAACATAAACACATCTCAGCAAGACTGTAAGTCTTTTTCTCCTGAAGAATAACTGAAAAAACAAAAATATGAGAAGCAGACATTCCATTGTGAGGATAAAGTTAATAAAACATTTTATTTGGGAAGTAGACATGATACAATTGGAGTCTGAAGGTGTACTTGGCTCTGCTCTCATATTTTAAATTTGACAACACTTGTCAAAAGATGTTAAAAATTGTTTTGTCATCCAACAAGTCACTCAGCAAGAATAATTTTTAAGCAGCTTTTCTTTTTGTTTCAGTTAAAATTAAAATCCATGCTGTGTAATCCTTGGAGTCAATCTGTAATTAAGGGGATTTGAAGAGAGACCACGCATGGCATTAATGATAAAATTTAATATCTGTTTTAATACTCTAACATAAGAAAAAAAACCCTAAGCAACATACAAAAAAGCAATCATCTCCCTAATTTGTGTGAATGCAGCATATATACACCATTACTATGTCTAGCAGCAATGCTGTATTTGATGTCAGCTTTTTGTTTATAGACCAAATGTTTCAGGGTTTAGCATCTACAGAGCTTAAAACTGCATCTGCTTGAACGTTGGCATCCACATTTAATAGGCTAGATAAACAGGTTTTATTTTATCTAGTTTGGAAAACAAGTGTTTTTGTTGTTATATAGCAATTCCAAAAGGATGGAGCTATCACTAGCATTTCCAAGGTTTCAGTCACTCATTGTCTCCACTAACATCTAAGACAATTACAACTCAACTGAAAGAAACAGGAGCAGATAACCCATTAAAAAATAATTCATTTTATGTGATGTTCTGAAATGTTTAAAAATCTAAACAAATAATAATAAAAAATGTTACATATACTAAGCCTCTCCTCTAGACTATGTCCAAGCAAAAAGGTTGAAATCTGTGTCTTAAAAATGCAGCTTGTTGACACCAGGTAGCGTATTCAAATAAGTCACTTAGAAGTTTAACAGTGGAGCCAATACAATTCCATTTTTAAACCAGAAACATCTACGAAATAGTTTCATCCTTCCAGAAGTTGGGATGAAGGATTAAAGTGCCAGAGCAATGGGGTGTTTTATGATTCAGTAATTTTTTTCCCAAAGAACTCAGTAAGAGGCATGGTTAAAGTAGAGGTGCTCTTTGTAAGATTAGTAAGATTTTGGGTGGAAAGGTTTTGAAGAAATACAACGGTTTCCACCGAGAAAGGATAACAGACTCTTTCAGTGTGGACATCAAAGATTTTTTTCCTGTTATAACATCTTCTGGTCTGCGTTCTTCTAAAAGAACTAGCAAAGTGTCAATGTTCTCTTATTAGGTCTTGATTTATCATTGAAGATATCTAGTTTATGATGTGCCTGCTTTAAGACACATCTGGTTTCCTCTAATCTCTGTATATTATCATAACAGCCAAAATGTGTGTATAACACCCCAAGGCTTCACAGATTGGGGACCTAGTCCCATCAAAATTTAAGTGCATGTGGAACTCACAAGGTTTGAGATCAAAGCAAGCAAGGGTTAATTTCTTCTCAAAATTTAGATCCTGTAACAGTAACTATTAGCTCTCTAGCTGTCACTGCTACCAATGTCCACAGAATCAGGCCTAGTCTACAAGATGAGCTTCAGTGTTAGAAAGCCTGGTCCAAACCATGCTTCTAATGTAAAAAATACTTTCAATAGATTTTATTTTTTTAGAAATAACTCCTCTAAATTTTTCAAAATGTGTGGCAAAGATATTTGTAAACACAGAAGTCTATCCACAAGTTACACCACCACCATCTTCATGATGGATCCAAATAATTGTCTTGACTATGATCCATCAGGAAATGGCAAATTTATGAAACTATGGAATCTGAATATGTCTAGTAGAACTGTGAAAGATGACACCTGTTCTTCAGTGGACGAGCAGTTCTGGAGATGGAAAATCCAGTATCAACCAACAAAGTTTAAAAATGAAATCCCAGAGGTTTCTTTATATATTGAATCTAACTACAAAATGACATTTGGGTCTTTGAGTTTAATTTGAAATTGTAAATCTGGCTGTTTTGCAGCTTAACACAATCACCAATACACATTGATACCATGTTCAGGCAATGTAATATACACATATTTACTATTACACAGTAGCATTTGTTACTCATGCTTCTTATCCAAAGCTTAAAGACAGCTCTTTTCTTATTTCACCTTTTTCTTGCTTTTTCTTTGTAAGATATATTTACCTTACCATTAAGGAAAGATGAATTTTTGAATTAACAGAGCTGGCCAAGTTTTGAAAGCATAAGAAATGGAAGTTTCAATTGCAAACATATTTTACAGGAGAAATCAGACTTTGAGTGTTTTTGGTGAATAATTAATGATTTTTGTGCAAGTGTAATGAGCAATTTTGATTCAGCTACATGACAGAGCTATGCATGCAATGTTTCTAAATATGAAGATAAACCTAACATATGTTGAGTTGAAATCTTAATGCATTGATATACTTCTGCTGATGTGAAGCTTGCTTTATATCTTTCAAGTCTTCAAATAAAAAAAAAGGCTACGTATTTCATAGGCCAAAATTCTACCTGTGCCTGTGTTAATCAGTGAAGATAATACACTTTCTGAACAGGTGGTACACCAGTGTGTCTGCACAGGTTTCTTTTATGGTCAAAGTCTGGAAACTCAGAATTACCAAATTATCAGATTTGCCACTCTAGTGCTATTGTACAGTTTACTTCTCTAAAGTGTACTCCCAGAGCAAAGCCCAAGTCCAGCTGCCAGTCTGTAATCTCATGTGTAAAGCTGTGGAGACCTACTGGAAGACAGGTGAGGAATATTTTACTATGTAAAGCCCACTTTCACAGACAAAAAAATAAATAGAGCAAAATATATCCAAGTCCATTTGTTCCTTCTGCTCTTCAAGCAGTCTCCTAATGATGTGTTTACTGTTAGGGTAGAAATACACACCTGCTGCACACAAGGAGTACATCCCTTCTCCTTAGCACCTTGACTATGTGAACAGCAGTCCACTTTTCCTTTACATATTAGTGTGGTCACACACATGGAAATCAAATCAGGATTTTCCTCTTATTTATGGGGAAAATAGAAAAATAAAGGGATTTTCAAAAGCGTCTCAGTGATCCAGGAGCACAAGTGCCCTAGTGTCAAAAATGTCCACTTGCACCAGACCAAATAAATAGATGGGAATTAAAAAGGACAGTCAAAATGAGTCCTGAGTCCTCTGAGTAAATGATGGCTAAGCATCAAGTTGCAGTTTCTGGACATGGGTTTCATCTCATTCTAAAATCTGAAGTTTCTCACTTGGGAAAAGAATAGGAGAGACTTTCAGATTACCATACAGGTAAATAAGAGCAAACACATAGCATCTTGAGGCTTCTTAATCAAAGCTAATCTGCGGCCTTACAATCATACTAAGATCCAGTGTTTCAATGTCTTCCTTTATCATCTGTCTCCCCCGACTACTACTCATACTTTATATGATCACTCGCATGCAACAGGAAAGAGTTCTCCCATTCTGAACAGGAATGTGCATAAACTTAAACCTGCAAAGACCAAGGATACCTTTTTAGTAAATACCTAAAATTCTGAAATATTTATATTGATCCTTTATCCTATCCCTGGTTTCCTTTACCCAAAATCTAAAGTAGATACTATCAGTTCTGAGAGGCATTTCAGATAAGGAGGTCATGGATGGGTCAGAGCAAGACCTTTGCTATTTAATGACCCTGTAGCCTGCCTTTTGCACAAGAGCTTAGGTTACTACCTTTTATGCATTTTATTGTAGGACAAATAACTGACATGTCATCATGCACTCCAGCTCAAGATTTTGTTTACAGTTGCTGCTCAAACAAAAGAGGATCATTTTCCTGTGCAGCATATAAAATGAAGGGTGTACAGCAAGACACTGAAAAATGATTGAAATCCAGATTTACCACACTTTCTTTCAGCGACCTAGGAGGACAAGTGCCCTAACATCAAAAATGTGTCTCGGCACCAGGTCAAATAAACAGATGGGAATTTAAAAGGACAGGCAAAATGAATACTGATTGCATATATGAATAACAGATTTCATATGGAGAAATAAAAAAAAATAAATAAAAAAAACCCCTAACAATGTCACCTCTTCATTCACTAAATCTGATATCTCATCTCCAGCATCATTTGGTACTTCTGAGAAAGGAAAACATGACTACATATTTTTAGGACTTCATTTCGTTTATCATGGTATGATACTGATAAATATTTTGAAAACTATGCTAGTGAGGATTAGGGACAATATTATAATGCTAATGCTAAGGGTTTCTTTAAACATTGCAGAAAACAGTTACTATTTCATGTACAAAGCAGCTTCAGATTTAGAATCTCTTAAGTTTAGAAATATGTTTTACAGTCAGCAATTTGTAAGTGAAGGAGGAAGTCCTAGTTTTCTTATAGTGAGTCTGATGATACATTAAGCTTCATGATTGCTTTACAATTAAATTAACATATGCCCTTTGTTCCTGATCCATGTAATCTTGAAATGAAGCTCCACACTAGTCTGAAAGTAAAAGAATTGTATTTTTTTTACAGCCGTTTGAAGTGCAGCGAGGTGACACCTCTTCAGATGTTACAAAAGTTCATGGTAGTACTACTACCGAAGTATTATTGGGCCAAAGGAAATGAAAATGAATTTGTGACTGGGTTGATAATATATATTATTGGAGATTGCAATGAAGCTTATAATTAAACACAGCTTCTGCTTTTATAAGAACTCATCTTTCCAAATAAGTAGCTTTTCTAACATGATTGTGGTTTCTACAGTATGTTTTGCTTATGGATCTGTTCCTGTGAATCTAGTTTACAAGATACTGATGAATTTAGTTGTATTTTAGAACACATCATTTTTTTATCATTGGTTTAATTCATGGATGTCACCTCTATGAAGACAAGGAGTGAGAGAGCAGGTAGAAGATAGCTTTGTTTCTGGCCGAAGGATGTCTGCATAGTTTGTCCCATCTTCTACAACTTTGTAATTTTTTTTTATTTCAGGATATATATTTCTAGAAAACATATACCTGAAACCTGCCTCAGGCCCATAAACTATTTCAGTTCTGAAGTCTTTTAACAAAGCTTAGAAAAAAAAGTAAAAGTGCTGCAGAACATTTACAATTGAAATAAAGCATCCAAGAAGTTGGAAGGCCATGTGGCAGCATCGCCAAGCAAGGAAAGAACTTCCAGGAAGTCACTCAGCTGGTGATCAAATGAACCACACAAAATGGCATTTATCGTGTTAGAAAGAACAAAATGTGTGTAAAAGTGCAAAGTATTTACAAAATGCCAGGTTTTATAATATGTGCAGATGTACAATTATGGAATGGTTAAATGAAAAACATGGATGATAAGGTCTTGTCAAGAGGAAATTCATGTCCACAGAAGCCATGAAAGAGATGGTTCTTTACATACCAAAAGTAAGGATGTGGAGGCAGACTAGATGACTGAGAATGATAATCCAGATTTAGAATAGCCTGAAACCAAAATATTGCATTCCAAGAACTTGCTGCATTCATCAAAAGTAATACTTAGGCTAATCAGAAGTAATAACACTGACTGTCCTCATGGGAAGACAATTTTCACATAAGAAATGGAAACCAAAACATAAAAAACCCAGCCAAAAGGTTTGAACAATCACATTGTCCCCAATGACAATGGGACATTTATAGCCTATATATAAACAGTTTGATGGTGTTTAAGATTGTCAAGAGCAACCTGGTGCCAAGAGAGATTTGAAGGCGTCAAATAAAAAGCAACAGACCTCCAAGGAATTTCTAGTGGAGCAGATGAAAGCTGACATCAAGCACAAAGTGTGAATGAGTAATGAATTCCTTAATGCTTAGAACTGAATCAAAGTTCAATAAATACACCTGCTCTGCTAAAGAGACATTCAGCATCTGTTAACAGGAGAGAAGGAAGACTCCTCAGACAAGGTGAGTAAATTCTTTTAGTCAAGAAGCTGTTCAGTGTATTGAGATACATTCAGTGCCATTTTTGTGCAGCTGTTTATAGACAATATGAAGCACGCTAAAATTCCTTAAGATATCCTTAAGACAATTGTGCTCTAGACAAGCACAATTCATAGATATAACTCTTCTCAGGATTGTTTTCAGAACAAACATTGTTCTGCTAACAAATATTCACTCTCATCCATTTGCTTTGAAACAATTCTGAAAGAATTGAGGTCACAGTAAGTAAGTCAGCAACACTGCTGCTTGGTCTTTTTTCTTTTGAACAGAGACCAAGAAATCCTGAGCAGCTGCTGTGCAGAAAACACTGTACACACAGGGTTGCCGTGCCAGAACAGCCTTACAGATACAGGAAGGTGGCACAGCCAGTGCAACTGAGGAAGCAAAGAGAAGAACCTGAGGACATCTACTTTTTTCTTTCCATTTTTAAACAACCCAAGGCTTGAATAACTTCAAATGTCTGGCTCTCAGTGATGACTTAGTGAATGAAGAACAGTACAAATGGCCCTGCCACCTCTCCACACAGCCACTTAATGACATCACAAACTGACCATTGAAAATCATGTGGGTACTAATGTTACCAAACATCATTTCTCTTCAGCTCCGAGGTTGATGTTTCATATAAATCAGATTTATCAGGCTCTGGAAGCCTATGTTTCTAAATGGACTCTGGACAATTTTCAGTCGCAGTGAAGGGCAAGTTTCTCATTTATTTCACACATTGTATTATTTGCTTATGGCACATTTAAGCAATTATTTTAACTTTCATTTCCCTATACAAATTAATATATTTTTGGTGGATACATGTTAATGTCTACCAGTTCCAAAATATTAATTACCAGATGGGAGGAGGCTGTCACTAAGAATGTAGTTTTCACTCACAGACAACTATTCTGTCAAGATCTGCATAGCTAAATAAAGCCTACAAACCTGTATGGCTACAAAAAACAACTAACAAAAGTGGCCACTGAAAGTGATACCAGTAGATAAAATTTCTGAAATTAAGCTTTTTTGACTCATGGTCCAATATATCTACTAAATTAGTCACTTCCTGGCTACAGGGGATATATGCAAGCAAAATTGTTCCACTGGGGCTGAGACGGAATGTTGGTCAATGTAGGATTATGTGAGTTATTTTCTCCATCTCCATACATACAGATAACTGGGCATGTTGTCAGAAGTCTGTAGCAATAGCTTTTGAAGACACTGGAACTTAAGCAGAATGGAATGCACAAAATTAGTATTGAAGTGGAACATAGAATTATTTCTGCGGGAGTTGTACATGGCCTCATTTTAGCATTCATTTATGGCATGATGCACTGGCTTACACTGATATCCTCTGAGGTGTACAGTACTATTTAATAACACCAGCCATAAAGTGACTAATCTACTTTCTAGCATGGATAAGAGCTGAACAGACTCGGGTCTAGCCTTATGGACACTCTTTAAGATCTTGTTATTAAGTGGTTTTGGGTGCAGCACAAGCAAAGTCTCTGTTCAATGCAATTAAGATTGCAACTGTATCTACTCTGTCTAATAAAAGATCTAGGAAGCAGCAAGTGAAAAAAAAAAAAAAAAAGCATTTTTATCCACATCCAGATTGTCAGCAGCATGTTCCAGGTTTTACTTGGTCTTTTATTTCCCCTCCACTATGCATTTAAAAGCAATTCAAGCATTCAAACTTCAGCGAATTTCCACTCTAAAAATGAACAGCGGTCACATACGCTTTGTAACAAGTTTTGCTGACGGAGTAGCAAATTTGTCTCTCATGTTGCCAAGGTATTTAACTGAGGCCACACACTGCTTTAGGGTAGCTACTGGGGAGTGAAATGAACTCACTGTGGCTTTCTACAACCTGAACCTGATAACTCCTCTGAAAGCAGTTCTCCTTAGTAGAAGAAACTGAAGAACTGAACAAATTTAGATTGCAGCTTATTTTGAAAAATCCTCTAGTATTTTACCCTTGTAAAAGTTATTGGAAGAACAGTATGAAGAACAACATAGTATGTAACAACATATTATTTGCTGAAGATAGCCTCCAAGAAGCCTGTTAATTATTCCCATTGCTCGTGAAATGTTCCTGTAGTTTCAGAAAAATAGACATAGATCATAAGCAAATGTGAGGGCACAGTGTGTCTCCTCACACTGAGCAGCTACTCTGCAATCTGCTTCTTCTCCCCTTCTAATATCAACATGAAGCTGGCATCCCAGTCTTCAAAGATACTTATAAATTCATTCGCAAATGTGACAACAGTTCCTTTTATATAAAGCAGTACATAACATTAAAAATGAAAAGCATGATTGCTTTAAGGTTAACTCCACCAAGTGAACTCTCAAGACAAGTATTTACAGGTTAATATTCTGTTAGATACAGAGGAAACAGTACATACTGGTCAGAGGAATTCATGCAGCTAGAAACTGAAGGAAGGTGTAATATCCACTTCGTCAGTGGAAAACACAGCTATTCATCTGATAGCTATAAAATATTCATAAACAGCAGTTTCTATCACTCACACAGCCCTGTAGTTAACAACACTGCAATAGTCAAAATGGATGAAATTAGCAGTAGTGTTCTGCATGTGGCTAGGCCCTGTCACATTCAGAACTTAGGTTCCAGTTTTCTAACAAAATCAATTTGATCTCTGTTGTCTCATGTAAAATCATTATGAAAGTATCAAAGGCTTTTCTCTAAGAGTTGTCCAGGATGCAATTATAAAATGTAAAAATTGTATGTTGAACTGGAATTTGAATTGAAGAGGTGAGATTGTAATCTGTTTCCCACCACTGGTTCAGGCAAAATTTCCCTGGATTATAGAGCACTTCAAAAGCATTTGACTCTGACAGAAACAAATCAGAGGCTTTACAGCCGTAAACCAGTTCTACATTCATTAAAATGAAGCTCTGAAACTTCAGGTCTCAATCTCTAAACATAGAAACGTTGTTAGAATTACATAGTTTTTGCAGGTAAGTGCCACAGCTACTGTCTTCTGAACGAAACACTTTATTCCATAGTCAGTATTACACACCTAAATAGTATGAATGCTCCATCCTTTTCCACAGTAGCAATATTTTAAACTACCTGTCAAAGCTTTTCTTATTTTTTTAAGCTCTTATTACATCAGATTTTCCTGGGATCATGTTCCTCACATATGATACATTGACTAGTCAGCTGGACTTGTTTTTGTGGTTGGCATTGTCAAGTAGATATGGAAAAATAGTTTCTACTCTAAGAATCAGAAATTCTAGGAATCAAAACAGAGTTTAATACAATTTATGACAGCCATCAGGGAGTATTTAAGTCTTCTAGAGTGGCTCTTCACAGGCATTATCACTGGAACAACTACGAAACTGCTATGCATGGTGGATTTCCTGTCCTTGACATAGTTCTTATATGTCAGTAGAAAGCAGATGACATCAGCTGCAATTGCTTTATGATATGACTGAAGACAAACTTCTGGCAGCTTTTTCAGGTCGCTTTCTTGCCTCTAAGTTTATGATATTCTCAATAAAATCACGGAAGCATGTACGATGAATTCTACAGAAAACCAAAGCTAAAAAGATTTATTAGTCAGAAAAGCATAACAAAACAAGCCAGTCATAAGGAAATGAATAATTTTTACAAGTTCTAATGGCAGCATACTTAGATGGAGTAAAACTCATTCAGTCATTAAAAGGCACCTGATTTGTGTATCATCATGAAACAGCCCTCTTTTCCATTTTCAGAGTTTGGCTTGGAAGTAAAATTAATATACCTCTTTGGTCTTCAATGCAGATTAATAGCTGCTTTTAGAAGACTGTACTATCTAATTAAAAATTACAAAATAAACCAAGCTTCCAAAAAAAAGTCATCTATCCCTCTATTTCAATCAAACTCAGTTAAATATGTTCCATTAATTTTCACATTAAATTATTTGTTTTGCAAGACATATTCCTATTTTTCTTCAACTGAGTAAAGAGGATACTCACACTGGCAATATCTTGGTTTTTCTTTAGGAAAATATATTACTTAAAACTGCATTTCAAAACTACATACTACAAAGCTAACAACAATAAAATGATCCACGATATTTGAATACTAATAAAAAAAATCAGTTCTTCAATTTTTCTATGTTTAATTGAATCAGCTATTTCAACATATTGTGGGAATACACTCATCAGAATCAGTAGAGACCAGATGTTAATTATGAAGGCCAAGCACAAATGAATAATTTTACTTATAGACTCTGACACATTAGAACTGCAAAGCACTCTGCAGATCTTATTTTATGAAAATGTACTAGGAGTGTAAATGTATAGGCCCTTAGGAAGCAATTATCCCTAAAAGATTTAGCTGTAATTCAATCTGAAATATTATAAGAGATTTTTGAAATGGTTTCACAAAGAAGAGGATTATTTTACTTCAACTATGGAAACTGAGGCCCATATGCTTATCTGAATGACCTCTGAGCAGTTGTGGGCATTGCCAGGAGGGAAGATTTGAATCGGTCTTTTCATTCAATTAATACAATCTATAATAGCCAATAAGAATAGTATAAAAATTATGAGTACCAGATTGGTGTTATGGGACTGGATGGTATACATCACTATAAGGAATGTTCTATGCAAAAAATACATTAAATAAGGAAATTTAAAATCACATATTATGAATATGTACGACAGATTAGTTAAGAAGAATACAAAGATGTGCAGATGTTACACTGCATAGTAAGATAAATGGCATAGTTATAGGTATACACAGCATGCCTTATGTGTCATATGGTTTATTTCCCACATGATCTTCAGGTGTGACAAGGTGTAAAACCAAAACTATGCAAAAATGCTTACATCATCTTTGTGATTTCCAGATCCTGGGCCTGGACAATTTACTGCCACCACACCTCTCCCACAGTTACAGCCTGTCTCTCTGCTGCTTTGCCTCACTCTGGAGTCTATGGCCTGCTACTGGCTCAAAGAAGGGGGGCAGTAGCCCTGTAAGCTAATGTAACTAAAAATGAAGCTGGAAGCTTATCTTATCTATTAGACCATCAGTGGAACGAAATAAGTTCCTTTTGGATTAGTCTTACACTTTTATCCTTCAGAGCACACTCACTATTGTGAGATGATTTTAAAAAGTAAGAAAGAAACACTGGAATTAGTTGTTAGGTGTATTTCAGGACCCCATAGAGTTTCATCTTTTATCACAGACTTTTATGCCATTCCTAATCTAGCTGATACTGATTACTGCATTTTTTATCCAGTTAAGATCGCAAGTACTCTTGCATCACATCTGATGTTTATACTTCTATTACTTCCTGAAGAAAATCTGAAGCAGATCATGTGACAACCTATCACGAAAATACACAATTTGCCAAACTGAACCAGACAACATTAACTAAGTTTAAGGGACTAGGGAAAATTAAAGATTTAAAGAAAATCAACACTTTCTGAACAGAATACCTGAAGTCCTTCTGTAGAACAGGTGATTACATCTGAATTAATAGTATATAGCACAGTTCCTAGTTTTCACATAGAGATGTAGTTCTCTAGACAAAGGGTTGTGTTGGCATTTAACTCTGAACCAGAGGTCAGATGACCAGAGGGTGACCTGCGGTGGAGAGGAGACAGGAGTGGATTCCTGGCTCTGTAGATGCACTCTGCATGTAGCATGATAGCCACTGAGTGCATACAAGAGGCAGCAGCTAAGAACCAGAGTGTTTCACAAGGAAGGTGTGTGCCAGCACCTCACAGTGCGTTACTTGTCAGGGCGCTCCAGATGGATATTTCTCTGTCGGACACCTCTGCTGCTGATGGCAGCAGAAGCACCTCGGTCGCAGCCAGGCCCAGAGCAGCAGTCAAATCTATCTCTAAAGAAGTTGCTGACATAACTTTCATCACTACTAGACAATCTGCACTGTCATTTAGTGTAGCTGTAGCTACACTAAATAAAAAGGGGCGATAAGCTTTTTATTTACATGACTGCTTAGGTCAGGGTGAGTGTTCATATATCAAAGCTAACAACTATTGCCAATATGTCACGGAGGCATTTTAAAATTTTCAAGGTCAGGGATTCAACTTGATTCAGTGGCTTTTTTAAAAGTACTCTGTTGGACCTTTCCTCACGGTAAGCAACAGTAATATGAATTGAGACAAACTCTACAGAGGTACAATACTAAAAAGCATTCAGTTTTACCAAAAATTGAAAAGCATTCCTTTATTAACTCTCAAGACTCTCATCTCTAAAAGACTGCAACCAATTAACCTCTAACTTTGAAAAATCAAAAAATGCCCATGACAGACAGAAATTAAATTCTTTAAAGATTAGGTGCTGGGAGAGCAATATCAGGCTTAGAATGAAATCCTAGTAACACTCTGAACTATTAAGTCACTTCTTTCTCTGAAAATATAATTATTCTGTAAGCATTATGTCAGGCAATATTAAATGTACAAAGTGTAGTTTCAATAAAACATTTCTGGCCTCTAACAGAAGGGCTCTTTGCATAATATTTTCAATGACACCGAAAAAAAGTCAGCATGCAATGAATGAAAAACAAAACTACGTTCAATAGGTAGCATGCTCAGCAAGCACTAACTTTTAATGATACTAGATTCAAAACAATACTACTATGGTCATCAGAAACAGCCCTGAATGTTTACAAACTATATTTCTAGCCATCTGAGGAGGGATTGCTTTCAGCGCTGTACATCTGATTCTGTAATATTCACCATAGATTCTGATGGCAATTATAAACCCATGAAATATACAGCACTTGTGCAGCGCACAGATTGTCTCCATTTATTTATGATACTTATTTTTTTTAACTGAGAAATGTTGAACTACACAAGGATTTACCTTTATTCCTACACTGTGCATCGGTCAAGTTGTTGCTTGAATAATGTTTCCTGAATATATAAAAAAAGAAAACAAAGGAGGCAGAGCATAATCTGCCTATAAATGAGCTACGTTTAGATCTTACTACCTAAATCAATTGCTGATTTAATTGACAGCAAAGTATCAAAAGAATAAACTCTGTCTTTATATTACCCATAAAAAAGATTTTTAACAATATAGTGGTTGAATATGTGCGCACAATGCTTGCATGTCTTACCTGACACAGTCTCTTATTCTGGCTAGCAGTGAGATTGCTGGTTATGTAGCTATCAATTCCACTGATGTTACAATTTCCCTTTCTCAAAGCAGCAATAACCTGTCACTTTACACTGTCCTTTCTCTGACCCTCTCCCGCCTCTCTGCTCATTTTTATTCTTATTGACAAGACTTATTATTCCTCCTCCCAATTCCAACTAGCTACCCTTTTGCAAATAGTAGCATCAAGTATGTGGTCACTAGTAGTATAGGTCAACAACGTTATTAATATAGCACACACTGCTGGGAGCAGATCAAACAACTATGCTTTAAAATATTAGTTTTGCAAAGGTACCATGAGGCAAATAGTTGCAGTTTTCTTCACATTATAAGGTGTAATATTGCAAGCAACGACAGACTCCTCAAATTTATTGTTAATTACCAGCCCAATAATTTGAAGGATATGCTATTTTTTTCTTGTTGTTTTCATACACAAAATAAAATAAAACCATAACAGAAGGGTGCTGTATCTGTGTTTAAAGAAGGGGTTGTTGGCAAACACCTTAGCTCACTTCTGCTGAAATGTACACAACTGATATATGCAGCCCAGAAAGCTGGCACCAGGGGCTTACAACCTTAATTTGCCTGCAAGAAGAAATGGAGATTTACCTTCAGAGCACGTTCTTGATTGTTTTCAGCAGTCAGATGTCTCGTGTTGTTTGCTGAAGTCTGGTTCTGCTCTTTCAGATGATGAAGCTCCTGCTCCAGCCGTTTGCACTGCAACGAGGAAAGAATCCCATTAAGTAGAGGAGTGTGGGCACATTTTTTTTTAACAAGCCAAATGAATTAATGTAAATAACTCCCATCACCATTTCTGCAGTAGGGAATGCATCAGACAAAAGCAAGTTACAATCCCAGACCAGTACCAGAGCTACATTTTTAAAATGTGCATCATTATTCACATTCGCATTATTTCATCCTGGTCCAATTTTATGTCAAAAAAGGCTAAGTTCAGTATCAGACCTTTTGCAGGATGCTTAAAAAAGTCTTAAAAATGTTAGGTTGGATTTCTGCTCTTAGCTATGCCAGTATAAAGCTAGAATTTGACTTTTATGTATCAAGTAAGTAGATATAAAGAAAGCAATACATGCCTTTAGGGAAGCAAGCAAATGAAAGACCCTCCTCCCAGTGCCAGTACACACTCTTTTTTTAGAAAATAGACCAGTAATTTTTATGATTCTATTTTTCACTTTAATATATTGCTCTAATTCCAAAACACACACCACATCTTGAAAGAAAAGAAGTTTTAAGATTGTTTTGTTCAAATATTTAACTTAATGACAAAGAATGAAAAATTTAACATTTTCTCCTGTGTGCATACACATGTACACTTACTGCTGCCAGCCGAGCATCTACTTTAAAGACTAAATAACTGCAAATTGTGAGCTAAATTGTATTTCACTGGTTTTTATGCTAACTGTACAAGGTCCTGCCTAGCTAACTTGGTTTGAATGAGTAATTAGCTGTCAGCTGACACTTCATTGTCTTATGAATAAAAGCCTCGTTTAACAAAAAAAAAAAAAAAAAAGCAAACCAAAACAGAACAAGACCAGAAAGACCAGAAAGATATAGGTGAAAACCTGATAGAACTAAAGAAAACACAATATTATCAAAGAACATTTTCAAACAGTATATTACAAGCAAGAAGTTTGGATATAACCACCAAAATCTAAAGCTGATAGGCTCCATTGGAACAAAAGACAATTAATTGATAACAAGTACTTGAGTAAATACTTTTTGAAAACACTAGTAAGAAAAGAATGAGACTCATGACATAATGCACACGTAAGAATTGCTGTCTCAAATGAAGGACCTGGAAATATCAGTCTCATGTTATCTTGGTGACTGTGGAAGGCCCATAGCTGAACTTCCTCTCAGGTGTATGTTACCTATTCCTGACCAATTCGGTATATGGAACAATTAAGTATGGCTCATGTAAACTCTTAAAAAAGGAAAACTGAAACACAGAGCCATAGGCCTGCAAAAATTACAACTGAGGCCTAAATAACAGAAAAAGTACTAGAGGATCTTGAGACTGAAATTTTAAATACATAACAATACATGCACTTAAACACAAAATAAATCCTTAATAGTGTACTGGATGTCAGGTGTCCAGCATAGTACAGAAACCATAATTCTTCAAGTTTTAAATAATTGTAGGTGTCCAATAGTACTATTAGAAAAATTCAATTTGCATATCTGTTGCATTTTAGTTCTTCTGTTAAAAATCTGGGCTCATTTCTAACAGGATTACTTATTTTAAAGCAGCAAATCTCTCTGGCCTAGTTTATTGTCTAGTATGAAAATTATGTATCTGCAGACATGAAGGTGCTAACAAAACTACTGAAGAACTAAATACAGGTAATGCATTTTTTTTCCTCTAGCATAGATTTAAAAAAACATTTAAAAAAACTAAATCAATGTACTGCTTCAAGCATTATTATGACACTTTACACATTACATTGTCTAAGATCAGCAGGGTTCTCACTTTTCCGCTTTGCCAACACACTTCTTCAAAACAGTGCTTTGGAATCCTCTATTGAGAAGAGCACAGGTTTCTTACAGTAAATATTATTAAAAAGCCAAAATCTCAGTAAAAAAAAAAAAAGATTTCAAAGTCATGAATTTATGGTCGTGCTATTTTTCTTGACCCAAAAACATTAGTGATAATATGCTAAGAGCAAAAACTAGCTACAGGACTATAAAAGATCTTGATGTATTGGGTAGGTTGCACAACTAAGGCCATGGGTGTGATTTCATTCTACTTTCCACTTCAGTCCTGTGAAGACAGGATAGTGAAATGAACAGCAGTGGCGTGACTCTAGTATAATGCAGCATATAGAGATGCAACACAAGTAACATAAAATAAATGGACCTCTCTATCAAGTCAACCTTGACATAATTACAGTTCCATCAAACTTAGTAGCATTTTGCAATTAATCTTTAATTGCATTTCCACTAAGAATGTTCTTATCTGGAAAAAAAAAAAAGAGATATTCAGTCAGCATACTGCTTAAATCCATTTTGAGGGTGTAATTGAAGGAAATGGTGATCTAATTTGACCTTTGCACATTAGTATCTTAATATGGTGGAAATAACATATTAACAGAAGATGTTTTAAATTGTCAGTCAGAATGTATTTATTCTTAGCTGTCTAGGAAGTGAAATATTTAATTATTCTGTTTGTGAAAATACTGTAATAATATACTTAATTGGTAACAGTGTGTATGGCTTACTGAAATTTTATACTCTACAACACTTTTAAACCACTTTGAACTACTTTTAAAACATTCAAATAGAATTCTAAAAGCAATCACTCTTTTTCACAATAACCAGAACATACGAAATTTCTGTGTAAAGTCTGTGCAAACAGACTTTAAAACAATGCAGCCCTTCTATTCATTTGAGCCAACATTTTTTAAATTCTGTGTCATTGGTTGTTAGCAAGGTCCAGTAAAAATAGCCGTTATTTAAAAGTACATGTGTTTTTATTGGTTCACTCCAGGTCTCTAAAATGCCAACAGCTGCAAGTGAGGAACTGGATTTCCTTCTAAAAACATACATAAACGCTTTTTGGAGCACAGTGAGGAGAAGAGACCATCCAATTCAGTACTGGCAAAAAGGAAATGTTGGATATATTCTTTTAAGAAAGCTGAAAGCTAAAGGAAGTGTTTAATTTTAAATATTACAAATAAGAAAGCCTAAATTCTCTTATCCCAAACTTGTAAAAACTCATACACGGGAAACCTTCAAACAGAGTCCACTTAAACTAAGAGACAAAATATTTTGTGCAACACAGGTTGCCTAAACATCTGAAGCGTAATTGTGCACTTAAATGGATTTTCATGTGAATTTAACTTTATGAAAGATGAGCTGCTAATTGAGAAGTATCTTTTCTTCAGATACTTTGAGTACATCGAGGAATATGAGAGCAGTGTAGATGGATTTCAGGAAGAATAAGCCTTCACCAGAACACTAAAGACTTTGCTAAGTAAAGGACAAAAAAGCCTCATGAATGAGAACATGTCGTTTCATAAATGTTTCACACAAACTATCCACCAACAATTAGTTTCATTGCATGGTCTACTGTGTGCATTCAGAATTCTGCAGCTAGACAGGCAATACTGAAGATAAAAAGAAAACTCAATCCAAAATCCAACCAGAAAAAGTCTTACTCTCTTCTTTCAAACCCTAATGTTTCTTCTCCTCATCATCTTCCTCAAAAAACCTCTCCTACCTTAGGTAACCTCATTCAGGTGATTACATACTTGTCAGACAGTGAACCTCTTTCAGCCTACTGCAAGTGTTCCTTGAGCAACCATCGGTGCCTTACTGTACAGTTTTTAGACAATGTCATCTATTCCCCTCAATGGGCACTCAATCTTCTCTTTAAATCTGTTTCCACATGCAACTCGTCTCTCCTTTTCTAAATGCACTCAGTCTTTCCAAACAAGTACCCCTGCACAGGATATATCACAAACAGCTAAGACACAAGATGAAAAGCAAAGCGTGTAACATACCAAAGGATAAGAAGAGATACAGACAGGAGAAGACAGACAACGAGTATACCTGCTCTTCCATCTTCGCATTTAAAACATTAGGCTACTGGTGAGCTTTTTTTAACAAGCATCAGAAAACGTGATTCAGTAGAACAAGAATGTTTTACGAGGGGCACTGATTCAATCCACAGCGGGTGCTGGTCTCTTTCAGTGACTATCCACGTGGGAGGGTTGAGAATGCTGCAGGGAATATCCAGACAAACTGCAGAAAGAAGCATCTGCTAAAAGGGACACTGAGGGAGGGCTCAAGTGAACCAGGGGAATATCACTGAGTAGAGTCCTTGAGGCATATCCAGAAAGAGACTGTTAAAAGATGGTCCTAGTCTCAAGTACACAAAAGGGGTAAAGAAGTACACAAAAGGAGTAAAGATAGTTTACAATGAATTGAGTATTTCAGAAGACAGAAAAATCAATGCAGATAACCACTTAATAGTTTGGTCTTTACTAGAAAATGAGGTTGCATATCAAACATAACTTTAGGACTTGTATAAACAAATCATCTTTAACATGTTATCAGCTTTTCAGTATTTTCTTCTTCAACTTCTGTCTATAACATATTAACACAGTGTTACAGTGCCTGTCATGTCTAGACAGATTGAGGAGTTATTTTTTGATCATTACTTAACATGATTCTTCAGTGATGTGTTCTGAAAGTATAGACATTACACAAGAATAAAGAAAAATCTGCAAGTCATTGGAGAAATAACATTAATTGGGACAAAGATGGAACACATCAAAACATTAACACTGAGCAGAGCAATTCGCTGCCCCCAACCACTTGGTCCCCATGCTGTTTGTTTATATGAAGACAATACCTATCTCCAGAGGCCTCACATAAAAGCACATTTAACTCTGTGCTGCTCAGGTCAATCAGACTGCTCACATGCTGTCGAAGAGACATAAATGTTTTGCTACACTGGGGTCACATGCTGTCATCTCACTGAACTAGATAATAATGTCAGGTGCATTACTCATTTTGTATTTCAATGTGGATTTGAACTTATGGCAATATGCTAGGGAAAAAAAAAGTCATCACATTGTTAGTCCTTTGATAGGAAATACAGCAATTGATTTGCTTCTGTTAATACAGGTATGAAGGTCAAAGTCTAATGAAATAAATGTACTAGGATTAAAATGAGGCCAAATTCCACATAAAGTTTTTTCCTGAATTCTGAATTACATTTGCCTGTCACATCCAATTAGTACATACAAAACATAGCATTTTTTGAAAATATATTTGTTCAAATCTTTGTCAAAACCTGCAATGCTTACAATCTGGCACTGGCATAAACATACAAGACTCTACTGATTAGATTGCTGAATAAAGGGACAGAATGTAGACGAAGGTATTGAAACGGGCTTGCCTTGTTCCTGTGCTCTTCCTGAAGTCTAGACTATTGACTGAGTGAAGTCAAGGTGATGAGGTAGGTGGATCTTTGGTTAGTCTTATATGGCCTCTGTAGCTTAGCAGTAGACTTTCCATAAAACCATAGCCTCTCACAAATAGTTTCATTCTGCCATTAAATTTAAGACAATGTATTTTTACTCAAATGAGACAAAAATCAAATGCAAGTGTTTAGTCATTTTCCATGAGTCAGCCAGTGCACAATTACTTGACTGCATACATTGACTGTCTTCCCTTTAAACAGTGAATACTGTACCACATTCTCTGGACTTCCAATAGGGAGACCTTGCTGAACTAGGACCCCAATCACTGGAGCAGTGAAAAATAAAAACAACCTAGTTTCTACTGAACAACTTGCGAAATTGTTTATGTCCTCCAAATTATGTGAAAGTAGGAGTTCATATGAATGGCAGATGAACTGTTTTCCAACATGCATTTCTTCCTCTATGAATTTTAAACAAAATACTCATAAGCAAATGACACACTGTATTTTGATGGTAAATGCACAAATACCATTAAAAGATGAGCTTATGGGATACCAAGATCCTACTACTACCCAGCTTAATATTTTGAGAAGTAATAAATTGCAGATACATTTTGAAATTAGTTAACACATTGCAGTGGTTTAACTGTGGCTGGGTGCCAGGTGCTCATGAAAGTCCTTCTATCACTCCCTCTCCTAAACTGGACAGGGGAGAGAGAAACATAAGAAAGGGTTTGTGAGTTAAGGACAGGGAGATCACTCAGCATCTACTGTCATGGGCAAAATAGACTCAGCTTGGGGAGAAATGGTTTTATCTATTAATGATCAATCAAAACAGAGTATGGAAATGAGAAATTAAACCTGAATCACCTGAACACCTCCCCCAACCTCTTCCTTCTTCCCCTCAACGGTGCAAGGGAACAGGGAATGTGGATTATGGTCAGTTCATCACAGATGGTCATTGCTGTTGCTTCTTCTCAGGGAGAGGCCTCTTCAAACTTCCCACTGCTACAGTGTGAGCATGGGAGACAGTCTTCCACGAACTTCTCCAACATGGATCTTTCACATGGACTACAGTTCTTCATAAACTGACCCAATATGGGTCTCATCCATGGGAGAAACAGTCCTTCAGGAGCGAACTGATCCGAATAGGGTCCCCCATGGGCTCACAAGCCCTGTCATCAAACCCGGTCTGGTGTGGGCTTCTCTCTCCATAGGTTTGCAGGTCGTACGAGGAATTTGCTCCAGCATGGGCTTCCCATGGGGTCACAGTCCCCTTCACACATCCACCTCCTCTGGTGTGAAGACCTCCCCAGGCTGCAGGTGGATTTCTGCTCCACCATGGCCTCCATGGCAGCAGGGGTAGGGCCTGTCTCATGATGGGCTGCCCACAGGTCACAGGGGAATATCTCCTCCTCCCCCTCTTTCTCCAATGACCTTGGTGTCTGCAGAGATTTTCTCACATTCTCACTCCCTTCTTCACAGAGGCCTTACCTCCACTGCTAATGGGCTCGGCCTTAGTCCATCTCAGAGCTGACTGGCACTGGTCCTATGAGATATAGGGGAAGCTTCCGGCAGCTTTTCACAGTTGCCACCCCTGTAGCCTCCCAGCTACCAAAACCTGGCCACAGAAACCCACTACACATATATTCACTGCAATGATCAAATGAAGTATAAATAATTATTCTAGACTCTAAATATGTCTACCTTTTCACCTGTTATTAAAGCATCACCTTTGGAAAGCTGAATACAATAAATAACCATGTAAAGCAAACAACAAAAAAAATTCTCTTAGTTTGTGATTTTACTTATTATTTTGTTCACATTTTCTTACTCTGTTTATAATGATCTGCACTTTACAGTAGCTCCCAGCCCAAAGATGCCAAATGGAATGCAAGTGTTCACAGTTCGACAGTCCTTCTCCCCCCTCCCCTCAATATTTTTTTTTTTTAAACAGTCTGCCCCTTGTCCCAAATTCATCACGATTTCTGGAGAGGCAAACAGCTCGCGCCACTTGGATGCTGCACAACTCTTTCCTTTGCAGACAAAAATAATACCAAAGTCATCCAGTCAAAACACAAACCAACCTTTGGTGTCACTGTGAATTATGTACTTTAAACTGCAGATGTTTGGAAGCACTTATATTTATATAAATAGATTTTATCCTTTTTCTTCTAAAATAATAATTTTAAAAGAAATAAAGAACTAAATGTGTTTCTGCATCATAATTGCTAGAAGGATTTTTCCCTTAAATTATAATTTTTAATTAAGGCTTTCTAACCTCTGAAAGAAAAGACTTTTCTTCAAAGTTTTGGCAAACTATCAACAAATGTGTTTAAATGATTATTTATACAATGCCCAGCAGCTTAGAACTACTGGAATTTCAAGAAAAATAAGTGCTTATGTAGAGCTTATGCCCTAGAAACATATGTATCTTCAAAAATTCACATTCTATTGGTAAGAGAAACACTTACATATAAACACCTTTTTTTTTTCTGCAACAATGAAATGCTGTCTTCCTTTATTAGAAGTCACAAAAAGAAATTTATCAAAATATAAATGAAACATTTTAGTCTTCCTTTTTACTATGTGCCAGTTGGAAGCTGTAACATTAAGGCCGATAATATACTGTATATATGACTTCGTTTGCTCCTACTATTCCCTTCTCTTTCTATTTCTGAACACTTTAAAATGCAGCAAAACAAACTTTCATGTATTTTCATTTGAATGGTTAAATAAACTGTAAATGCACAGAAAAACATTCAGAAAATATACATGATAAAGTTTAACTGTTTTCACTTGTCATATTAACAGCCCTTACAATTGTAGCTATTTAACAGCACTGAGTAGCGCTGATTCTCATCCACCCAACTCCATTCTCTATATATTCTTACACTTCTTTACAGTGATGCCATTTCAAAGATTAAGACAAACTTAATCTACTTCTCAAAGAGCTCAGCACACACAGACTTTCCTAATCAATGACACTCACAAAATATGTGCAAGGAGAAGAAAAGTAACCGTGATGTTCTCAAGCCATTTGTGATTCATGGGTCATTCAAGCAGGGTTCCTGTGCTGGCTATGCCTCTATGCTGCCCAGGCTTTGCTAATAGGGAGTTGCTGGCTGACTCCTGATCTGCAGGAGGAAACTGCAGAAGCAGCGGAAGCCACATAACTGTGTCACCTTCAGAGTTTCCTGTACGCACTGCGTATAAGTTACCAATCTTACCTCACCTCTGATCCATTCCAATCAGAATATAAACCTCATCATTCAGAGTCAAACATTTATTTATGATGCTGTATTGGTCAGAAATTAAGCAAAAAATGCATTCAACTAACCGAGTGGGTTTTTTTCCTAATTGTCTGACATATATAAATGAGTGACTTCTGTTTTACATGGAAGTCACATTACTAATTCAATTTTTTAATTTCACAACTGTAAGTCTAATAAATAATGTATAAACTAAGCATGTAAGCTGATGAATAGTACACAAGGTTAGAAAGCTTTCTCACACACACACCCCACTGCAGAGTTCTAGAAACACTAGTAACTGGCACAGTACAATGGACTTCATATAGTTCACATGTCAGTGTGTCATACTCAAAAACAAAGGAAATAACCAATACTCCCGAATTAGGAAATGGAAATATTTTATGATAAGATGGAATGATCATTCAAGAGACAAGACTCTCTTTTAAAAGCAATGACAAAAAAGTACATCTTTATTAGTTAAATTCAAAATCATTGAATAAAGGTCTGCAGGTACAATAATAAGACTAGGATCAGTTTTACTTTCAATGTATGGTAGCAATTCCAGGAAACAGATTCAAGAGATGATTTCAGAGTAGAAACATCTGCATAGAAAATAATTCAGAGGAATTAATTTCTGCCCTTGCTAAGAAGTAATAGTACTGCAAGAAAGGCCTCAAAGAAGCCAGTCAGAACAGCTATATATTAAGATACTATTCCAATCTTTTACTTACAGTCCATTTCCAAGTCAGCGCAACTCACAGATACTCATTTAAACACTATGTTGCAAGGCAGCTTTGGTCATTCTAAACTCCAATGCTAAATACCGTGTGATTCATTAGCACACTATAATATTATGAGATGGGCTACTGCAGTCACAATACCTAGTAAGTGCAGGTAACCTAATATACCTCTGATTTTTTGAATTCTGCTAGACTGGGACAGTTTCCTCAGTAGTCATCCACCTCTTTATCACAAAGGCTCAAAAAATAATCACATTTTATTCCTGCAGACTTGTAGATCCTACACATGTTCTTTCTAATATGGAAACATAATCACAGAATCACATAATCTATGAGGCTGAAAATGACACCTGGAGATGATCTTTCCCAATCCTTCCACTCAAGGAGGGCTACCTAAAGCCCAGGACCATGTCTATATGGTTCTTTTTTTTATACCTCTAAAGATAAATACTATAAAATGTCTGTAAAAGACTATGTATTGCTAAAAAAAGGAACACAAATTTCAGAAGGCTATGAGCTTTGTTTTTTACTAGTTATTTTACATTTTTATTTTTTCTTTCTTTGCTGTTGAAAGAAGGAAGCACAAGTCTTGCCTCACCATTTTGTTTCATCTTTCCCTCCTTCAAATGCAGCATCGTTGCTCCTCTCTTTTGCACAACAGAATGTACACATACTCTAACTCTCAATTGTCATCTTGGCCTGTGTGAGTCCATTCCACTGCACTGGCTCATTTTTGTCTACATTTTTGCTTCCCATAAATATTCTTTTCATTATTCAATTGTTCTCAATAACTCTTCTTTAATTACACAAGTATTTGGTGACGTTACAACTCTTGATAAACAAGTAATCACTTTTCCCAAAATGTAAGTTACTAAATAGGACTCTCATGTTTTATAGGATGAGAAACTAGCATAGAAAGTTTAAGAAGCTTAATCAACTAACAAGATCATGCCGGAACTAAGATTACTACACCTAAACAGGCTACTTATGACCACGTGTTTTGTTGGCTCCTCAGAAAATTAGTCAGTTTCATTACAACCAGATGGCCCATGGCCAAGAGACAGCTTGTCAAACATCTGACATAACACATCATGTCAGATAGCTGACAATTGCTGTTGTTTAAAGCCCCAGTTAATAATCTGCAATGTTGGTACTCAAAAAATATATATAGTAGAATGGAGGTAGTGAAGGTGTAAAAGGTGTATGAAAAGGAGAAATCTTAGACACACACGAAGCAAAAAGACTGATCTTCCATCTATATCTAGAAATTAGGAATCTGATTCTCAGATATATGCAAGGCACTCAGCTGCTGACAGAGGTATGCTTTTGGAAAGTATAACCTTGTTTAATCGAACATAACCAATATTAGTTGACAAAAAAACTAAATTTGGTAAACAGTCTGTCATTCTAATGAGCTGATTTTCAAATAATCTTCAGTGGATTTTCCTAAAATCCATATGTAAACAAGACTATTGCCGAAATGTTAAGTTGGCATTACTACAGAAAAGGACAGAAATACTTGTGGTCCATTTTAAAATATCCTCACATTATCCAAGAAAACAGTATCAGGGATCACTCCATAAATCACTGCAGGGATCACAGTTTTTTAATCTCTTTATTCAGTTACTGTAATCATGGGATTGCAGGTGTTCCACACTGTACATTCTGTTTGTCCTGATAAATACTGTACTCTCAATTGAGCCCTCGGTTGCTTAAGCGGCAGTTGTTCAATATTTTTATGTAATGTGTTCTCTCAGAATCTCTTTAATGTATAATAAAAGCTGCTTTAAACTAGAAATGATAACAAACTAAACCAGCTAACTAACTAGGTAGACACAAGCACAAAGCTCTGCAGATAAGTCAAGGATGACAAAAACTTTTGGAATAAATGACCCGCATCAGTAGTATTTGCTCTATCTCCATGCTTTTTTAGGAAAATAAAGATGACAACTATTTGACAACAGTATTGACATCAGTGTTTTAATAGAGTGAAAATAAGTGTGAAAATAGAGTAACTAATTATAAATCTCCATCTACTGTGAAATCAGTTTGTTTCTTATCAATACAGAGGTCTAGGTAACAGCAAAGATAGATAGTTTATATTTCAGACAGTTTCAAATTTGCTCATATGCACTGAAAAATGGATTTTTTTTTTTAATCAAGAAATTAATCAGCTTTGCTCAAGCTTAAAATGAATCATACATAGAAGAGAAAGACATCTCACAAAGAACTGTTTAAGAAAGTAAACAAAAGCTCTGCAAAGCTAAAACAAATCCACACATTTAGAAGCTATGTATTGCTCTGCTTCAGTAATATTGAGAAACATCTGTGTTAGTTTGGGTATGTAAATAAGACTTCAAATATTAACTAGTGGTTGTATCTGAAGATTTTACCCCTGTAATAAGAATTATTTTTAGCTTCATGAAAAAGTTTTAGAAAGATCGATGTCACTAGCTATCCAAACAGATGCACACCTAGATCTCAAGAGGACTGACTATGCAGCTTTGAATTAACAGCCCTCTAAAATCAGCTGCCTTTGACATGTGCAATTACCAGCATTGTCCTCATCCAACACAAAGCTTCCTAGCAATTCTGTCCCTCACATGTAGAGGGTACAAAACCCTAAGCAGCAGAAACAAGTTAAGAAAAACACAAAGACAGAAGAATGTTATGACAAATTCTGAAAGCAAAGTGATGGGCCGGTCTGCCAAAACAAACAAAACGGGAAAAATGCATGCCTACTGCTGAGAAGTGTCTGGATACCACAGAAGACGACATACACAACATAAAGAGAACGTAATAAGACACACAGCTGCTGGCTAGCACTACAGGAGAAAGCAGGCTGATATGACTATTTAGCATAAGGGATTAACAAGGATTTTGCTGTTTCTTCTGGGAGGTTGACACTGAATGCTTTCATTTTCACAGTGAGATTTTCAAGACTAGTTTTGCAGACTAAGATTCAGTTGAAGTCCTAACATTTTGATTGTGAATGGGACCTCAAGCAATGAGGTTGAAAACATGCTTGCAGTCTGAGAAAACATACTTTGTCTCAAAACTCTACAGAAGAAGAAGAAAGTAAACTCATAGAGAGGGCTGGCGTTCAGCCCTATCCTGGACACAACCTAGAAGATCTATTTCAGGCTAAAAAGAGTGAAATCTCCTGTTAGCAAATGTTGTTGAGATCTGCAGTGCAATCTCTGTCTGAGGTATGAAATTCCTGATTGTGATTACAACATGAAGGAAATCTTACCTATTGGTGAAAAGTCATCTCATGAGATGACTAGGAGCATAGTGTTCAAAGCCATTTTTCTGATGGCTTTACAAAGCTTTCCTCTGTTTTCAGAGGTTTTAGCTAAACTTTGGTAATACTGCAGATTGCAGACAAAGTTACTAACAGTCAATTAAGAAATAAGCACCTCAGCATAACTGAAAGATGACCAGTAACAGCAGCAGAACTTTAGTTAGTAGTTTTACATGTTTTATAGCTGCTAATTCTGCTAATTACTAGAGGTAATGTTAAAACTCCCTCCTCTCTGAAAAGACAGTTTTCAAGTCCACATTATCAACAATACAAAGTATACATTCAGAAGCATTACTGCTGATTATTCCACATCAGCACATTACATCAATGAAATATCCTGTAGTTAGCCACTTGTTGCATTCAGTGTTTCTGGTAACAACTCCAGAATTGCTTAAAGTTGTCATATTTTTATGACTTAATACTATTCTTCATCCATGGTTAATTTATGTTTTTATATCTAAAAGTATAAGACTTTTTAAACATTTACAGCTTTTTAAGGGCCTTCAAGTATTTCTACATATTTGAATTGTGTCATTAAAAAAGTATTTTCAACGCAAAAGTAAACTATAAATCAGAATACAGTTTGTACTGACTTTGTGCATACCCACAGCATACTCAATAATAAATACTTAAAAAAAACTACTGAAAAGAATGATAACAAAACTAACATCAGAAGGCATTAACAAGTTCCCTGACAACAGTATTGTACAGGCACATGCAGACCATATGCGATAAGAAAGCCTGTCCTTCATTTGCACTAGAGGGTAAAGAAAGCTAAATTTTTCTTGTTCTCAAACAAGTCAGCTTGAAAAATAATTAACAATGAATAAACAGAACATGGAAAAGAGGGTAAATCCTAGATACTCACTGTCTGAAGCATGAAACAGTAAAGCCATATAACAAACAAATGTAGGCCTACTTGGGCAATGGGACATAGATAAGTTAATGCTACTGTGAAATTTTTCTTTCATAAAGTGAATATCAATTGATCATCTTCCACTATTTTTTTTACCAGGGTCACTGCACACTTGAGGCCAGGACACGTAACATAACTTCATCCAGCCTCAGGACTTCCAGAAACAGATTTATCACTTGACAACCAAAAAAAGTCAGAAGGCAAGAGGGAAAACTCCCGCTGTGGTAATCATTTCTTGTTCTCTTAAAAACAATTGAAATTCTTGAAAGAAATTGAAGTAATGAAAATGTTTATTAAGTCCTACCTTTCAGTCACAATCATCTACCATTTTATTAAAAATTAGTAATAAGCTGATCGTTACAATAATATTTCCTTACAGTTTCTTTTGCTGCCGGACCTAAACTTCCTTACTTGCCGTCTCTCTCTACTGCTTAACACATACATTGAATCATAAGGATGACTGTGGAGGGCACTGGATTGCTAGAAGGAAGGCAAATATTTCATGTTAGGGATATTTAGAATTCACTTTAGAATATTCCCATAATATCCTTTGTCAGCTACTGATGTCATGGCAGTGGCAAGATCACCAACATAGATTGGCTGCTGTTCTTTGAAGGTATCTCCTCTGCCCAGTGCAATCCAAACATTAAATTCTGTGCGTTATTTTATTTGTGATCTATGCTACTAGTTGAAAACGTATTTGTCCTTGAAGGAACCAAGTTTTATTTATGTCTAGAAGACAGGTCCAAAATCTTCACCAGAAAAGTCTACATATAAAGTAGTCCAAACATACTGGAATACTTTTTCTAATAGTTTTTATTTCCATTTAGCTACTTCTTTTATTTTTTTAACAAATCTGATTCTCCCTGAAATCATCTCAGTTTTATCCCTAATTTCACGTTATACAGTAGCAGATGTTTAATGTCACTAATTTTTAAAACATTTTCTTCAATAAAATGGATTAGTTTCACTTCTATACTTTAAAGAAATGTTGAGAGCTTTTATCTAAAGCTCTCAATCATATTCCTTTGCATTGGGGGTGCAATTTGTAATTTCTCTCACCTGTTTTGCAGCGTGTTATCTGAGAATATGACTGGATTCCTTCTTTGATTAAAGGAAACTCAAAAATGCACACCAGGAAAGAATTTAGTGCATTTTGACAGAAATGATCATTCAGTTCACAGTACTTGACTATAACTAGTCCAAAGTAAAAATAATCAAAATTAAAACAAAAAAATGCCACTCCTCCCCAAAACATTTGAAAGTGGATGTCAGATGCTGAGAACTATTTCATAGACCAGATCCATTCTTGTGTGTTCACACTGTTTGCTAATATACAGACAATCAATCACAAAGTTGCAACTGTGAACATTCAAGAAGTGGCAAGTGGATAAACGCAAGGAGTGAAACGTACACACAGGTCAGACGTATTAACCTTTTCAGGTACCTCATTAAATATAAATATGAAACACAAAAACCTTGCCACCTATCAAAAGAAATTTTACATGAACTCATATGGGTATTTTTGCAGAAAGATTTCTTAGAAGATTGCCTAAGAAAATCAGGTTTTAATATGAAACACACTGAAGGATCTTTTTAAAAAAAAAATTAAGAAAATCAGAGACATGTTATCCGACAGGTAGGCAAACTGAAACTTGATTCAACTCTCAATACCTAACTTGAAACTGTGAAGTGTTAAGTACTGTAGAAAACTTACTTCAGGTACCTTTACAATAGTTCTGGTACCTATGGAACTTACTGAATGCATAGTGATTCGATCTTCTCTTCAGAGAGAATACTATTTGTATTCTGCTTGTATCACATTGGAAATATCCTCTACGGGTTGGTACAACTGAAACAGTAGATCAATAAGCATACAAAACATTTTTCCTCTTTCATTGTACTGTTTTGACATTAAATATTTAAATTAATTCTAGAAATTGGTTTGAAAGTCTAAGTTGTGTGAACCTAGAGCTTAGTATTACGATAGATGAGTCAAATAGCAATTAATCAAACAAGCTTGCATGTAAACTTACTGTCATTTTCTAAGAGGTGAGGAGTTTCTAGGTACTGAAGAGATGAAGGTTGAACTGAAAATTCATTAAAGTTTACAATTAAAGACATAAAGCTTGATCATACCTTCAAATACTATGCAGACATGTATTTTCTGAATTCTGCACAACACACTGTTTGCAGAGGAACAACAAGTGATTTAACAATGCAAACAATGATCTGTCTCGAGGCATCATTCAGCCAAAACCTTATGGCAGTAAAAAGAAGAAATGTAGTATCAATTATAATTTTGCTTCAGAAGTTCAAAAAGACAAACCGTAATCCCTGTCTTCAAGGAAACATTATATTAACATTTATATATTTACTCACACTTAGCATTCATGGCTTAAATACAAAAGTTCAGTATAAGATTTCCTTCAGATCCTCTTCTCCCTCCCACTAATGACCTACAAGCTGACCTACATTCTGAGCTTTGAGAAGATATCACTCAAAAATTACAAGACCTCAGGCAACCAAAGCCTTGATGGACTGAAACTAAGGAATAAGTTTCAAAATACTTACTTTCACTAGTGAAATTCAGACTCCAGTGAAATCAAAGAGAGTTTCATGCCCTACTAATGGGCACCTGTCTACAGAGGAATCACAATCTCGTTTACACCAATGCAGGAGATCAACTGACACTATAGACAAGGATGTGTAACGTGCCCAAATCTTCTCCTATCATTCTCTCTGAACATCTCATATCCCCTCAGCTTTCCTAAGGCCTTGGGAACTGAGAGTTACATACAGTCATCAAAGAAAAATGCACCATGACAAAAGACTAAGAGGCTTTATTCTTTTGGGAAACATTCTACACAAATCAGGAAACCCAACATGAGACTTCAAGAGGATTCTGTTTGGCCAGTTTTCTCTCTATTTTAGTCTCCAGTAGACTAAAATTCCAATTTCAGAAGAAAAAGAAAAAGCTTCACACAGCTCCTGAACATAGCCATATATTAACTGAGTATTTCCCTGGAAAATATTCGTGCTCAGCTAGCACAAATAAATACCTGAGGTAGAGAGCCAGAGCATACCTAACCACCTCAGAAAGTTGTGCTTTTAGAAGTAAGCAAGCAGCCAAGTAGGGAAGAACCAGCCCTTTTGTGAGATGCAAAGGACTCTTGATACTCTTCAGTATCATTCCCAATAGTTTTACTCTATCCTTCCCAAACTACAGCAGTCACCATGTCTGGTATTTGGAAAATTTTGTAACTGGTGAAATTCAATTGGTTTATTCTGAGAAGCAGTGAAGAAAACAGATTTAATAATGTTCAGTATAACATGGACTTCCTAAACATGGATTTTGTCAAGCTTTCAAAGGATTATATTTATTTAGGTACATAGGAAATGAAATGTGACAATGTAAAGTACTGTTCTAGTGCAACACAATCAAATGGAAAACTAATATTGCTAAGACAACTGCTCATATAACTTGGCTTTTTGTAATCTTTCTTTAGGATCCCTTTTACTTAGCATTACCTCCAAAGAAGAGACATCAGTGACGTTTACCTGAGGTCACTGAAGTGAATACCAATAAACCCAATAACCATTTCTTAACTCCTGCTTCTTTTCTCCATGCTGCCACAGTACAACTTCTAATGTCAAATCTCAAAACAATTATAAAAACCCCTATTTTATATTTTATTCCATATGTCTATTGTTTTCTCTCATGACTTAGACTAAATTTGCAGGGTAAAAGGAGCGTCTTGCAGACAACTTCTCTCTCTCTGTCTAACTATTGTGCTGGCAAGCAATTTCCATATTCCCATTCATCTGCTCTTTCTCAGAGAAGAGCAGTGCAAATGATGGCAACAGGAACTTGCTGTTGCCTGCCCAAAATAAATTAGCCATAAGAGTGAACCAGTACAGTTCTGAGATCCTCAAATCATAATAAACATTCCCCTTACCTTCACTTTCCTCCTCAAATAAGCCCATGATCAAAATCACCAGCACCTCGCAGCAGTTGCCTGGTTCACAAACTATGGTGAATACAGTGTCCTACATTTTCTTTTCCTGTTCCCAAATATCAGTGGCAAAAAGGAAAAGGCAGTAGGGTAAGCATCCTGGCAGAGCAGCTAGGAGGACAGTATCAAATGGGCTCTTGCCAAGAACTCAGTTGGTATCCTTAACCAGGAAATGTCAAAGGGTAGCAAAACACAAAGTTTAAAACCAAACTGTTAATTCAAATAGTAAAGAGATAATGTACCTAACTGTGGTTTGGATTGAAAAGAGATCACCTCTATCCTAAGATAAGAGAGTCATGAGCCATTGTAACCCATCACCTGAGTATGTGCCAATTAAGAGTCCAAGATCTGTAAGTAATTTTTTCATTTACATATGCTTTTGTTGTTTTTACACTTCATACAGCTCTTTGATTTATTGCTTCAGTAAGGCCTGTTCACTCATGTGTGCTGAAAATGCCTTAATGCTCTGTGAATCACAGATAGCACACAGCTCTACACCTTATTTGGTGTAATAGGAGGGAAATTACTTGAATAGAATGCAAAAAAAAAAAAAAAGAAGCTGTTTTGTTGTAAGTACAGACATTTATCTGTTATTAGTCATTAGTCGAAACTGATAATGATGGGCAGTCAAGCATAGTGTTTCTCATCTTTGTTTTCAATGACGATGAAGTGCTGCCTCCTGCCAAACAGTACCTCAAAATGGAGAAAAGTACTTAAACTTGCTTCATATGAGCAACTGGGTGAATGCCAATTTTTTACATGAACAGTCATAAGCATGTCCCTGCACAGCAGGATGTGATCAAACTATTCAAAGCTGTAAAACCAGGTTTTCTTGCCAGTTATGTTATTGCTTCAAGATTAGTGTATTATAGATGATACTTTACCAGCCATGAAACCACTGTTCTTCCTTAACAACAATTCTGCACCTTTAATATTTAAAACTCTATATAGAAGTTTTAACTGTTACATTGGGAACTGACTGTTCCAAATTAAAGAAAGAAACAAACAAACAACAAACAAACTCAAACATTAACACAATTAAAGTTAGGACTGAAAAAACATCAGACACATAATCTCCTGAATTATAAAGACATCATTTAGTATTAAAAAACCACTTCCTTCAAGCTGTACCAATTAATAGGTCCCCTTTCTTCTCTACACCAGAAGAAAAGTAATAGTAATGACTTACTCAAGTCCTCAGCCTCAGCTGCCAACCTTGTAATCATATTAACATTCCTGTCCGTAAGGTGTGATGTGGTTAATAGGTGATTGTTGGTTTGAGACATTGCACTGTATTGCCTCCTGCTGGAAACCACCTCTTTTTTTAATGAAGATAACACAATGTGACCATGTCATATGCAGTCTTTACTAAATGTCTGTCATTAATTGGATTACTCAAGCAAGAAAGTTTTTTAAAGAAAGGCAGAACTGGAGTACAACTAACTGGACAAATAAGGTTTTTCCTTGAATGGGTTAAGAAAAAATATGAACATTACAGGCAAGGAACTGATGTTTTATTTCTCATGACAGTCAGCACCTTTCTCCATTTTCCTTTCAGAGGATCAGTCAGAAAACAGACTCAAGCTCCCCATTATAACACAATATCTGTTCACTAACAAACATATCTTAGCAAATATAACCAAACAGTTGAGTTTGTTTTTTTAAGGGGGTTGGTACTGGAGAAGATGGATGTCAATGTTTAGCCACGCTTTAGTTGTTTGTTTTTTATTCACTTGAAAATACATACTAAAAGTAGTATCAAATATTTGAGTTTATACCATTTTATTTGTTTTCACACACACAAAAAGTAGTTTGCATATTTGCTCAGCAATCTCGTGAATGATCTAAGATTACATACACATACACAGCTCAATACAGTGATAGAAGTGCCTCTATCTGCTTCCTAGTAAGAAGTAACATTCATGTGTGAAATCTCAAAAAAATATGCAAAAGCCCTTGGGTGTCAAAGCTCAAAAAACACTTCCATGACCTTTCATAAGACATAAGCAGTGCTCTTCATTTTCTTGAAGAATAAAAAACCATTGAAGTATAATTCAAATAGAAGAATCACAACTAGCTAACCATTGTCAATATGCTGTAATAGCAGTCCAATTAAATGCAACTGAATAGTATAACCACTATTGTATTTCAAAGACTAGTTGAAAGTAATCTGCATTTACTTGGTCATAGGAAACACAGTTTACAGAATGTCCATTCTCTACAAATGTAACCTATTCCTTACTTGAAATCAAAGCAATGTGTTCCAGCTGGGAAGGCTTTTGTGTTACTGTTTTTTACTGAGAAAAAAATCAGAAATCCTACAAGTAAAACCCCAAAAGCTAGATACTACTTATATTCACTGTGCTAAACCATCAAATGCCAGCCTATTGTGAAGAAAACCATAAAGAAGGATAACATACGCAGATCTAGTAAACATAGTCTGTTCAAACCCTTATTATCATAAGGTATATGGAATTGTTTATGGTGGTCACTCAAATTACATTGTTGTCTCCAGTACTGCACAGTAGCAAGCAGCAACAGAGCAACATAGTGTTCACACATGTCAGGGAGCATTTAACTTCCATTGCCTAGTGACCTCTGAACTTTTAAAGGATAGGTACAGCATACCAAGGGTTTACTCTACTTCTGCTTTGTCTAAGCCTGTTCTCATCAATCCCCCCCTCATATTTGATGTCACTTCCACCAAAAAGAAAAAGATGTTAACTTGCAGTTGTTAGGAATGCCTGAGGCGATGTCAGATCTAACTTTCAATAATTTCCGTTTGTTATGCTAAGCATATACATCCCCTGAATTATATCTAGTCCCTTTGTGGTCTAATGTACGAATCCCTCTCCTATTGTTCTTTCTGTTATCAGTGCAATAACTACTACTACTGCAATGTTAACAAAAGACTACTAATAATTCAAGTACGGTATGAATTCCCAAGGAATCATGAAGTGAGAAATGCAGGTTGATATGGTAGCTTCAATTCCAAGGACCTATTTTCTAGATTGAAGAGTTACAGCCCTAAAAGCCTCACACATGTGAAGACACATGACCAATAAAGTTCTATTAATAATAATTAATTTAAAACAATGGTACTATTAATTGCAAATAGTATCACAGTAGTACAGCTTAATATCAAATATTTAAAACTTTATGTGGTGGGGATTTATTACTTTATTAACTTATTTTTTCAGCTGCACTATGTACTGCATTACCTATGTAAAGCATTACCTATGCTTTTAGCTGACACACCTGAAGACGTCTTTGCTAGTTGTGGCACTTGAGCCATTAGTGTTTATTATCTTAATCAATTTAAAAGTTGATTACTTGGAAAAGATTACTCCTTAAACAGGCAGTTTAAAAATCAGCACAATTAAAATGTATATTTGAATACTCTACAATGCCATTCTTCTGACAGTCATAAAAGTCTCATGGTCTAAGTATGCCTGAACATCTACAAACAAGCAACGAAAATAAAAATATCAAAAGATGCTTCTCTTTTGCTGAAAGCTCTTATCTTACAAGCTGTTCACTTTTCAAATGCCCTGTGCAAACACAAAAAAATATAAACTTTTTCCAGGACTGTTTAATGTTTCCCAGTAACTTATGCTGCTCATCATTATTATAAAAGCAAACGCAAGTAGACTGAAAAAGTGAAGTTCTACCACTCACATCTTCCAACATTAATATCCCTTGCAGTGCACACTGGATTGACACACAAAACATTTGGAGCACCAGCCAGATGGGGCTCTCAAGGTTAAAGAAGGAGAGATTGCAAACAGAATTGCAAAAAAGTGAAAACTACAGGATGTGTAGAAGAGATTCTTAGCAGAAAACTTAATACAAAATAAATTCAATCAAGATTATCTATACCATTCAAGATCACAAACTCAACTTTAAATCCAATAGAAATTAGTTAGTGGTCTAACTTTGGTAACTCACTAATTTAAAAATTTTAATTTTCATTATTGGAAGAATCAGATGGAATTTCTTGCCTGGAACAAATACATAGTTTCACCCAGTCTAAAACTGTGTGTTTTCCCAGGAGACGTATCCTTTACTTGGACTCATCCTTCCTATAGCCTGCTCCTATTGAGATAAATCTAGGTTAAAATCCAGGAAAGAAAATTGCGAGGAAACAAAAAACAACAGAAAAACTCTTCAATGAGATGGAAAAAGAGAAGAGATTGTCTTCATAGTGAAGCTAATGAAGACAAAGTTCTGTGAGGACATGAAATTGCAAGGAATGAGTCATCTGAGTAGAAAAAGCACCTCAGGTTCTTTCAAGTCATGTAACAGAAGCATAGGACTTTGAGGGTCAAAGACTGTATGCTGATTTTTGTCTCCAACAAAGGGAGGAAATGCTTGAATTGTAGCATGTGGTACTACTATCTTTCTTTTAATCTATGTTTCTGACACGTAGACCTTTTACAAATCCTCGAGTCTCGGTTAACTGTCGTCCAATGTATTATACCAATACAGAATACTGCAAAACTAAGCCCTTAATAGCTTTATAGATCGGTCAATATACTGAAAACTATTTTGCTTTAAAAAAGGAGACAGATAGTGACTGGGTGTAACAAACACAAAAAAAACTTTTCCCGTGAAATGTTTTGGTGCCATTTTATTGGGCATTACCACCATGAAGAAACAATTGATCATTAATCAGCCATTTACTACAAGGAATCTCTTGAGATTTTCAACAGAGAAAAGTAAATTAAATAATTTTCTTCCCCAAAAGTAAAGAAAAAAAAAGAAAAATAAAAGGATAAAAATAAATTTGGTATTGAGTTATTATATGCTGTAGAGACTTACTTGAGACAAAGCAGCATCCCGTTGTTCTATTACCGCATTCATTTCCTCAGCTATTATTTTCTTTTTACGTTCTTTGGTCCTGTGTATTCGATTCAGAATTATAGCTCCATTCTTCAGTATATCTATCCCTGTGTCTGCATTGTTTATTCTGTTCAGTAATTCCTGTAATGTCTACCAACAGCATTATATGTTAGTCAGACATGAAGTTTTAATATATTTTATTTAATATAGGGTTTTAATTAATAGGCACATGTGAATTGTAAATTGACTGAGTGAAGTTATTGAATTTTCATACTGCAGCAAAGATGTACATTATTAGTGTGTCAATTCTTCTTTTTCCCACATCTTAGTTCTTGAAACCCACTCAATTGAACTTAAGCCTCTAAGATATAAGACTGACATCAAGAAATCTCCTCAGAGAATGGCTTACCATGTCATTTTCTTCAGGGTTAATATTTTCTAGCCTAGAAAAAAGGGACACAGAAAGCCTGATCAGTAGCATTTCCTTAGTGCAGCAAAATGAGTTCGCTTTTTAAATCTTTAGAACCTCAAGTAATTTCATTCTACTAGTCTTTAGAGTCAACCATGACACTGAACATATTAAAGTGCCACCTGCTCGACTCCATCTTTCAATAATGCTCCATATCTTCAGCACTGACTTCAGACTGTTAAGTTATTAATGTTTACTGCTATATATGACTACAAGGATCAATTGTTCATATGTGCTTAGATGAAGAAAGTTCCCCAGTGATAGAAATGACTGATGCTCTTATTTTATTTATTTCTGGGCTTACAACTTTTACCTGACATTGTATTTTTGTTATTTTTACTGCACCCCACATGAAACAGGACAGGATTTTTGTGTATAATTTTTTTTCATTTTAAAGTAATTATTTTTCCACCTTTATTTTCCAAAATGAGGAAAGAAACCTAGTTTCCTTAAAAATATTTTTTTATTTTATATCTTGCATAAAATGGCAAGGTAAGAAAATTCTCTGCAAGGCTCTTATTTAAATCTGGAACGACCTCCCCCTGCACTTTCCTCCCTTTCTATTTCAACAGAACATATATTGACCTGTCAAATACAAAGATGATACAAGGAATTCATTCATACAGCATTGAACATACCCTCTGCAAAAGCAGTGAGTGATAGCACAAAACTCTAATAATTGGGACAGTGTCACTAAAACTGGGAAATAAACTCCTTAACACCAATGTAGCATTAAGAAGCAGGCATTCCTTTATTGAAGAGCTGGGTGCATGGGAAATTGCTCCATCTTGCAAGTGAGGATAGGGATCTAGGGTAAGGGAAACATAATAAATCTCTAAATTCTGGTATCAATAGTATGCATTTTATTTCACCTAAGGTTAGTTATATGGACAGCATATTATTTAAAAGACGTATGTGTATTTTAAAATGGAAGAGGCCTATTTTCCGGAAAAAATAGCATATTAAATATACTTTACCACTCCATTGCTCCTTATTTAACAGTGTCTTCTACTAAAAGTAGGTCTGTCACTAGCATATGGTATTTTAAAAGACAGATACACTATCATTAAGCATCTGCTAAGCAGCAAGACACACTTTTTCATCACTGCTGTAACAGGTCCTGCTCTATACTACCAGAGTACAACAGCTGGTATATTTATACAGGTCCCACAAGCGATATCTGCTCTAACATATACAGTCAGCATCAGAACTAACCAAAATGAAGTAAAAGCTAACCTTTGCTGGGTTTGACTTGTATTCATAAGTAACACAAATAATAAAATAACGAACATATTATGAGTTCAAATTCTCAGAATTGGCTCCTTGACTTGGTGAGTTCCTACTTTAGGTTTTTATGTTGCTTTGAGTGCTACTTCTTGTGGGATTTAAAAGTGGAACTCCATCTAGTTTGTATTCACAATGAAAAGAACAGTGTTTGTCAAAGAAAATTGGTGGGACTGACCTGGCTTCTCCAGAGGACTTCTACCCTACAAAATGTGTGAGTTAACAAAATCACCCAGACAGACAACAGGGTAGCTAAGCAAAACTTCTTAGGGAGAGAAAGGGATGGGAAAAAGAACAGGAACGTAAGTGTAGTAACTCAGCATACTACTGACACAAGGGATCTGTTTGGAGGTACAATCTGCAGCTACAACTCCTTAGGTGACAGTACTTTTTAAAAAGCAGTATCCAGATCTGTGTACTTGCCTCGCTGTCTCTCCCTGTGCTGTGCATAGGCAATGTGACCCTTAGATCTCTCGTGACTTTAAACAGCAGTAACCAAGGATTCCTCTTCCCCCCATTTCTACACACATTCTGCTAACATAATCCCTATGGCCAACAGGACTGAAAGAATTTTGGTTGTTACAGTCAAATAACAACAACAGAATTGCTCCAGCTGCTCATTTAAAGAAAGCATTAGAGTGTTTGTTAAAGGTTGGCAGCCTGTTCAATATTGTCCTCTTGTAAAGATCTCTGATTGGAGTAAGTCCAAAGCAGATGGAAGGAGTGACCTGTGCTCTAAAATATGATGAGTGTGGCACAAGTTGCAAACGCTCTTTAAAAAAATCAAAAATTCTATGTGCTCCATGTCTGAGACAGAGACTTTGAACTTTTTATCAATCAACATCAGGGACAAAATATTAAGGGTGATAGTTGGAGAAGTTCTAAGATTCCAGAAGAAACTCCAAAATTAAATAAAATAAACTTAGTCCCTCATGGCTTATCCCATCATCTCTGCTCCTTCCAAAGGATTAGTGGAGTGGTGAGGTGAAGTGAAAAAAAAAAATTCATTCTGCCATAGTAATAAACTATTTAGAATAAAGACAATCAGAAAAGTAATTTCCTCATTGGGTTGACTCTGATTCTGAGAATGCAGCAGCATCTCAATTTGACTTTTCTGAATCACAGTACTGGCTTGCTCATCCCATTGCAAAATGCCAGATATACAGGCAAATACAGAAATGCATGTTACTTCATGACCTTCCTTCCTTCAGACCTCTGTTGTGTTTATATGACACATAAAACTGTGTAGTATTAATTATACTCGTAGTGACTTACAAAATGCTCTTATACTAAAGAGAAGAAAAATTCACATACTTTTACTATCACCCACAACATTTGTAGAAATTTTGCTAAAGAAAATGGCTAGCGAGCTTAACGGCTTGATTGATTTCCTATACATTGCAACTTCTGACTGACATTCTGGTACTCCATGTCAAAAGATCACTATAAAATGTCACATTTGTCTTATTTATCCATGAATAAATCAATACCAAAGCTTTTGATTATATTTTTAATTTTTTGATCAAAATTATTCATCTTGCTCTCAGTCTCCAGAGGAAAATATGGTCATACAGAATGGCTAGCAAATTAAAGAACTGCAAGGTAAGACTAGCACTAGGCTGGTATTTCATCACGGAGAAGTTTGTGCAAAGTTTTCCTATATAACTACTGTTGAGTGGCTTATGATAATCACAGACTGACACAGCCTTTTTGTACAAAGTGGGAAATGTGTACTTACTCTTTGAGAGACTCTTCTAAACGCTGGACTCGTAGAAATGCTTCATCTCTCTCTTCATTGGCCAACCTAAGCCTTGCCATGACAGCCTCATCACGTTCCCGTTGAGCTGAATAAACTTCTTCCACCAGAGCTGCAAAAGTAACCACCGTGTTTAACAAACAAGTTTGACAGGGAAATACACTATCAGATGCACTTACATGTGCCTTTGCCAGCATCTAAAAATCAATATTTCTCCACTGACCCTGGATTACTCTGGATAAGGTCTGTATTACTCCTCAGACACAACACTAACTTGCTGTTGACTGCTAATATGAATACTTTACAGAATGAAATTAAGCTATGTGTTTTCAAATTCACCCATGTATAACCAAACAGGCCAAGGAAGTTAATTGCTTTGCCTTCTGAATACTTGCTTAATGGAAAGGTAATTCTTAAAGCCCAGAATCATATGAGACAGTAGTAGGTTTGCTCTAAGACACAGAGTTAAAAGTAATGATGCATTAAAACCATGTCTACCATCACACAGTTTCCCATCAGGGTGGCACATTGAAATGAAATATTAAAAATTCTAATTTTCATAGTCTGTCTCTGGTATCACAAGAGTGGCACAGCTGGCATCTTTCCTTCTCTGCCAAGTCTTTACTTTATTGTGTAATATACAGTTATATTATCTGTTCCAGCATACTTGGACCTTGGAGCATTAGGTGCCAATAAACTAAGATTTACTGTCTATCCTTGGGAACAAACTAACACCTTGAAGTCATTCCTCATCCCGAGCTTACATTTTCTCCCTGCCTCTCCCCTGTCAATACATCTAACACCATCTCTGGCACACTGCCAAAATCCTTACCTCAATCTTACCGCCACTAAAATCTTTATTCATACTTTCATCATTTTCCTTTGCAATACTGCAGATCAGTAAAAATGTCTAGGGACTTTCAGAATGCCATAGTGAGACTGCTGTCACTCCCAGACAGAGGACTGTATCCTCTCTGATTGCCATAGGCATCTCAAAAAAACTCAACTGAGGTCTGTAGGTTCCAGAATTTTCCATGACCCACTTCTAGTCTGCCAAAGTGGCATTTAGTTACAGTCTCCTAACACTATATCACAATCTCTTTCAAATTTTGACATCTATTTCTCAAGAACCTTCTGTATGAAGCCACTGCTGCCAGGCTACTTTACCACCTTCATAACTTTGCTGCTCTCTGAACCACCACTTAAGTCATTAAGATCTCCAAGAAAGGTATCTTCACTCTCCACTTTAGTCTAGATATTTTAACCCTCCATTCTACCTCAGTTGACATTAACTCTGCTGACATTCTGTGTAAGTTTAATTTTACTTCACATTTGTACATTATTGTACAAAAACTTAGTGCAACGTAAAAAAAACCCACTTGTAGGAACATAGTACGACATTTTTGTAGCAGCTATATTGCTAGCACAAAATACAGTTTATCAGTGCCAGTAACACATCTCAAACTCCTCAGACAACTAAATACAAAAAGTGTATGGTCCATACATGGTTCTGCATGGTCCATAAACAACTCAACCAGGGATGTAAGATGAACAAGAAGACTAACAGAAAACGAGTCCAGAAACATGAATTAGAAAGATGTTCAAGGCAGGAAAGCAATCCTCTTGCCTTTAAGATGAGGAGAATAGTATTTCTACTTTCCCCAGGAGGGAGGAATAAGGAAGCATGTTTTTCAAAAATGTTGCATGGTAACTGTAGACTGGACAAAAGACAACAGGGAAAGGCTAACTATTACTTCTGGAAGTGCAGTCCCTTCTCTAACAAAAACCTGCAGAGGAGCTGTGAGCCTTGACATCAGGCCAGAGCTGTTAACAAGTCACATTCCAAAAAATAAAAATAAAAATAATGAAGCATCAGAAGTACAAATCTTGAAATGTATACAACATTTATCAAACATTGATTTAATTCTCCTCTACTTGAGTATTTACTTGTTCCACAAGAGTAGTGACTTTTTCTTGAAGATCAGTTTCCCTAGTTTGTAACAAGAAAGCTTTGCTTAATGTGGAATGGAAAATTGCATATACACGGATTGGCAGTCAGTTTGCAGCACTTGCAAAGGATAAGTCCGACATCTGCAAAGGTAGGTGGCTCATTAAGAATGTGAACACATATGAGGTGGGCTCATACATGAGCGTTTCTGCTCACCAGATTTCCATTTTGGTTGCTGAGATCTGTGATGGCGGGGAAACTAGTGCCTCAGCATGGACTGCCTGGGTAAACTACAGTGCAACTGCTATGCCCTGTTTGGGTCTGGAATACACAAGCAGTTATTCTGTACAGTAATTATTAACTATCTATATCTTAATATATTTGTGTACTGTAGTTTTTCCAATAAATTATGTCAGTTTATCTAGCATCATGACAGAGACTCTGAACAGAGAAATCTTTCCATAATGCTGCAAGTGGAAACATTATGTAATTTCCATACTGAAAACATTGCTGGAATGAATAGAAATCTGTCTAAAATAACTGAAGATTTGGCACTTATTACTGTTCTAGGGTTAATTACTTTCTGGATTAGTTAACTTCTTTTTGGTCTCTTTTTCAGGGCATCTATTCTTCTGTCAGACCTAATAACATCCCCCTCTCAGCATGGAAAACCACAATTTGCTGACTGCTACAAGGGATCTTGAACATACAAGTGCACTTCAGAAGGCCTGTGTTTTGGTATATCTAATTCCCTCTCTGCAAAACTACAACCATTCACAAGAATGACTATATAAGCTTTTAAAAAACAGATTATTGCTCATTTGTCCTTAAACCAAAGTAATATATAATGAACATTATTAAAACATTCAGAAAAAGATATTTTTTTAAAGTTACTTAACCATTCTGCTTATCTCAAATCTTACCATCCCTGATAGCAGCCCAGAGGCTAATTGCCTTGAACAATGAACCCTTCCCCCACCAAAGGTCCATTACAAAATACTGTCTTTTAAGTACTGGCAATGCAAAAATGACTTTAATTGAACAACTCTATTTTTATTATTTTTTTATCCTTCCACTAAATGAAGGCATTAGAATAAATATCCTAATGACCAGATGCAACAACTGCATTTAAAAATATATTTATAGTACATATAAGTGTTTGGCTTTGACTTGTATTTCATAGAAACATAGAATCATTTTGGTTGGAAAAGAACGTCAAAATCATCGAGTCCAACCACTAACCTCACACTGCTAAGCCCATCACCAAACCATGTCCCTCAGCACCTCATCTACATGGCTTTTAAATATCTCCAAGGATGGTGACTCCATCACCTCCATGGGCAGCCTGTGCCAGTGTTTAATAATCCTCTCAGGGAAGTTCTTCCTAACGTCCAATCTAAACCTCCCCTGGCATAACCTGAGGCCATCTTCTCTTGTCCTGCCACTCCTAACTAACCCTGGAAGAAAAGATCGACTACCACCTCGCTACAACCTCCTTTCAGACAGATGTATAGAGGGATCGTGTCTCCACTCAGCTCTCTCCAGACTAAACAAACTCAATTCCTTTGGCCACTCCTCATAAAACTTGTGCTCTAGACCCTTCACCAGCTTTGATGCCCATCTCTAGGACCTCAATATCTTTCTTCGAGTGAGGCTCAAGGAAGGCTAAAGCCCTCTTGGAATTGAATATGGCAATATGTAAAGGAGAAGAAGGGCTTCTTCAAGTACACTTGCAGCAAAAAAAAGACAAGGGAGAACATGAGCCTTTTGCTGAATGAAGTGGGTGCCCTGGTGATGAAGGATACTGAGAAGGCAGAACTACTGAGCGCCTTCATTGCTTTGGTCTTTACAGCTAAGGCTGGCCCTTGGGAAGCCCATTCCCTAGGGGATAGAGAGACAGACTGGAGAAAGAAGGACCTTCCCTTGGTTGAGGAGGATTGGGTTAGGGGTCTACTAAGCAAGCTGGACACCCACAAATCCATGGATCCTGATGCAATGCACCTACAAGGGCTGAGGGGTTTGAGTGATGTTATTGCTAAGTCTCTCTCCATCATTTTTTAACAATTGTGGAGCACAGGTGAGGTGTCTGAGGACTGAAGAAAGGCCAGTGTCACTCCAGTTCTGAAAAAAGGCAAGAAGAAGGGCCCTCAGTCAGCCTCACCTCCATTCCTGGAAAGGTGATGAAACAGCCAATCCTGGATGTCATCTATAAACACATGAAGGAAAAGATGGTTATCAGGAGGACTCTACATGGATTCAGCAAGAGGAAATCCCATTTGACCAACCTGATAGCTTTCTATGAGGGCACAACTGGCTGGGTAGATGAGAGGAGAGCAGCCAATGTCAACTACCTTGACTTCAGCAAGGCTTTTGACACTGTCTCCCATAATATCCTTATCAGAAAGCTCAGACAGTGTGGCTTGGAGAGTGGATGGTGAGGTGGATTGAGACCTGTCTGAGTGACAGAATCCAGAGGGTGGTGGCACAGAATCAAGTTGGAGGCCTGTGGCCAGTGGGCTTCCACGAGGGTTGGATCTGGGGTCAGTCTTATTCAACATCTTCATCAACAACCTGGATGAGGGGACAGAGTGTACCCTCAGCAAGCTGGCTGATGACACCAAACTGGGAGGACTGGCTGATTCCCCAGAAGGCTGTGCTGTCATTCAGTGGGATCTTGACCAGCTTGAGAGCTGGGCAGAGGCGAAGCTCATGAGGTTCAACATGGGCAAGTACAGAGTCCTGCACCACTACAGACTGTGGTTTGACCTGCTGGAGAGCAGCTCTGCAGAGAGATATATGGGAGATCTGGTAGACAACAAACTAAGCATAAGGCAGCAATGTGCCTTCATGGCCAAGAAGGTCAATGGCATTCTGGGATGCATTAAGAAAAATGTGTCCAGTAGATCAAGGAGCATTCTCCTCCCCATCTACCCTGCCCTAGTAAGGCCACATCTGGAGTCCTGTGTCCAGTTCTGGGCTTCCCAGTTCACAAGAGATAGGGAACTTTTGGAGAGAGTCCAGTGGAGGCCTACCAAGATGATCAGGGGACTGGAATATCTTTTTTATGAGGAACAGCTGTGAGACTTGGGGCTGTTCAGCCTGGAGAAGGGAAAACTGAGGGAGAGAACTTTATCAATGCTTATAAATCCTTAAATGGATGTCAAGAGGATGGAGTGAGCCTCTTTTTCTGCAGTGCCCAGGTACAGGACAAGAGGTAATGGACACAAGCTGGATCACAGGAAGTTCCACTTGAACATAAGGAAAAACTTCTGTATTGTGAGGGTGACAGAGCATTGGAACAGACTGTCCAGAGAGGTTGTGCAGTCTCCTCTAGAGGTTTTCAAAACCCGCCTGGATGCATTCCTGTGTGACCTAATCTAGATGATCCTGCTTCAGCAGGATGGTTGGACTAGATGATCTCTGGAAGTCCCTTCCAACCCTTACCATGCCTGCACAGTAATCTAAATTTTAAAAAAGTTAAAAAAAGGATAAAAAAATTAGTTACATGGCATTCAACACCACGTAGTTAGTAATACTGATATTGATCACAAAAATTACTTAATTAAAAAATACTTTAAAGTCCTCATCTAACTCATTTTAATGGTCTACAGAAGGCTAACTCACCTGATTCCTTTACCAGCCCAAGCTTTCGATGAATTTACATTAGATATTTCGGTTATTCCTTTTTTTAATACTACATGGAGTATTACAATGGTCACTCAGTTGCAGGTAGTCCAAAGTATGATATTAACAATAATGTTCACCATTCAGATTGAGCTATGGATGAGCCTCAAGTAAAAGTTTAGACCATAAACATCACTGGATTCTTCAAATAAGTCACTGAAATACATACACTTTTGGGTTGCAATGCAGCAGCAAACCGAAATATTTTGTGTCATATTTAGGAAAGTATGTGAAGTATAAGCTGTCCAACAAAAAGCCTATGACAGAGAGCGACATTAAAACGTTTGATATTAAAAAGCATAAAGATGATCATTCCTATGCTTCTTGAAAGTGCCAGGTAAAAATTAATTGGGAGTAAGAAGTCAGGCTCCTGAATCCCATTCAAGATATTGCACATCCAGCAAAATACTAGTTCCCGTACTGGAACACTGACTTGATGCTTGATCCAATGAAAAGCTACTTAGTCACCGACTGCTCTGGTCGACACCATGAGGTTTTTCTTGGAGACTTTCCAACAGCACACCAACCAACCCCATCCTGTTTATCTTGAGGCCTGACCAACAAGAAACACAAATTCTTATAGAACTCATGTTTCAAGCAAGAAAATGACACACATAAAATGAAGTATGAATAGTCAATTATTAAGCTAAAATGAATTGTGTCATTTACTAATTCATACACATATAATGACATTCAAGAACTAAAATATTCAAATCCCATAGTGCTAAATTAAGAAAAAAGGATTCTTTTTCAATGCTTGCAAACATTGTAATATATACAAACATGACGTTACTGTTTAGTTTCATAAACTTTATTTGCTTTGGAATAATTTAATAACATCTTTCCCCTTGTAACTAAAACCCCTGCATACTCTAAAAGAGCTCTTTATTTTAAAGGAATCATCATGCTAAACTCATCAATTCTAAAACATTTTTAGTTTTTAGTAAAGAAAACAATTGTAAACAGAGAGCTTTTGTAAGGTAGATAGCTATTACAAAGTTCACTTAGAAAATCAATATAGCATTTTAGCTGGAATTTGCTCATTAAACACCCACAGCTCTAATGCAAATTATGATGGAATGAATAAAGCAAATACATATGCTTCTTTCTTTTTATTAAATGTAAAATCTACTGTTAATTGCATCTGGTATGTCATATAAACTTTTCTTCTTAACTATTAAATGGAAGCTTTTACAAAAGTCATTAGAGATTCTCTTTCTTTGACTTGTATAAATTTCAATATTTGTTCAGTAAAGGTTCACAGCAGTTAAATTACATTAACAAATATTATTAGCTACTATGTAAGCCAACTAAGTAAAATACTTATATTGCAGGTAAAACAAATCAATGGGTGTTTACAATAATATTTGGATATGTCCATTTTTAAACAAGCTTATCAAATATCATGTAATTCTTAGTCAAATGAGAGAGACCCAAAGTAGATTTTTTCTTCCCAAATACTCAAATTTGTTTAGTAAGCTAATTGTTTTCTAATATGGGCAAAAGTAAATATGAAGAAGATGAACCATACCGAGTATGAGTTTACTGAGTCAAAGCAATGTACATATTTTCTTAGTTGAACCTGATTCTTTTGGCAAACCTATCTTCTACGTTTTTAACACTACCTTTAAAATACAGCAGTAGTGAGAAGGTGTGTTGGAAATCATTCTAGTTTAAACAGTGGTTCATGATTTTCCAAACAACAGAACTTTGGAGCAAGGGAAGGAAGCACAGTTCCCAGGAAGTAAGTCTGATTCCTGATTGACTAAAGGTCATCTGCATAAATAAAAAAAAACTGAATAGGAAAGGCATGAAAGAAGAAATTGCTGGGACTTAAAACATCTATGACAACAAAAATTACTTCACGTTAGTCATAAAAAAATATAAAATTCAGAATACAGGCCAGACCTTATAAGGAAGAGAGGAGATAACTACCCACACCACTGTCTCAGAAGACAGAGTTACCACTGTATTATAACACTACAACTGGCTTTCAATATGAGTCAGTTTGACAGAAATAATAACAATATTTTGGACTTTGCAGGGTGCTTAAAGTTAAGAGATGTGATGAAAAACTGCTTTTGGCTTTTGACTGAAAAATTGTGATGCAAGATATAGTACAACTAGAATTTTGCTAAGTGTTTTTGCAACAAGTGATCAGTTACTTCCAAGAAAAAGGCAGTGAGAAAGTTTTCGTGTTAACAATAGTGTATTTATGTAGAAGGTCAGGGTTTTGCAGTTTAAGATTTTATTTTCAAGATCAGTGGTTGCTGAGAAAAAGTGACTTGGGATTTTCTTTGGCATTGACTCTGGTGCATTCAAAATAATTTTACTATTTACGCTATTACAGCAACAAGAAATACAATTGTGATGATATGTTCTTACAAAAAAAGACTCTGAGCATTACGAATATTCAAAAGTTGACTGAAATAATAATGACACCAAAAAAAAGTTTAGATGCATGATTCCACTTCTGTTTCACAAAGGTATACAGCTCTAACGTACCAGTGAATGTTGAACTCCCAAGAAAAATGAAGCAAAGAATATTTTCTGTTTCCCACCTTTTGGAGATGTGTATTATTCTGAAGAAAAACTAGAAACATGAAAGAATTTGCTTGGCTAGGTCATAAATAGAATTCAATTCCTGTAATGAGTATTCTGTTTATCCTGCTCAATTCCTTCCATGAAAAAAAGTGAGCTGAAATTTTTCCTACTGACAGGTTTTTAGGGATTTTAGTTGTGTTTTCACTTTGGATTTCTGAGTAGCAGCTATAAGATATTGGGAAAGTATATTGTGAAAAGATGTGCAATGACTACCTGCCTTTTCATTTTCATCAGTCATAGAATCATAGAATCATAGAATGGTAGGGATTGGAAGGGACCGTTAGAGGTCATCTAGTCCAACCCCCCTGCAGAGTCCTCCTATTCCTGTCCACCATTGCTGGGTCTCTGTCTTGGAAACCATCCTCGTCATTTCCAAATGGGCCATTATTATCAGATTTTATTTAACCATATGAATATATGCTGGTTCTCCTTACCGAAATACAAACTTGTATGTATTTATTATACAGGCATTTTAGAAATCAAAATCCCCTGAGACTTTTTCAGCTAGATTTAATGACTGTGGTCACAATTCTTAAATAAGAATTCAATCTTATCATAGCCAAATAATAACAAAAAAAAATATTGAGTTCCTATGAAAGCCTTTTAAATTGTCATTAATTGGTCTCTGCACATACATGTTACAAAATGCAGATAATCCCTAGAAATGTTCAAAGCCTAAGGCCCTTATACAGTTCACATCCAAGTTAATGGCAAACTACAATGAGTTTCAGGGCTGTCTGTTGACTTAAAAACACTGCTGAAATGTTCTATTACGAAACACAACTTAAGTTCCTTGTTTTGTTTTTTGAAAGTCACCATTCATTTACTTTCAGTTATGACATATAACTGAAAAATAAAAGAAAAATAGTGATAAGAAGATCATAGAAAAACTACTTAAAAGTTTGCACCGGTCTATACCAGCAATTATAGACTACAAGTCATTTACACCTAAATGAGACTTTATAGATAAAGCAATCTGAACAAACACTGATAGAATACAGTGACTTCTTTATTGCTTTGTGTTTGTTGTAGGCATTTAGTGCATAGCATTCATTTTCTCCTACATAAATTTCCAATGCTATAAATAGAGCATTCTTAATAAAAGACTAAAGTTGCTTAGTGGCAGCTCTGCATAGGGTTTTCTTTGTGTACTCAGATCCAAATTCAATTTAAAAAAAATAAAGTGGGAAAGAATAGGAGAGAGTATTATACACTGACCCCACGGAAGTTCTTGTGAAAGCCAATCCCTGAACAATACTTAAGCTTCTGCTTCTAATACACTAAACACAGCTGACTTCAAAATTCAAATCATAATGATTTTAAACATTTTTTTCCAGTAATTACTGATGCCTGAATATTTACTTAAGGGGAGAAAATATAAATGTTGCATTAAAGTCTGTAAGCTACTATTTTAAAGGTTAAAGAAAAGTTTTTGTAATAGATTTTTTGCAGACCTTTTTACTTCTGAATAAAATCCAATTCTTTATGTCTAGCATCACAGAGGGGAAGACAGAAGTGTCAACACTAACCATAAAAATATGTAGGGGATACTGGTTTGCTTTTCACCTGCAAGCTTCACCCATAAATATCTTAGTAAATTTCATTTTACTCTTTGCTAGTGCATTGTATATTGTATTTCGGAGAGTTGTACACAACTTTTTGACAATCAACAATTCTGACAATCTAAAGGTAAAATTACATTACTTCAAATTAAACAGTTAAAAGTTAAGCCAAGATGTTCTCAATCACAGCACCTCCACCTTAGGGGTTTTTTCCTGACCTTTAAATAGATTGTCTACCTTCCCAAACAGATGATTCAAATTGTACAGTTGTTGTCAAAATCCTGTTATTTACTAGGAAATATTTGAAAAAAATATTCAGGAAATAGTTTTGCATAATGAAGGATTAATAGGACAACCCCCTAAGAACTATACATACAAATAAATTATGCACAGAAGATTGAGTTATGGAAGAATATGCATTACCTACTTAAACTGTAAAATATCATTCATACTTAGGTTTATAAACACAAAGGTTGGGAACTATTGAGTTCTTTTGGCTAAAGCCCAATATTGGCCTTATTTCAGTTTAATTGGAAGAGGATCTTGAATTCATCTTCTTCATGAGATATCAGGAACCTGGATTTCTGTTTGTACCAAAGGTTAATAAGAACTGTGTCTGCAAAAGTCAAACAGCATTAAATACCAAAAACTGATTATTATTCTGCAGGAGTTGTTCTGTCATTCATAATCTCTCCATGCTCCAACCTTCCACAGCTAATCTTTAATGGATGACATGCAAGAAAGAAAAATAACGTCTAAAAAGGGACTCTAAAGTGAGCTTTGAGGAAATGGAAAATACTTTTCTTCTGTGCTGGAAGTTATTGCCACCCAAATTTTATTACTGGCAAGATTACTTATTTCCTCTTACTTTATGGGATATTAAATCAAATTAACTCTAAGCTAATACCCACTCGGATATTTGTTTTCACTTTTGCTATTAAAACTATTGCATATGCATTCAGTAATTATTTTTAAAGTTAATTGAGGATACTTCAAATAATGTTCACAAACATTTTCATACCATATTCAAGAATTCCAAAATACGGCAAATGTTAGCTCTCAACATTCTTGTAAAAACAGACCCGAAAAAGGACTTCATTGTAGGTATACTGTCATAGTTTCCAGGGGGTTGAAAGTTGTATAACAAATACAAAGGTATTAGGAGTTCTGCTTTCCACTTTTTTCCACACTATATTTCCTATAATACCTTGGTCTTTCAGAGCACATCTGCAGAATGATAATACAGTTTTCAGGCATTAAAAGTCATGTGCAACACCTACTATGACTGGACTCAGTCCACTTCTTTCTGCTGATTTGATTCTGATTTTTAAAAGTATTGCATTTTAGTAACATTACTATTAGTCACAGAAAACCCCAGAGTACTTGTTGCCACAGAAAGATTGGAATTTATTAAATATTTTTCTACTATATTTTCCTTCAGAATTATTCTTAGTGTCAATATGTAGCACTGTGATACCAACAAAAAATATTCCAAGAGCTGAGGCTCTGATGTCAACTAGGGTGTATCTTTTTGCAGTAACAGTGACAGTTATTGTGAGAAGACCAGAGGGCTTTGTTTTTTTGTCCACTCTAGAGAGGCTACCACTATAAGTATTGAGGCTCTACATTTCTCACACTCAACAATCTCATTCCTCTAAAAGTTCCTGTATAATTCTTCTGTTAGGAAAAATTTAAGACACTTATCAAGTCCATTCAATGTGAGATCTGTGAGCTCTGCTATTGCTTTTGAATACTTACTCCTTTGCAACTTCTCTACACTTATCTTCCACTCTGTCCTCAGATGATATGTGCTCTTCCTTCCTTTCCCCTCCCCACAGTGTGGACCCATTCCCTTTTCTGTTCAACATATGAAAGTTCTGCAGTCCCACATTTCAAGAATTGTCTATTCTTCACACCCAGTTCACATGTGGTGCTCCCTTTTTTCCTTATATTATCCTAGTCTCACTTCTTGTATGATGTGCTCTTCTCTTGAGTTTTCTGATGTTGCTTCCACCTCTGATCTTTTCCTCTTCATGATGAAGTGAAACAAATGGTACCATCTGACAGTGGCTTAGGAGAGGAAATTCAATATAAGAATAATAAATAGCAGGAACCTGTGGCAACTATGGCTACCAGAAACAATAGACTAATGCTTAAAAGTCTGCAACCAAAACTACAAATTCCCTATTTTTCCTTAGCCACGGCTACCTGACACAGAGATTGGAATCTAGGGAAGTTCCGAAGTCCATTTTCCAGTCTACTGAAATTCTAAAATGAATACAGAATATAAGTTATTTACTGCACATAATATTAAACATTCTCTTCTATCATGTGTATCTTCTGCCTTAACTCTTCCTCTTCTTATTCTCTTATGAGTCCTTTCACAAATTTAAACTTTTTTTCTTCACTTCTTTCTGTGAAAAAAGTAAAAATCACAAAGCTACCAGCTTTGAGTTGGTTGTTTCTGAAGACCATTGCAGCTTTCTTAAATAGGCCTTTGTCTTCAGCATTTCCGTTCCTTCCATGGGATTGTTCAGGTAAAATCCATCACTGAGAGGGTTAAATTTTAAATAGAATTGTAATATTCCTCAAAGTAGATAATATTTTTATCTTGTACTTTTCTGATGTTTTTTACAATATAATTTTGTGGAGTCTTTTCTTATCATAAAGCTAGTACTAAGTAATAATAAAAATGCAAACACCCATATTTACAAGCTTCACTCTACCATGTGTTATACACCGCAGTAATTAAACATTAACTAGCAACATGAAATCACAGCAGCATGTGTTCTCCTTTCCTCAAAGGACTGAACACAAGGAGAAAAGTTTTTCCTTAAACACAATGAGCCTTCTTTATGAGGTTCTGCTTGTCCATTAGAACTCTTCACACGGCTTTTATGAGCAAGGGACACATAGACCTCCACACATGCAGTTTGGTTCATATCATTGCAGATTTTAAAACATTCATCCAAACTTGATAACATTCTTAGAACTATAAGACAGGAAGCAAAAAAACATGAAATATTAATAATGCTTCCCTTTGGCAAACAGCTTAAGTAGGGAGCCTCTTATCCTCTCTCTCAGCATTTAAAGGATTTCATACTTCCTGAACTTGTAAAAGGAGAAAAAAGGATATTTTTTAAAAAAGTCATCCTTATTATACATTGTAACTGTCATTAAAATTTGACTTATTCTTCCTTTTTAAAATGGGATTAAGATGTTAATTATTATATCCATATTAATGCCATACTGTGTTGAAGAAAATAATGTACTTGGGGCAAAATTAGAAACTTGAAACAGTGGTATAAAAAACCCCCAATTTGATAAGTACTTTATCTGTACCCATAAAAACAAAACTAAACATGTTTTTGACACACCTTTTGACACACAATTTCTTCCAGGTTTTAATGAGTAATGAACATCTACATCAAAGAGAATATTTCTCTATTATAGGTACAGAGGTAAACCACTGCAAATATCCAGGAAAAAAACCTTGGATTCAAAACAAATAATCTGCACTAGCTTTCAGATTCTGGATATAACTATGATATGCAGTGCAGTTTGCTTTTCCTCTGAAAATAAAGCAAGCAGTTTATGTAAACCAAAATAAAAATAAAATTATGTCTGTATTTCAATTTGTTTCCTAATATGTAGATTAGATTTGCCTTCCCTTCCCTTCCTCCACCATGGAAAATTTAGAAACTGTCTCCTCTATCTATAATATAGAGAGAACACTGTGTTCTCAGGAGTTTGACATTAAGTGGAAAGTGAGTGATCTGCTTTTCCGTGTAAGATAGTTACTCCTCCCTCTAGCACCAATATTTTGGGGATATGTATTAGTGCTATTAATACTATACGAAACTAACTACACAATTGTATCTAGCTTACACTTTATTTGCGAGCAAATGACACGATGAATTTATGAAAGCACTCCCATTAATTTCTTTGAAAGACTTGGAGAAAAACCTCAGAGTATTTTTCATCCACTGGGTACACTGTACACACAGTAACTTTTCAATAATAAAAATAGTCAGCTTCCCCACTGTAGAAATGTCCAAAATCATAGAATACAGTCTCCATTCTTGTCTACCCCCCAAAAAATTAACAACAAATATCAGAATGCATTCACTTTCGACCATAAACTTAAAACCCTTTAATTTTGGAAATTTGGATAAACTTTATTCACTGAAGACATACCATTGACAGACAAAAAATCATTATAACTACCGAAACAACAGATTTTTGAGAAAAGTGCAAGTATCTAGTTGATGTGAATGTGTGACTATCTCCATACACGGGGAGGGGGTAGTATTGCTCTGAACGAGCTAAAACAATAAGTGGTATTTGAACTGCTGGTTGAAAGGTAGAGGCACCGGTAATCATTATTTCCCCTTGTTTGTTCAGGACCTTCCAACAAAACAAACAACCTTTTTGTGATTGGATTGACATGGTGTTAACAATGCATTTAATGCCCAAATCAGTATGAATACAGGTAAAGCTCCTGCTAATACCAGTACCAGGATGTTAAAGCCACCTATTTTCTCAGCAACTCTAAACAGCCACGCGTAAAAAAAAAAGTCAAATCTTCCCTCCTTTAGCAAATAAAGCTAACATTGACTAGGCCACGTCATATAGCAACTGCGGGTACTGTATGAGCTATATAGCCATCTGTTAAACGCTTGCCTACTGTACCTGCAATCTTTTCTGCAATCTTAGCTTCTGTAGCTCTTTCTTGCAGTTCTAAGTCCAGTTTTATTGTCTTCAGCTCCTTGTCCTTTTCAGACAGCTTATCTTGAAGCTGAATTGAACAAATGGACAGTAAGATTCTTATCTGGTTGAAACAGAGAATTACTTTTTTAACCACAACAAATTTTTAAATAATAATTTCATATGTCCAAAACACAAGCACCAAGCAATACAACAGAATTTCAATTAATTTTGTTCATTTAACATATTTAAATACGCTAAAATGTTAAAAATATCTTTTTTTTGTCATCTGCTCTATCTTGATCTGCGAGGCAAGCAGCAATGTGCCATTATTTTTACTTGGGATTCTCCTCTTCAGACATCACCAGCTGTGGTCCTGCTCCCTAAGGAAGTTCAGAATTACATGGAATATAATGCAGGTGGTGTCTGCATGAATAGCCTATTTCCTCCCAAGAGTACTGACATCACAACATGAAGAGACCGCAGAGTAAATGCACAATTTTTCATGTGTATCACCAGACAGAACACTGGTATTGTTTCAACTGTTGGGGGGTCTCTTTTAAATGGCAATTCACTAAATCTGTTCTTGGACAAATATATGAGCTTGCCCATAAATAGAAAGTAATGCTTCATGGAAAGACTATAGACTTTTCTGTTGTTTGGACACATGCAACTGTTACTAATGTTAAAAGCAATGCAGTGTGCAAGTAGGGTGGAATTTTCTTCCCCTCAACAAAGAGGAGGTATCAGGGCACATTCATTATCTGGACTACATGTACAGAATCATTAGCTCCAGATTCTGTTCATGAAATCGTGGTCTTGGTTTTGGTCCTCTTTGGTTTTGATCCATGGTGAAGAACCCATGTCACTGATTAAAAAGGTTAAAGGGTAGGATGAAAGATTTCTTTAATTCCAGAGATGCAGTTGTTAAGCAGATACTAAGAATTCAAAATGACAAGAAAACTATTGATTGGTGCACTAAAATAAATAACAAAACTAAGTTAGAAACAGTTTAAAATGTATGTTTTGTAAGACATCCATAAAAGAGCAAATACTGTGATCTGAATATCTCAATTGTACCTTTTTATTTTTGGCCCTCAGAGTGTCCAATTCTTTTAAAAGGAATGTAGTTTCTGTTTTTCCACCTAAATCGGCAGCATCTTTCCATGAGGATATATATTCAGGGAGCATACTGTTAGCTTTTCTTTCTATGGTGCTATGTTTAGGAGGGAAAAAAAAAAGATAAATCATGCAACCCCAGTTCCTTGCCTCCTGAAACAAAATACACAGAAATAAATGATTGAAACTCATTAATTGTTGCAAAGATATTAAATAGCCAGTAAAAGAAATATCCTTCCATCACTTCTTAAATCTGTAATTCTGAAAAAATTTGTAAATCTGGAATAGTAAATAAATATACTACAGTACTAAGGCAGAGAACAGATTGGCTATTAGGCTTTTAAAAATAAAATGCTTAAAGGAAGTAAAAATTAAATAACAGTGCTAACATAGGAGCAACAAAGTAATGAAACATTTGAGGATCAAATTGATGCCCAGGTGAAAAGAAACCAAATTTTTCAGTAGGATGGACCATTACAAATAAAGTGAAATGAGAATATTCAGACGATCTAGGAGCTGATCTTGAAGAAAACTGTAAAATGATGGCATCATTCTAAATATTATAACTGACAACAGGAATTCCATATTGTGAAGCACTCACAGAGTTTTAAGGTAACTAATTCCCTGTACTCGGCTTTGGTGACGCTGCACCTTGAATAATGTGTCCAGTTTTGGGCCCCTCTCTACAAAAAGGACATTGAGTTGCTGGAGTGTGTCCAGAGGCGGGCCATCAAGCAAGTAAAGGATTTGGAGCATTTCCTCATATGAGGAACAGCTGAGGGATCTGGGGCTGTTTAGTCTGGAGAAAAGAAGGCTCAGTGGAGACCTTACTGCTCTCTACAACTACCTGAAAGGAAGTTGTAGCAAGGCAGGGTTGGTCTGTTGTCTCTAGTAACAAGCAATAGTACAAAAACAAATGGCCTCAAGCTGCACCAGGGGAGTTTCAGGCACAATATGGGGAGGAATTTCTTTACTGAAAGGGTTATCAGGCATTGAAACAGGCTGCCCAGGGAGGTGGTGGTGTCACCGTCCCTGGAGGTGTTTAAGAGATAGGTGGATGTTGCACTTAGGGAAAATGGTCTAGTGGTTGATAGGTCTGGGACAAAGACTGGACTTGATTTAAGATCTCTTCCAGCTGAAACGATTCTAGGGCCCTACAGCTTCTATGTAGCCATATTCAGTGAAAAATAAGACAAGATTCAATGGCCACAAAAATTCTGTAAGACTTTTACAAAACTCCTTGGTTATCCATTGATACAGATAACTCAGAACTCACTTGTAATATGGGAACAAAATCAGTAGATAAATGGGGGGAAGGGGAATTAGCAAGTATTTTTAACATTGGATTCCCTCAAGTGTTTTCTTTTCATTGGCTGCAGAGTCAATGAGTCATGAGAAATAGCCACAGAAAAGCTAAACCTTCTGAACTATTTCTACAATATTTCTACTGTATACATTACTTTCATTATATTTAATTAACATCCTAGAAAGAAAAGTTATCTATTGCTTCGAAGAGTCATTCTCTTAGGCAGATAGATGTTTGTACTCAGCCACCGCTTTCTTCATCTGCTTCCATTGGATTTATTTTCTTTAGGGTTCTTTACAAATGAAGTTAATATCTATGCTCTGCAGGCAAACTATGGTGCAACCTAAAGCACATCAAGCATAGACAGCAGAAGATTCACATAAAAAGATACTTAGTGCATTGTGCTACATATGGAGTGGAGGAGTACTTAAACTGGTTGTATTCACAAAACAGATGGAAAAATACTATGTACTGCTTTTGGTCAGATGGGTCACCACTAGCTCATACTAAAGGTAAGAAAACCAGGTGTAGAATCTGCTAGACAAGTAAAGAAGTGAGTATATTTTTCAAAAGTACATTACAGGGCTCTGCAGCCCTATAATTTTCAAAAGCAACTCTGTCATTCTTATTTAAGACTTGAGCTTCAGACTGCCTAAGCCACTCAAAAACTAGTAGCACTTTCTCTGATCAGCTGTGTATAACTTCATATATTATGCCACATATAGCATGAGCATGTGTGTTTCTTAAGACTGCAATAGAGGGCCATAGCTCAGTAAGGAACAACGACAAATGACCAAGATTAGTAACAGAATAAAATCTGCAGAATTTTTGTTACACTTTTCAACCATATTTGCCCTTCTTCAGGTCTCTGTCACAGACTGCCTACAAGGTATTACAGCCTCATCTTCACTCTTGCAACTTCATTCAAACTTCATCCTGCTTTATTCCAGCTTCCTTCTCACTTATGATACTTTGGGTATACTGTTCTTGTAAAAAAAGCCACAGATACTATTAGACTTTTAGACCATCTTTTCTAATTCTGATGTCTGTAGAGATCACAGGCATCAAAATATCCTCAGTATGTCTCATAAGCCATCAACATGATCCTATTTTCTATCAGTGCTAAAGGAGGCAGTGATGAAATGCCAGATTCCACAAGGAAAGAAGGGCAGATATGATGAGTTTAAGCAAAAAGCTGACTTGCTGATTCTCAATTGAGAAGTGAACTTCCCTATCTTTATGAAAAAATTGATACTTATATTTTCTACAATATTAATCAAGAAAAACTTTATATAAGGCTGTTTGTCTTTACCTTGATTCTTCAGGTCCGGAATTATAGTCATTTGTAGCTCCTCCTCTTTGACTGGTTACTTGTAAATCTAAAAGTTTCAGTGCTTCAGCTTCTGAGATGAAAAACTCTGGGTTTTTCTGGGAATTATGATGAAACTGAAACTCAACAGAAAAGTCTTCTTTTTCCCGTTCCAGGATGTGTGTTTCTAATTGGAAATAGAAGCAAACACATTTTTTCATTTGGAGCACACACTTGAGATTTCCCATTAGAAAACAGTTTGCAATTTTCTTCTTTGTAGAAGAAAAGGGAAAGTACTTTAGTTGCAGATTTCATAGAATCATAGAATCATAGAATGGTAGGGTTGGAAGGGACCTCCAGAGATCACCTAGTCCAACCCCCCTGCAGAAGCAGGTTCACCTAGATCAGGTTGCATAGGAACATGTCCAGGTGGGTTTTGAAGATTTCCAGAGGAGACTCCACACCTTCCCTGGACAGCCTGTGCTAGTGCTCCATCATTCTCACAGTGAAATACTTTTTCCTTAGGTTTAAATAGAACTTTTTGTGTTCCAGCTTCTTTCCATTACCCCTTGTCCTTTCACTTAGATACCATAAAAAAAGTGATGCCCCAACCTCCTGACACCCACCATTTAGATATTTGTAAATATTAATGAGATCACCCCTCAGTCTCCTCTTCTCCGGACTAAACAGCCCTAGTTCCCACAGCCTTTCCTCATAAGGAAGATGTTCAAGTCCCCTGATCATCTTGGTGGCCCTGCGCTGGACTCTCTCCAGAAGCTCTCTGTTCCTCTTGAGCTGGGGAGCCCAGAACTGGACACAAGACTCATGATATTCCTCTCTGCCCCACTCTCAAGCTGGTCAAGATCCCTCTGGATGGCAGCACAGCCTCTGGGGAATCAGCCAGTCCTCCCAGTTTGGTGTCATCAGGGAACTTGCTGAGGGTACACTCTGTCCCCTCATCCAGGTTGTTGATGAAGATGTTCAATAAGACTGGACCCATGTTCTGGTTTAGCAAGAAGCAGCTTTTGGCTTAGTAACAGGGGGAGCGGGTTGCAGTGAAGACCGGGTAAAGAGTTTGCGGACTCTCCCCCGGCTCCTAGGTTCAGACCCACCTCCGGTCCGGCTGGGCCAATCTGGCGCCTCTGCTATCACTATTTAGGGGACGGGAATTTGAAATGCGAGGCAGGAGGTGTAAGAGTGATACAAGATGGAGGCGACCATGTGGACCCTTCAGCCAGAGAAGGAGAAAGGAAGGAGAAGCAGTAGACCAGAGACCCTTCTGCAAGCCGTGGCGAGAATACAAGCTGTGCCCCTGAAACCTATGGAGATCCGTGGCAGGACTGAGAGCCACCAGCAGCTCCATGTGAGTGAGCCCAGACAGGCGAGGGACTGTGTGGGGAGACGGCCATGGCCCAGGCCGTGCTGGAGAGCCTGCACGCCGCAGAGCAGCCCCACACGAGAGGCAGAGAGGAGCTGCAGCCTTTGGAGTAAGTGAGCGTCGGAGCAGCCCGTGCAGGGCTGCCATGCGTGTGAGTTACCCCACGGACTTGCAGGGAGGACTGGTGTGGAGTTCACCCGTCCTGAGGAGGTACAAACGGCAGAAGCTATGGGGAACTGACTAACTGAAACCTCCACTGCCTGCCCCACCGAACCGTTCAGGAGGGGACAGGGTAAAAACCCCGGGATCAGGGCTCTGAGCCCGGGAAGAGGGGAGGTGTGGCAAGAAGGTGTTCTTAAAAAGGCTGGCTGGACTCTTCATTGATGTATTACTCTGTGTTGTTTCATTTTGGTTATGTTTTGGGGTTTTGGGGGTATGTTTTAGTTGATGTTGCATTAAATTATTTTCTGTTTTCTTCCCCAAACTGAGTAGCCTGGTCTGTTTTGTCCTGAACCTTAAGTGGCAATTAAGCCCTCCCTGCCCTTGAGCAATTCTCAGCCTCTTCGGCCTCTTTGTTCCCTGATGGGCCTAAACCACGACAACCCAGAATCCATGCCTGTAGAACTCCAGTGGCCACAGGCCTCCAACTTTACTCAGCTCTGCCCTCTGGGCTCTTTAATTCAGCCAGCTCTCAATCCACCCCATTGTCAACTCATTCAATCCACATTGAGCTTTCTGATGAGGATGTTATGGGAGCCAGTGCTGAAGTCAAGGTAGATGACATCTGCTGCTCTCCCCTCATCTAGCCAGCCAGTTATGCCCTCATAGAAGGCTATCAGGTTGGACAGCTGATACCTACAGCACAGATGTAGGAATTATAACCTATTCACAGTATTTTTCTCTTGAAAATCTGAAAATTTCATCAGCATTTCTTGTTCCCACTACCCTTTAAATGACTACTTAAAACAATGCTGACCCGAGAAAATGATCTACCCATCTTGTAAAAATCAGCTTCATTCTAATGAGAGATGTTTAATTTCAGCTGTAGACAGTGAAATTTGCAGTCTGTGAACTGGACTCTTATACTGCGGTCTTTTTCAATTCCATTTTGGCTAGAAAAGGTGTACAGCAAGCTGTGATTATCAACAACAAACTTAAGCCCTCACTATTCACTCCTTAAGAGCCTAATGCACAGGCTCATGCAACTAAAGAACTTGAAGAATGCAAAGCACAAATTGTGCCAAAGGGAAAAATTATCTGATTAAAATGTTGAGTGTGATAGTTCTCTTAAGCTTCGCTACTAGATATTTTCAGGACATATTTCTGATATCAAGGTATTTAAGTGAAAGAAAGGTCTACATACCACGAATATTCTTTCATAAAGTAAGAACAACAAGTTTTAATTATAAAGCTATTTTGAAAAATGATGAGGAAGAAACATTAAAAAGCTGCAAATGGAAAAAAGTTCATATATTCTTTCAGATTAGCAGAGAAGAAAAGCTGGAGCTTTTGCTCACTTAACTTAGTGATTCCAAACATTTTGGATACGTTTTACAGTATATATTGTTTGATCTAATTTAACATTTCTTCCTAAAATAATAAGCATCTGTTTATACAGTCGCAATAATCTACAAATAGCCCTAAAATATACATTGATCAGTATCAAGGTGTCATGTTGCATGTAAGACATAAAAAAACAGATTGCAAGTAAAAAATACTGGAGATTCTCCAAAATCTGTTGCAACAGATTACTCTTTCCTTGAAGAAGGAAAGACATAGCCAATGGCACTAGAGACATCACAAGAACACAAAAAGATGACTTGTGAATTCAATGGTGTCAGTTTAAGATGTTCCTATACACTACCTTGAGGAAAAACTTACTGTACCCAATGCTTATCTATATTCTCCTAATCTACTTAAGCACAAATCCACTTGAATCCACTCTCACCATTCCCCTAAACTACAACCATTGATTTTTGTTCTAGAGGAACAGCAGTCAACAGCGTATCAGAATCTTTATTTCTAAGCAGTAATAAACACATGGGGACCATAACTCTATAAAACATTTGTTAACAAGTACAACCTAATGCTACTTTTAGTACAGTACTGTGATTGAAATATGTTCCTTAAATAATTTCACAGCTAATGCAGAAATTGAATAAAGCCCACAGACACCTGGATTCCTTGAGCAAATCTATGATCTTATTCACTGGCTCAAAATCCTGCAGGTTTTTGAGCCGAGATTTCCTTTTAATTGCTGCTCTGTTTTAAAAATGGATTCAATCCCTTGCTTCTCCTTACAGTAAGTAGCAAGGATCTCTAAAGAAATGAGCATTAAAAAATTCACCATGTGTACTATAAGAATCTGCCCCAACTTGGGAGTGGCAACACATAAGGGTAAAATTTGGAATCCTCTCCAGTTAGTACTATCTAAAAACTAATCTAGTCCGAATTTCAATACTTGCAAAGCTTATATAAGGAGGCATATATTTGTTTAAGATGTGTTTCCCGTTTGATTTACATTATAAAGAACTGTCTATCAAACTTCCTGTCCATTTCTCTTATTTCAGATGCAGGATCTATACATATATAGATACATATGCAAATTATGCTCTCACACACTGAAGGGGAAGTGCAATGCTTCACTTGCCATAACTTTTCCTCCCCTTCTTCTCTAGGGCATCAACATTTTTTGTAAGTCATATGTATTTGAAGCACCTGAGGTGAAGTATGATGCATTTTGTGGAAGAATTTAAGCACACCATATGTGTTGCAATAACCAGTGACTGTATTGCCATGAATCTTGTTCCTTGTTTAGTATCATTACATTCTCCTTTCGCCCACACTATATGAAATTTGGAAAAGAAAAACCTTCTCACTCCTGAATGGTAAGAAGATTAGATGACATTAACTATCATAGTAACACTGGGACAAATCAAAAAAGATATTGTAACCCCTTACTATCAAAGTAATCAACTAAGTACGTTTTTCTTTTTTTTTTGTGGTTCCTGTTTTTTGAATTTGCTGCTTTTAGTGCCAGGACATGAAAAACAGTTCACAGAGTTGTTGCAGTTGTACGGGACAACTGAGGATCACCTAGTATAGCCTCTCTGCTCAAGCAGGGTCACCTAGAGCAGGTTGCTCAAACTATATCCAGATGGCTTTTAAATAGCTCCACAAGCAGAGATTTGTCAACCTCTCTAGGCAACCTGTGCCAGTGTTTGATCATCGTCATAGTAAAAGACCGTTTCCCTGTATTAAGATGGAATTTTTCACAATTTGTGCTCATTAGATTTTGTCCTGTCAATGGACATATCTGAAAAGCATCTGGCTTCTTCCTTTCCTCCCATCAGATATCATTCACATTGATATGATCCACTCCCCCAAGCCTTCCTTTCTTGAGGTTCAGTCTTGGCCTCTCCTCATACATAAAATGCTTCAGTCCCCTTATATGTCTTTGCTGGACCTATTAAGTTCATCTCTTGCACTAGGTAGCTCAGAATTGGACTTGACACTCTAGATGTGATGTCATCAGTGCTCAGGAGAGAGGATGGGTCACGTCCTTGATCTGCTGGCAATGGTCTTCCTAATGCAGCTTGGGATGCTGTTGGCCATCCTTGCCAAGAAAGTGGATTGCTGGCTTATGTTCAACTTTCTCTCCACAAGGATCCTGATCCCTTTCTGTAGAGCTGCTTTCTAGCTAGTCAGTGCCCAGCATGTACATTTACGAGGGACTATTCCTGACCATGCTTCATATTTCTCCTTGCTCTACTTCAAGAGGTTACTTTCTGCCCAGTTGTCCAGACTGTTGAGGTCTCTTTGTAAGGCAGCAGGACCCTCTGATGTACCAACTACTCCTTGCAGTTATGTGTCATCAGTAAACTCGCTGAGGGTATACTCTGCTCCATCATCCAGATCACTAATGAAGACATGAAATGAGATTGTATCCATTTTTCACTCAGCAGCTTCTCTATAACATCATGAATATGAGCTCCAACGAGCAGCAAAGTGCTCTAGATGTCAAATGAAGCCAGCAGACAGAGGTTTGGATGTTTTAAAACAGAATGAAGTAAACATGTCCGCGTGATGAGGTAAACATCTGCATTAGCAGTTGAACTTCTTCAGACTAAATCCTTATGTCACGTCAAGATATGGATTTTTATGCCTTCAACTGTAAGTTACAGCAGTTGGAAAAGTGTTAGCATTTATTAATGCTAATACTGCTTCTTTAAGGAACTTACATTTGCAGCACACCTTTTTATCCACATTCAATTCCCTCAAGTACATGGGTAAGACTAAGCAGCTGCACAGCAAGCCTGGAAACATTAGTCGAAACACAGAGGATCTGGTTTTTTTTCCCTGCTGGCTTTGTAAGAGAGAAGATGACGGCAACCTTCACTCAGAATTGAAAGTACTCTGCTCAAGGACATTAAGGTTAGAGGTTTTTACTTGTTTACTAAAGCTGGAATCCATTTTTTTTCTGTCAACCTGTGAAATATACCAGCAGAATGCTTTGAGGAAGACATTTTGAACACTGTTAGATCAATGGGCATAGCATTTAAAAAAAAAAAATTAAGACCACTTTGTTCTCCATATAGCCCATGACCCTCAAGTAATGTAGGCCTTGGTACATGATAGCTTGTCTTGCTGTTATCTAAATGGCAATACTAATCAATGCACTTCAGTGCTTTTCCTCATGCCTCAAGTTGTATTGTGTGCTAATTACCAATGCTGCAGAGACACGCTAGGGAGTAACTAGCATTTGCAATAATCAGTCTGCACAAGGAACATCAGAGACAGGGTAAAACAGCTTTGCAAGCTTTGGAAAAAATGCCTGAGTTTTCATTAAGTAGTATCACCACCATTGATTCTGGTTCTTGAGTATACTAAATAACTTATTTTCCATATAAAATAGAGTAAGCTCAGTAGCCCAGATTAATATTTCACTACAGGGAGAAGCCGAACAGCTGATCTTATGTATGTATTTATCTTGAATGAATAGCTTGTTCACAGAAAAAAGAAAAGCAAATGTTAGGAAGAAGGAATATAAAGACACTAGAATTAAAGCTGGGAATTGATTGTGAGTGATGTAAGGGAAAGAAAATGCTGTCATGGCTTGAAAGAGTAAAGGTAGAACAGAATTCAATGTTGTTAGGCTGGGAGTGGTTAAAAAGTCAAGTAAAAGTATTGAACTTAACACATTTTGCAGGCAGCTACTATTTATGATAGCTTCTTCTTAGAAGTGGGGGATTGGCACTAAGATCAGGTAAAGCACAGCACTAGAGAATACTGTACCAACACTTATAATACGGAAAGAATTGCTGAAGATACAAGTGCACAGAAGGTGCTGATTCACCTAGAAGGCTAAGGAGGCAGCAGCTCCCCTGTTACACCACTTGGCATATTCAGCAGTCCTGTTATCCAGTAGAAACTGGGCAAGCACCCTCTTCCAGTTGTTCAGTCTTTCAGCACCCCACTAGCCAAATTGTGCCAATGAGCTCAGAGGCTTGCAGAGGATCTCTGCAGAATAACAGTAAAAGAAAACAAACAAAAACCAAGCACACAGGCCTGCAGAATACACAGATCTGCCTGCAGGTGAGTATGGGGACATTGGAAGCCCTTGGTAGTCCAAAGCATCTTAAAGTGTAATAGTACTTACACTTGCTACCTACAGCTTACTAGTATTTCTTTTAAGCTGGTCTGTAGCACAGACAAAGCACGTTCTCATCTGTCTGCAAAATACTGAACGAATGAAGTGCTAGAGGGGTGGCAGTAGGAGGTAGAACAGGGGAAAGAGCAAAACCAGGAAGAGAATGATCCATACACACTCTGAGACCATGAACAAAGCCAACTGCAAACTCAGTAGCTTGCTCTATGTGACACTGTCAGATTAAAAATATTTGAAAAAAATGTAGAGCAAAACATACTGCTACATTTGAGGAACTAATAGTAATCTCAATTACTTAAAGATATTACAATTTAGTGATTGACAAAGTCTAATTTATTGTTAACCATATGTTTTTTCTTCTCAGTCTAAACAACACCACACTGTCAATTTCTATGAGTTTTCTTGCTCTTTCCACAATATCAAAAACTTAGAATTTCAAACACCAAGAGAGAGAATACTCACTATTCAACAACACTGTCAAAACAAAGAGCCATCCAAACCCTATACCAAAACAATCTATTCTCACTGGAATAAAAGGACACATTTATTACAGTTTAAAAGTACTTGCTCTTGTCCCTGTCTGCAAACTACACATGTACCTCAACTTGCTGCAATAACTGTCAAGTGTGAAAGAGCTTTACTTGAGAACTTTATCTTCTTTTTATTTTCATTAGGATAATTGCTATTCTTTATTATCAACTTCCAAATTACTAGATTTTTTTGTACATTAATAATATCAGAAATATTTCTGAAAATGTAATTTTTAGCGTGGGTGTATGACAATGACATTCACATCTGCAAGTGTTCTACCAAGCCATTAGGACAAGACAGTTGCTGCATTAGTAGAAGGTTATTTTAATAGCTTCATGTGAAAAATGGATTATGGAATTGTATTAAGTTCATAATGCCACTGGACTTGAATTCTTAGATATATCTACTAAATAGAAATGAAACAGTTAAGACTAAAGGAAAATTTGAGTCACTGACATTTCAAGCTATGCAAATGAAATTACTACTATGTATGAAAATTCCTTCATGAGCTAAAAATGATGAGTCAGTCTTTTTGTCAATGACAAACATTCACTCACCTGGCTGTATAACTTATACCAAATAGAATGACTGTGAAAGGCTCAGATTCCTCAACAGTTTACCCCTTAATGAATAACTAAAAGGCATAAATCCTGAAAATGAGTGGGAAATCAAAATTAAAGGATTTTATAGACATAAATATGCAAAGTAAGAAAATGAGACTAGTGGAAGAAATCTGATCATACTGCCTGGAGTAACTGCAAAGAAAAGAGTTGGTTTAGGTTTTAAGCATTTTCAGAATGCCTGTTACTTCCTTTCTTATTTGTGAGTTGACAGAGGTGCAACATACATGATCTATATGCATATCTTGCAGGATGTTTATTATTTTTTACTTTTTCCTCACAATTTTATCTTTCCCACAATTTGCCAGCAAGTTTTCAGAGTTAATCTCAAGAAAATATGCTGTACTTAAGTTTCAAGAAGAAAGTAATTCCTGTTTCTGGAAAACAGTTAAAAAAGCTCCGTACAAAAAGTACATGGGATGAAGCTGGAACACAAAAAGTTCCACTTAAACATAAGAAAAAACTATTTCACTGTCAGGGTGCCGGAGCAGTGGCACAGGCTGCCCACAGGGGTTGTGGAGTCTCTTTCCTTGGAGGTCTTCAAGACCTGCCTGGACATGCTTCTATGCGACCTGATCTAGGTGAACCTGCTTCTGCTGAGGGGTTGGACTAGATGATCTCTAAAGGTCCCTTCCAATCCCTACCATTCTACGACAATTCTATGATTCTATATCAGCTTCTTGCAGGCACTAACATTTACGACATATATATATATATATATACACAAAGCCATTAAGACTGAGGCACACAGTAATGAAGTAACTGGATTGAGATCATTGAGAAAGCCATGGCAGAAGTAAAATGGAAGAAGTCCAAGTTGCTGTATGCATGCTGTATCTCAGAGCCTGTGCTGCCTCACTGGTGGTCCTTCTTTCACCTGCCTTAAATTCTTCCCTCTTCTGTCAGAGGCTTTAGCAACTTTTTTTTCAATTGGACCTCAAAAAAACCACTCCAGTCTTACTTATGAATGATGAAGTACCATTTACACAATCAAACATTAGGAGAAATCTCAAATCACTAAATCAATACCCTTCCACACACCTTTATGAAAATTGTCATTAACATTACAGATATTTCTATATCAGACAGATGTGCACTGTACAGTAGAATATATACAAAATTCCTGTAACTTCAATAGTAAGTAGAAAAAATAAAATAAAATAAAATTTTAAACATTGACTCATTCTAACACAGAGAACTTCCAAACAAATATTTTAGAAGTAGGTCAGGTTAACAGAACAATTCAAATGCCTGATCTCTGTCTATAGCTAAGCATTTAAGTTGTGCAAAATCATTATCAAAGAGAACAACACATTCTTATTGTGACTTTATTGAGAGAGTTCTTTGCAAATGAAGCAAGAAAAATCCAAATTATATTTTGTATTAATGTCTTGGTTTGCTCTGTATCACGACACACATACACACACAAAAATAAAGAGGCTTGAAAAGATTTTGTCTGCTAAAACACAGTCAAAAATTGGAAGTTTAATGGCTCATTTTAAAAATTTCTTAAAGGAATCTAAAGAGAACAGTGAATTCATTCTGTGTTAGTAATTTAAGTGAGGGGACATCTGGGTTAGTTTGAATGCTTCTTTATTCACCTGTACTTGTGTGGAACCCTGGCAACATCCTTCATAAAGAAATAAATTGAGAAGGAGATTAAGACAGTTGGAGTTATTCTGGGAAAGGCAATTTTTTACAATTCTCTGAGGATTCTGACTATTTTAGTGACATTTCCCTTGTCTGTGTCCCTCACAAAATCTTTTGCCCTCCTATTTTGCATCTAAACAGCAATTGTGTACAAAGTGGTAAATATTTAAAATAAAAACCCATTTCCAAGTCTTTAAAATATGTGGCCAATCATTATTTTGGTATTCACTGCAGTTAATCGTGATGCATTTATTAATGTGTAAATATCAGATATTTCATTTGGTATTCCACTCTCCGTTTGCAATTCATTAACATATTGTTATTTTAAAATATTAGTCTCTGAGAAGACAGCAGATTTTCATTGCATTGCTCTCACACTTGAAAAACCATTTTTATATTCCGAATGCATCAAAACAGCAGAATCTCTAGGCAGATACTAAGTGGGATTCACTGAAACACAATGTTAGTTCTAATGGATGGATGATTGTGTTTGGTCTTTTGAAACTTTGAAGTATAGGTAAGTCTTGATCACACAAATTAATAAATCCTAAAGCTGGAGTTAACAATAACCATTACACCCAAATTCTGCAGCTTAGCCCAGCCAATTTTTCAAAAGGTCAGGTTGTGAACTGGAGAAGATCAGGGAGGTCCACCGCATAGCTTTGTTGCCAGGCATCTCTCGTCTGGATTGTTGCAGGCATTTATTAGTATTCGTCAGCAGACTCAACAAAGCAAACAAGAAATTCAAGCACGAATAATAAAATGAAATGCTGCTATATAACCCTTTGTCATTCAGCAAATATGGGACTTTTTAGCTACATTGTTCCTAAACCTGGGTTACTACTTTAATTTTTCTCCACAGTGCTGACTGAATGAGTATGCATGTGTGTTAAATGCAGAGCTCCCTTAACAACTGCAGGACTGCCATTTAATCTGTTGGTAGATGGACCATTTCCTGTGGGAACTCTAGCTATGATTTCCAGATCCACCAAATAAATCTCAGATTAAGATTCCAAATGAAACCTGCCTTTGGCAGATAAAAAATGTCAAGATGGATATAAACAGTAAAATTATAAATTATCTAGGTGTTGCACGATGACTTGATGTGCGTTTTTTGTTTACACTTTCCCCAATATCACAACTATACAAGGCATTCATCAAATGTCACACTTTCATAATATTGGAGGCATCATTAAAACTGTTTGGCTAAGGACCTTGAAGTGTTTAAGCAGTAGCTCAAAAGTATATTTGTGCAAAGTAGAAGAATAAATTTACATATCAGCAGCAGCTCATAAGGGATGGGTAAATATTCTGTTTATCTCTCATTGTAATTCAGGTTAGTTTAAATACAGGGTTTCAGGATATCATTACAGCCTATATGGAGTTATTACATAATTTCCAAACATAGTGTCTGCTTGAGTTTTACTAAGCATGGTTTGTTTATGTTTTCTAAACCAGCTAAAAACAAAGCAAACCCTCCTATCTCATTTTTCTTTTGCTATTGTCATACTAGACAATTGCTTTTCACATATAACCCCTTCCATTATCCAAATCTTAATGATCCAGAACTCCTTTTTATCTAGGCAGGGTCATGTTTCCTGACGCCTATTAATTATAGTGAAAATACTCTTATCCAAATGTACTCAACCTCCCCTCCTGCAAACAAACAACTAAGGCTTTGCTGAATCAGAGTTCTAAACAAAATCCCAGAAAACTACAGCTTTAGAGTGAAAAAAAAAGTTGTAATTTTAAGTGTTTTACATAAAAGAGAGGTCACTCTGCATAAAGCGTCAGTAAGATACCTTGCCACACAACCTTTACTCCGAGTAAATGGTCTACTAAAGATGCAGGTGCACCCTCAGATAAGAGTCTCCAGTGTACTTCCTGGAGAACCACTTTTTAATAATTTTTTTTTGTTATGTCTTTGCTCTGAACTTAAGCTTCATTCTAGTTGTTATTAAAATAGAAGCAATGAAGGTTTCTGCAGAAAAAAGTAACCAAATTCCCCTTGCACTTGTGCTACATCTTCTAAAGCGCTCCCTGAAGCACATTTTAAGACATTCTGAAGTTAGCTGCACTCATAAACACTTAAGCAATTCAAAGTGCAATACTTCAAGGTGGGCATTCTCTCCATCTCTAGTGCTTGCAGTACTTGATGCAGATAAAGCACTACACATTTTCAGTGTACTGTAAAGGGTCTAACAAAATCATGCTCACAACACTCCAATGAATCAAGCAGATACTGGGTACTTAATTGTGCTTTTGATGAGGAATACTTCTGTATGCAGCCAGGCTAGAAATACACTGTATTTAACTATTTGAAACATACAAGAGAAGAAATTGGATAGAAAAAGGAGAAATGAGAATTTATTCACATGAAAAGATCAGACAGTGAAGATTTTTCAGTTATCATTAGATTCTTTCAGTCTTCTCAGTCATGGGACGTTATTCCTTTTACTTACATACAAAATGTTTTCTTTGTCTTTCATACTTAATGTTGCTCAATAGTTACTAGCCACCCTTCCTACGTTTGACTTGTACAAGATCATCCTCTCAGCCTCTCTTTTGTCTCCCATACTGTGCAGGGAAACCTGCAACAACCCCTGCCCTTTTGCAAGGGGATCTCTGACAGCTAGCACATAGTGAGTTTGAGGCTGAAAACAAGGCAAACATGGAAGACCTTAAGCAATTGAGCCATGTCTGTGAACACGCTCCTGCCTCTCTGCATGTCACTTAGATTCTTCTGCATGCACACCCATGTGATACCCAGGTGGTCTGTCTTTCCCAGGTAAACGGCACTCCTTTTGCTAAAAGAGGGAAGGAGAGGCTCACAGTATCTCCTGTTGAGGCATGTAAAAGAAGAAACAGACTTCAATATGATGAATACTGTTTATTATATCTCTGCCTCTATTAAGCCTTGGAAGAAGGGCTTCAGATTTAGAGTGTTCACAGCTGTAATGGGTGCATATTCTAGAGAAAGAAGAAGCAACACCTTTACAATTAGTTGCTTTTTGACCCAACTAGAGTATTAAATGAGAAATATTTACAATACCACATTACTCTCAAAGCTTTCTTAACCTCTTTAAGTATGTGTGTTAGGATGTGTGTGTGTAACATGTCACACAATAGTAACTCCAGACAAAAAGTCCTTGTAATTACTACCACAAAACCAAACCCACAAAAAAGTACATTAAAATCATTACACAACTAGAAAAACTTAGTGTTTCTAATAAGATAGTCTAGACAAATATGGTGAGGAAGAGAAGTTTCATTTCTGGGAAATTGGGGAAAAAAAACCGATTCATTTTACTTCACCTGTGCATATGACTATACATTGCCTCGACTACCATGAATGCAAAAGCGATAGTTGATGACTAATGGAATTTATAAATGGGAGTAAATAAATGCAAAAATATTGGTTTTACTTCCTATTATTCACTACACAGCAAAAGAACTGAAAAATATCTTTGTGAGCAATACGTTGGCATATGTGTCATGACCATGACAATACAAGGAAAGCTATGGCCAGATTCTTAACAGAGTCTCAGTAAGCACTATGCATTCATGCAAGACCAACACATGCACAAATACATAATGAATTCAGACAATTCTCTGTGCATAAGCTTATCACACGCATATGTCTCTGAGCATATATATATAAAAATATATAACTTGTTAATTAGGTTTGCATATCTGTTTCCCTCTTCTAATTTTTCCTAAAGGGAGCAAGACTGGAACACAACAACTCACCAACAGATAAAACACTTTTCAAATTTCCCTGCTGCACTTTGATTCTGCAGTTCTGTTCCAATCTACATTATCACGTCTTTAAAGCCAGAATCTCCTCTGGACTACAGTTTCCAGACATGTAATTTTAAAATATTTTTACAAGAGGTACAAACACCTCTTTGAAGGATAACAAATTTCAGTGAAAGTGTCTATATGGATCGTAGGTAATAGCTGACATCAAATCCTTGCAGATGAAATTGGTTCATTGACTTATATTTCACTATGTGCTTTAAGGAGCTTAGATATATATATATTTATTTCTATGCTTGAAAAAGATATAGTCACCTTTTATGGAAGCAAGCCACTTTGCCATTAAAAATAATCAATCTATTACCTTGTTTCGGGAAATTAAGATTCTGTGATTCTGTGATGCTTTTGTTTTAGAGTCAGCAAAATTATAATTTTGTTGTCAAAACAGATGAAACAGTACTCGGTATTTTAAGACTTCACATAATTTCAGCCTTGTCCTTAAGAATCTTAGATGCTCAGACATATGACGTAAGCAAAACAACATCAAAAGACTATATAATATGAAACAAATATAGCTGCACCTACTCAAACACAGTACCTGAGTCAAATGAGACACAAATTTAACTCCAGGATTTGCACACTCACCACTTTCCTATCCTGTTAACTCTTGGAAAATTGACATATTGGATCCTGAGTATATACGTAAGTACAAACATCAGCCAATTTCAAGTTTCCTCTTGTGTTTTCAAAGAATTAATATTTGTGCAGTTTTGGACATCTATGTAAATCATGCTAAAGCAACTCCACCCAGGTGTAATGTGCTTTTCCCTCCACTGCCACTGCTATGCAAAGAGATGAACCTATTTGCCAACATAAGTTTGTTTTTATAATAGACTGTCATTCCAGCTTTGTAGTTTGGATTCTGACTGCTTTTCATTTGGAAATTACAGTCTTCATTGGTCTGCTGACAACACTTCTGATGCATTCTCTCAAGTATTCTTAGAGAGAAATGAAAAAGTCACCATCGTAGTATTCAAAACTAAGTGCTGCAGAAATAAACAGTACATTTAAATTAGATACAAACCCAAAGTAAGAAGCCTTGCACATAGACTGGTCTTAAACTCTTATTAATACACCATTGAAACGTTTTAAATCCACATAGGCATACTATATTCCAAACAACAAAGTTAAAAAGAAAATCTCAACTATCAAACACTTCAGATACACTATTCTTAAACACTACCTTTCTTTCAAGTATTTTATTTTATAACATCTATTAATAGGTTACATATTTTCCCACATAACCACCATAAACCTACCACTTCTCTGTACTTCATATTTTCGCTGTTTTATTAAAAAATACTAATTACTTGACTGAATTTTCTTCTAGTCAGCTGAGTTTCACCTCAGATGTGCTTTACCATCCTTATTTTTTGACAAATAATTTAATCATCAACATCTCAATACAAAAAAAAATTGAATAAATTTATTCTAAAACTCACTTTTAAGCTTCCAGTTAACAAGCAAGGAACAATTATGTACAGTACAGTACCAGCTACAAAAAAGGAAAGATACTGTAGATGACAAAGCAAGCAGAACAGAAAATGGTACACACTAGCACACAGACATTTAAACAGAAGATTAAAAGTTGCTTTGGTTTAGTCATTCAATAAGAAAATGTACCAGAATGTACCAGAAATGTACCAAGGGTATGTGTGGAACACACAATGATCTAATTTATGTATTAACTTAATAAGAAAATATAATTTAATTGTTAATATCCAAATAAAATTCAAGTATGGTATAAAACCAGTATGATGACATGATATTTATGCAAATTCCAAAAATAAAAGAATCATGTGGCTTGTTAATGACTGAAAAAGTGTATGAATTTTATTTTTGTCTATATAACAACTTCTATTGAACACATAAATATATAAGTATTAGCTTGGAAGAAATAGTTTCTAAATAGCACAAAAATATTAATGTATAAAAAAAATTAATATGTATAAAACTCCATATGTACCCAGTTTTTCAAGTGTCTGTGAGCAGCAGAAGAAAGCCATTTCTTGCAATTAGACAGAAAACATTTCTCAGAGAATCCACTGATGGCATTCACTTGCCTACTTTGGAAAAGTTAACCTTTTGAACCATTCTTAGGGTATGCTGACCCCTAAAGGTCTAAAACTCATAAATCTGATTAAGTTATTACACATTTAAAGTGTAAGTTGTCAGAATACAATTCTCCACTAAGTTACTCCACCATGACTATTTCTGTTTTCAATATACATTATTCAAAACCACTTTTAACTTTACTCAGTAACAGTTCAAAATTTTATGAATTAAAAGTGGTCTACAAGCAGCTTATCTTACACAATAATATAGAAAATCCTTTACATGTGTAAGAAATGCATCATCAAAACAGAGTATTTCTTCTTTCCTCTAAACAACAGATTCTTCATTAGAAACTTGGCATTTATTATCTTTTGAGAAACAATACAGAACACAAAATTAAAAAGCAAAAAGAAATACAGAAGGTGCTATCGGGCTCTGATATTGGAGGCATGTTTAATGTTGACACTTTTTTTTTTTTTTTTTACCCTACATATAGCTACTTACTGGAAAAAATCCACCCTTCTATGATGTACCAAAGGTCTCCTTCCTGTTTCTTTCTCTTTCTTCAGTCTACACTTTATTATCTGATCACAGACCACTTTTTGACAATTCTGCTCTGCAAAGTCAGTCAGTCTCATAATTGTTTTCAAACTCAGTGCCTCTTTTTTTTTCCTTCAAGTTTCTGTCATGAAACATAGAAGAAAGTACCCAAGAGGAAAATGTTGGTCATCCAAATGCAAAAAGGCTCTTTCATCTTGATGAAGGTTAAAAACTCCATGAAACATGAGAAGTTCCAAGTTAATCAAGACTCTCTTTAACTCCAAGCCCACATTACTGTCTATATTCAGTTGAGGTAATAATGAGAAACTTGTTAATATTAGCAGCTGGATTAATCACACGCTATCCAGGTGTGAAGAGCCAAGAAAGTTACTGCAAGACAGACTTCAGAGTTGTTGTTAACCCATTCAGAAAAAAGGTTGGAAAGTAAGGTACAATGTACAAACTAAAAATTTAAATAAGACTTCTCAAAGTTAAAAAAAATTTCAATAACCCAGAAAATAAAAATGAAGCAAATAATTTACATTCCTGTAGCTGCTCTCATGTTACCCCAAATACTTTTAAGAGGCAGTGTGTGGCTGTGTTTTTTTTCTTTTCTTCTAAAGTCAGTCATATATCGGCAAGAACAAATACATTCCAGTCACTGCCTAGCACTGGTACAACACCTGAGGTTCTTTATTAATATCTTAAAAGTCCTTACCTTTTGACCAGTTCTCCATTTGTTCTTCTGAACTTGTTTGATCTGGCACTGAGTCCAGTTTTTGCTTGAATATTACAGAGCTAAAATAAAGGAAACTCTAGATAAATAAACTTAAAACAACACGTTATAACACACCTATACTTTGCCTTCATTTGTCAGTAAATTTGCGAGACATGATTTAAAAATATTTATAACAAGACAATAAAGTCTGTGCACTTTAACAGTCAGTACTAAATGATATTTCTCAGTAAAATATTTTTTCTTCACACATCTAATGTTTATAATGGTTCTGTTCAGCTTTCTGTTTCATGTAACACCTTCGTTAAAAAATTTATTAGTTTGTTTTGTTCTAGAGTCTGGTCTTGGAAGTACATGTCACTGAGCATAGCACAAATCACACTGAGTGGTCCCACTAGAGACGAGATTGCTCACTTTGGTAATTATTGCAGATGGTGGTATGTGCTTCACTTTACAATATTCTTTCTCCTGCTTTAATTTCCTGGATAAAATACAGGTAAAGTGACCCACAACCACCCTAACTTGCAGGTTTGCAGGTTTTTCTAGACAGCTAAATAATCCATCCTAATATTTGCATACATATTGCTTCAAAGTACACAATTAATTACACAGTTGCAATATTTCATATAATCACAAATCTTCAAGAAATAACCCTCAATAATATAAAAAATAAGATCCAAAGTAAAATAAGTCTCATCAGGTAACATTTTGAGTGTTAAATATATGATCTCTTATATGTTAAAAATTAAACTATATGTTATATCTTAAGGAAGTCTAAATAAATTTGGAAGCTTACCATGTTAGTGAGACTACCACAAATTTTATTACTTACTTTTTAAAAAATGCATTGTACAAGGGACAATTTTCCATCTTAACTATATAGTTGTGCTTATTTTGTATGTTTTCCCTGATATACTTTTTTCTACATTTATTAAAAAAGATAGAACATGTGCCTTGAGCAGGTACAGTGACGGGATCCTGAAATTACCCACAGAGTTGTAATTGTGCTCAGAAATGTAAAAGTAGAAAAAAAAAGTAAAAAGTAAAAATAAAGTACATATTTTAAAATTCAAGCATATTATACCAAGACATTTGTTTTAACTAATAAAGTCGCACAAATTATTTTCCAATACAACATCAAAAGGATAGATGTTTTCATCTTTGTAATTATAAAAAAGTATAATTGTGCAAACACTTAAGATTCAACAGTAACACTTACATTAAGCATTCCATACATATTTAATTCTTATTTGTTGTTGGTGATAAATGTGCATGATAAAAAAAAAAAGTGTACAATTTGATGTGCTTAGGTCTTAACAAAAAAACCCAACTTCACCTCATCTCACAGAATATTGAGTTCCTTACAAGAATCCTTCAAATGAAGCTGTACGTTTCTTTTCAATTCTCTGTAACTGTGTTGATTTGGAGTTGGCAATCTTTTCCTAAGTTCCTCATTTACTTTTGGATTAGCTGAAAATATAGAAGGTTATTAATATCAAGAAATAGGTTTCTGTCAATGAAGCCATTTCCCTACATATTGCACAAAAAGGTTCATAATAATTGCAGCATTTTAATAAGATATTCATATAGCAAGACATGAAAAAAATACGGTATTTAATAACCTCTGGAGTATTTTAAAACATGTCTTAGGGCCTTAATGTGCCTAGTAATATACTATTTAAAACCATAATTTTATCCCTCCACAATATACAGTCATTCTTCCTCGCCATTTACCCAGCTAATGAATGCCAGCAATTAGTAAAATGTAATCCCATTGCACAATCATTTTAATGCTTTTAGCACTCCGAAAAGTAAACACCAAATTAATACTGCTCAAGCCATATCAGATCCTAGTTGGAAGCAAGCAATTATAGTTCAGCTCCTCAGGTGTAATTAAATGATTGGAATGATTTCGTTCCATAAATGCAAGTTAATTCATAAGCAAGCAACAAATATACTGGGAGTAATTACAAGAAACATTGATAGTCTAAGCAGTGCATGTGCTTTCTTGCACCTGATGTAGGAAAATGCTGCCCTCTCCTGGAGATAATAGACTACGGCACAGGAATAATGAGACAAGAAAAAGAGACTCGTTTTACAGGCTTTGCCTTCACAGGTGAAATATGTTTTGCTAATTAATAAACATTTCCACATTAAGGCAATCTATTCATCAAAGTCAACCACAGATACCTTTTGAGGCCCCCTAGGGTATGCAAAATACTTTCCCTATTATTATAAATAAAAATGGTAAGAGAACAAATCAACAAAATATTCTGTACACTAAGTACGGAATATTGCACGCTGAACACAAGTCCTGCAGTAGGTAGCTAACTTACGCACAACATTTACATATCGTTGAAGATGCTCCATTACAGTAGGTATTCTGAATATAGGGTATTTTTAGAACTGAAACTTAATGATCCACATTACTTAATGTTAAACTTCACACTAACAATAATCATAAGCTAGCCATGAAGATTTTCCCAGAAGGAATCATTAGAAAAATATAATAAAATTATTTTAAAGCTTTTCTCTACTTTCATTTGAGGATAATTTGTTAAAAACCAATCTTTTGAGGACAATATGTTAATAAACAATCTGTCTAATAATAAAAAGAAATTAAAGCTAGAGATTAAAATAAATCATACTGGTAAACAGAGATAAAACTGAAAATACAAAATAAAACTGTAACCCAAAGTTAACTTCCTTATTCACTATTTACTCAGCATGTGCTAGTGTTTAAGACTACTTGAATATCGTGCAAAGAAAGCTAAACGAAATAAATTGTTCTTATCCATTTAATAAAATATGCAATAGTCATGTAAAATTTACACTAAATATTTAAGTACAAAATCACCAACAAATATGAATCAAATTAACCAACACCTTCCCACTAATGAAAGAAATCCCAGATCTACCAATTTTGCTCTCTACAGAAATAACAAGTGCTTCCCACTACTGCATATAGCATCATAGGAGAAAATCCTGCACTGTGGTCAGTATATGAATATTTCCCATACAGAGAAACCAACTGTAAGAGAGTTCAGTTCAAAAGTACCTGATCACCACAAATGTCTGAAATTGTTCTCTATCAATAGCACTTTGTCATCAAAATACATAGATCTGGAACAAGGAAGTATTTCAAAACAAACCCAAACTGTACACAAATACCTTCACTGTTTCTTTATCTATGGTGAAAATGAAATAGATTATTTTAAGTCATATTATTTAAAGTTTAAAATGTACAGCACATTTGCTTTGCCCTTTGATGTCACAGTCCTATTTTTCTATTCAAATCTTGTACACTGTAAGTTAATTGCTTTTGGAAACTACTTATTATTCATGTAAAAATTAATGTGCCAATGTGTTTAAATCCTTTTAAATGACCATTCATGCATCTTTCTTCTTTAAGTACCAATGAAATCTGTCAAAGATATCAATGCAAGATGGTCTTAGGGAAAGTTCTAATAAAGATTTTTTCTGCTAACATAAGATTTTCATTTTCGTCAACTTCACTTAAATTCCATTAATTTTTTAAGCTGCTTTTAATAAATTCACAAGTAAAAAATTTTAGGCTCCATAGCCTGTCATTTGTGTTCCAGCTGACTTTATGAATATTAATAACAGTGTTATCCTGATTAAATAGGCTTCATATAAAATCCCTGTGAATCCTATAGCTCAGACATCTCATTTTTCCAACTCTTTATGAATTTGGATTCAGACATTAAACTGCAAAAAAACCATAAAAACCAGATTCAATGGTATATTCATGTACCCTTAAGCAAAAAATTAGATGTTCTAATGATTCAAATAATTAAAATTGATAGGACCACATATTGAGATTTCAGGCTTTCTGTAAACATGCAACATATATTAACTCTAATGAAAATGTCAACACTTCACAGAACAAAGGATTAAGAATCTATTATAAAATAATAATAATGTCTGTCCTTATCCTTACCTTAAACAACAGATGATATGATCTTAACTCTTCATATATAGAATGCTGATTTGCAGAAGTATTTCCCAAAGAGACAGAAATTAGTGAATGCTTAATTACATCGGCATACACATGAAATGTATGAACATTCTAGTTTAGCATGGGTGTCCAGCATTAACTTTTAATCGGTTTATACTTCAGAAAGAAGCATTTTTCTAAAGAAATGTCAAATCAAAGCACATAGAAAATTTTAATGTTATCCTGAGACTCATGCAGTCACTGTTTCAAACTATCAACTTCTTTCCATGTTTATATGTTTGAATTTTTTACATCCATGACAGATAAAAATCAAAAACTAAACTCACTGCACTGCCTGAACCTTTTTTTTTTTTTTACACACAATACTAATTAAAATGACTATCTCCTCATTCATTCCAGGACATACTCTGCAAAGATGGGCATCAAAATATTTTGCCTACCTGTATCTTGAAATACGAATGAATTTTATGAGGAAAAAAATGTAAACAAAATAATGGCTTATTCAAAAGGATGGCATTCCACTCATGGTTCTAATTACTCATAAACACTTAATAGAATTAAATAAATACAAAAATAACATACATCTGCAAGGTAGGAAGCATGCAGTGCTTTACTGTGCAGTTCTGAATAGCTTTTATTACAGCTGTGATTTCTACTTTCAGAGGAAAGAACCTCTGGAGTATCTGCAGAATATACATTAGCAAGATATTTTGATTAGTGGCAATGTGCTGAAACTGATGATGCTTTCTCTCCCTGGGCGTGAGATTGGGAGGTCGATCTACTTCCCTGTCTATGGGAACCAAAAAGCTGATGAGATCTTTTCATATGGAGCCCTGATAACTGTAAATCCCCAGTTCCTTGGTCTTGGCTTGACGGGTTTTGAAGACAACTATTGAATCACGGTCTTGGCTGCTGCAACAGGAAACAAACGCTTCCTCGTATTGACTGAATTCACCTCTTCTTCACAAAAGTCCTCCAGTCTCGGAAGAGTTTTTCCACAAGGAGGGCTACCCTGTCTGCCTTGCCCCCAGTAGAACAAGAAACCAGTTCCCACCATCCTTTGGAATGGCACCAAGCCAGTGTTTGTCCCCTTTAATGATGCAGCTGACAGTTGCCATTGACAGTGTAGGGTTGGAGCTATGTAAGGGAGGGAACACCATATACGTTATGGATAAGGAAAGAAAGAACAAATTTTAGTATTATTTTCATAAGATTAATTAGATTACCAGGATATCCTAAAATATCCTGAAACGTTTTGCCTCAGGGAAAACTAAACTAAAAAAATTTCATTTAGGAGGGTACACTACATAAAAACCAGTTACCTTCTAGAATCATTTCCCTAGGGAAGAAACAGACAGCTTAGCCCAGGTGGATGCCAAGTTTTGATGCAATGATACACTCTTCCACAAAAGTGTCACATTTCCTCTCTACTTTAAGAAACTTTATGGCAAACTGGAAATCTAAGACAACTCAAAATAAGTTAAAACTAGCTTTGGACAGTTACTAAAATACTAGTCAAAGAATAACTGAAATAGCCACTTCAAAATTGTCAAATGGAGAATAACTCCCATCTGTTAGATGCTTGAAAGCTGTGAAATTAAACATACTTTGACATTTGATTAGAGATACTTATTTTCTTGCATTCTGTTACTTTGATATGATTTTCAATACAAGTAGGTCATGCAAAAATATGTTTCTTTTTGAAAGAAAATTAAACACAGGCATAACCCCATAAGTGAATTAACCCCATAAGTGAGGGAATGCAGCATGATGACTACTTCAAATTTAAAACTCCAGCACTGCTACAAAGAGTTCAAGATTTTGGTTTATAGAAGTAACTGCATTATCTGGAAGCTGGATAAAAACATTTTCCCAGAGGGCAGAACCATGCAATAATCCCTGGCTTTTCTTCCCTACTGATTCTTGGTCTAAAAGGAGATGATACATTTGCAGTTGCTTCCAACTAACCTGCATAAATCAGAAAAGATATGGAGAACCAGGGCTCAGGTATTTTTACTTCGTTACTGCAGCAGCCTCTACACATTTTCATTAGAGAGCTTGCATTTGATGCTTTTAAGAGTGGCATACACTAGTAAGTCAGAGTGCTTGTTCTCTGTATCATGATTTTGACCAAGGCAAGAGAAAAGTTAAAAAAAATGTATTTTCAACTGGCTTATAACAGGTTTTACCGATGGCCAAATAAAATTTAATTGGATAAAGGACACTTACTTTTCTCTTTATTTTTTCTCCGTAATTTCTTCTATTAGCTCTATGTCTTCAAGGCTCAATTTTCTCTTTATGGATATCAGGAAGTGTTTTATGTGCATACTAAATTAATGACAGCCCCATAGCTCTTCTCTTTCTATTATATTCTCTCTCTCTCCCATTAACACCTGAAATAACAATCTTCATTTGTATTCTATTTTATTTGTTAAACAATCTTCAGCCTGCTCTGTTCTCATCTTTCCCGGTTTTCAGCTGTCCTGTGCCCTCCATTTTTTCCCCCCTAGTTTTGTCTTTGCTTTGACAATACATGCCTTTTCCTTCTCCCCTGACTCTGAAATGTTTAGAAAACGGCAGAAGATCTTGTCAAAGACTGTGTCTCTTTTTTTTCCATCTTGGTGTGCTTTTTGTGAAACAGCTTGCTTTTGTGACAACTCCACTGATGTAATTTTCACTATAATAATGGTGATGCTTTGGTCAAGTGTGGAACAGCTAATATCACATAAGCAGATTGATCTCCATTTTTAAACAGTTAACAATCAAACTGTGGTTTTCATAGGCTATAAAGATAAGGATAAACATGTACATTTTAAACTAGCTGTTGTCTTATCTGGACTCAAAAGAATACTTAAAAGAATATTTTAGTAGAATCAGTATTATATGGGGTGAGGGCAACCTGCATATTATGCTCTGTTGACAGGATCATAGACAACAAAGAGAAGTGATCAATCCCTTCTATTTGGCACATGTGAAACCCCATGTGAAGTGCTGTATCCAGTCTGACCCTCTCATAGATATCCTGAAGCAAGTCCAGCAGAGAGCCATCAAGATGATTAGGAAGAGTCTGCAGCACATGACTTAGGAGGAATTTGAGAGTTAGTTGGTTTTAAGGAGAGGAGGCTAAGGAGGATTTTATTGGATTTTAGCTGTCTTGTGACAGAGAAGACAGTGACAGATTCTTCTCTTGAAGACAAGTTGTTAGACAGAAAATTCAAGAGTTATGGAAAAGAAATTTCACAGTAAGGTTACAGGAATAAGTTGCTCAGAGAGGTTACAGAATCTCCATTGCTGGAGATGTACAAAACTCACCTGGATATAGCAATCTGATGCAACTTGGAAGATCAAAGAGGTGAGGATTGGATGTTATTCACAGGTTGCTTCCTGTCTACCTATTTTATTATTCTAAAGATTGCACCAGAACTACCATTCCTATAGTACACTAAATTCTGAGCTGCTTTCTATTTTACAGGGTAGGACAGTGGAGCAGAGAAAAAAAACAACTCTAAAACAACCCAGCTATGAGGCCAAAGAAGACCCACGTGGCAGACAGGCAGAATGCCAAAAGGGAGAAAACAGTGAACTGCAGAATCAGGGCAGTATTCTGAGCATTACTTGTCTCAAGCACCCAACTTTTTCCAGTTTTCTACATGGCTGGATGATGTGGCATTACACCGTGTTGAATGCTGGTTTGCACACCATCCTTCAGTAAATCAAAACTGGACCACTGATACAGATATTTCAGCTGCCTTTCTGAAAGCATTTGCTGCAAGCTCCACAGAATCTGTCCCGCTCCCAAAGTTAAGAAAAGGTTACTGTAACTAAAGAGCTCCAAAACTATATATGGAAATAAGGAAATAAACATTTGAGTCTACAGTGCTTATGTTTGCAAAATTCATTGTATAGTATATTAAAAATCTTGCAGTTCACAAATTCTCAAACCATAATTTCAAATTCACAGAAATAAGTTACTACCCTAGATTTTGCTATAAAAGCAAAAATAAAGTCATAAAACATTATATGCCCATAAAAATGAGAAACAGTAATGTACCATCAGATTCATTAACCACTATTACAAGTAATAGCATTACACAGAAATTCTATTTCTCCTGCCAAAAGCATTTCAATTTAATTGTTCAGCTGCCTTAGAAAGAAGGAAGATTGAACGGGGACTTTACAAAGAAAAGGAGGCAACAAACCACATTGAGGCAGAGAAACTTAGTTTATCCAGCCAACTCACATTTCTCAAAGTACTTTCAAATAGCATCGTTTTTCCTGACAGAAAACTCATTAAAAATAAAAAGCATAAAGGCTGTAACAGTGTGGATATTGGAGCCTTACCAAAAACTATCATGAGGCCTGAACATGCAAAGGCCTGCTAGAAACACATCAACCTTTCAAGACACAGTCCTGTGCCTGGAGACTGAGAGGGGCCCCATTAGTCTCTCACAGGGAAATATAGCCACATCGATTACTTATCTATCAGACTGTTTTGAACAGCATGGAAACACAAATACTCCTCCACTGCTGTCATAAATCAATATATCCAGTGCACTAGTTCTACCCCAAATTATTTAAGTACTCAAATTCAACAGCATACATTTCAGTTGCTGAAGAGAATCACATCACGTGAAACTTCACAAGATAAAAAGAGCAGAGAAATAAAACCCTACTCCAAATCAGCCAGATTTGTTCTTTTAAAGAGAATTAACTAGGGTGTAATTTTCTTAAATGATTATCTGAACAGAAACTTTTATTTTAGTTAAAAGTGTAACTGCTTCCTAAACTACGCTTGCCTTGTAACATATAGTATTGCTCAGATGTGAACACAAACATACGTTTTGATTCCATAAATTCATGAACTCTCTCCTCAGCTTATCTTCTTTTTGAATCTAGTAGCTACATCCAATACACAGTGTGTTCATTGACTATGAGTAATAACTTCATCCTTTTAAGTGAGAAAGTAGAGAGAGTTACAGAGGAACAGCACACTTCAGGACACATGTTCAAAGAAGAGTAACAAAGTTGGTGAAAGGTCTGGAGACCACGTGTTATTAGGAGCTGTAGAAGGAACTGGGGTTGTTTATCCTGAAGGAGGCTGAGGGAGACCTACCTTAGTGTCCTCTACAACTGCCTGTAAGGAGGTTGTAGCGAGGTGGGGGGGTCAGTCTCTTCTCCCAAGGAATGAGCAGTAGGACAAGAGGAAATAAATTGCACCAAGGGAGGTGCAATTGGATACTAGCAAAAATGTATTAATCGCAGGGGTTGTTTAACACTGGAACAGGCTGCCCAGGGAAGTGGAGTCATCATCCCTGAAGGTATTCAAAAGAGGTATTAAAAGTGTAGATGTGGTGCTTAGGGACATGATTTAGCGGTGGGATTGGCAGTGTTAGATTTCTAGTTGTATTCAATTATCTTAAATGTCTTTTCCAGTCTAAATTATTCTATGATTCTATGTTTGCTACATTAACAACAACATTTCAGAGTGTTTTCAGCATCTATGCATTAGCTGCGTGCTTTACAACATGCTTAACATGTATGATATATAACATTCCCTATCACGTGCTATTTCTTATTTGGGTATGATTATTAGGATATTAGTTTTAGAAACTTAATTCAGATGCTTCCCTGAAATTTATTGCAACATGGAAGAAACTTGAAGGCCAGTACAATTTAAAATGGGAGGCTACACATCCAGAAATAGTCTTGGACCATTAGAGAAGAGATAGATATTCTGAGGTAGGTCAGAACTCAACAAGAACCAGAGACAAGTCAGTGAAATTAAGTCAGTTGAGATTGTCCAGAATTTAAATGGAAGCTAAAAATATGAGGCTAAACCTGCAAACATTCAGCACCATGGAGTTTTTGTACTGCTTCCTGTTCTTGTACCAACAAAGGAACATACAAGATTAAAGAAGAGTTGTCATTGACCCTGAACCAATGCTGGGCAGCTGAGAAAAGAAACTTCTATGGTGGTTTGACCCTGACTGGATGCCAGGTGCCCACCACATCGGTCTATCACCTCCCCTTCTCAGCAAGCCAGGGAGGGGAGAAAATAAGGTGGATGCCTCATGGGTTTAGATAAAAGCAGTTTAATAAAGAAATAGCAAAGCCACACCAGTGAAAAGTGAAGCAAAGCAGATAAAGGTGTTACTCTCTACTTCCCATCAGCAGCGATGTCTGGCTCCTTCCCTAGAAGGAGGGCTTCAGTACATGTAACGGTTGCTTTTGGAAGGCAAAAGTGAACCATGCCTTCCCCTTCCTGCTCCTCTCTCTGAGTTTATACTGCTGAGCTGATGTCATATGGTATGGAATATCTACTTAGTCAGCCTGGATCAGTTGTCCTGGCCATGGCCCATCCCAGGATCCTGCCCACCCCAGCCTACTGGTGAAGGTGGGAGCAGAAATGCTGGAGGGACAGCCTTGACGCTGCATGAGCAGTAGCCAAAACATCTATGTGCTATCAATACACATTTTTAGCTACCAACAGAAGGCACAGAATTACAAGGGCTGCTGTAGAAAATCACCACCGCCCCAGACCCAATACAACTACAACCAATCAACAACAAAAAAAGGAAACACAAGAGGCATTAGCTCAAGTTTAAAAAGTTTGAACCAGCACATTATAACAGACATATAGATATTTCTTAAAGTGGATCAATTTTCATGATGATTTTAAGAGAACAATGAAAATCATGACCACATATGAGCTTCCCAGTCAAACTTCTGTGATTCTGTGATTTTTGTCTCCACCAAAAGGGAGGAGACAAATATATTTATCATTTAACCCTTCTTTGGAAAATATTCAAAACCTTCTCTCAGTTGAATCTTACCAAAAATATTAATCTTCAGCCAGGAGGATGCAAAGGCCTACTGTAAAAAAGAAAGAAATTTCAATGTAAAATGTTAAAGTCACAAACAATGGAATACAAAAAAGGAAAAAGGTTTTCTAAAGAGAGTGCAGGAGCACTTTAAGCACAGGCAGAACTGTCAGATCGCCCATAACAAAAGCTCTGTCATTTTTTTTCTTGTTCAACCAATGAAATAATCCAGCTTTTTTTTTTTAAATATGCATTTGAATAAATAGATCATTCCTGTTCCTCAGTCTTGTAATCATTTGTAATGATACATAATTTGTAGAATAAAGAAGATGGGCAGATTTACTTTTTAAAAAATATTTCTTCACTGGGTTTTGGAGAAAGGTCATTTTAAAGCCTTAGTAAGCACAATATTCAGACACACACAAAAAAAAAGAATTTACAGTGAAGAAGCCTTAAAGAATTCTTCTAAGAACATAAACTACAAAGCAGTTCATGTAAGTTGAGGGTTATATAACTGATAAAAAAAATTCTTATCAAGCCTTTTCAGCCTTAATATCAGTTATTTCCACATAGACAAGTGGGAAAAAAAAAAATCCTGGAAAAAATTCAAGACCTAGGATGATCTAGCCAGTTTTGGCAAGATTATTTTCTTCCTTTTATTTGTAAAAAGAAATAGATAGATGCTCCCTTCTTTCCTGCAACCTCATAAAAAGTTCAGATATCTTGCATTCTTGATGTCTTGATTCATCAAGCTACGTTAATATTTTCATTGGCAGAACACTTGACACCAGAGGTGTAAAGAAGAAATTACATGAGGTTGCAGAGAGCTGAGATAGCAGCTGAATTTTGGTCCCAAACCAGTTATTCCTGGGCAGAGCAAAGGAACTCTAAATCCACTTACTAAAACAAGGATGGAAAAATCCTTTCTCAGTACTTCTGAAACCCAGGCTTATTTTGATGACTGCCTTCTCTTGCACATAATCATGTCAAACAGTTTGAGATTTGTTTGTCAGATGTTCTGGGCATTACCAGTTGCACTTCTAAAACATGAAAATAAAATTAAAAAAAAAAAAAAATCAAGACTTTATAGTTACAGAATTATAAAGAAAACACAACTTTGAAAGAGGGAAAGTCTGGCCAATAGTTCAAACATTCAGAACAACTCTGAAGACATTCTTGGCCATTGTTAAGGCACAAGACTTAAGGCTCCAGAGTTTTACCTCCCCTTTAATGTTGAAGGCGCACCTGACACAGATGGGTACATGCACTAGGATGACTTCTGTGCCTACCCATAGCACAAGAAAAGCTCCTAAAAACTTTTGTATTTCACAATCCAACTGGGACGAAGGAAGGGAGGAAGTCTCCTGGAATATTTCTTAAAATACATTCTAAATTAAGACCACTTTGCTTTATTATTGTTTTTTCACGACTCCTTGGTCTCAAAGATTAGTCTTAACATGTTCAGACTTTAATGCAAGAAAAGGCATAATTTTTCTGATAAAGTTAAGCCACTTTGACACTGCTTTCAAAATGGTATTCAATATTATTCTTTTAATTAAAAGTCAAAACTTCTAATCAGTTAGTTACATTTGTAAAAACTTACACCAGTGATTTACAGCTCTCATCTTATCTAAGGGAAGTATTTCACTGTACTCAGTTTTTCAGTTGGATTGTGCATCTGCTGAGCAGACTGGTTTGGGAAAGAAGTATGATGGAAAGGCTTCAGTTTTTGCTGTAACTTATTACAGTATGTTTTTCCTGCCTGGAAACAGTTAAGAGAGTTTAATTTACTTATCACAATTAACTTCACTGAGATGCAAAATTATTTTTGTTTTTATCAAAGATACTCACTTAAAAAAAGGCTAAACCTAAGGAAAAGGTAGTTTACTACTTAAAAGGTTTTCCACTGAGCTTTCGGGACAGCTTGAAAAAAAATCATCTACTGTCAGACATCTATTAATAGATACCTCCCTAAAAAACTGTTTCTCAAGACTTTTGAAAACTCCAGAGACCCTAAACTAGCAAACTCATGCTCCAATTGGAATATTTTAAAAATCAGATGAGATAGTTTTATTGCAAAACATTGTGGATAACATTAGATATTTTTAATGAACTTTACAACTGGAGTTTTAGCATTAGTCTGAATGAACTTCTATTTCCTAATTAGTGAACAATGACACTTTTACACAGACTTGTATTAGATGGGATCACAGTTAAAAAGAAAGGTCCATCACTAGATTGTCTGCATTACACACAGGATTTTTAAGAGCTGCAGATGCACTTACAATATTTTTTTCTGATCTCCCTAATGGACTCTGGCTGTATTATTGGAAAGAAAGTGTAATAAGTAATACTAAATGGGTTCTCAAAAAAAATCCAGTTTGATTTTTGTTTCTAATGTTTAAGATAAATTTGAAAATATATATTACACCAAGCAGAAAACAAGGCACTGGGCACAAACAACTGGAGGGGAACCTCAGCATGATAGTAGCCTATGCTATTTTTAATAAGTTTTCTCTCATAAGTGCAAGACAATGAATGTTTGCCAAAAGAATTTTACTTTCAGGAGGGTTTTCAAAATATGAAATATACTTTTAAACTATGAAGAGAATTATAATTTTTGCCTAATATTTAGTAACCTTCAGATACTGTAATTCCACTTCAGATCCTGGCAAAACATTCTGGAGACAAATATTAGTCTACCACTGGATACTGAAGAGGAGGAACAAAATTACATTTCAAGGGGAAACTGTTTTAATTAGAGTTACCTTGTACACCTGCACAGCAGTCACCTTCAGTACAGTGTGAGAAAAAGTGGTACAACCCACAAATGTATTTATTCTTGCTACCATCAAATTCTGAGTCCATAAATCAAGAAACTGAAGTTTGCTTCCAGGCATATTTATATCACTTCACATTTATGCTAATGTAGTGCAGAAACTAGTTTAAACAACCGTTGACTATGCATCCCAAGATAAGAGACTTGATACATTCATTGCACCCTAATCTGTAACATTTATGACAAAGAAATCTTTCATGTGTGCTCCACTCTTTTATACTCTTTTCTTATTTTATAGTATATTTATATTTTATCATCTTAATAATATTCTTTTATTCAATAAAGGCAAGAAGGACCTGGGAAACTACAGGCTGGTCAGCCTCACCTCAATTCCTGGAAAGGTGATGCAACAGCTCATCCTGGATGTCATCTCAAAACACAAGAAGAAAAAGATGGCTATCAGAGGGATTCAACATGGATTCACCAAGGGGAAATGCTGCTTGACCAACCAGAGACCTTCCATTAGAGTGTACATGAGGAGAGGGCAGTGGATGTCATCTATGTTGACTTCAGCAAAGCTTTTGACACTGTCTCCCATAACATCCTCAACAGAAAGTGGCTTGGATGAGTGGATGCTGAGGTGCATTGAGGGCTGGCTGAATGGCAAAACCCAAAGTGGATCAACAGAGCTGAGCCAAGCTGGAGGCCTGTGGGGTTCCCCAGAGATTGGTTCTGGGGTCAGTCTTATCCAACATCTTCATCAATGATCTGGATGAGGGGACAGAGTGTCTCCTCAGCAAGTTGGCTGATGACACCAAACTGGGAGGACTGGCTGATTCCCCAGAAGGCTGTGCTGCCATTCAGCAGGATCTCGACTGGCTTGAGAGTTGGACAGAGAGGAACCTCATGAGGTTCAGCAAGGACAGGTGCAGAGTCCTGCACCTGGGGAGGAATAACCCTATGTACCAGTACAGGCTGGGTATTGACCTGCTGAAGAGTAGCTCTGCAGAGACCTGGGAGTACTGGTTGATAATAAACTAAACATGAGCCAGCAAAGTGCCCTCGTGGCCAAGAAGGTCAATGGGATGCATCAAGAAGAGTGTGGCCAGCAGGTTGAGGGAAGTTCTGCTCCTCCTCTACTCTGCCCCAGTGAGGCCTCATCTGGAGTCCTGTCTCCAGTTCTGGGCTCCCCAACTCAAGAGGAACAGGGGACTTCTATAGAGAGTCCAGCACAGGGCCACTAAAGTGATCTGGAAGCATCTTCCTTACAAGGAAATGCTGTGGGACCTGGGGTTGTTCAGCCTGGGTAAGAGGAGATTGAGGAGGGACCACATTATATACTTACAAGTATTTAAAAGGTGAATGTCAAGAGGATGGGGCAACACTTTTTTCTGTAGTGTCCAGTGATAGGACTAGGAACATAACAAGTTCCACTTAGAGAAAAACTTTACTGTGAGTGAAGGAGCCCTGGCACAGGCTGCCTAGGGAGGTTGTGGAGTCTCCTTCTCTGGAGGTTTTCAAAACTGACCTGGATGTGCTCCTGTGTGACCTGATCTAGGTGGACCTGCTTTAGCAGAGGGGTTGCACTAGATGATCTCTATAGTTCCCTTCCAACTCCTGCCATTCTGTCAGGGTGTCATGATTAAACTAGCTCACTAGAGCCCATTCACAGTTGTACCACATCGGAAACGGCTTCGTTATGATCCTGAAAGAATTCCCATTGTATCAAAAAAAGACAAGTCTACTCTCACAGAGTGCTGCATTTCCCTGTCCGTCCTGCAGTCTAACCAATCTTTGCCATTTGGAAAGAAAGCCTGATAGCATAAGAGGCAGACCTCAGCAAGTCTTATCACCAGGTCAGCAAATGAAAGCTGATGAGCCTGTGTAAAAGCTTACCAAGCACTACTAAAACTTCATACTTGTTAAATTATTTTGTAAGTGTAGTGGTTTTGCCTGGGCCAGGTTTTTGGTAGCAGGGGGGCTACAAGGGTGTCTTCTTTAAACAAAGAGCTGCCAGAAGCTTGCTCTGTAGCTGACAGGGCTAAGGCCAGTAAATTTTAAGATGGACCCCACACCTGACCCAGGCCTGGCCAATTAGTGACTGAGGTAATACCTCTGTGAATAATGTATTTGAGAAGGAGAAGTTGCTGGGCAGTTGCTAAACTGCAGCAGTAAGAAGGAGTAAGAATGTGAAAACATCTCCATAGACACCAAGGTCAATGGAGAAGGAGAGGGAGAACAGTGCTTTGGCCTTGAAAGAAAGACTCCTCTGTGACCTGTGATGATGGTGAGGCAGCTGTGCCCCTGCAGTCAATGGAGGCCAGCGGGGAGCAGCCCATGGAGGCACACTGGAGCGGTGATGCCTGAAGGAGGCTGTGACTCTGTGGGGAGCCTGTGTGAGAAAGTTCCTGGCAGGACCTGGGAGCCTGTGGCGAGAGAGGAGCCCACACCAGAGCAGGTTTGCTGTCAGGACTGAAGAATCATAGAATGGTAGGATTGGAAGGGACCTCCAGAGATTATTGCGTCCAAACCCCTGCAGAAGCAGGTTCACCTAGATCAGGTCGCATAGGAACATGTCCAGGCGGGTCTTGAAGATCTCCAAGGAAGGAGACTCCACAACCCCTCTGGGCAGCCTGTGCCAGGGCTCCCTCACTCTCACAGTGAAATAGTTTTTTCTTATATTTAAGTGGAACTTTTTGTGTTCCAGCTTCATCCCATTACCCCTTGTCCTGTTGCTACCTACTATAGAAAAAAGGGATGCCCCAACCTCCTGACACTCACCCTTTAGATATTTGTAAATGTTAATAAGATCTCCCCTCTGTCTTCTCCAGACTAAACAGCCCCAGTTCCTTCAGCCTTTCCTCGTACAAAAGACGTTCCAGTCCCCTGATCATCTTGGTGGCCCTGCTCTGGACTCTCTCCAGAAGAGAGGAACCTCCCTCAACCTGCTGGCCACACTCTTCTTGATGCATCCCAGGATGCCAATGGCCTTCTTGGCCATGAGGGCACATTGCTGGCTCATGTTTAGCTTATTATCAATCAGGACTCCCAGGTCTCTGCAGAGCTACTCTTCAGCAGGTCAAGGGTTGTACATAGGGTTGTTCCTCCCCAGGTGCACGACTCTGCACTTGTCCTTGCTGAACCTCATGAGGTTCCTCTCTGCCCAACTCTCAAGCCGGTTGAGATCCCGCTGAATGGCAGCACAGCCTTCTGGGGAATCAGTCAACTTGCTAAGGAGACACTCTGTCCCCTCATTCAGGTGGTTGATGAAGATGTTGAACAAGACTGGCCCCAGAATCAATCCCTGTGGAACTCCACTGGCCACAGGCCTCCAACTCGATTCTGTGCCATTGATCACCACCCTCTGGGCTCTGTCATTCAGCCAGCTCTTGATCCACTTCACCGTCCACTCATCCAAGCCACACTGCCTGAGCTTTCTGATGAGGATGTTGTGGGAGACAGTGTCAAAAGCCTTGCTGAAGTCAAGGTAGATGACATCCGCTGCTCTTCCCTCATCTAGCCAGCCGGTTAAGCACTCATAGAAACAGTGGCAAAGTCCATCTGTAATGAACTGAGCCCAACCCCCATCCCCTATCCTCCACACCATTGTGGGGGAAAGAAGGGGAGTCCTGGGAGGTGGGAGAGGTAGGGGGAAGTGTTTTAAGATTGGGTTTTATTTCTCATCTCCTTGTTCCTATAGTTTATTAATAAATCAAACCTTTTTCTCCCCAAGTTGAGTCTGTTTTGCCTGTGATGTTAATTGCCAAGTTATCTCCCTGTTCTTATCTTGAAACACAAACTGCTAGTTATAGTTGTCCCTCTCTCCTGTCCAGCTTAGGAAGGGGAGTGATATTATGACTTGGTGGGCACCTGGCTAAACCAACACAGTACGCAACATCCTTTACCTTGAAACCTACCTGAAAGAAACAAAAATCAGATCCTGACACCACTGCAATGGCTCTTCCTTTGCTGAAGTGGAACAAATTACAAGCATACAAACAAACTACAATTTCTGAAGAAAATAAAAGATCAGTTTAACGCTAGTACTTACCTTGAAGAGCTGTTCAGTGAGATCAGATTGTTGGGTCACTACTCATCGCTCCTATAATAATCTGTATCATGTAACAGTGGCAAATTACTGACCTCAGTGACACCACTACTATTACAGAAGCCTAGAAAAACTGAAGCCTGTAACAAGCAAGAAATATTCGTGTGTAATAAGGGCAGCTGATGTTTTTGGAAGCCAATTTTTCGGAAACATGTCCTGCTTGACAAAATACCTGTCAGATCTAGTAACACTTTTTGTGATGTGGATGCCACGTAGAGAAGTCTATTTCTTATTGCTCTAAGACTCAAAAGCCTCAATACACTACGTATAGAAAAAGCTGCCACTGAACATTAGAGCTTATTTATTAAATATTGGTGGGAAGATGAGTGGTAGTCATTTCAGTTAGTTACCTACATGTTTCAAATTTCAGCTTTCAAATTACTTAGAGGTTGTCTCCTTCTTTAGTTCAGACTGACATAGTCAGCTGAGATACCTGAGACCGAGACACCTCTTTACAGGATAAAGTCATCAACAGTGTACGTTCCCTGCAAAGACCTAGAATCCATTTTATTGTCCTGCCAAATCTTAAAGACAGTTAATATTTTCTCCTCTTCAAGCCACACCAGAGATTTGGTTCTCAATAAAACATACCTTCCTGATAGAAATAGGCTTGATAGGAAACATTTATCACAGAAACAAATTCTTAAATCATGAGCTCCATAATCTAGATAGCATTTCAACCCCGTCAACTACATCTCCAGCACATGCAAAGCTGTTTGAACAGGGCCAATCTAATTTCTGTATGTTACAGCAGCAACAGCTCCATTCTCAGCCACAGACCTCAAGCAAGTTTTGCATTAATCTTTTCTTAACAAAAACATGTTAATTTGCCTACAGGTAATAAAATATATGGAAGGATGCTTAGAGCATTAATACCTATGTACTCCTCTGAAAACAAAAAAAGTAAAGTACTTTTACTTACTCAAAGTAAAGAACATTTGGTGGGAAAGATGGTGCTTATCAGTTTAATTTTATTCACTTAGTATTTTCTGCAGTAGTAATGTGTTTTCCAAGTGAAGGGTTTTCCATTTACTGACCTTGGCATTCATCACAACCATACTGTGATTTATATCGAGAATTCCAAGCCTTTATCTGATCTTATAAATAAATGTAAAATATAGAAAACAATTATCCTAGTGTAAAATTGAATTTTATCTCTCTGTACCCAGCATTGTCTATACTACATTTTTCTGTTTGAATACAATCCAAAATTAATAATAAGTATAATTTATTTTCTGACTTTTCATTACCTTGACATTTTAACATTTTTTTAAAATACTCAGGCTCTAATTTTATCTAGGGCTTCAACTCGACGGCTCCTTTTTAGATGTATACAATGTGTCTTTCAGAGTAATTGTTCAAATAAGCCTGCTAAAAGAACATATTGGCCATTTAGCAGACCAAAACACAGCGTGAAGAAATAACAGGATTTTATAATAAAGAAAACACCAGGACAGAAAATGTAGCACTGCATGTAAATGACAGAAAACACAAAATAGACCAAATCACAAGTTATAATGAAGAATGAGATGTATAAAGCAAAGTTCTGAAGTTGGTAGCTATGGAAAATTATTAACCCACAGCTTAGGGTTAATACCCTTACTTTTATTCAATGTCTGAAAAAGATAAACCAAGGAAGTATTTTTCCTATTAAAGTCACAACTTTACATTGAATGACATAGCATCAGCAGTTTAATACAGAAATTAGTCTGGTGATTCATAAAAATAATCACTTTACTGAGCAATTTTTTGTGCTTCAATATAAGTTAAACAAACACATCAGCCTAGTAGTTTACTTTCTTTCTTAGCACAATTAATTAACATCACTTCAACTAATCATCCCCAGTGTACTATTACCTCAGGCATATATTTGTCAACTTCAAAGAAAGTCAACTGCTTCAAGTTCTCACTAGGGTGCAGGCTGAAGTATACTTTGTGTGCAAGTGCTAGAGTTTACACAGAAACTTTGTTTTAAGGAAAATAAAAGGCTTTGAATCAAAGGTCAGAGAGGAAAAGAAAAAAAAAAAAAAAAAGACAGAAGAAAAATGTATTTTGTCCAAGGTGGCACATGTGCAACCAAAGGAGGCCAATTCTTCCACGCTGCTTGTACACAAACAGACTGTAATGCATGAAAAATCATCCTAAAGAGATTTTGATGAACAAATATGAAGTATGGCACAGCTATATGGGCTAACAGCAAAATTGTCACTTTCCATACAGGGCAAGCACAAGTCCAGGTCCATGGCCACCTAGTGCTGCATGTACAATGGCAGTGGGATTCCTTCACGTCTGCAGCAAATGAAGCTGCTTACTGGGCCTTTGTGATTAGAGAAGGAATGTCATAACCATGGTGGTCTAGACTGCTACAAGTAAAAACAACATCCCCAAATGAGTGGCCCTTGGTCTGAAGTGGCTATGGTCACGATGAGGCATGTTTAGGAAACAGTCCTTCAAATACCTTGTGATAAACGTGTGGAGGAAATAATGTGAAAGAACATTGCAGTTAACTGAATAAAAGGTTAAAGAAAATAAACAATATTTTTGCAGCTTAGCATTTATTTGTGAACTGCTGGTGCAACTCTATGCTTGACAGAAAACCTGTAAGGCTTTTGGTCGCTTGACAAGACAATCTACAAGCTTGAATGAAATGTTCAGCTTAAGGAATTAGAATAAATCTGATGACTGATGTGCTACTGAACGTGACAGACTGTCATCTGTTTTAAACAGGATCTCTGTAGGATGTACTGAAAGCGATTTTTTTTCCATTAGCTTAAATATACTAAGACTCCTTCCAATGAATTTTGACTAATCTATTAAGACAAAAGATCTTCTCAAACTCTTTCCGTTTCAATAAAATAATGAAATAGTCATTTGGCTTACTTGCATAATTAATTCATGTTGACACTGTACTTCTGTGATTAATTTACATCCAGTCCACAAAAGCATACAACAAAAACGAAATACTTCCCAAATGAACTATAAAATCATAAGATACGAGTGATTAAAGCAGCTTGGCTAAGCCATATTCATATATAGGGTTTCATGTACAGAAAAATCAAACTGTTTATCTGTCATTATATTCTGAACTGAGTCAGGAAAACATTCTGGCAATATATTTTTTCATATCTCATTAAATTTATCCAAAAATAGGTACAGATGTTCTTCAACAGTTTTAAAATAAAAGTCCTCCAGTCAAATACTACTGCAAGAGATACGTAGCGATAGATTAAAAATCAAAAACTCTACTTTTAATTTGGTCAAATCCTAAAAAATCTAACACATTATTTGGAATATACAGACACATATAAACAATGTAAATTAAAATAAATATCTTTAGAGGGAAATGTATGCTATTTTAAAAACCAGACACACAAAGACCTTGGAAAGATCAAGGCTTAAATGGGAATATCCTTTCTCTATCAGACTGTAATAGTTCGTCTAGGAATTACTGAGATGCTTTACCATCTCCTTATCCTAGAGATAATGACTCAAATCTGTCCTACAAACAAAAGGTAAAGATTAAAAGAATCTGTGCCTTAGATATAAGAGTACTAACATCAGTTTGAACCATGCTGCATTTAAAAAGCTGAAAAGAGAAGCCAGCACAGCTCCCCGGCTTGTACAATCTGCCTCCAAAGGGGAGTAAGAATCAAACCACCACCGAAGGCATTAAACTTTCAGAAAATGCTATGTGTCATAGATGTATCCCATTTAAGATATGTTAGCTATCAGGTAAACTTCCTCTTAGCTGGTTGATTTACATTCAACTAAACTTTCATATCATGTATTTCTAAGAACAGATGTGTCGATATTGTTTAGTTTATAAATGTATTAGGCCAATTTCCCTTGACTGCTATACAAGAGCACTACAATTAGCACAATTAGCCCAGCAGGAAACCTGTTTTTAGGCATTGTCCAGATTGCAAGTGTATACCACACACATTTTACTGCCAGAACATAGAATTAGCATTTTTTAAACAGCTTTGCTTTAGAGCTAGTGAGCTTAGTGTCTGAATGAATGTATTAAAACTTTTAACAGTTCCTTGCTAAGAAGTAAATTTAACCCATAAAATGTTCAAGGACATCAACTGAAACAGCATAAAGACTACAGTTGTCTAGGTGTCTCATCCCTCCCATATTTGCACTCAGAAACCACTTAGACTTTGGAGGATCAACAGATCTTTTTCAATCAGTTGCTGTATTACAGTTGATCAACACAGACAACTGCAAGCTTCTGTGCAATCTGATGATTTGTTCCATCTTTTGCAGGAGTTCTTTAAATAGTCCAGTTCCCATAACCTCCTTCCTCACTCATTGTAATTTGTAATCAAAAACCCCATAGCAGTGACAAAATCTCATGCTCCAGTAAACTATCAACAGGTCTTTGAAGGTATCCTAAAGATCTATTATTCCTGCTTATATTAGAAAATAATCTGCTTCAGTTAACACCTCAGATCTTTTGGATTAAGAGAAATGGAACCAGAGCCTAGAAGGCTCTTCCCAAATTCTAGATTCTTCCTAAACCTTTTCACAATTGCTAGCTCTATATTTCTATTCTCTTCCCCGGGTCAAAACATCAGACCTCACTACAGCCCCTGCTATTCAACACGTCTTGTACTTCCCTACTAAATGCTTCAGGCGCTGCATAAAATCTCTCAAAAGAATCAGGTGCTGATACGTCAGGAATGCTGAATACACGTGGAGGTGGTCTCCACTCATCAGGGCAGCTGCCAAATTCAACTGATGCATCAAGCACAGAAAAACAGTTGTTATCAGTCATCTTTTCATGTTCTCCATGTACTGACAGGAGCAAGATTTTATGTTTCTGTGTTTTGTTTCTTAAAAACATTTTAAGGCCAAGTTTAATGAAGGCTTGTCTTTTTCCTCACCTTTTAATGACCAGTAAACCCACCCTCTTGATTCTACCACTCAGTTAATGGTTCATATAAGATTATTAAGCTCCTCTTTTGCTTCTAAGGGCAAACATTCATTGGAATGTGATTTTCTGGAGTTCTGTCTTTTCAGCTCTAACCTGTATTTCATTGAAAGTTTTGCTGTCAAACTTTTCCTGATTAATGGTTACTTTTATAAACACTCAAGTAAAATATTTATATTCTTTTACAGTTTCCTTTTTGTGCTTGTATCACTGCCTCTAGTAATAACTAAATATCAATTCAAAGAACACAAAAATGTGACCACTCTAATGATGGTTCAAACTATGTATTATAATTCTCAAACAAACAAAAGATGGCTTAAGATATAGTTAATGGCAAAACTACATGCTGAAATTTTGGTAGCAGGTGAAAAGCCAACGAGCTGACCAGCTGCTGCATGTAAGTGCAATTTCTTCCAAATTATTTTAAAAAGTCTAAAAATTGACAGAAGTAGATTCTAATGAAATTTATCTGTTTCTCCCTTAAAAAATTAAGATGTATATCCAGCTAAGCTTCTAACATCAATACATGCTAATGTGAATTTACAAAATGCTTTTCAGAACATTTAGAATAAAATAGAGTGGTTTTACTACTAAAAATACATTACTACTTGTACTGGATATGGTTTGGATGGAGTTAACCTTCTTCAAAACAGGTACTGTGCTTTGGATTTTTGGCTAAAACACTGCTGATTATACACAATTGCTAACAGTGCTTGCACACTATCAAGGCTTTTGCTTTCTGCCAACCCTGTCACTCCAGAGAGTAGCCTGGGGAGTGGTCAAGAAGTTGGGAAGGGACAGAGCTGACCCAAGCTAGCCAAAGGGATATTCCAACCACATGTCATGCTTAGCAATAGAAACTAGGATAAAACAAGAAGTGTGTGTGCCGTTTGTCTTCTGAAGCAGCTGTGTCTCAGAGATCTACTGGGCCTTGATATGCTTGTGGGTGGGAGGTAGTGATTATTTGCATCATTTAAGGGTTTGTTTGTTTTCCTTTCTTCTTGTTCCTTTTCTTATTAAACTGTCTTTGTTTTCAACGGTGAGTTTTCTCACTTCCTTTCTCCCTATTTTCTCCCCATCCAGCTGGGGGTGGTGGCAAGCAAGCAGCTGTGCCAGAGCTTAGCTACAGGCTGCGGTCAAACAGCCACAGGTCTGTTTTCTTTTCTCCCTCCAAAGGATAAGGATGTTAGTAGTTGTGGTTTGTGTTTGTCTATTTTAAATGCACTGAAACAGTAACAAATTGGAATGCTGTCTAGAGCTCTCCCTCCAGGTGCAACAAGTAGCTGAGTTTGAATTACTGGAGTGCTGTACTACAGTTTGCCATATGTTACGTAAAAGAAAACTCATGATTTCATTTTTGCAAGCCATAAGCAAAAGTGGCTACTAGCCATTAAAAAAACATAGGAAAAACCCACATTCCAGCAGAATTCTAACTCAATATTTTGGTTTTGACAAATGCTTTTACAATCTCACTTTTAACCCCATTCCCTATACCTGAATGGTGTTTTCACGTTGCAGAGTGAGCAGCAGGCAGAAACACATCTCCAAAGATTATTTCAGACTGCAGTTTAGCTCAGTATTCATACAGTCATCAAACAAATCTGCAGGCTTTGAGAACAGCTTCATTTTTCTTTTGGGATATAAGGTACTGTACAGGAGTGTTACTGCACAGAAATGTTAGAGCAAGAACATCAGGGACTCACACCCTTTCTATTGTTTTGAAATGTAAATATTAAGTCATTCAGAATTTCAAATGAGAAATGTAGGGTATATGTTAAACAAACTGCATAGATATTATGATCACAGAATAAATGCTAACTTATGAGATTTTTCAAGTATATACATATTGGCACAAAAACAATTAACAACCACCCCAATATGAATATATATTTACAACCTCTTATTATCTCTGAAATTTTATCCTGTTTTTTCCCTTTAAAATTAAGAACTGTGCATTACATTTTAAAATAAAATCAGCACCTTGCTATTTAGGAACTATTCTCACCCTAGAGTAATTTGTTACATAAAAAATTGCATCAGGTAAACTTATTTCTAAAGGAAGGTCTTATCAACTTGTACATTCTCCACAGTTTTACAAGAGGCTCACACAAACATCAACAATCCCTAGTCCATTGCACCATTTAGTTGAACCACATAACACAGCCCTGGGCTGAGAGTGTGGACACACGCCATGAAAAATGTGGAATACGCAGGATCATCCACTGCTGGTTATGAATTTATGAACTGCACTACTCAACAAATTTTAATACTAAAAAATATAGTTTCAAAAGAATCAGCAGTTAGCACTAGTGAGAAACAAAAATAGAAAACCAACTCTCGAAACTTAAATTTGAGAGACAATTTTTTCTGCTTTGCAAGTTTCTTAAGAGTTTTCAGTGCTCTCAGCCAAGATTTGCCTAACAACAAGCAGTTGACTCAGAAATTAACTAAAAAGGAAAAACGCATGGCATACTAAACAAGCTGTCATACTGGCAGCACTCTGAAACAGATCAGGGTATTTCACCCAACCACTTGTCCCCCATGAACACGGCAGGACTACCCCTAAGCATCACAGCACAAGGTCACTGCCTTGACTTGCACAGCTAATACTAGATATTTAATTTTAAAACCATGTTCATCTATTACATATGAATAAAACATATTACAGATACATGCTGAAGAAGCCTCTCCTGCCTGTCTCTGGGAGAGAGAGGTTGGTCCTCCCAGCAGCCTGTTCAAGGCCGGCTGTTGGCACAGGGCTCCATCTGCCGGTTCGTGATCCTGCACACCCACTGGAAGGACTGGTGGGAAAAAAAAATCTCAACAGCTATTTCACAGAAGAAATCTTTAATTATCTTTTAATATTTGTAAAATATATCTCAAAAACTGTTCTAAAGAACCACTGTTCTTCTACAAGAAGTGACATACCTTTATACACTCCCAATTCAGATGTAAAGCTTTATTCTTCCTCTTTAAAGGAAGCAAATAAGCACAAGTAACTCAGTAAAAAATACTGAAAATTAATTGCATATTTTAAGACATTAGAAATGGTGGTCTTTCTCTTCACAAAAAACAGGATTTCTCAAAAGTACAAAAGCAAAAATGTTTTCAGTAGGAGACTGCCATCAGTTTTCATCAAGGGTGCTTCTGCACTGTAGCTACTGTAGCTCATGCAGCTATAGTATGTCTAACTTTAAAGATTAATTTGTCCACTGTAGCATTTTTCAAATTGAGAAATTCAACCTTTGCCTTGCTGACCCCAGTATATGCTCATTTCATGTTTGGTAATGAAAACTGGCAATAATTGTTCCTCCTCAGGACCCTCTGTGCCCACCAGCCTGTGGAACTTGGGCAGCCAGAAAAGAAGCTGCAATGAAAAGCAGCAGCAGTGCTACCACTTCTGTGCAGTAGTTCAGGTAGTTACCTCAGCTTGTTTTGGTCAAGTTTACTGTGGTAGCTCTGGAGAAAGAGTTGAAAAATTAGATAGTGTTTGACCAAGCAGCAATCACATCTAGGTGGCAAGATCCCAATTCTGTTCTGTTCTCCAAGATAAGCCTAGCAAGATCAGCACCTAATTTAAGACCTACTGCAAGAAAAGAGACAGTGTAGGAAAAGGACAGTGAATGCCACAACTCCTTCTCACCTCTTTTTTTAAGCACCTTGCCCCACACTTAACATCATGTTGAAGGCAGCTAAGAGAGGCTCAGTAGTGCTGGAGGTACAAGAGCAGTGGGGTCATGATAAGAGAATCACAGAAATATCCACATCCAGGAACATCTAGAAACAACCAACAGATGGTCACAGCAAGACGGCAGGAATGAAGTGATGGGTACAGAGTATACTATAAGACAGGGAGAAATGGTGAACAAAGACACCAGGGAATTCACATAGTTCCTCCCAGGGCTTAGATTCTCAATCTAGCTTGTCACCCTAAAATGATAGTTTAAGAGACTAATGGACAAAGTCTCCTACAATGAACTTGCACAACACCACAGAATGAGAACAGAACGCTGTCTTTTTCTTTTAACTTGAAGAAAAAGCAAAATTTACACCTTGAAGGTGGACTTTCACTTGCTGAGTTCAAATTTCAATCAAAATACATTTTTAAATACCACTGAGCAGAACCATGAGATTGCTGATGTCTCTTTAAGTAACAATGACATCAATGCAGGCTACTCTTGAGAAGGATATAGGTGTGGAACTACATCCTTTTTCTTTATACCTAGTCAGGTGCAAAGAGAAAAGTTTGACTTCAAGATTCTTGTGGTCGAATGAAAATAAATACTACTACAAACAGATCCAAGAATATAGACTTATTAAATAGTTTGTTTTTCTTCAGATATAGATCATGAGAACCAGGACTATTTAACTACTTGAAGATTAACTTTTATACCGTCTTCAACTTCACACTGTCATTAGGCTCATGGTATCCTGACAACTAGCAGAGGGGGCAAAAAAGTGGAAAAAGTCAACTAGTACCTGTGAAAACGTGTTTAAATTGGTATCTAAGTATTTGACCATCCTATTTTGACTACACTGAGCAACTGAATGTCTATGATACTACCTGTATCCCTCGTCTAGTAATATTTGCAGAAAAAAAATCTCCTAAATTAGAACGTATTTTTTTAGCTCTACAAAATGAGCTACAAAACAGTCTAAAAATCTTAAAATTCTGCCATTTTCCTTATTATGAGGAACGTACCAAGGAGCAAACTGGTCATCCAATGTTTATGTCAAACTTCAGACAAGGAAAACCACATCCTAATACTCTGCTATAACAGTAAATAGAAAAACTGCCTGTTATCTGTACACGCATACAATCACACTATATGAAAAACATGATGAAAAATGCTTTGTTTCTCCTGCTTGTATCTATAAACGTACATAACCAAGTCAACACATTCTCACCTACTAAGCACCTCATGTTGCAAAACCCTGTAGAATCTGAAATTTTATTTACTCGAATGGGAACTGCAATGACGACACATTGAGAAGCAGAATCTTAAAGCAAGTCCAACAGTAAATAAAATAAATTTGAAATTAAGAACTGCTGTTGAGAAAATTTAATAGTGCCTTTTAAAAATAACACTAATAACTTTACTAAACCATTATACTGATACTAATAATGTTATTACATCAATACTAATACTTTTATTAAAGGGTGGGTATAATTTAGGCAACTAGAACAGCTACAAATGACAATATCTAGCTAGGACACTGCATTAGATATGCATCTTCACATTTCACTATCTAATCTCTCTCAAACAGGACTCGTTTTTGAAGAAAAATATAACTATGTATCAATGCTTGAAAGATATAACATTTATTTCTGCAGAACTTTTTTCAATAGTGTTGAAGTGGCCACTGGAATGTTTTAGAATAATTTTCTAATTAGTCTCAGTTCTCTTAACTACACGCAGCTACAAGCTGAGTTACCATTTTTCTTGGTAACTAGACTGGCAGTCAATTAAGCTTCCTTTTAGAAGTTAAACCTATAACTCATAGGAAAAAAAACAACAGAAAAATAGTACAAACTGATATTTTCTTTTCTATTGGATGCCATATGTAAGCAGTAAGAATGGTTCCACTTCCTCACCTGTTGATATATTGCAATTAACAAAGAGAAGGGTCGAATATACACATTTGGAAGTAGCATTATGAAAGAAAGCTAAAGCAGATTTGACTATTCCCAAAGGAAACAAACCAAGGGCATCTAAATACAACCTAAACCACCAATACAATGTTCCCAATACAAAGATTTATATATACTTTACTTCACGCATAAAATCTGAAATAATGCAAAATAATATTTTTAATTATGTAAATGCTCTTCCAAACAGAAATATTTTAATGCTTTCAATTTCCACACATAGCAATTGCCATGCCTCGGAGAAAAGCCCTATTCCCTTTCCCCAAGCCAATCTAAGCTTAATACCATTTATTTGTTAAATTGGCAGCTAATGACAATTTCTAGGTCTTGTCCCACCAAGTGTAATTGATACACACAAAACCATGAAGAAATTCTTCAGCACTAAATGCTCTCTTTACAAGTGGATATTTTTATTTATAAGCTAAAGTACAAGTCAACATAAATTACAAGATACGTACATTTTTAAAACACCATTAAAAATTCAGTCTGTTTGCTTCAGTACAGTAATCTTTGATCCCATGTTAAACTTTCTCACAGCGTAGCATTACACAGCATTTTCAGAAGTTTCACAGACAACCCTGGTCTCTTTTTTCACAAATCCTGAACTTCCAACCCCTTCTTTTCAAAGAACTAATCAATAACCAATCATTTTAATCCTTCTTTGTCCTAATACGACATTACTGAAGCAGATTAGATTTTTCTAATTTATTTCACACTTAACATTTAAATTAGTGCATAGCTAGCTGGAACATTACTATTTAAATGAACGTATAACTTAAAGATCAAATTCTGTCCTCAACAGATTTACATAAAAGGATAACATTTGTCTACCAGTATGTTATGTGGATGTCCTTAATTCAATTTACTATGGATTTCATGGTGCAAAAATTAATGCACTCCAGGAGCTGAACTCATTACCAATTATTTATTGCAAATCTGCAATGTAATCCCACACTACTGTGACTAATGGAAGTTTTGCTGTTCGCTTAAAGGGAATTTGGGTCTATTCCTTGACTTGATACTATCAACCAGCCTCATGTATTTTAGCGTGGTGGGCTGACCCTGATCAGACACTAGGTACCCACCAAAGCCATGCTATCCCTCACCTCCTCGGCTGGACAGGGGAGAGGAAAATATATTGATAGGCTCATGGGTTGAGATAAGGACAGGGAGAGATCACTCACCACCAATTACCATCATGGGCAAAACAGACTCAATTTAGGAAAATTAGTTTCATTTACTACCAAGCAAATCAGAGAAGGGTAATGAGAAATAAACCCAAATCTTTAAAACACCTTCCCAGGCTGGCATCAGCTCTGTCAGACATGGGCTGGCTACTTATCACAAAAGCCACATCTGTAGCCCCAGCACTACCAAAATCCATAGAATGGTAGGGGTTGGACAGGACCTTTAGAGACCATCTAATCCAACCCCTCTGTCAAAACAGGTCCACCTAGATCTGGTCACACAGGAATGAATCCAGGTGGGTTCTGAAAACCTCCAGAGAAGGTGCCTCTACACCCTCCCTGGGCAGCCTGTGCCAGTGCTCCCTCACCCTCACAGTAAAATACAAAATATTTTCAAAATTCTAATACTTACTATTCTTTAATGTACCAAAGGCTATCATTCTGCAGAAACTGCCAGTTCGCTACATTTTAAACTATCCTTAACAGACAAAAGTCCATGTCAAGAATCACCATGGAAAAGAGAAGCCTGCTGTTATAATTTCTGTAGCGTGGCTCATGAGGTTAGCAGAGAACATGCCAGTCTATCACTTAAAAAAAAAAAACAAAAAACAAAACAGTGGCTCAAAGCAGCAGAGATTCATCTAAACAAATGAGCATACACACTGATTTTTGCCATAGCTGTATCTATTCTGCAAGTATGGGTTCAATACTGTTTTTACTAATCCTTCAAAACCATTTTTTCTTTAAAAGGAGAAGGCAAAAAACAGTCATTGTACTTTTAGGAATGTCTACCAGTGGCAACATTACCCTGTATTTAAATTGACTTCAGCCCAGAAGGGTTAGTTGTTTGGTTTAGAACAAGTAAGTTTCAAAACATGTATTGCCTATATAGGATGACAGATGTAAAAGTTAAAAGAAACCTCTGCATAGATTTGAGAGTCCTGCACTGAAATGAACATCAGCAGATGTCACATCAGCAATTCATAGTTTCAAAACATTTTGTTATCTGCATACTGCCATTAACAGGCAGCATCTACTCTGTCATATGTTTGACAAGTTAAAAATTTTAAAAGGAGTTACCAAAAGATTCATTAGTATATCTCTCAAGTTTAAATGACTGATTTTACACAAAACTTTGATTAATAAGTGGGATCTTCTCCCCCCACACCCTCAGCTCACATGTACCTTCTTGCTTTCAGTTCTAGTGAATAATTTAATAATTCCCTTCAGACTGAATTACTAAACCTGTATTTTCCCTCTTCCCCTGAACCCCTTTCAGCAAGCTGTGAAAAAGCTTCCTTATCTTTTTACGAAACTAGGCACCTTCAAAAACTAAAATCCTGCAAATTGCAAAGAGATCTGGGCTCCAGGACATCAGCACTGTCCATCCTATTTCTGCCAGTAATACAATGTGCCGAATTTATCTTGTTGCAATACTAAGCCTGAAGTCTGTTTTGTTTCTTCCTGGTCAAGAAAAGAGGGTAACACCGTAATCATGCATTTCTAATTTGGCATCATCTAGAATTACTTCTAACAAGCAGATAGACAGAATGGCAGAATGCAAAGAACAAAAGGGACATTTCCCTCTCTGAATGAAGCAATCTATTAATTACAAGAGTAACGAAGGGAATCCAGAAAAAACAGATTAGGCAAGTCCTAAGAGTGCTATAATCTCCCTGACAATGCTGTCACTTCCAGTGATCAGATGCAGCAGCAACTGTGTAGCTTCAAAACTCCACCTCCTTCTCCCAAAAGTTGCAGCAGCAGCTGTTCAAACTTTCCTCAAATCCTGTGCATAATTTTACCTCTCCAGTCCCTCCCTTCACTTTGCACATTGCAACCAGAACTGCAGCAACTTCTCCTTAACTGGATGGGCAAGACAAGTTTATAATTTTCAACAGCCTGAAATCAGTACTGATCCCTGTGCCAGTAATAAGCAGAACTAATTATGGTGCTGATGGTACCTCACTGGTGTATACAGCTCAGACTCATGCATATATCATGAATGATTACACTTTGCATACTTAAAAGTAAAATAGAACAGAATCATCACAAAATGCAGTATGCTTACTTTAACTGTTATGACTTAGTTTAAACTCTTGTTAAATCTCACAAGATATTAGTGCTATATTTAAATTGGCAAATAATCCAAACCAGGTTGTTTCAGATTGAAACAAAGTTGTATAATTCCCAGAGCAAAACTGGCCAAGAGAAGATGCTCAAGGATAGGTACAAGAACAAGACAAGTACATCACTGCATTTCTCTAGAACCCATGAGTCCTATAACCTCCAGAATTTGTAGCTCTGAGCACCACTGATCCTAAAGCACGCTGCTGTGGTTAACCAATTTTTCTTCCACAACTAAAGCACTGCAATTTTACACTGTTCTAATAGTAGTTAGAACTCACCAAACTATTTAAAAAGACTATGCTGCTGCAGGGCACTCTGAATTTCCAGATTCCTACAGTGCTAAGGACTTCAACACCTTGAAATTGAACTTGGACCAGTTGTAGCTGTTTCATGAGAAACCTTGGAGGGTGTGCTGTCTCCGATGAATCAGGCCTCAGAGTAAACATATGGAATGCTTTTCCTCCAAACTGAGAAAACATAGTCTTTCTCTTCAAATGAAATAGACCTTCACACCACCATTGAGAAAGCAGATTAGTATGGAACTGAATTATATTAGGTGCTGAGGTACACAACTCACTGGGACTTTCTAAGGAGCTTCTTTTAAAGACACAAAAGCACAGACTGCAGAGTTTATTTTGGCAAGTTTTTTTGTGTGGGTTATTTGTTGGTCTTGTTTGTTTAATGTATCACTACTGCTCCAAGTGCCCTCCACAGCATGTTCTCACATGACACTAAAGATCCAGCAGTACTCTCCTAAATTTGTTCAGGACAGGTTTCACTTCAGATTCTCCACGCCTTCCAGGGCAGCCCATCCCTTCCCTCCCCGATGAGCTGACAGCCTTTGAAACTCCAGATCGCACTTCGCCGTCTCTCCTGCTGCAGAGCGGTAAGTCAGGCAAGCCGGGGTCGGCCGGCGGCCATAGGGCCGGTGGAGCTAACGGTAACCCTGCCAAAGGCCTGCGCCGGAGGGGCTGCCACGGCCCGTGACGCCAATAAGCGGAGCACTATGTGCTAGACGGCGGCTGCCTGGCCCTAGGGGCGGCGGAGGAGAGGAGGCTGGGCAGAGCAGGGCAGGGCTGCTCGCCCGTGGGGAGGCGCTGAGGGCAGAGCGGCCCTTACAAACGCCGCTGCCAACGACCCCTCTCGCAGGAGACGGGGCAAGTTCAAACCCGAGCGCCGCGAGGCAGCCACGGCCGTACCGGAGAAGAGCCCCGCCAGCCCCGTTACCTGCGCGCTCCTCCCCCGCTGTCGGCGTGCGGACGACCCCGCGCCGCCGCCTCCACAACAAAGCCCGAGCGGGCGGGCCCTGCGGCCGGGGCGGGAGGAGAGGCTGGAGGACGGGCGCGCGCACCGCCCTCGGGAGCGCGCAGCGGCGGGGCCGCCGCTTGGGGGCGGGAAGAGACCGCGCGGCCGCTGGGCTCGGGGCGCGGTGGTGGCGCCGCCCCGCGGGCGGGAGAGGCGGTGCAAGAGGCGGCGGGAGGCGGAGGCTTGCGGGCGTCTTCCCCGCGCTCCCTTCTCCCGAGCACGAATGAGTTGTTTCCTTGCTGGGGTGTTAGCACTGGAGCGGTGCCCAGCCTGGCCAGGAACGGTACTCCCGGCTAAGGGATACAGTAAAACCCGAACGGAGAGACAAACCCTGCCCGGGCTATTACGGAGGAGAACGTAGTGGTGCACATGTACTGGTTTGGGAAGAGGCTATATGGAAATGCGATTAAGCCTAGAAGCACTTTATGAATCCTGTCCAATGGGAAGGTTGCCCTTTGCGGGGCAGCAGGAGTGCCGGAGGATGGAGAGAATAGGGGAGATGTGCTCTTCACATGACTTTCAGCAGAATTTAATTGTGTTGAAGGTGAATCGATTTGGGGCTTGAATCCTGTGAGACAAAATTAATAGTTTCCTAACAACACATAAATTATATGCACTCTGAGCATAATTTTCTTTTTCTGCACTTCAACCTTATTTTTGATGCAGTGACACTCCTGCAGAAAACAAATCTAAACACCTGCTTTCTACACCTTTCTGAACCACTCCAAAGTCTCTTTACTGTTGAACTACTGTAGTAAGTCTGCCTTAACGAGGTTTGCTATTTGTGTCCAAGGGAACATTGTGCAGGGAGACCTGCATTTCTGGAACAAGAAAGTAGTGATGTTTCAGCATCTGCTTTTTGATGACACAGAACACTGGAGACTTGATGATCCTTCTATATTTATTGAGCAGCAGTCTCTAAGAGAACTAAGGCAAATGTTAATGAAACATTGAAGTTGAGATTTTAATTACTTAAAGGTCAGCACATTCAAAATTTATTAATTTAAGGGAGATATTCTATATTCTCACAGCAATCCCCACTCTGCTCTTACATAGATGAAATAATAGGTGACTGTTCATTTTCTGATGCATGCAAATCACACTACTGAACAATATTTATTTTGGCAATTAAGGTCTTGGTCTTTTAATACTTTATTAACACTTCTCTGTGTATTTTCTATGCAACTATATTTTTTGGTAGCAATAAAACCATTGTTTTTTGTCTAATCTTTGTTTTAAATTACCAAATGCTACATTTCCTTTCAAGCTTGAAACTCTACTCAGCAACATTTTTTTGCTAAACCATGACAAAACACTCACATTCTGCAAACTAACCTATCAGGACAGTATTATGACTTCATGAAAACACCTTCTCAAAGACACTTCTATAAAGTTTTGGCTTCCAAAACTCTACAGCACCTGCAATCTGTTCTCAAAATAGGAAAATGTGTTTGGAAAAAGTCTGAGAAATTATGTCCAGAAAAAGCAGCATGGAGGGTGACAATGCTGTCACTTCAGAACCTTGTGCACTAAACCCCACTTGTAGGGTATTGAAGAATCTTTCATTCTCAAAATGCTCCTCATATAAAAATCTTTAGGGTTTTTTTGCTAGGGAAAGGTTCTTTCCCATTGAATGAAATGGACAGTTACATGTGATGAATCTTGTTTCTTATAGGCCTTCATTATTTTGCTTAATTTATTTTCTGATTCTTTCCCTCAGTCTAACAATAACCTTTGTATTTCCATTCATCCAATCTGGAGAGCTGTGATCTGAGAACACTATCTCTCAGAAGACTATCTGAAACAAATTGTTTCTGACTGCCCTGCTTTCCACCTATATGAAATAAATTTTAATTCCAATCTAAAATACATTTTGTCTTTTGTTTAAATATATTTTTCTCATGTACTAATTATTCTCTTTGATTATGTGAATTCCATCCACCAGAATGCCAGAATGCTATTTTTTCCAATCAACTTTAGGTTCCATGTTAACTTTCACAATAGTCTTTCTCCACAATGGATTTTTGCATCAACTTTTTCCTTTTTTCTTCAGGAAAAGATGTGGTGTTATTATAACAAATGCAGATTTCTCTGGTACCTTAAAGTTACCTTTCCAGGACTGAATAGCGAGGAAAACCAGCACATGCTACTATGCTACATATATTTCTAGAGTCATGAAATCCCAATTTGAGTGCAATGCCTCTGATATACTTAGGATTCCCTGTGCCCTGAATTTTACCATACAGTCACTACCTGAAAGGCTTTAAATGAACATCTGGAAGCTTCTCTCTTACTAAACTAAAATGTATACAGACAGTAGACTGCAGCTAAATACTTAACCCGGACACAGAAAACAGAGCATAAATATACTGTTCAGACTTAAGAAACAGATCTAAGTTAATGTGTTTCTTAAGGAATAGAGAAATAATAAGATACAAAATTTGCCTTTAGTAGCTGTACTGCAGGAATACATCAATGCACCTACTTACAAAATATCTATACTTTAAATCTGGCATAAGCTGATGCCCTTGTAAAGCAACAATAACCTGCCTTTTTTTTTTCAGGGGAGAGAAGTTAAGAAATAAGGATTAAAAAACTATTTTTCCTTCTTTTTTGGAGAAGTGCCAGCAAATCTAGCCTCCTAGTTCTATTCCAGGATGCTCAAGACCATACATGGAATTCAAAAGTGCTTTGAAGATAATGTGAAGGATTTCTGATTCCAAATTAATATCCTCATCTGTGTTAACACTGTAGGTCTATCAGCAAGAAAGAAAAAAAAATATCCATGTGACTGTTGAACAAGCAGTCTAGCACCTTATTCAAGAGACATTTCTTTAAATTCATCCTATTAACTCTAATATAGATGTGTCTTTGAGATCAATAGTAGCTTTATTTTTTCCCCCTAAACCAATGTATTTGAGCTTGTATTTACCCTTGATTGTTAGAAAAGATGCCAAGGTTGAGGTCAGAGTGGACAAGTCTTCATTGACTGAAAAAAAACCAGCAGTACTAGAGGCTGTGGGCTTTAAGCAAAGGAGGAAACAGAGTATGAGAAACCACAGTACTATTCAGAGTTAGGGGCACGGAAAGCAGTGGAGATACCGACAAATTCTTTACAGATGGATGTTGTTAACCCAGGGACTGGGCTAGTAGAACAGGCTCAGCGATACAGCTGGAAAAATAAAAGTCCACTTGCAATACTGCATCTGCTCCCAACTTTTGCAGGGTCTAAAACCATGGAAATATTTAGGTATTCAGTTGTTGATTAAGTGCTTAAGCTGTAGTTTATTAACCTGAGTGCCACCTTGAATCTGGCTCTAAGTGAAGAAGGCTATGGCTGTACTAGTGACCAGAAAGAATCTATGCCCATTCTCTATCCTTAAGAATAAATGTCCTTGTGTGTTCTGTATCCATATGGCTAAACTGTCTTCCCTTTCAATGACATTGGCATCTTCTGGAAAAGCACAGTTTGGTCATAGCAAAAGCAATGCGGTAGACAGTCAACTATGGCACTGGCTCGCTCCCAGCAATCAAGCCCATGCCCTGGCACTGTTTCATTAACTAAGATGGGTCAAGAAGTCTGCATAACACACACAATAGCCACTGCCCAAGAGACAAAATACCCATGTCCTTCAAACACCACAGAGTTGAAACCAAAGTCTAAAGGTACAGTGTGTTTCAGAAAGACTGCCAGTTAGCCAAACAGCGCCACCAATCTTTCCTAGAAGAGGAGTACTATGGGATCTGCGGGTTTTAGCTAGGCCCCACCAGAGGCGGGGTGCATGACTGCAAGTGCGTGTTGTATGGCACCAGCTCCGAAGAGGGGAGTATCCAGCACGAACCTGAGGAGGTGACGGGTCACTGAAGCCTCGCCTCCCTGCCCCAGCGCGGCTACCCCAGCTCTGCCCAATACACACAGCAACAAGCTGCTGGTTTCCCGATTAGAAGCGATCAGAGGGCCCTTTCTTCGTCTTGACCGTCAGCAGCTGCGATCCCGGGCCCCCTGCCCGCCAGCTACTAAAGGCCGCTGTGCGGCCACGCGCCCTCCGCCAGCACTGGAGGCCGGCCCGCGCGCCGCCGCGCCGCCCCGCCCGGCCTCGCCGCGGCTCCCTCCCGCCCCACGCAGATAACCGCGGCCCCCGCCTCCCCCCAGCTCTTCCCCACCCGGCTCGACTCAGCGCAGAGTCGGTCCCGGCTCGGCGCCCACTCTCCAGGCGCCGCTGCCTCTTGCCGCCGTCGCGGCGCGGGCGAAGATGGCTCGTAAGCCCGGGAGTTTTCTGCAGGAGGCCTCTCACCAAGTCGTCGCCGGAGGCTCGGCGGGTAAGTGGGCGCTTTCTTCCTGGGCGGGGAGGGTCTGCCCGTCCCCCGCCGGCGCTCCGCCAAGCTGAGGTAAGCGCAACCTCACTACCACCCCTTCGCCTTCCCCGTCAGGCGCAGGAATCGCGGCGGGGAACTGCCTGGCTCGGCGGCGGCTCCTCCCCCACCGGGCGCGGGCGGGCCTCTGAGGCGGCCCGGAGGTCCTGGGGGGGGGGAGGGGAGTGGTGCGGCCATAGGTTCTGTAACGGTTCTCGACCCTCGGGGGTGAGGGGACCTTTCACCGCGTGTGCGGTGTATGTCCGATAAACACGCTCATATCACCCGAGGGGCTGTAGCGTGGCAGGCGGCTGCCCTTCAACGATAACAGCCATGGATTGCCTCTCGTAAGCTTCGGATGGCAGTTGTCCACTCTTGCTTGAGGCAGACTCGATGACTTCTACAAACGTGCCGACTGGAAGCCCAACGGGACAGAAAACGCGATTCCCCTTCTCAGACGCGTTCTCTAAGGCAATCTCCCTCGCTGCCTTATAGAGAAAGTGATGGAGGACTACAGTGGGAAATGTGTATATCTGGGGTTTTAAATACTTTAGAAAAGTTGAGGTTACTAATTCGTCAACATTACAGTTGTGCTACAAACTATAAACGTCAAGACTCAATTCTTCTTTTAGCAATGAAAGCATTGTAGGTTAATTTCTTCAGTTTGTTTTGCCTAAATTGGAATAAGTGTGAAATATTTAAGTCTGCAGTGTAGGCAATATTTACACAATATTGTTCTCTTTCAGTGTGTGTATATACATCCTATTAGCATTTCAACTATGTAGTGTACTTTTAAGTGTTTAATGTCACTTTTGTGATCCAAATGCTGTTTGTCATACTGTATTTTAACTGAAAGAGGAAAAGCTACATGGTAATGTTGGTGTGTTGTGTGCAATGCTTCAGTGTTATGTGTGTAAGCAAAACTGTACTGTGGGTGAGTCCTGCATGACTGTGACACTACACATGAGCTAGTGGTCTGTTCCTTCTAATTCCCTTGCTGCCCCTAAATCCACTTTTATGGATTCCTGCCTTTTCATGCTCGTGACTTTGCATGTCCTTTGTTTTCGATTTTCTGCTTTAAAACAGAGAGATGTCGTAGCAGAAGCAGAGAGCTCTTGGAAATCTTAAAGCTTTTTTTGATTCTCCTTGGTACCACCCTCTTCTTCCCGTAATGAGAGAAAAGACAGGTCTAGTCTACTAGCCTGTTGAAGGCCCTTCATAACTGAAAGGAAAGTGCTTTGCTGCAAGATGCTTTGCAAGATGATGTGTTTATCTGCCCATAGCAGTGGACCTGTGTCTTAGTGATTCAGATTGATCTGCCTCATTATCTTCCCAACCTGTCAGTAGCCTATTTTCTTTACAGGCTCACTTTGTTCATACAAGAACAGACAGTTTGGCTAACATACTGGAAAGAAAATTTTCAGTTAAAGGCAAAGTTTTATGGAAGGATTAGGATTGGAAAAAGTGTGTTGAGGATGGTGTAGGGAAAAGAAAGCATGAAAGCTATTTACCAGTCTTACAGGCATAAATGTTAAGGTGAAGGAATCCTCAATTTAAGGACACAACTGATCTGTACCTAACACATTTTTAAAGCATAACTTATGAAATCTGTTGAATCTAGACTAGGGGCATAATGTTAAGACATTTGCGACCTGTTGACTGTCATGCAGGTAGGTTCTTTAGCTCCATTGCTAGCCTTACTTTTGTACAGAAATTTCTACTCATTGGTTTTGAAATAAATTAGGAAAAACTGTTGTCTAGGTCTGAACAACACTAAAATTGTACAAAGAGCTTGATAAACATATGGCTCAAAGTGTGAGCCCTAAGATGTTAGAGAAAAATGGCTCAAACTTGGAAATTTACTTGATGAATGCTTAAAACTCAGTGGTATTTTTCTTGGTGATTCATAGAGAAAATAGAAGGGGAAAGACGTAGTTTTGAGGTCTTCAGTCTAAAGGTTAAATTTCTCAAGCATGTGGATCCAGCATGGAAAAAAGTGGAAGCAGAAGCAAAAGGATGGAAGGCCTGAATTGTTGAGAGCTGCTTAGTATTTCATTCTACTGAGGAATTTGTTTGGTTGACCTTGGTTTCCCTGTATCATTTTGGACACTCTATATTGCTTTTATCTGCCTCTGCAGAAGGATATAGGGCTCTTGTAGTTGCTTTGTCATATTTATTCACCTCATGTGAACATCACAGTTATACTAGCATGTCTGCCTGCACCACAGCCTGGTATTTAGAAGGAAACTGAAAAAATAAAAGTCATTATAGTGAACTAATATTTAGATTTTTGAGAAGTTCTGATTATCTTAACTGTTAAGTGCAAAGAATGTAGCTGTTTATAAGAATGTTGTAAGTTGATGTATTTTTCAAAACAATGATGGGAAAGTAGCAAGGTAGTTGGGCAATGAACTGCACAACAGAATAGGTGTAACTGAAGGATCAGGAATATTGCCTGCATAAGTAAAATGAGAGGTTATTTAGCATTTGCATGTCTGACGCAAACCTTCCAAACACTACCATTCTATGATTCTATGATAAGAAGTAATTCTGCTAGGTCAAGTGGAAAATTATTAGAGATAAGCCTAAGCTGTCAGAACAGGAAGAAAGGGATTTTTTTTTAAGCCTTACAGAAGGCGATAGGACTTGTCCATGGACTTAATAAAGACACGGGAAGACGAAAGAAATCAAGCATGACCCCTGGTCTACAGGACTGATAAAATGGAAGATACTGACTTGCTGAAGGAAGGAGAAATGAAAGCATTCAGCTTTGTAAAGGAAAAAAATTAAATATACCATTGGCTGGCTGAGATATTTCTAATTTAAACTTACATGATGCTCTGCTGTAGTTGAACTGTAAAACATAAGCATGACAGGACCTTGTGTACTTCATATCTGCAGCAAGGAGTGCATCACCTTCTGTGTGGTTTGTGATCTGACTTCATATTAAATTCAAATCTCTGCTTTCTCAAGGTGAACTCAGTCTTAAATATGGACAGTCTAACTTGGTATTGGCTTATGTTCTTTCTGCTGGCATTCACTTCACTCCCATCTTTCAGATTCTGAATGGAGTTTAATAGCATAATTGATTTTTTTTTTGTTTGGTTGCTTGGGTGTAGGACAATAGTGAGGAATAGGACTTTGAAATTTAATTAGGACACTTTGTTATTAAGTTGGGTCTCTTCTAGTACAGTGAACAGCAGGCATGCTCCTTTTCTTTAGTGGTTAATTAGTAAACTAAGGCATGTGTGGAATTCATGGGGGGGGAAAATGAAATAGAAAAGAAACTCTCTAAACAGTACAAATCACTGTGAGAAGAACAACTTGTGAATCTCTAATTGCTTTCCTTAGATTTACTGCAATTCTTCAAAAGGCTAGATAAGAAGTCAATGCAGGGTTCAAGTCACAGGCAGAATTGTTTCTCTAATTCACAAGGATCAACAAATCCATGGTTTGTCTATCTATATGGAAAAGGCAGAAATTAAAATAATAGTGCTGCATGCAAAGTTAATGGAGATTTCCTTCTTGGAGAAGAATTGAATACTGCGAAGTATGTTGTGTGATACACTGATCAATTTACCAAGACATCCTTGTAACAGAGTATTGAGTCAGTTTGATGCAGTGTAAATGTCATCATAAACAATTGCACAGATGACCCTTGTCTGAGCGAAGTGGCGGAATATAGTTAACCTGAAAGTTTTAGGATGCTGCCACTTGTTATAGGTATGTTTAATTTGTATGTTCACCTCTTTCTTCCATAGACTTGCAAATAAATAACATAGAAACATGTTTACTTTTGAAGTTAAAATTTTAAAGAATTTATTTAAAATATGTTATAGGTGATAAATACAAAGATGCTGTGTTTTTCAAGTCTGTAATATTGAACTGATCTTCAAGTAGTTTTCTGCTGTAGTTCAGTATGATTTAGTAAATGAAACTAGGAAAAGAAACAATGTGGACTATTGTCTGTCTCTTATTGCAAAATTAATATGAGAAAATCAGAATAAATTGAGCTTAAAAAACCAAAAAAATATTTCTATGAATAACTAGAGCTGGTCTTTTTTCCCCATTCTTCATTTTTACATGAAACAGCAGGATTTCTGCCTGTCTGGGCCTCTTGGCTTACGTTTTTTTAATCATTTGGGTTTTTTTTTTTTGAAGGAGTTAGGTTTTCAGCTGCATTGAAATCTAATAGGATTTTGGAATCTAATTCTCCTTTGAAAGTCCAAACCTTTTCTTTTGAGAGGTGTTTTATTTCAGGAGTAGATGAAGTTGATTATCCTGATTAACAGCAACTTCTTTGAACCATATCTATAAGCAGGAAAGTATCACAGTAAGACAGTAAGATACAAATACAGAATTAAAACCAGTGTTTGGTCTTCCTATGACTAGAACATCATTACAAGGTATGCTAGCTGGCACACTCTTTGAAGCAACTTAGATTCTTTGGCCTCTATGAATGGGAGAGGGAGTGCAATATATGTACAGGAAACACTAAACAGTAGGAAAGTTGAAAATTCTCTCCTTTTCTTTCCTCCACCTGGGTATTTAACTAATTTGTTTTCACTATTTTGCTGACATTTCCATAATTTTGATTTAATCGTTACAAAGCTCAGAGAGGGAATGCAATATTCAAGGAAGTTTGTGACTTCAGTGAGTCCCTGGGAATGTGGAACAGCCTCTGGGGAAGTTCACAGAAACTGATACTAGTTTTGAAGCCAGTATGGTTGAATTGCTGGCTTTGGTCTCCTGAGCACTAGCTAAAGTGGTATTTTTCATTCCATGAAGAATGTATCTCTGTGCTGCAGACCAGTGCAGCATCTAGCTAGTTAAACATACGCAGAATGCCCTGTAATGAACCAATTGCACTTATCTTGTGAATGTTCCCTGATGGAAATTAAAAGTATCTCCCCACCTTCTACAGAATTTCAAACTTCTTACGAACTTCTGTAAGTAATATGTTTTTGGTCTGAGCCTCCCCTTGTCTACCAGCTGATAATACTAAAAAGGGATGCCTGAATCTGCAAGACAAATTGGACTGTTTGCTTTGTATATCTCTCCCTGAAGTGTTGTGGGATTGCCTCAAAAAATCTTGTTAGATTTTAGCGGAAATTAATTAAATCCTCCCAGGCTTTCATACAGTGTGCTGAATATGCAAAGCGGGCAGCTAGCAAAATTCCTATAAGTATTCAGTTAAGTAATTTTAAGAAATAATATCCTTGTAATATAGTTTTTGTTTAAATGAAATAAATTAAAACCCTCATATGTAGTGTATAGCGTAAACTAATGTTACTTGATGAGGTTGCTGCAGTGTACTAACAAGTTATGAACACCAATTTTGAACTTCTAGATGTGTTTAAAGCTATATATTTTTTTAAATGTGGCCTTATGCAGATTAAGATATGAAGAAGTAACTCTTACATGTTTATATGATGGTGATAAAAGAAAACTGACAAAGACTTTTCATACTTTTTAACAAGTCATGGCACATGGTATATGCTTAGTACTTTATGTAGAAACTGAGACCTTAAAAAGAACAATTTTTGGTCTGTGGGCTCAGAAATTGCATGTAACATACTGCTTGTTGACCCTGGAGGTTAAAAGTCAAACTAAGCTAGTGTCGCCTTGCTTGTTTGAGCATCCTGCAGCAAGCTCCTCAATCCCATTTTGTATTTGTTACAGGAGAAACACTGGGTGAAGCAAGTAGCTGTCTGAGCTTTGTTTAGTCTGTCATGTTAGCCAGTGAGGACAAAAATTTTTTTATGCACAGTATCCCCTGTGGGTGTACTTTAAGACACTTAATCCTTAAAAGTTTATATATACGGTAAACTTGAGGGTTTTGAGAAAGATTATACATTTTGTATTGGCTTCAGTGTAACAAGTTTTGAGTTTTTTTCTCTTAAAAAATACCCCAAAACCAAACCCCAAGAATCTCCTGACAAAACAACCAACTCCAAACCTCATTAACTAAGGAGGAATGAAGTTAATGCTAATTTGTTCTACTGCCCGCAGGATGGCAGTGTAATACTGCAATAAGATGCCATAGGCGCTCTTCCAGTGAGAAATGACTGAAAACGTATGTTGAAGTTGTTGCGGGTGGGAAGATTAACATGTGTCATTTTGAGTGATAATATGTGAAGGCAAAGCTTAAAGATACAAAACAAATAAAGATCAATAAATGCTGATTTAATATGTGTACTGTAAACCCAATGACACTGAATTTGCCTTTGCTTGAATTAAGCACAGAGATTGTAAATGGTGATATTTTACTGGTAATGGCCTAAAGCTTATCCTAAGGCAAAGATAACGTATACATCAAGAAACCTGAGATAAACTCCTGGCCCAGTGGAATCAACGTGTAACTAGCTACCAATTTTCACTGAGTAAGGACTTTGTCTTGGTTATTTTAATTTTACCACAGATTTTAAGTGACACTGCAGATAATTCTTCAAACTCTCAATGCCATCTATACACAAAGTGAAGACTGCTGTTACACATTGCTGTAAGCCTATGTTAACTTCTTTTAAGAATTGGTGGGAATGAGACCTAGAGCAAATCATTAAAGTGTAAAGATAGATACCTCTTCAAAAGAAACTTTAAATATTTTGTCAGATTTCAAAGTTAAAGAATATTACAGAATACTATGCATTATATGTGTAAAAGCAAATAGTTTGTCAAAATAATCAGCACTGGAGTATGGATGTGATAAAGTTTATAGGCAGGAAAGACTTTGTCTGCAGAAGCAGTTCTGACAAGTTGATAAAACTTTCAGGAGCAAAGATTATATTGGGGTAAAGAACAATTTTTCATTACTGTGATTATTTCATCAGTTGTGCTTTGTGACCAATGTTCATGTCCAAATACATGTAAAATTGTCAAAACACAAAGGCTAATTATGTAATAAAAAATTCTAATGTATAGCAACAAAGCAGGCCTTATGATAGCAATATTTGTGTTTCTGTGGCAGTGTTCTAGAAAGGAAAATGACAACCAATTCTGGTTATTTCTGTGAAGAAACCTGTGAGTTTTGCCTGATAAGTGATGATATTACCAGTTTTCCCTTAACTGTAGCTCACTTTCTGTGACATGCTATGATTCTTTGATTACAAGTATAAGGACATTAAAAGTAAACGTTCTTATTCTAGTTACTTCTCTATTTCAAGCTATAAAGCTGGTAGACATAAAATCATACCACTAAGACTGGAGGAACTTGCCTGTTAAATGGTGTTGAAATTCTTTCTGGTACTGGTCCAATTATTATGATTAGTGCTGGTATGAATTAAGTGCTAAAAGGGTGTTAAAGATAAGTGGGAAAAACTCCTAGGTTTTCAAATAGTGATTTGACTTCTAGAACCAGGAAGTCTTCAATAGTGATGTTGCAATGAATGGAGAGATGGACATTAATTCCCTTATAGGGGTGCCTCTAAGTATTTTCAGGTATCTGCATTTTGATCATAAAGGCCTTCAATGTTTTCTGCTTCAACTGGAGTTGAAAATATATAATTAACTTTTTTGCTCTCTGAGGCATCTGCTTTCTGTGTAAATCATCACTGGTCCTATTGCTGGATAAAATAAAGCAACGCTATTTTTAATATTCAGAAGCTCTCTTTGCCTAATTATCATTTGTAAAAAGAAGTGTTAAATGTCAGTTACTGTAAAATAGTAGTTTCTGTACTGAAAATGTGTAGTACATAGTAACTGTTTTGATTGAGTTGAATGTTGAAGAGTTGCAGGATAAGTACCTGCCATTTTTCCTGCAGCATATCTTGTCCTAGGAGCTTGTTACAATTAGATACAATTTCACCAACATCTAAAACATCTAGGGCTTCAATTATCCATAGTGGTGATTTTCTGATGAGAAAATATGTTTTATCTGATAGGCTGAATGCTGTTGAGAAGTCCCATCCATACAGCAGGGAAGGAAACTGGAGTAATTGGCCTTTCCATCTGCTTTTCAGACATTGAGCTACATTGTTAACAGCTGCTTTTGTTTTTCCTCTGGATCCTTTTCAATCTGCCAGTTTTTGGCAGGAAACATAGTTTATGGGTCATCTTTCAGCCTTTAGTCAACAGATCATTTCCTGGTTCAGGGTGTTATCCTAGTTTCCTGGGATTTTAGCTGTTTTTATTATACTGAAGCATGCTAATGTGTGGTTGGTATCCCCGAAGTGCAACACTCCTGAATGCAAAAGGAGAGTCTTAATAGTACTTTCAGTTTGAGAAAATTCTTCGCACTATTTATTTTACTTTCTCTCAGAGCTAATTCTAGAGTGTCTTTACAGCAGAGTTAAGATTTACTTATTTTTCTGTTACCAACACATTTCTTAATATGTAGTTAGGCATGATTTTCAAAATTAGTATATCGTTTGAATATATTGTAAATATTGCTCCCCTTTGTTTTTTCAGGTGACTCAAGGTAGCATGCTGAACTTGGCAAAATATGGTAAACAAATCCCCTAAAGGATGATTCTAACTGCCGTAATCAGAGACACAGAAACCAAATCTGACTCTTTTTTTATGGGGTTTGTGATATTTGATGTCTCTTCCACCTTGTGGATCTATGTGATTTAGTTTCAAAAGTTGAAAGCTTGATTAAAACTTGGATTTTAAAAAACACCCTTTAGCCTCAGTGTTATGACATTAAAGCTTGTAATGATGAATGTAAAAGCATTAAGAACCTAAAACTCAAGCAAACCTTAAAGGTGATTCTAAAGATTTTTAGATTAATTTGGGATCTGAGCCAGGAGGTTGTGAGTGCCTGAAGATGATGATACTGTAGCCTTTTTTTTGGTAGAGTATGTATGTTCTTTATAGGCAGTTTTGCAATGCTGCCTTGCATGTGATGGTATATACACGTGTGCTTAACATAACCTCATGGCAGCAAGTGAAAAAAAATATCAGGCTGCTTATAGGTTGATAGAAGTTTTTTTGTTTGTTTGTTTGTTTGTTTCCTAAACCACAGCCTTATGATGCTGACGAGTAACAGCATGATCTTGTAAGCGTATGTAGTCCCTAGTTTTGTCAGAATTGCATAATAGTGTGAACCAGGTTGTTTGCTGTGTTCATGCTACACATTCTAAACATTGTATTCGGTACCCTTTTTAAGTGCTTCTGTGATCATATCCTTGGTAGCTTCTGTCTCTGCATGGCTGTACTAGCTAACTACTGGAACAGTTCCTTATCAAAAAGAGTGCTTATGTAAAGGAATTGTCAGTATTCTGAGAAAAGACTTCTGGAAGAATCTGTGAACTTTGAAAGTTCTTATAGTCCTGCTTTTCACTCATTTCCAAGTCTGTGGTTACAGACCCAAAGCAATAAGAAAATAGTATAGTATGGATGACAGCATCATTCTCTTCAAAATGGGATTAGGATTCTGAATGCAGTTGGGGCTGAATTTAAGTAGGGGAAACATGACTGCCCCTTCTTCATTAGCAAAAATTTTATGTAGTAAGATTGTAATGTAAACTATGTCATGAGACAGTCCTTGCTTAAACCAAACTGCTGCTATTTTTCTAAGCAGTGAAGAAATAAGTATAAAGATGTAATATGCCTTGTCTGGCATATTATTCCTTAGTGTGAAGTATGATACTAGCTATCATAGATGACAAAAAGGAAACAAATCAATCTCTTCTACTGATTTGTCAGCAAACTTTTCTCCTTTCTGCAAAGTTATACTTCTTGATATTATAAGAAATATTGTGTTACTGACTAGACATTTCTACAACAGAGGAAGAAAGCATATGGGCTTTCTGAAAATCCAAAACAATATTGTTAGAGACTAGACTAAAGTCTTAATTGGAGTATGAAACTCTTCTAAGTTAATGTCCATAAAGTTTAAATTAGTTCAGACTTTTCTTATTAGAATAAATGTTTCCTTTTTAAAAGTATGATAATCATAATCAAGACTAAATTTGTTCTGTTATTCATTTTCAAAATGATTGTACATGTTTAGCGGACTTTTGATTTAAATCCCATGGGATATATTGGAGACAGATGTTTAGATGACCTCATGTTTAAAGTAAAGTTATATTTGGACATTAGATTAAATTTTCCTTAAAATCTTTCCTTATATGTTAGATTGTAGAGGGGTGCAGAAAGTACTGAAAGATTTTAAGTTTAAAATACACTACTTTATTTTAAAAATAAAGTTATTAGATTTCAGCAGATTTTATTTCAGAAGACTCTCAAAAACACAAAATGTCTGATTATGAAACAGTGTGTTTACAAATGAAAATATTGTTTCTTGCTGGAGAGCTAAATGGGAAACAGACTTCTTTCAAAGTTCCTTGAATTCAAAAGCAAATTTACCATGTCATTTATATCTTCCCCCAAAACTTATTAAAGACTATGGTAGGACTTAAAATGTAGTATCAGTTAAAGACTGCATAATAGAACATAACAGTAGCTAGTATTTGTAGTGCTTCCTGGTTTTGAAGAAGTAATAGTTTCTCTCAAGCTGCAGTTAATGTCATAGTGTGGATAGTTATGATGGTTTCATATGTGACAGTAAGCAACATTTTGCAAAAAGTCTTCAAAATTTCATCAAGTCATAATTATAAAAATTGGCTTGTTGAAAATGTATTGACAGACAAAAAAGTAAGCCTCTTCAGCCTTTTGAAGTTTATATAGACACTGACTTTTAAAGTGTTTGGCTAGATATAAAAGTTAGAATTGTGCTGGAGTTCTGCCGTTTGTAATTGTAACTGAAATATTGTACTAATAGACATAAGACTAGCTATATCTTTTTTTTTTTTTTCCACAATTAATACTTTACTGCTGCTTCTGCTCAGGTGGAGGCCTCCTTACACTTCCCACTGCTGCAGTGTGGGGTCCCTACCACTGGAGATAGTCTTCCACAAACATCTCCAACATAGGTCCTTCCCATGGACTGCAGTTCTTTACGAACTACTCCAGTGTGAGTCTCACTGCTTCAGCGTGGGTCTCCCACAGGTCACAAGTCCTGCCAGCAAACCTGGTCCAGCCTATGCTCCTCTCTCCACAGGTTTCCAGGTCCTGCCAGTAACTTGCTCCAGTGTGGGCTTCCCATGAACTCACTGCCTCTTCTGAGCATTCACCTGCTCAGGTGTAGGGTCCTCCACAGGCTGCAAGTGGATCTCTGTTCCACTGTGGACAACTCTGTGGGCTGCAGATGACAGTCTGCCTCACCGTGGTCTTCACCACAGTTCACAGGAGAATCTCTCTTTTGGTGCCTGAGCACCTCCTCCCCCTCCTTCTTGACTGACTCTGGTGTCTGTGGAGATACTGTTCTCACATTCTCACTCACTTCTGCTTCAGTTTTGCATTTGAGCAGCAGCTTCTTCCGCTTCTCAAATACATTATTCACAGAGGCATTACCTCAGTCACTAATTGGCCAGGCCTTGATCAGCAGCGGGTCTGTCTTAGAGTTGACTGGTATTGACCTTATCAGATACAGGGGGAGCTTCTGGCAGCTTGTTGTTTAAAGAAGCCACCCCTGTAGCCCCCTCCTACCAGAAGTTGGCCACACAAACCCACTACAGGGAGTTTAATGTAGACAGCAGAGCTGGATATGTGCTTTTTGCTGGGGAGACCTTAAATTTAGGCAGCAGACACAGCATTTTTCAGTAATCTCATTGAGATCTTCTGGATTAAAACTGGAGTAGCCCTCTCGTAGAAAAAAAATTACTTCTCAATATTTGGAGACTGGAGTGGATATTAGGTCAACACCAACATATGAGTCATCTCTGTACTTCACAAAGGGAGAGAGAAAGGAGGAGATCTCATCCTGTTTCTGAAAAAGCTTTAATTCTGTCTTGTTTGTCTTGAGCTTGTGGCTATTAGTTGAGTGTTGATAGATAAATGTGCATTAGGCATGGGCAATAGCTGTTTTGTGCAACATAATGCAATCAAAACCTCATGAATGAATGTATGATACCTATGTGATACCAGTCACTGTAAGTAGAAAGTATTTTTTCTTTTTTCCCAAATCAAGATTTGGGATTTATTTTAAGTCTGGAAAATAAATGGCTGAAATTATTCTAAAGAATGATGAAAATTAACTCTTTTGTATAAAAATTTGTATAATTCACACAAGAACTAAAATAATGGGACTTGTTGAAGTGGTATATAAACATGATACTTTCTGTATTTGTATATAAATGAATTCAGTCTGTGTTTATATATCTGGAAAATCATAAAATATATAATCTACCCTGTAGATTAACATTTTTTGTAACATTGTATATACCTGAAATTAAAATATTTCTGTTATTGAAGTAATAAACAGAAGGATTGTACAAACTCTAAACAAATAGTTTTTTAAAATGAATAGGGAAAGAAAAAGTTGATTTAAAAGCTAAAGTTTATATAAACACAAGTATCTTCTGAAGACTTCTGAGAAACAAAAAGTGGTCACAAAATTGGAGCAGACAGCCCTTAAAAATGTTAATTGTAGAAACTGTTAGTATAAAGATAAGGAGCAATGAAGAATGGACTAAGAATTTTGCTGATTAAGCAGATTTACAGTATTGTGATTAGATATTGTCTACACAAGTATTTTCTGTATTCAGAAATGTCCTTTGAAAGTGTTGCAAGAGTATTGGTTAGTTGACACATAACATGTTTAGTTTTGCAACCCTAAAGTTAATGCTTGGAATTGGGCTGAAATAACCTGGACAACAACTTCTGTATTTTTTTCATTCTATGATAGCCTTTTCCTTTTTCTCCATATTGAGGTATACTTCAGTGAATGGAAAGAAAAATGGCTTTCTGTTTAAATACTCATTTATCTTCTCATGTAATGCATTATTCCCTATATAAACAACATTTGACCATTTTTCTTGATTACACATGAACATCCTTATACTAGAGTATTTTCACTGAAGACTTCAGCTGGCATGATGAGATTTGCAGGAGTGATTAGTTCTCTCTGGTGCTTCAGGATAGGCAACTGCAATAAAGTAGACATAATTATTGGGATGCCATGAATGTTTTATGCAAATTCTAGAGAACCAGAGGCATAACTTTGGTAGGGAGGAAGAGATGATTTTAACTACCTTACTTGTGATTTTTATTTTAAAAATGTTCTCCTTGCCTGTAGTTCTTTGTTTCCTTATCTGTACATCTCCAGCTGTTTTTAGGAAGTATAGAGAATCTTAAAGACTAACCATGACTCTTAGATTGAACTGTGTGCATTCTGTGTGCTGAATGGGGATAGTATCCTTCAGGGAAAACCACTGCAGTCAAGTAGAGATGATATAACAATTATTGCTATCTCAGTCTTAAAATGGTCATTTTTGTATTCAATCTTAATCTTTGTTTCCCACATTTTAATGAATTTTTACAATTGGACCTAGAACCTCAACAGTAAAACCTGTGAAGAATTGAAAAAGCTTTGATAGTGTTACCTAAGTCTCATTTTCAGTGGGCCATCAATAGAGCTGCAACTTTATCTAATGCAACTGCAATTAGGGATAGCTTGCTTTGTTTTACTTAACCTTAGAGTTTACAGTTAAGTTAAATTCAGATTGAAGAAGAAATCACTGTATTACATTTTGTATGATGGTTGAACTGTTTGTAAAATGTGAAAATATTTTATGTTTGCTAATTGTTTTGTAAACCTTTCAGTACTGAAGTTTGTAGTATAAATAGTTTTGACTATGCGCAAGATTTAGTCTGCTTGCCTTCTGCATAAGAAAAATCTGAGCGCCTCTGGCTTAGCAAACAATTCAGAGCAAACTCACGATATTCATGAGACCAGTGAAAGAATTGTGGTCCTCCATAGCTTAGTTTGTAGCCCAGGAAACCAAAGATCCAAGAAAATCCTCTTTTGCAAAAGTCTCTTTTTGCCGTCTGCAAAACTGAGACCATTCCTGCCTTCTTTCTAGGTCTTTGGATCTTGCAATCACTTTTTTCGTAATGATGCAGGTCAAACATAGGGGAGAGTAACTGTATATCATAGAATGGTAGGGATTGGAAGGGACCTTTAGAGATTATCTAGTCTAACTCCCCTACTAAAGCAGGATCATCTAGATCAGGTCACGTAGAAACACATCCAAATGGGTTTTGAAAACCTCCAGAGAAGGAGACTTCATATCCTCCCTGGGCAGCCTGTGCCAGTGTTCTGTCACCCTTACCGTAAAATAGTTTTTCCTTATGTTTAAGTGGAACTTTTTGTGTTCCAGCTTTTGTCCATTATCCCTAGTCCTATCACTGGACACTACAGGAAAAGGTGTCACCCCATCCTCTTGACATACACTTTTTTAAATAACTTTAAGTGTTAAGAACATACTCCTGTAGTCTTCTCAAAGTCATAGAATCACAGAATCATTACAGTGAGAAAAGACCTTTAGGATCATCACGTCCAACCACTAACCTCACACTGTCAGGCCCATCGCTAAACTAAACCACATCCCTCAGTACTTCATTTCATGTTTTTTTAATGCCTTTAGGGATAGTGACTCCACCACCTCCCTGGTCAGCCTGTTCCAATGCTTAATAATCCTCTCAGTGAAAAGGTTTTTCCTACTGTCCAATCTAAAGCACTCCTGGCACAACTTGAGCCCATTTCCTTGTGTTCAGAGAGGTCCCACAGCCTTTCCTCATAGGAATATATAGAGGGCTATAGGAAGTGGTCCTAGTAGTCAAATCTTTCGAAAAGTGAAATAATGTGATGTACTTTATAGAATGTAATTTTCCTTTAAGCAGGGATAATGAACTGAGTATCTTGTGAAACAGGCTCTGGTGCTTAGAAGGAGTTAATGCCTAGGCTATAGTAACACAGTTTAGTTTGGGATGACCATGAACTAACAACTTCATTGTGTGAACTCTGTATCCTTCAAGAGGGACTAGAGACTGATAAGGAGGGAACCTCCCGCCTCCCAAGGCCCAAAGACTGGATGGTTGCCTAGTTAGCACAAAGTTAGCAAAATAATTACTGTATTTGGAGAAAAGGTAATTATGACTGGGGGAGATTGTGACCACTGACTGACGACTCACAGACCAGCTACCCAATTTATATCCCAGACCCAACAGGGCAAAGGAAGTGAACTGAGTATGCATACTCATTTGCATGCTAGATGAAGAACTACTACAATCACTAAATACAATAACAATACTTACGTATTAGAATATAGAATTTTCTATTTTGAATGTCTAAAACTAGGTACCTGAAAGCATGTATGAAGTGTTTGAATTAAACAGGCCTTAGTTTTATTTGCAACTCACAGAAGTCAACAGGACTAGACCAGGGGCTAGTAAAGTAAGCTTCTGTCTGGTAGGATAAAGTGGTAAAAGGTTCCTAATCCAGTGACTTCAGAGCTTTGCTTGATTAAAATCTATCAATTGATTAGAAACCATACTGAAGACAAAAAGCTATGATACTGGAGGAAATTATCTTGCCATAATTGTAAGCAAAAACTTTAAAAGATTATTGTCACATGCTACTTATAGGGAAAGTTTTAAATTGGAAGAATATTCACTTTATACCAAGGCAGTTTAAAATTTTACTTTGCGAATTGTTCATTTGTAAAAAACATTGATAAAGTGTAGGTTTTTGTTTATTTTGTATTTATCATAAAAATTAGTTGTGGTAACTATTGCAGAATACAGGCTAATCACAAAAATTGAGCATGAAAAATATATTATTCAAATGTAAATTGAAAGCTTCAGTCTTCTTCACAATGTTATAAAATACAGAAGGAGTAATTAATGAACCAGACAGAGCTTTGGCTAGTCTGAATGAACTTCATTCAGCTTTGAGAAGGCATTGGTCTAGATGACAACCAAAGATCTCATTTTACCTAAATTACTAATTCTAAATCTATTAGAAATGGGTTTTTTTAAAGAAATTTCTTGTGAATCTGAGACAATCTATTAAAATATTTCTCTATGAAATCCTGCACAAGACTATCCCCACCTGCATTTGGATGTAAGACTAAAATGTTGGAAAGTTTGCTATCATTTAAAAAAGACAATCCTGTAGAAAAATTGTGATAGGTAGTTCATTATATTTTTTATATTTGAGGCATGGTGAGGCCTCATCTGGAGTACAGTGTCCATTTTTGAGCTTCCTGACTCAATAGGGACAGGAAAATTCTAGACAGAGTCCAGCACAGGACCACCAAGATTGTCAGAGGGCTGGAGCATCTTCATTATGAGGAAAGGCTATGGGACCTGGGATTGTTCAGCCTGGAAGAGAGTGAGGAGGGACCTCATTAATACTTGCAAGTATTTAAAAGGTGTATGTCAAGACCATGGGGTGACACTTTTTTCTGTAGTCTCTAGTAGGAGTAATGGACAAATGCTGGACCACAAGAAGTTCCACTTTAAGGAAAAAGCTACTTTACTGTAAGTGTGACAGCACATGTGAACAGGCTTCAGAGGGAGGTTGTGGAGTCTCCTTCTCTGGATGGGGTTTCAAAACCCATCTGGATGTGTTCCTGTGTGACCTGATCTAGGTAGACCTGCTTTAGCAGGGGAGTTGGACTAGATGATCTCTAGAGGTCCCTTCCAAGACTTACCATTCCGTGATTCTGTTGTGGCTTACATTCTCTGTTTGTGGTGGAAAGAAAAAAAATTTTTGTAACCAACTATAGAGCTCATAGCTGAAAACTCCAGCCAGCTCTGAATTTGTACTTCTAAAATGTGCAACCTGTTGTAAATACTCTTGTATCAGATGGATTGTGTTTAGTGATAATAGCCATATGGTGCACAGAAGAGCACCATCCGTCTCTTTTGGAAAACTAGTAACCCTGCAGTCTTCTATAAAACTGCTTTTCATCCAATATGTTTAAACCTTTGCAAGGAAGGAGGACAGCTATTCTGATGTACCACTGATGTCTTTTTTTGTGAATCCTTTCATGACTGCAATATTCTTATATATATTATTTCCTGTTCTATTCTAGAACTTTTATTCTCCAATTTAAACAAAATTCTTAGTACTTGACTTCACTTACTGCAAGTTACGTATGTAAAGTCATATTGACACTGTTGTATATTGGATGTAGTTTCACTGGCCTTTTACCAAAGGATCTGGGGTGCATATCTGGAAATAGTTTCTTACTTGTAATCAGTCTGCAAATGGTAGTCTTACTGAGTGTGGAACGGGGTTTTTATGGACTTCACAGATGTTAAGAAAACCTCTCCTGAGTTTATTATATTAAGTGAGCTAAAGCCTAAGCAGTCTTCTGTCTGAGCCTATTTACATTTATCTAACAGCATTGCTGTTTTGTTCTGACTTCCTAGTTTATACTTTGAAATTGTTAGTATAAGAAGACTGTAAGTATTTGCCTTAGAAACTTCTATGGACATCTCAATTCTTTCAGTCCTAGCTGGGACTGTTTCAGTTTCTCATACTTTCTATTGAGATTTGGATCTACATACGTGTTAGTTATCTTTGGTTGGTTTTCAGTTGGAGGTTGAACTCTGTCTTCTGAGCTGGATTGAGCACAAGTTTCCTTTCACTGTTCAGTGCCCAGCACATTTGTGTTTCTCCCTCATTTGTTGAAGAATGTAGGTTGGCTGTAATCTGACAGTACTAACATCTCTTCCAGATCTGCCTCAATGCAGTGGAAGTTCCATTTTTTTTTGCTTTGCTTACGCTTAGCAACTCTAATGGTCATGTTTTCTATGTGGAGTATCATATAATTGAGATATTTTTCTAAAATGTTCTGTGCCAAGCAGGACCTAAGTGGCAGAATGCACTGACTGTATACAATTGTGTACTTTCTTTTTCTGAATGTTCTTCACAGAAGATGGTATCAAACCTGCTGATGGGGAAAATATTTGCCATCAGTGATATCCTCCAAAATCTCTCCTCTTTTAGTTTAAAGAGTCTTTTTTTTTTTTCCTCTCCCCCTGGTATCTACCAACTAGGTAAATAAATGAAGACCCTGAACTTTTATTCATACCTGTTGTAGCCAGTAAAGGTATTCACTCAATGCCTTCTGTTCTTTCTGATGCCTGAAGAAATGAACTCCCAAGCTTTATAGGCTGTCTTTTGAAGGAAATTGTGTATTTACTAAGCATGAACTTTCTGTATGTTGAACTTATTTCCTGGAACTTTCCTGTCCAAACTGTTTCTTGGTTGAGTTAGTCTCATATGCTATCTTACTGTGTACCAAAAGTTTGCAAGTCTAAAACAGTGGAAAGGGTGCTTGTCAGTCTGATATTTCATATTTTTCCATTGGCTATTTGTTTTTACAATTAGATTGTGCTGTTTCTTTAGCCAAAGGCTACCTAAGAGAATGCTTTTCTCATTTTACTTTTCGCTTTTATTTTGGTGGCTTTTGTGTCGCTATCTAGGTGAAAATCTGCACAGATTCTGGGGACATTTAAGCTGATAATATATTCTGTTGCAATGGTCCTTATTTGGCCTATGAAGAAGAGAGGTGGTGCTATTTGTCTGTTACACCTCATTGTGTTAGCAAACTCTTTGAGATGATGCTCACCATTCAGGCAACTGATCCAAGGAGCTTAAGTGACAGAAATCTATTTGCTTTTAGTAGGGTTATTTTTCTGTCAGTTCATTTGCCTGAAATGCAGGAACTGGAGTGAATTCCCAGACAGTGGAGGAAGGATAGGTAAAGGGTTCTGGTAGCAACTGGCCTGTTGGATTTCTAACCTGTTTTATCAGGTGGCAGTGAGTGACAAGAACACTTCCACTTCTGAACTTCACCTAAAGCTTAACAAACATTAGCAATTTAATTTGCTTGCTCTATTGTGGTAGCTAATAAAGCTGTTTGTCACCTTCCACATATTCCCTTGTAGGACCTACTTCTCCGGTAACCTGAAGCTTTAACAAATACCATTAAAGGAAGATACATATTCAAATAAGCCACACCAGAAAAAAAAAGACTTTGCTCAGCTTTTGTGTGAGGATTAAGAGGGAAGGAAGGTTCCACTCAGATATGCTTTTTGTTTGTTTTCTTCCTTAAAGAAAGCCCTTTAAAACCCTTTTTTTACACTACTGGTATGCTGATGAGCATACACTGCTACTAAACTGAGTTTAGGGTCTGGGGAATGTGTTTCAGGCTTCACATTGCACTTTGCTGTGTATAACCCATTTGAATATGTGTGGAAAAAATGGCAAATTGCAGGGGGCAGTCATGTTTCCCAGCAATACAAGCCTATAACTAGAAAACCCAGCACAGTTTCTATTAGTCTGAAATACTCACAGATAAAACAAGGCATAGTAACACTTTCAAGCATGTCTTCTGGCTTTCTGATGCTGGTTACTTGAGGGCAGAGGCTATGGCTGTAAATGAGGGAAAGTCGTGTTTTCAGTTGCTTGCTCTGTCCCCTCTGGGCTTCAAGCTGTCAATTTTGATGTTTTTCTGGTACACTACACTGGCAGGCTAAACTTAGTTTTTCTAACAGGCAATATTTCTCTTAATTTGCCCTTAAAAGTTTTAGAAGCCTTTACATATGTTCTTGTTTGCTATATTTTGTACTCTTTTTGTATGATACTTGTACTTCAGCATTTAAGTTGGAGATGGCAGTATTGTGCTTCTCCTCTGTCTTGTTTGGGGACAAAAGCAAATTATCTAGACACTCTGGCTGCCGTGTCATTGAGGAATTCGTGTGAGCAAACAGAAATCTAACCATGCAAAGGGATTTGCTGTTCACAATCTTTTTTTATAGGAAGATAAGTATGTCTTCTGACAAAACTACTGAAAATAAGAAGCTACAGGAAGCAGTTAAAGATCAGTCTGTAGGTGTTGCAGGAAAGTATGGTATTAATTGAAAAGGTCCATGTGGGTTTGGAAAACCTCCAGAGAAGGAGACTCCACAACCTCTCTGGGAAGCCTGTGCCAGGACTCCATCACCATCACACGGAAGAAGTTTTTCCTTGTGTTCAAGTGGAACTTCTTGTGTTACAGCTTGTGCCTACTTCCCCTTTTCCTATCATTGGGCACTACAGAAAAAAAATTTACCCTGTCCTCTTGACACCATTGATAAGATCGCCCCTCAGTCTTCTCCAGGCTAAACAGCCCCTGGTCTTTCAACCTTTCTTAATAAGAAAGATGCTTCTGCCCCCTGATCATCTTGATAGCCCTGCACTGGACTCTTTCTAGAAGTTCCTTGTCCCTCTTGAGCTGGGGAGCCCAAAACTGGACACAGTACTCCAGATGTGGCCTTACCAGGCCAGAGTAGAGGAGGAGGAGCAGAACCTCCCTTGACCTGCTGGCCACACTCTTCTTAATGCACCCCAGGATGCCACTGGCCTTCTTGACCACAAGGGCACATTGCTGGCTCATGTTTAGTTTGCTGTCTATCAGAACTCCCAGGTCCCTCTTGGTGCAGCTGCTTCCAACTGCAGATCAGTCTGAAGTTTTGGAAGTTTTGGTCTCTAAATTCATATCTAAAAGGTGACATCATTAATATTTTCTAGTTCTGATTGTCGCGTGTCAAACTGTTATTTCACTACTGTATTTTCTCTTGTTCTGAAGCAAGAGTTTCCTAAGATCTGGCTCCAGATCATGTGGAGCAATGTGTATCACTATTAGAACCTAAATATAGAATGCCTACACACTGTATCAATGGTGATTTTTTTTTAAAGTAGATTATTCTCTTTTTTTGGTGTTTCAACATTTAAGCTTTTTAATAAATGGTGAATTTGTTTCATGGAGTAATTACCACCATTTTGATCCTAATATTTAAGTACTAGGAAACTCGAGTACTCAAATACTCTAACGCAACAAAAATATTACCTATATTTTTTGTTTGGTATTTTAAAATCTTGTACATTAGCTGCATATATTTGAAAATTGATATATTATTTTTTTCCTTGGGTCTTTAAAGTAGTGATTGATATGCACCAATTGCATCTTTGGTCTTTCAAAAAATAGTATTCATTAACATGGCCTCTTAAAACATTTATAGAGCTTATGTAATTAAAAGTAATTTCCTACCAAAGGTAATGATTGGAACCATGCCTCATGTAAAATTAGTCAGGAAATCTCCAACTCTGTCATCCTTCTCTATAGCCAAGTTTCTGCTGCAGATAAAATCCTCAAGAATAAAATCAACCATAACCACTGTAATGATACTTGTTTTTCCAGAAGGTTAGTAATTGTAGCTTATAGGTGTAACTGTTCACTTCTCTGTGTACTAATGTTATACTAGTGATGACACATATATATCCTAACAATTTTGCTACTCATCAAAGCCTGAAAAAAAGGAAATGAAGTATCACGTTATGAAGACATGCCAATGTTTTCTGAAGCTTGTATGTGCCTGTGGTAGCCTGGTAAGACTATATTAGGTCAAAAAGGTGAGTATCTAAATATGTCTCTGTTTTTAATAGAGAATAGGCTTTGGAATGACTTAATTGTGTTTTGAAGGAGGAGTTGTCAGTGTCCAGAAAGTAGTGCATTTCAAACATGTACAGGTTATGTTAATTCCTAATTTTAAAATTATTTGAACTTAAACATTTTAAACTATTTAAAATAATATTTAATTATTCATTCCATGCTAAGCCTGCTCTCAAACTGATTCCTTTACCCTTCTGGTTAAGATCTTACTAACAAAGAGCAAGATGCGTAACTTGTCTTCTCAGTGTCTTTTGATTTACTAGTGAAATGAGATGACTATTTAGTTACATGGATGATATGATGTGGCTTGGCCACTCTGTGTCTGGAGCAATATATTGTTTTTTTGGGGTAGAACTGTCAAAGTATTTAATGTTGGATGCAGAACTGCCATCTTGCAACTCATATGGTTTTTTCTCATGAGACTATATCACTCTTTCCGTAGGCAAATGTATTTGTACAGACTTACACAGATACAATGTTTCCATACAATATAAGTATGCATATAATATTAGCAGATCAAGGCAAGGTGAAGATTAGTCAACAAAATATGGATATGTGTAACCTTGATTGTTGAAATTTCTTTTCTTTCAAAATACACTGCTTGTTTGGATCACTAATGTATTTTAATTGTTTCCATCTTTCATAATATGTCTAGCAAGTTCAGTTTCTAGTTGTTGTTACACAAATAAACTGGTATTAGATGCATTGCTTTCTTCCTTTCAAACATTCTTTCAAATCAGTGCTTAATGTGGTTTGAAGATTTTGCCAACATATTCTTCCAGATCTTTCTTTTGTATGAGGGTGGTTGATTACATCTATCTTTCTTTTTTGATTTAGAAATACCAATATATCCCAAAGAATGCAAACCCTGGGACCATTTGTCATCACACTTTAATTGTGGTTCACTTCATTATTGTCTGTAGGAGGAAAAGCAAACAATTAGATGCCTGAAGGGTGGGTGTGGAGGGGTGGCAGGGAACTAGAGTGTCAGGGCATGATACACATTCTTATTGCATTGCATACTTTTAACCTTCTATTGTCTTCCCATTGCTTTTAATGCTTACCTGCCTGGATATGGCAGATATACATATATTTAAAAACAGAATTGTCTAGCTGAAATACTAGATGTAAACATCCTTGAAACAAATGGAGTCTAAGGGGTAGAGACCTTTAGTATTTAAATTTAAACTCATTTTTTTGAGACTAGGTGCCTGATTTTTGGATTTTGAAAAATTCTATCAGTTTTCTTTTAAAAGATAGCTCAGCTTCCAGTAATTGGATTTGCTAGGCATAAATGTTTGGTTTGTATTATTTACTCACGTCCAAGCTGTACTAGGATTCATCTTCTCTGCAGGGTTCTATGTAGCAGACATGTTAGTGCAGCTTCATAAAATCAGGCTATGTGTAAAACATTGTGAGAAGAAAGAGTTCCTCAGTTTTGTCCTGCATCTGCTTTCTCTAGCTCTCCAGTGTTAGATCACTTGACTGTGATGCAGGAGACTTGAGTTCAGCTCCTCTGCCTATGAAAGTTCAAGCTTGCATTACTTACTGTATTGGAGTAGTGTGGTGCCCATAGGCCCATCAAGGGAACAAAAGACCACGATTAGCCTCTAAGACCTGAGGATTGCCAAGGGCAGGGAGAGCTTAATTGCCACTTAAGGTCCAGGACAAAACAAACCAGGCTACTCAGTTTGGGGAATAAAACAGAAAATAATTTCATGCAAGACCAACTAAAATATAACCATAAAACCCCAAAACAACCAAAACAAAACAACACAGAGTGGTACAACAATGAAGAGTCCGACCAGCCCTTTAAGACCACCTTCTCCCCACTTCTCACCTCTTCCCGGGCTCAGAGTCCTGATCCCGGTGTTTTTACCTCCTCCCCCTTGAACGGCCCAGGGTTGCAGGTTTCAGTCAGTCTATTCCTGATAGCTTCTGCTGCTTGTCTCTCCTCAGGGCAGGTGGGCTCTGCACCAGCCCTCCCTGTTAAATCCATGGGGTACCTCACACACACAGCAGCCCTGAATGGGCTGCTCCGATGTGCATTTATCCCAAAAGCTGCAGCTCCTCTCTGCCTCTCGTGTGGGGCTGCTCTGGGGCCCACAGGCTCTCCAGCACGGCCTGCACCATGGCCGCCTCTCCACACAGTCCCTTGCTGGTCCGAGTGCACTCACATGGAGCTGCTGGTGGCTCTCAGTCCTGCCATGGCCCTCCATGGGTTGCAGGGGTACAGCCTGCATTCTCGCCATGGCTTGCAGAGGGGTCTCTGGTCTAGTGCTCCTCCTTCTCTGGCTGTAGGGTCCGCATGGTCACCTCCATCTTGTATCACTCTTACACCTCCTATCAGCACTTCAAATTCCTGTCCCTAAATAGTGATCGCAGAAGCGCTAGATTGGCCCAGCCGGGCCGGAGGTGAGTCCAGGGGAGAGTCCAAAAACTCTTTACTGGGTCTTCACTGCAACCCCCTCCCCCTGTTACCAAGCAAAAGCTGCTCCTTGCTAAACCATGACACCACTATAAATTGTTGTGGGGAACAGCTTGTTCTCTCAATCTGTATTGAACATATTTGCATGAAATATTTAATGGCTGAGAAAGGTGGTGTGCCTGTTAGACTGCTGTGCAAGGAAGGAGGTTTCAGTTTGTATTAAATGTTTGCTTGGAGCTGAGGCTATAATCTGGACTTCCTGTCTTTTCTACTAGGACATAGTATATCACCTTTGATCCAGTGCATCTTTAATTATGCAAAATTGACTGGTTTGGACAATTTGGACAATAAACTTACCTCATACAATTCTTCTATTGTAGCTTAGCATTTAGAGCAGTCTTTTGGAGATGATAAAGGCAGGTTTAAATCCTTCGGTAGAGACCGACCAGGAATTAATTTCTTTTTTCTTGATAACTGTTACCTGTTTACTTGTTTACTTGTTGACAGTCACTGTCATGGCTCTTTCAAAAGACTGACAAATGTTAATTCATCTAATTCTGGGATAAGGCTGCAGGTTGAAAATACCAGGGAGAAAGATGACTTACTGAGAATTTTGGTACCTGGTACTGAAAGGAGGGAAGTTTCCTCCCTTTTGCCATTTCCTTGGGATGACTCAGTGCTACTTCTTAGTTGAATTCTCGTGGTTGGCTCTTTCAAGGAACCTCAATGGAATTTACCTTGTCTGTGAATCAAGAGTTAAGAAATCCTACCTAACCCAATGTTGGTTGCACAAATGAGGCAGAGAATTTAATGTAGGTGCGATGGCACACAGCATTTCTTAGCATCAGTGCAACAGTTTCAGACCTTGAAAGTGTCATAGGTTTGTGGTAAGTGAGGGGATATTGTGACCAGGATAAATGCCCATACCTCTGATAATAATGAGAAACACTTACATGAAACAGTAGCCTCAAAATGAATCCAATGTGGTGTCCATTTGTGGCACTTTTTTCCTATTGTTCAGTTGCATGTCCTGAAACAAGCTGCTTACTGTAGCATCACTAAAATAGGCAGTAAAGCAACATAAAGCAAACTGTGATGCATCTTTCCTTCTGATAGGTGTTTTCAAAATGACACTTTGACAAAAGCATAAACCAGAACAGTGAGTTTCATCTGCACCCACTAGAGTAGCCAAGGTGACAGTTCCAGAAGAAAATATGTTAAGTCATGACTGATGGTATGTACGCACCACACAATTTAAAGACCCAGCTATGGATGCACCAAGCTGAGAGAGTCCATTTGTGCTAATAATTTTTAATTCCTAGAACTAAAAATTTAGGAATGATGGTCACTGAATCATCTGACAGCTTTGTTTGATGCAACACTTAGGTGAATTTTGTCAGAAGACTCCCATTTACTTCCATGTTTGTTAGATAGCCCTTTAATGCATGAGCAGGAATTTCCCTTGTTCAAAGAACATCTGTCAGCTGGGGTGGAATTGTAAACAGACTTTGGCCTGACCCCATCTTCCCTGCTCTTATTGAGCGACAGGTTTTGGTTTTTAAAATGCAAATAAGTGATTTCTAGTCCAGAAGCTAGCCTAGGGCCTGCCACCCCACCCAAGTTATGTAGGCCCAACTAGGGAGCTCAAGTGCCCTAAGAATCACGACTCTCATTTCCTGGAAAGCATTTGCACAAGTTGTCAGTTCTGTGTTCCTGACCTCTGTTTTTGGCAGCTTGGCAGTTCCTGGCTGAAGAGCAGCAATGCTTGGGCAGCTTCCTGGATTTTCCTGATGCTTCTGTTAACTACAGTGCTTCCATCTGTTGTCTTCAGAGGCTCATGCAACCTGGAAGACGTAGATTTTCAGCTCTGGATCACCTCATTAGGCATAAGAGGGACAGAAAAACGTTATGGGGTTTTTTTTCCTTAATTTTTATTCTGAGTAATGTATTAAGGGTTGTACTAAGCCAGACCAAAGAAATTATGGGAAAATAACTTGGATTATCTATTTTATGATCTCTTTGTGATTACTCTGCTTGGGTAAGATGTGTATTAAGGGAGCACAGCAAAGTACACAACTGAATGGTGGCAACAGTCTCTCTTATTAGACTTTTAGACTTACAGTCCCATAGGTTTGCATTTGTTTGCATTTTAGGGTTTATATGTCTTTGAAGCTTTGTTTTTAACTTTGTAGCAGTTGTCCTCTCAGTTTTCTTCACTAGGGCTACTCTGAGTGCTTTTTTTTTGTTTTTTAAGTTGTTATAATGCAATTACTTCTTATATGTGTTTTGGAGATGCAATTCTTGCCTTAATGGACTCTTATGATGTAAGACAGGAGTGGCTCAGATCAACCTATTTGTAGCTTGTTCACTCTTTTTCTCACTTCAGTTTCACTGTGTAATTTCTTTAAAGTCATTTAAGGGTAAGAAGTGAGATCATACCCAAAACAATATCGTATAAAAAATAGTTGGCTTCAGCTTCTATTAAGCAGCCTCTTCCTATTTGTGAGTGAATGGTTTATTAATTTTTATTTTGCTCAAATTTTTAAAGTAGTGTGAAATAGCTATGTTATAATACTTTTAATATCTGTTACTGTGATAATCATCATACTAGGCTTGGCCATTGTTTGGTACTGAATCATAAGTGGTTGTGAAGTAAAAGTAATGCTTGTGTGTGGGAAGAGGAGTTGAAAATGAAACCTCATGCTCGAAAGAACGACTATTAGTATTGCTTTCAAGCAATGAGATCTGTAAGTTGTGAAAGAAGGAAGTGGTGAAAGTCATCACCTGGATCCTTTAACAGTTCATTAGAGAACAGACTACAAGAGAATAGAAAGAATCATACTGTTTGACCAGAAAAATCACCTGTTAGGTCACTTCTAATGGAGTTTCTATGACTAAGCAACCCCAGAAAGTGAATTGCTATTCTGACCATGCAGGTGTAGGCATGCACCAATACAACAAAGCACCATCTAAGCAGGAATAGTAAATTATTAAAGGCATATTTCTTTCAAGATATTTGAATATTAAAAGTCATAGCATATAGCCATGAGAAGATGGCAAATTGTCATTAGATTTGTGAGAGACAAGGGATAATGTGAGCTTCTAAGTGGGGACCATATAGCTTTTGCAAGGCTGAAAACTGCTTTGTCTGGGAGAACCTCTGTGTTATATGGCACTTCCACATCTTGGAAACAACAGTTAAAGCTTTAAAAATCAGTATATGGCACCAATGTCAGACTACTTGAAAAAGTTAAGGGCGTCCATTCTTTTCTTGCATGTGAAATATTAAGCTGTAGGTTTTAGGTGTAACAGGATGAGCTGTATGTGACTTTATACATATGGGCAATGTTTTTAATACATAGGATGTTAAGCTTTTGTTCATATAATGTGAAATTAAAAGGCATAGTATGATTCACAGAAATCAGACTTGCTGCTAGCAGACTTTCAGAGCATACAAGATGTTTTGCTGGAATATAGCTTGAGTTTTTGTTTTGAGAGTGTGGTTAACTGGTGTCTTTGGTTGACCTGGCTTTTCTGCCTTTGCAAAATCAAATCTTTGTAAATGGGCAATCAAATTGTAAGTGAAATGAAAGTATCTCAAACTTAAGAAACTACACAGCATGGTATATTAACTTTTTTGATAGTTATATCCCAACATTTTTAATTATTTCTAGAAAAATCAAAGTATATTGCAGTATATCCTCATGTCTAATGCTGGCTATTCAAATATTTTCCTCACATGAATCTAATCACTTTACAGGCTTAAAATTCTTGTAGTAGAATGACCCAGAATTTTCTTTAAAATTAGAGGAGAAAAAAAAAATGTTTTACGTGTGTGTATTTTTCAAAGAACAAAAATTACACTGTATTGAATGGTTTCAACCTTGTCCATAGCTGTACTGAATAATCTAATGATGGTAGGTCTAATGCAAGGGAAATGTTCAGGGTCTTTTTTTTTTTAAAAAAAAAAAAGTTTTCTCAAATTAAAAGAAATTCTGCTCTGGACATAAGTGAGAAGACTGGATCCTACTTTCTTCACAGAAGCAGTCTACTGAAGTAATCTGGACTATTTTCATTAAAATCATAATCTAGACTCAGAGCATTGCAGATTATGTTCTAGGGAACATTGAATATGCTGTGTTTGCATAAGCAAGAGACTTGAAGGACCTGAATACTTTATTAACCAAGATTAATTTTGAGGAATGTAAATGAGAATCAGTTGTTATAGATTTTAAGTATTTAATAATTTACTTAATTTGTAGTGCACTTTATGGTTATTTCATGTGCCATGGTGTTTATAATAAAGCTAGTTTATATTTTTCCCATGAAGACTCTTCACTGCTCAGAAAAGTATCTTTGAAAACATATGTTGTTACATAAGAGTCTATTTGTGGGAACTTCAGGGAACTTGTGCAGACTTGCTTAATCATCCTCTGGAGAGCAACAACACTTACTTCCTGTCTGCTTCTATTACTTGATGCTGTGCCTTAAAAAGGAACTGCAACCAGGAAGAAACCATCTCTGATCCAGCAGAGAACAGTTGGAAATGTAAGGGAAAAATTAAATACTAGACTAACCCTTGATTGTTGCACACTTGGTATACGTAATGGTAAAAATACAGTGTGCAAGTTTCTCTGGGCTTTAGCATAGGTCAATGACTGTCTGATGACAGTTTGGAAGTAATTTCCAGAGCTATGATTTATTATTTTGTCAGTCATGTTCACATGCATATAGCTTCTTAAAAATAAGGACAATTTTGTAGCTGTTAAGACAGCAATTGAAACTGAAGATGAAATCTATGTATTCATGTATAATAGGTGTTTTTTAGATGACTTTGTGGTGGCTGTTACATTTTAATGCAATATCCTTTAGAAGCTCTGTGTTCATTCAGAAAGTGTCTCTCTTTTGCTGGTAGGAAGTGTATCACCATGGAGGTATTTGCACTCCTCATATCTAATAGATCTGTTCCCCTTCTGTATTATATGCCTTCAGGGCTTGGAAGTTCTCTGTCCAAGAAGGGAAAAGTAACCATGTGTGCAGTAAGGGCAACCTAGGAAGTTAAAGAAAGATCTTCTTTAATCCTCTTACCTGAAGATATATCAAAATTAAATACAGACTACACCTTTTTGTGCAAACAGGCCACAACGCTACTACTGCTTGGTTTTATTACCTTTCTCAGAAGAAAAGACAGGAAAAAAAAAAAGCAAGCTATGACATGCACAACAACTGATTCTGGCAGTACAAAGTTAGAGCTGGGAAGAATAGCAAAGTGGCGTAATGGAAGAAAATCAAAAGGAAAAAGGATAGGAAAGTTTTCTTCTACGTATTTTGCTATTTAAAGGGAACAAAGACAACATGTAGCAATTTTATTACAGGTTGAAAAGAAAAACACAACTTGGGGAATAACTCCTCATCACTAATTGTTTCTGATACCTCTGGAGTTTCCAAATTACATTTGTCAGTGTACATTCCTCTAAAGAGCAGTGGGAGAATATTCCCCAGTTTTGCAGTTCTTACTGGAAAAAGCTTACTATTATGCACTCACAAAATCTCAAAAAGCTGTACCACAGGAAGCTCCAAGCAGTGGGGTTTTTTTTCTTCTTTTTTTCTTTTTACCATTTTGTTGAAATGAATAAAAAGTACAAAAAGCCTTAGTACAAAAATCTCTTAGGTATGGACTGGGAGACAAAATTAATTCCTTCTGCATTTTAGAGAAAGGGAAGGAAGCATTTCATTATCATTTTTGCTTTCAAGGTAGGATAGGGATTACAGTGTTAAGTATTCAGCTCTTGAAAACCTCCCTGGTTTTCTTCAGTTTAGAGCTGTCCTTTTATTTGTGGCACCTATGGAGAAGTTTCTGCTAGATCTCCCCTCTATGACCTCTTCAGAGCATTGCCTGTGCAGCTTGATTTGAATTACAAAACTATTGGCATAGCTGCTGCCTTCTGCATGCATGCAGAAACATACAGAACTTGGAATTCTGACAGAAATCCCAAATGAAATCTGAGATTTGAGTTGTACCTACGCAATAATTTTAATAGTTCCACTTTGAGGTGTAGGATGCTAATTGGGTGGTATTGGTATTGTACTAAAAGAACATGCATCATTGAAGTCTGTTGTTGCATTGCTTTGTTTAAATATGCAGTACATTGCCAGCAGCAGCGTGCTGATGGAAAACTGTCACAACAGGGATCGCTACAATCTGGGAGTTAAGTTTGACTGAAACATATGTCTTCAATTTTAATAGCTCAGCTTCCCAGATGCCCTAGAGGAGAATATTGCCTGAGAAGGGGCTTTTCATGTAAGAATAATTTGTGTTAAGTAGCTCAGTGATCTGTTTGTTAGGTTAGAGCTGACAGTTTGTTTATATTTCTAAAGGGGTATGATGAATGGGGGAGAAGTTGATGCTAATTAGCCTAAATTGTTCCTAAGAATGCAGAGCACTTTGCCAGTTTCATTGTTTCTGTTTCTTTGCACATTTTCAATAATTGAGTGGAGCTCAGACCATTCATCATAATTTTAGGTAAGATGGAAATAAATGAATGTAGCACAGGCCAGCCTGTGCAATGGAAGATCTCACTTTAGAGGTCAATTAGATAAGACATCAAACTAGGACTGATATAGCATTTTCTAATATATTTCTGTATAGAAAATGTGAGTGTTTTCATCAAAGAAATTAACTCTCTATCATTATAGTAGTTTTAAGTATTTCTTGCAAAGCTACTTTGTTTGTTAGCATACAGGTTTATTTTAGTCCCCAACTGTTACCTCAAGGATGGACCTCTGACATTCTATGTGACAAAATGTACTACTTTTCTGTATATTGTATATTGAATGCAATAAATGTAAAAAAAAAAATCTACTTGTGGGAAAACAAAAACATCGGTCAGGTGTAATGTGAAGGTGTCAGCAAAAGGGGCTGAAATGAATCAGAGGTATAGCAAATGTGTAAGAGCAGAGAAACTTTTCATGTTGTTTATCTGACTCTAGCATGCTGCACTGCTCTGTTTTTAAGTTTGGGAAACATAACTGCTCAAATTCAAAACATCCCCTCTATACACAAATTATAATTCTATAAGAGTGTATATTTTGCAGCAAACATATTGCTTCATAAATTTAAGTTAGATTTTGGAGGTGGGGACTTGGAATGTTCTGTTTTCAGTCCTTATACAAGACCATTCTTTTTTAATTTATGCACATATAATACCACAGGAAGAGATGGTATAAATTTGTGGACTGTGGAGAATGAGTGAACATTTTTGAATCAGGATCTTTAAAAGGGGTGAAATTTGAGTATGATTAAGTTAGGAAAAAGGCTCGCTTACGGCGGAAGTCAGAGACTCTGTATACATTATAGGCATGTCATGGCTTTTAAAAAGTTATGTTAGACTTCTATACAAATTCCTTCACAATTCATATAACCCCAAACAAAATCCTGTGTGGCTCTGAACTCTTGCAAAAGTACAAAATAAAATAAAAAAGAGTGAAATAATAATAGTAGTTAGTATTCCGGTCAGGAGTGAGTGTTGCTGTAGGGCAAGCTGCATGGGTGTTTTGTTGGTCACTAATTTTCTTGGAAGGAAATGATCCCATGGCTTATGCTATCCACGTTTGTGCATATTTGCCCTATAATTGGCATTTATTAAGGGGACTTTTGGTTTGATGGATGACTGTCAGAGTATTGCCTGCTAGCTTTGATGCGGATTGCTTTTGCATGAGGTTTTTTTACATTAACTCATTAGAAACTGTGCTCTGCTTCAACATGCTCTTTATTTACCTTCTGAAAAATGTGACTCTTTTCAGTCCAAATTTCAAGGGACTTAGTGTGGTTATATTTATGTATCAGTGTTTTAAATTGGGCCGATGAAAATGATACATAGCAGAAAAATACTAAACTTTCAAACTGTGAATCTTAAAACCTACAAGAGGTGCAGTTTAACTAGATATCTTTGAAATGTTAATCCACTAGCAAAATATCATTAGTTTATAACATTAATTTCTGCATTCCTAAAATTTTTTCAGGGGAATAAAAGGCAAGCAAAATCCAGTCCCATAAAAGCAGCAGGTAGAGTAATATTTTCACAGCAGGTCAATATTCAGTGAATGTTCGACAAATCCAGAATTGGTGCCTGAGACATATTAGTGGTTTTTTCAAGGCTGGATTGATTTGTTTTTTTCCTGTAACGTGTCTGGGACATAGGACCGTTAATTAGATTAATCAGCTATAACATGATTTATATGGCAGTTATGATAAAACTATGATTACTGATGTATTTAATCACATTGCCATGTTTTGAAAAGCATTGAGAGGAATGGATGTGCATACTGACACTGTTACTTTGAAGATTCTTTTAATAATAAAATATTTTTTATACAAATGGATGTGCAAAGTAGACCTATAGATGCTGCACTGAGCACAACTTCTCTTAGAGTGAAGAAGTAATTGGAATATTCAGCAGGTTAAATTCTTTCTCAGGGTTCACATTGCAAGAAGAAAATTTGATATAGAACTTCCTACTTTTCTTAGTTTTTCCATTGTTTACTGCCTCAATGTTTTAACAAGGCACTGCATATCTTCTGCTTGCAACCCTTAAAAAAAACCCAAAGCAAGCAACCAACAACAAAATGACAAAACAGGAAATAATTTTTGTGAACTACTGAATTGTTTTCCTGTTTTCAGTTGATGCATGGGTGTGCTGTGTAACGTACTTCTTACAAGGCATGGTAAATATAGAATAAAAATAACATTGAACATTATAATTTAGTATCGCTTGTATCTGAAGATTTGATGTAGACAATTGATAATGTGACATGGGTCCATCTTTTCTGCAATGCAAGAAGTTTGTGAAGGTTCAGAAATTTATTTGATCCCAAAATAAAATCATTGCTTTGTTCTCAGTCCTGTAAATTATTTGTGTGTGTTTTAACTTTCTTGAATAGGTTCTCTGGATCAGCTGACATAGAATCATAGAATGGTAGGGTTTGGAAGGGACTGACATGCTAAAATCTAATCATTTGTTCAAGGGTTTGCAAACTCACATATTTCTTGCTTGTACATTCTGGTTACTGTAACCAGCTTTTGCTATCTGAAGTCTGTTTGAATGTGACTTTTATGTTAATTACAACTAATCGTGACTTTCTGGCATGAGGAACTAATTTATCTTTCTAGTAGTAAGACTTCAGTAAGTATATAAAGAACATTAACCAAATATAATCCTATTCTTATGAATTTGTAAATTAAAAGGCCTCTTAACCTCACTGAACTGGAAAAAAGTTCACTGACAAGTGTTTGAAATGTTTAACTCCCTCTTATTTATTTTTTCATGGCTTGATATAGTACCCACAACATATCAATGCCAGAAGAAACTAAAACTAAGTTACCAAATATTGTTTGTTTAATTTTAAAAATTATCTCCGTCTTTTACCCTTGTCTAGTGGTGGTAGGGAATGGGAAGCAACAGATTTGGCAGTAGAATGTTTAAAGCTTTAGAATTCCATCCTGAGAGACTCCAAATACAAACTTGACTTGGAATTGCTGTTGTTGTTGTGGTTGTGATGCCAGCATAAATGAAGCAAAGTGTATAGAGTTAGACTCAAGCATGGTAAAGAAATGATCAGTTGCTTATTCCATGCTTGTTTTGAATAAAAACCTCAGATTTTATTTTTACCAATAAACAAGCTGACTAACACCAAATCAAAAGTTATTGCTATCCAGGGAGTTTTTTTTTCCCCACGAGGACTATCAAGTGGTTCATTAATGAACTTGACCAGCCTCAAGTAATGAGTGATAGTAGTGATTAGGCATCCCTTTTTGTCATGGTTTAAGCCCAGCTGGCAACTAAGCACCATGTGGCTTCTTACTCACTCCCCCCTGCCTCCAATGGGATGGGGAGGGCAATTGGAAGAAAAAGGTTGAGATAGTAGAGTTTATAGGAATCCTTATCTCATAGGTTGATATAAGGAGAGTTTAATAGGACTACCCAAGGAGACAGGAAACAATAATAATAACAACAATAAAAAAGGATATATAGAGCAAGTGATGCACAATGTAATTGCTCATCACCTGTGTCATGGTTTGACATGACAGCCTTTTCTGGTAAGGGGGAAGGGGCTGTAAAGATGGCTTCTTAGAGAAGTTGCTCGCAACTCTCCCCAGCTCTGAGCCAGACCCACTTCTAGGGCTGAGCCAATTAGATGCCTCCATGATCACTTTTTAAGAAGAAGCCAGAAGAGGAGGTTTCTTCCTCCACCTTTTTCCTGATTCTTCCTTCTTCTGCCTTTTCTTCTTCTTCTGGCTGGGGGTGGTGCAAGGAGTAGGAACAGTGAGAGAAAGAATGCGGACTCCAAGGTCAGTGATGAAAGAGAGGAGGAGGTGCGCTGGAGCAGAGACTCCCCTGCATTTTATGGAGAGAACTGATGAAGCTGAGATTTGTTTTCATTTCTTTAAAGACCCCGCATCAGCGGTAGAGACTCATTTTGATAATGAGCCCATATCAGGGGAAGAGACTCATCTTGCTAAAGCTGGCCCCAGACCAGGGACAGCGATTCACTTCATTAAAGGCCCCGAGCCAGGGACAGTGACTATGGCCGGAGGAGGCCGTGTCCCGTGGGAGGGACCCAATCACTTCACTACAGACCCTGAGCCAGGGGCAGTGGTCTTCTTTAAAACTATGGCCAGAAGAGGCTGTGTCCCGAAGGAGGGACCCTTTATCACTATGGCTGGAGCAGGCCACGTCCCGAGGAAGGGACCCAATATCCACAGCTGTAACTGTGGGGAGGAACCCACGACAAAGCAGCTCATCAAATTTATGTCCAGAAGAGGCCTAGTCCAGAGAGAGGGACCCTGTAACTGCAGAAACTGCAACCGTGGCGAAGAATCCACGCCTGAGATATTCATCAAGGACTGTGTCCCATGTGAGGGGCCCTGTATTGGCAGAAGCTGCAGCTGCTGGGAACAACCCACACCAGAGGAGTTCATTAAAGACTATGTCCCAGGGGAGAAACCCCGTGTTGGAGCAGGGGAAGAATGCCAGGAGTCGTCCTCATCTGAGAAGACAGAAGCGGCAGAGCCCATGTGTGAGACACTGACCACATCCCCCATTCCCTGTCCCCCTGAGCCATTGAGGGGGGAGGAGGTAGAGATATTGGGAGCAGTGAGCTGGGCGTGGAAAGAAAGGAGGGATGGGGGAGGGAGATCTTAAAGTGCTGGTTGTAATTTTCTCATCATCCTACTCCCTTTTTGCTTTTATTCCATTCTATTTCTTGTAGAATAAACTCTCCTACTTTCCTCTCTAAGTTGAGTACTGGAGTCTGTTTTGCCCAGAACTGTAATTGGCAGCGAGCCCTCCCTGCCCTTAATTCACAACAACCTTGCTTATCTTTTTACTCACATTTCGCTGGGGCCTCCAGCATCCTAACGAGAGTGGGGGGGTGAATGGGGGCATCAAGCGAGAGACTGCCGTGGTGCTGCTGTGCTAGCTGGGCCAAACCACGACAACCTAGAACCCAATGATCAGCTCATTCTTGAGGCACAAATCCTTCCTTCCAGCTTCCCCGATTATATACCGAGCATGATGTCAGTATGGTATCAAATAGCTTCTTAGCTAGTTCAGTCAGCTGTCATGGATGTTCTTTCTCCCAGCTTCTTGTGAAAAATTAACTATCCCAACTGAACCCAGAACACTTTCCTTAGACGTGAACAAACAAATGATGAAGAGGACACTGTGTTCACATTCATTTCTTCCGTCATCTCTTGCTAGTTCAGCTGCTGTTCTGCTCTGTGACTGTTTCAGCATTTGTACAGTCACTTAGAGTGGGACATTGAATACAGAGAGAGAAAGGAAGTTTTAGGAGAGGCATACAGTGGGAAAACCTGGTCTGTTTCTACTCTAAAGCATTTCTCAAGGCCCATCACAAAGATCATGGGACTCTTAAAAGGTGTGTCCCAGAAGCTGTCTGGTAGAGAAGTTTATTATGGTTGATCATTCTATCTTTTAATGAACTAAATGTTTTCTAAAGCTAATTGTAGTGATTTTGTCTGGGCCAGGTTTTTTGGTAGCAGGAAGGCTACAGGGGTGGCTCCTTTAAACAAAAAGAGTTGCCAGAAGCTTCCCATGTAGCTCACAGGGTTAGGGCCAGTCAATTCTAAGCTGGACCCTGCACCTGACCCAGGCCTGGCCAATTAGTGATGGAGGTAACGCCTCTGTGAATAACATATTTGAGAAGGCAAAGTTGTTGCACAGTTGCTGAACTGCAGCAGCAACAGGGAGTGAGAATGTGAAAGCATCTCCGCAGTGTCTGCAGAGGTCAGTGGAGAAGGAGGGGGAGGAGGGTGCATAGGCACTGAAAAGGCTTCCCTGTGATATGTGGTGAGGACTATGGTGAAGCAGGTTGTACCCCTGCAGTCCATGGAGGACCACCGGGAAGCAGAGACCCACTCATAGGCCATGGTGGACCCCACACCGGAGTGGGTGGATGCCTGAAGGAGGCTGTGATTCTGTAAGAGGTTCATCCTGGAGCAAGTTCCTGGCAGGACCTGGTAGTTCGTGGAATAGGAGCCCACACTGGAGTAGGTTTGCTATCAGGACTTGTGATCCCGTGAGGGACCCAGGCTGGAGCAGTCTATCCCTGAAGGACTGTTCTCCCAGTGGATGACACGTTGGGGCAGGGTGTGAGGAGCTGCCCCTGTGCGAGGCCCCATGCCAGAGCAGTTCACGAGGAACTGCAGCCCATGGGAAAGACCCACACTGGAGAAGTTCATGAGGGACTGTCTCCCGTGGGGAGGGACCCCACAGTGTAGCAGTGGGAAGTGTGATGAGACCTCCTCCTGAGAAGAAGCAGCAGCAAAGTCCATCTGTAATGAACTGACCCCAACCCCCATCCCTCATCCCCTGCACTACTGAGGGGAGAAGGAAAGGGAGTCCTGGGAAGAGGAGGGGTGGAGGAAGGTGTTTTTAAGACGGTTTTATTTCTCATCTCCTTGCTCTTATTGTTTCTTTAATAAATCAAACTTTTTTCTTCCTAAGTTGAGTCTGTTTTGCCCGTGACGCTAATTGTCGAGTGATCTCTCAGTCCTTAACTCACAAGCCGTTTGTTATATTTCTCTCTCTCTCTCCTGTCCAGTTTAGGAGGGGGAATGATTTTAGGACTCAGTGGACATCGGGCTAAACCACCACACTGATGGAAACTATGCTCTTTGTCTTACTCTCTATCTACCATCTTTTACCTTCTATTTCTCTCAACATGTGTGTTCTGCTGGATGTTACTTTTTTTTTTTCAGCTGCTCCCTTTCCCACAGTTTCTTCTCTGCATGGACTAATGTAAAGCGTGATTCATATGGGCAGGTGGAGGAAAATGGAGCTAGACTTCTTGCAGTGGTCAGCTGAGGTTGAGGTCCAGGAATCGTTAGTGGCAGCTACAGGTGCTGTGCCTCAGAGCAGTGAATGGCCCAAGAAGGCCTCATTGTAAGTTTAAACATTAGCAGTTTTGAGCTGTCCCTGCCAGTCTTACTGAAGCTTAGAACTTGATACCATGTTCCTGAAATCCCAAGTTATCTCCATAACTCAAAAATCTGAAGGAATACTCCTACGCTTGTTACTTGAGGAATAAGAAGACTGATATCACAGGGAGTGAGGCTTTTAAAGGTCATTACTGTTCTAGATAGTTAGTATGCCATGTACTGAGTCAGAGAGAAAATTGGAGAATTGGGACTGTTTCTGGCAACACTTAGGGTATAGAAAAGAGAAGATACCTGAAATATGCATTTCAGTCAAGAAGCTGTTTACTCTGATTTAAGAAGTTTCCCCTCAGTCTTTTGACATGCTGCAAAAGACATTAAATGAGATTATATTATTTACATGAGGACAACAAATCTCATCTGACACCACAGGGATTGAACTGAATTGATGTCTTCAAGTATAGCCTGGTATATACTGAGGTAGTGAGAAGAGGACTTGTCACCTCTTTCCTTGTGAGGGAGAGACATTGACAAGCCTACCAAGACTGACTGCTCACTCAAACTATTCTACGGGTTATTGTTTTATGCCCTCACTGACTTGAACAGCCATCTTGCACATAGCTGAAATCAAGTAGTTGATTCCACAGCTAGTATTCTTTAAATGCCTGACACAATTTTCTATGTAACTGACCGACAGAGAGGTTGACATCTCCAAAGTAAGTCAGTGCTATGCTCTGAGAACAGAATTCAGATCTTTGAAATATGTATTTTTACTTACAATAAACAGAATGGTGGACCCATCTAGATGAAAAAGCAAAGGATGAGATTTACTTCTCTTGCTCCTACTGATTAACTAGAAACTTCCAGCAGCTTCAGACAGCTGAACTTTGGCCAAAGAGGACGAATACAAAAGAGTATTGCTTTTAACCTTGTTATGAAGCACACTGTTATATCGTCAAAAGTCATGAGTTCTTGTTCCTATTTTAACAGAAATTTGTGTTACAGCATATATAAAAAAATGCTGAAACTGTTGGACCTAGGAATAAATGCTTGAGGCACTTCTCCAAAGCAAAAAAAAAAGTGGAATTAAGGTTAATCTTGAGTATCTGCTCTCTTTGCTTTAACAGTATTTGCCTGAAGTGTTTCAAGCTGATGAGTTGCGGATGGAGAACATCCACAGATGAATGGTCAATGGGGGATCTTAGAGCATCATATATAAATGATGCATCAGAGAAAGACTTTATCTGCCTATGTAGCCTGTAACATGCCAAAATGTAGATTCTAGTGTGTGTTGTTGGATGTCTTGGGCAGGAAGTATGGATCATTTCTGACAATTTAAGTTTTTAGTTCTCTTGCCCATATCATCCTTAACTGGGGCCAGAGGCTCCCCTGACAGTCACGGAAGTCATCAATTTGAGTATCCAAAGGTGCACAGCCCTCAAATGCTTCTTGGGCACCTGACTGTAAATTGCTGTGTGGGTCTAGCTCTCAAATCATTGTTCTAGTGATCCCATGTCAGAGATATTTCCCTTCAAAAGTTTTGCTCTTTGAGTAACTTCCTACCATGGTAACTGGATAAATCATAAACCAAAAATATTAAAGCTACCCATTGGTACATAAGTGAAAAATCTGATTAGAACTTTGCACAGACATTGCTAAATCTGCTACTGTGTGGCAGTAGTTATGCAGTCTCATAAAATAAAACTTTCAAACAATTTTGAAAGTTGACCAAAAGTAAGTTTAGAAACAGTCTAGATGTTTCATAGGTTTGGCTGACCTAAAAAGAGTCCAATATGTCAGTCAAGCTTTCAAAAGGAGAATTTGGGGTGCAGATTTGAATTTGATATAGAATAACCTAGTATGAATTCAGCCTAAGATGGCCAGATCTGGAATAGTTCCACCTCCACTATAAAGAAATACATAAGGAATTCTACATCCGTGCATGTACCATGCTGCCAATGCCAGACCTTGTGTTTGACTGGCTGTTCCAAATATAGATATGAAAAATAATGGATTTAAGAGGAAAGTTACAATTAAAAGTAAGCATTTATTGTTATGGAATTAGAAAGAAAAAGAAACATTGCTGCTATGCAGCTGTTTACAGCACAGCAGCAAACACACTTTTGCTTTTTTCAAGGACTGTGTAGGAAGTCTGTCTGTCTTCCCTGCCTTTGCTTGTCAGGCACACAGAAGCTACGTTTAAGCTAGTAGACCTGGAAGCCTTTCCAACCTGTAGGGTCTAGGCATGTCCAGCTAACCTCTTCTCATGTTGCAGTAAAACTCAAGTACAAGCTAAGCCTTCTACATCATCCTGCAGCCACATATCCTAGCAGTGGTCTGAGACTCGGCTTTCCATTCGTAGTTCTTTTCTCCTTCCTGCTGTCCCCCCAGGTGCTATTGATTGATGGGAGGGAAATCTGAGTATGAGGCCAGATGTGAGCCAGACCATGCAATAGCCAATCAGCCTGATCGGGGTGATCAGGAGCCCAAGGTACAGGATAACATGATGTGTAGTAGGCATCCAGCTTATTAGCCTAGGCGCGACAAGAAAGAAACTCATGAGCAGCAGCAGTTTGTCAACTTCTAATCTAAGCAGGTACAGGAAGTTACTGATGATGTTACTGTGTATTTGTCAAATAGTATGTGAATCACATGCATGAAGGCTTTGGATATGACTTCTTACTAAATCACCAACAGCTTTAATTTTACATAGTGGAAGAGAATCAATAAAGCTATCTATCTTCAAACAGGTCATGGTAAACTGTTAAAAGTTATACACCAGCATTTTTTAGATCTAGGATTACAAGTTGAATCATTTATTATAGATGGGAAAATTGTTAAAGGAGAAGCCCTTTTGTTGTAGAAAGTTGTCACTTCCACAAACCAAGGCAATGGAAGAAACTGCATTTGTGAAAAGGAATGTTTTCTGCAGGTTATACCTCACTGGGAGACGGTGGTAGGAATAAACAGTATGATAGCTGACTCAAAAGTTAGTTACGTGTGAACATTTGGATATGATAAAGCTGTAGGATTTTTAGTCTTCTGAGGATCAATAATTTCTAGCAGGTTTCTAATGTGATTATTTAGAATATGTTAGGCTAGCTACTATTTACCACTGTTGCAGGCTACAGAGATTTTCACATGGCCATATTATTGAGTGAAAAATGAAAAATTGTGCAGGGTAAAAAAAAAAAAAGTAAACACTTCTAAATTTGGGACCAGAAAAAAGAAAGTTACCCATTTGAAATCTGGAGAACTTTTTAATGCTGCAAGTAAGTAAAAGCAGATGTTGTAAAGTTTGGAAAATCAAGATATTATTTTCCTGTTTCCACTGAATATTTCTAAACATATTATAAATAAGCTTTGAAGTAGTACAAAATACTGTGTTTGTTTTGCTGATACCATCTTTTTATAAAAGAACTTTATCAATGCTTGTTTAAGTTATAGACTAAATGATATCTGTGTGGTTACACAACTGGCTGTATCTTTTTCAAATCCAATGCTAAACTACTTGCAGTGTCTAATCACTTCAAAAGCCTATCTGATTGATCTTCTGAGCTTAATTTTAAACAGATTAAATATTGTCTCTTTACAGAATGTAAAAATCAAACTCTAATCTTTTGCAAGTTCCTCAAAAGAATATTATTTTGATGCTGCAAAAAGTAGGTTTTAATCAGTAAATTGTTCTAAAACACATCTAAGTCAGTAAAACAGTCTCTTTGGGTGTCTAGCTTTTTGTTTATAGGCATATGATTTACTTTCAATAAATGTTCTGAGGCTTTAATAAGCAAATACATTGATCTTGATCTGTATTTGTGATTCTAAGGGCACTTATTAAAGATCATGCATATTAAATCTTTTATGTGGTTCTGTTTAAAAATGACCACTGATTTACTGAATTGCAAGGTGTATCTGTTAGATAAAGCAAAGTGTTTCCAAGTAGTAATCATGTATTTGGGGGTATGTGTATCAAAACAGCATAAGGATTAAAAGGAGACTGAGATGGCAAGTTAATTGAATGATTTCCAATTTTTATCCAGAGTTAGTTTGAAAAACAATCCTAAATGACAATTGGACTAGAAGATCTCTAGAAGTCCCTTCCAACCCCTACCATTTTGCGATTCTATGATTCATACACAGTGCTGTGTATATTGCACCAGTGAGAGTGCAGTGTATGGAACACCAAAAAAAAGGAAACATGTTTTGTTTCTGTTCATGTAACTATCCCTTCAATATTCTCATAACTCTCAGGATGTCCAAAATCTGCATCTCGGGGCAATTGTGATGTACCTCTAGACTGCGTTTTACTTCCTTTAATTTTTGTTAATTGAATTATATAAGTTTCTGCAGATATTCACCAACGTGCAAGCAACAAGACCTTTCAATCAAAGCATCACCTGCACTCCATTACTGACCTAGTCATAGAATCATAGAATGGTAGGGGTTGGAAGGGGCCTTTAGAGATCATCTAGTCCAACCCCCCTGCAGCAGCAGGTCAACCTAGATCAGGTCACATAGGAACATGTCAGGTGGGTCTTGAAGACCTCCAAGGAAGGAGACTCCACAACCCGTCTGGGCAGCCTGTGCCAGGGCTCCCTCACCTGAACAGTGAAATAGTTTTTTCTTATATTTAAGTGGAACTTTTGGTGTTCCTGCTTCATCCCATTACTCCTTGTCCTGTTGCTAGCTAGGGATGTTAAGGACAGCAATAAGTCATTTTTCAAGTACATCAGCAGCAGAAGGACGGTGAGGGGTAATGTGGGCCCGCTGCTAAACACTGAGGGTGCCCTGGTGACTGAGGATGCAGAGAAGGCCGAAGTACTGAATGTCTTCTTTGCTTCAGTCTTTACGGCCAAGGCTGACTCTCAGGAAGCCCAGTCCAGCAAGGATAACAGGATGGCCAGGACAGCAGAGGACTTGCCCTGGGTGGAAGAGGAAGAGGTTAAAGACTTGTTGGCCAAGCTTAAGGCTCATAAGTCAATGGGTCCTGATGGGATGCATCCTAGAGTGCTGAGAGAGCTGGCTGATGTGATTGCTAAGCTTCTCTCCATCATTTTTGAACAATCATGGAGGACAGGTGAGGTGCCTGAGGACTGCAGAAAGGCCAATGTCACGCCAGTCTTCAAAAAGGGCAGGAAGGACGACCCAGGAAACCACAGGCCGGTCAGCCTCATCTCCACCCTGGAAAAGTGATGGAACAACTCATCCTGAATGTTATCACTGAACATATGAAGGATAAGATGGTTATCAGGGGGAGTCAACATGGCTTCATCAAGGGGAAATCCTGTTTGACTAACCTGATATCCTTCTATGAGTGCATAACCAACTGGCTAGATGAGGGAAGAGCCGTGGATGTCATCTACCTTGACTTCAGCAAGACTTTTGACACTGTCTTCCACAACATCCTCATCAGAAAGCTCAGGCAGTGTGGCTTGGATGAGTGGACAGTGAGGTGGATCGAGAGCTGGCTGAATGACAGAGTCCAGAGAGTGGTGATCAATAGCACAGAATCGAGTTGGAGGCCTGTGGCCAGTGGAGTTCCACAGGGATCGATTCTGGGGCCAGTCTTATTCAACATCTTCATCAACGACCTGGACGAGGGGACAGAGTGTACCCTCAGCAAGTTCCCTGATGACACCAAACTGGGAGGACTGGCTGATTCCCCAGAAGGCTGTGCTGCCATTCAGCGGGATCTCAACAGGCTTGAGAGTTGGGCAGAGAGGAACCTCATGAGGTTCAACAAGGACAAGTGCAGAGTCCTGCATCTGGGAAGGAACAAACCCGTGCACCAGTAGAGGCTGGGGGTCGAACTGCTGGAGAGCAGCTCTGTGGAGAGAGACCTGGGAGTCCTGATTGATAATAAACTAAATATGAGCCAGCAATGTGCCCTCATGGCCAAGAAGGCCAATGGCATCCTGGGATGCATCAAGAAGAGTGTGGCCAGCAGGTCGAGGGAGGTTCTTCTCCCCTCTACTCTGCCCTGGTGAGGCCTCATCTGGAGTCCTGTGTCCAGTTCTGGGCTCCTCAGCTCAAGAGGGACAGTGAACTGCTGGAGAGAGTCCAGTGCAGGGCCATCAAGATGATCAAGGGTATAGAACATCTTTCTTACAAGGAAATCTTCAGGAACTGGAGCTGTTTAGTCTGGAGAAGAGGAGATTGAGGGGTGATCTTATTAACATTTATAAATATCTAAAAGGTGGGTGTCAGGAGGTTGGGACATCCCTCTTTCTGTAGTAGTAGTAACAGGACAAGGGCTAATGGGATGAAGCAGGAACACCAAAAGTTCCACTTAAACATAAGAAAAAACTATTTCACTGTGAGGGTGAGGGAGCAGTGGCACAGGCTGCCCAGAGGGGTTATGGAGTCTCCTTCCTTGGAGCTCTTCAAGACCCACCTGGACATGTTCCTGTGACCTGATCTAGGTTGACCTGCTGCTGCAGGGGGGTTGGACTAGATGATCTCTAAAGGCCCCTTCCAACCCCTACCATTCTATGATTCTATGATTCTGCTATAGAAAATGGGATATCACAACCTCCTGACACTCACCATTTGTAAATGTTAATAAGATCTCCCCTCAGTCTTGTCTTTTCTAGACTAAACAACCTCGGTTCCCACAGCCTTTCCTTGTATGAAAGATATTCCAGTCCCCTGATCATCTTGGTGGCCCTGCACTGGACTCTCTCCAGAAGTTCTCCCCAGGTCCCTCTTGACCTGGGGAACCCAGAACTGGACATAGGACTCCAGATGGGGCCTTAGCAGGGCATAGTAGAGGAGGAGAAGAACCTCCCTTGACCCGCTGGCTACACTCTTCTTGATGCATCCCAGGATGCTATTGGCCTTGGCCATGAGGGCACATTGCTGGCTCGTGTTTAGTTTATTATCAATCAGGACTCCCAGGTCTCTCATATTCATATTTCCATAGTTTCTATTTCCATTCACTTATTGAACTCTGTGATAAGAAGCTCTTACTGATGTTCCAGGTAGGAAAAATCATGCCAAGTGGCTTAGAATTTTAAGCTCCTTTGGTCTCTCTTTCCCTTATGTCTGTAGACTGCTTAGCACAGGGAGCCTTGAGTTTGGTTTTGTTTTTTGCTGTAGTCTGTAGATACTAGCATAATGAAAATAGGGCAAGTACCCAAGCTGACTTAGGACATGATTGAAGCACAGCTTGTATTGCATATGCCAACTTTCAGCCATCAAAAGGTAATTTAATTTGGCCTTCTGAGAAATGAAATTTTGGTTTTAGAGCCATAATGATTAAAAAAGGTTGGGAGGAAAAGAGTGTTCAAAATATTTATGAAAAACACGTACTACTAGGAGAATCTCCATAATTGTTTTTAACTTTTTTTTAAACTGGAAAAGTTGCATAAGCAATTTTGTAGTAATTTTTAAATGAATAAATTCTGTTAGCATTCTTTGTCTCTTCTTGCATGAATTAGTTTATTACATGATTTGCTCTTATTTTCAGAAAAGCTCAGAATTCACTTACATGTGGACTACATATTTTTCTCATTTATTAATTGCTTTGTTCTCACTTTTAACCTTCTCAAAGAAATGCGAGTCCATAGTCATCAATGGTGCTACAGGATGGTTCAGATATAATTATTACACAATTCTTCATTTTATTAAAACTACTCAAAGATTTTGGGGTTAAGAGCCTAGTTGCTACATTCTAGAAGCAGATGTAGTACATTGAAATTGTTACAGTGATCAGATGAAGTTCTGTAATGTGTGCTGTTGCAAAAACAGAACATGGTAGAATATTGTTATTTTTCCCCTATATTATAGTAGATATACTTAGCTTCATGTATGTATCACATACATGGATATTGACATAGTAAATGTAATAAGTAAAGATGTCACACGATTCATACTGGCCTTTGGAAGTATGCACTTTGTTTCTGGCACAAGATATGTTTACCTCAAATTGTGCCATGTTCTTCAGTAGGACGTGGTGTAATGCAATGTAGTCACTTTTTCTATGACAAGACGGGCTTCTCACCACTTTCTCTGAGAGCATTTACCTATCATTCTGAACCATTCTAGTATTACCCTTCCATTTATTCTATTACTGTCAGCTCTTGGCTTGAAGGACATCTCTGAAAAGCTTCCCATACAAAAACTTTACCATGACTCTTGAAAAGCAAAACCTACTCTGCTAGTAGCATGAAATGCATCCAGACACTGTAATATGTTATTCATTTCCCACTAAATGATAGGGTAAATTCATTAAGACTATACAGTAACTATCCATGCTCTCTTTCTTTGACTCTTAGTGAAAATTAATGAATTACTGTTCCAAGCTTAGATCACTACTTCAGACTTCACTGTGTATTTTTTTTCGTGTAATGTTTTCATTCTTTAATCAAGATGTACTTTTTGGTTTTCAAACTTGAAAAATATATTCATGGATCCTGTCTGGCCATAAGTTTACCTTGCCATAAGTTTACAAACTCATTTTTGGTGTCATAGAAAGGATTTTTGTTTTGTTCTGTGCTGTTCTGGCATATACTGTTCATGCTGCTATTATTTTAGGAAGATGAAAAGTTTTAAGGCATTCAGGTTTTTCATGGTTTAGGCCTAGCTGGCAATAAAGCAGCACACAGTCTCTTGCTCATTACTCCCCTCTCCACTCACATTTTCCTTAGGATGGTGGAGGCCTCAGTGAGATGGGAGGAAAAAAGATAACCAAAGACCTTGTAGATTGAGACAAGGGCAGGAAGGGCTCACTGCCAATTTTGGTTCCAGGCAGAATGGGCTTGACTACTTGACTTAGAGAGGAAAGTAAGAAAAGTTTATTCTGCTACCTACAAGAAACAACAGAACAGAAAGCAAGAACAGAGCAGGATGATGAGAAAACTACAACCAGCACTTAAAGATCTCCTTCCCCTACCCCTCCTTTCTCCTTACCTCTACCTCCTCCCCGCTCAATGGCTCAGGGGGGCAGGGAATGGGGGATGTGGTCAGCCTCTCACAGATGGTCTCTGCTGCATCTCTCTTTTCAAAGGAGGATGACTCCTCACACTCTTCCCCTGCTCCAACGCAGAGTCCCTCCCATGGGACGCAGTCCTTAGGAAACCTCTCAAGAGTGAGTTCTTCCCAACAGATAAAACTTCTGTTCACAAACTCCTCCAGCATGGGACTTGTCTGCAGCCAGCAGCATTCAAGACACCTTCTGCTGCAATGCCACCCTCCCACAAATTCACAGTCTCCTTTGCACATAGTCACTACCCCTGGTGTGGGGTCCTCTAGAAACTGCCAACAAATCTCTGCTTCACTACTGCTCTCCACAGATGGCAGGGGTCAGCCTGCCACTTCCCCATGGAATGCAGGAGTCTCTACTCCTCTCTCTTTCCACCTCCTCCTCTCTTTCCTTGCTGACCTTGGGGTCCCCATGATTACTTGTCTCTCCTCCAACTACTTCCACCACCACTGGCCAGAAAAGAAGGAAGGACAGAAAGAACCCTCCTCTTCCAGCTGCTTCTTAAAAAATGATAGTGGGGGTGTCCACTTGGCTCAGCCCCAGAGATGGGTCTGACTCAGAGCTGGGGGGAGTTTCGAGCAGCTTGTTACAGGAGCCATCTTTACAACCCCTTCCCTGTTACCAAAAATGGCTCCACACAAACCCATGACAAGGTTTTAATGGCCAACAGGACAAGCAAAGAGATGGACATGTAAAGAGGAAGATCTGTCAGGAATATGTCAGAAGCCTGGGGGTTACTTTTTTCCTCAAAATGGTCAAGATGATTAAATTTGTGTACATACTACTGATCAATGGAGAAGATAGACCTAATTCAGAGTTGGACTGTTAAGAGACTTTTTTTTTGAACTGTGAAGACATCTGCAGTTAAGAATATGTGAAAACGTCCCAAGTGAATACCACTTCAATTTATTTTCCATTTTTATATTTTCCATTTTTCAGGTAATACAAGCAGAGACATCATATAGGACCTATGTTGTATACTTTTAAGAGGTGGATTCAGTTCTGAAGTCCTATTTCAAGAACTATAAAAATGGCTTACATAGCAAGCATGCAGCATGGACATTGCTGCTTTTTTACTTCATTGAGATATGCATTCCTGTTTGCAGTCCTAGGAAGTCCTGTCCAGGAGAGCTAGTTATGAAATACCTTCACCTGTTTCTCATTAAAAATAATATTGTTGCTTTCATACTCTTCTGTTCCACTTTTTATTCATAGAGGTAGAAAAGATAAAGTAACACTCCTTTTGCGTGTTAGCTTCTTGCTTGTCACGTGTGAGAAGAAGTAACTCCATAATCTTAAGTCATCAATGAAAAATTATGGAGAATCCAAGAGAGTGCAATACTTCTGGGTAGATCTTTTGCATTTGAAAACAAACAAACAAACACACCAAAACACAGTAAAAAAAAAACCCAAACAAAAAAACCCCAACCCCAAATAAAACAAAAAAACAGCTCAATGAAAAAACAAATCAAGATAGGAAGTGCTTGAATACAGTAACAGTTCCAACACTTCCAAGTATATATGTGTAGTGTTTTCTACCTACGTCTTGGTAGTTTTTTATATGCCTCTCACAGTAGTTAAGTTTATAATCATTTTTTAAATTAGGTTTTCCAAATTGCTATATGTATAACTGCATCCTAAAACTGATCTGGAAACACTAATGTTCCTGTCAGTGATGGTATCTACCTTAGATTCTGGCCATGGTGGTTATAGCTTCTACCACCACTGCTGGTGGATTGAAAAAAACTCTTGCCCCTAACATTTTTGTGCACTTATTTATCGTGCTTGTCCATTTGGTTATTTAAACTTAATAGACAATGTATGCAGTATAGCGAAACTATTGTGAATATGCTGTAATTAACACAATCATTTTGTTGTGGTTCTTAGAAAGCCTGTTTTCTGCTAAGGCAGAAGACTTTAAATTCCAGCTTTCTTCCCTTAAAATTTCTAATGGCAAAAAATAACCTCTATAAGGAGATAAAGTCGGTCACCAAATGTGAGCCACTCCGGACAATCAGATGTGTGAGGCAACTGATACCGTAATCAGCATATTTAGCATATTGAAGTCCATTCCATTGAAGTTGTCTTGGTAGGCTGTGAGGCTAAAAAAAAGACAGCAGAGAAAAGAGCACTGAAATTGCTAGTTATTTGCTGAGAAGTAATACAGTATTTCATACTAAAGATATGAGCCATGACTTTCTGCATGGAAATACTGCTTTGCTGTAGTGTTGTGGATGACAAAGAATATAACTAGAGGTAATTACAAATCATCCAGCAGAGTAGGATATTTTTTCAATCAGAAGTGGTAGAAAACTTTACCTAAAGATACTGTGATGTGAGAATTGAGCAACTGGGAAGAGCCTAGGAACATATATGAACTATTTGACCAGACAAACTGGTCAAGATATGACTCATGGCTAGTTTGAGAGATGATATTTATCCAGCTTAGTTTGCTGGTTATGGAAGAACATTTTGTTGGAAAGTAGGGAGAAGGGAGTTTGTTTTTATAAGAAAAAACTATTTTACTGTTCAGGTGCCGGAGCAGTGGCACAGGCTGCCCAGAGGGGTTGTGGAGTCTCCTTCCTTGGAGGTCTTCAAGCCCCGCCTGGACATGTTCCTATGCGACCTGATCTAGGTGAACCTGCTTCTGCAGGGGTGCTGGACTAGATGATCTCTAAAGGTCCCTTCCAACCCCTACCATTCTATTATTCTATGATTTTGTAGTAGGACACCTGACTGTAATCTCTTAGTACAAGGATGCACAGAGTTGTTGTTTTTTTTTTTTTTTTTGTAAACTAAGGAGTAATTTTCTCTATTATTGTTTTTAATTTATCTATTGGTAGCACATTCCTGGATTGCTATACAATTCCTCTCTAACTACACTGACTTAGAGGAATGATACCAATATGCAGAGTTATCTGATAAATTGTATTAACATCCACCTTTGATCACCTCATCTGTTTTCTGCCACTAATCTATCTCCACTGAGATTTATTACACATTCCAAATCTTGGAGCAACTTCAAACATCTGCCAATTTAAAAAAAACAAAACAAACCAAGAAGAAAATCCATCTGCCAAAGAAAATTTTTATGCTTTTCTCCTAGACGATTAGGTACTCTGTGTCTCCAAAAAATACACTGGTCTATGTGAAAACTGGACAATAATTAGCTGTACACCCATGGCAAAGTTTAGTACTTTATAAACCTTTTGGTTTCAGCAAGATACATTGTCTGGGGCTGTCCTGACATTTTTCTTTATAAAATTCTGCTGGAAGGCAGTTGATTTCAGTTCACATGTGCAAAGCTAGCCTGTATGCCCACTGGTATTAGGAACAGTGTGGGTCTTTGGTTATAGTGAAGGTACCTTTGCTGGGAATTCTGGCTTATGATTTCTTTGTGTTGAAGTTATATTGGTGTCCATTATTAATATTGCCTAAAGGATTTATGACTATTCATTCTTTGGAAGACTATAATTTAATTCTACCAGGAGACTGTATTGGCAGTGTTTGTATTTAAGCTCTAATAGCCCTGCATACTTATTCATAAACCTATATTTAAATTTGACATTAGACATCTGCTTCAAAAGTAGTCTCTAAAACAAGATGTTAGTTGGCTTTTGAACGACTTTCTCAACCTAAGTCACAGGCCATTTAGTCTCTGTTAATGGCAGATGGTGATCTTAAGGGGAATATGAAGCAAGTGGCTTCACAAAGCAGTTAGATTTTTGCAGCTGTGTTTAAAAACAGACTTTATGAACTGCTTGGTTAATGCTACTGCAGAACACAGCTAAATACAGGACTTATATGAAAAAATGAGAGCACCAGTAACTATTTGGAATAGTTTGGGATAGCAGCCTGACATCTGTGGTATGAAGATTTGGCCAGGAAATATGTTGCAACAGGCTGTGCTTTACAGTCTACACTGTTCTTGGCTCTAGCATGTGTCTTATTCAACAATAAAAATTAATGTGCAATATAACATTTGATAGTCACCATTATTGTGAAAATCCAATCTCATGTGGAAGTATTTAATAACTATTTGCAAACATCTCTTTTCTTTTAAAAAATATACTTATGAACTAGCTTAAAATATTTCTAACTGTCTAATAGAGAATGTACTCTAAATAATTTTCTTAAAACTGTGCACATCAACTTTTCAAATAGACACTTGGAAGAGATCACCATTTTTGTGACATGCCCAAAATGTGTGAAAAGTCTTGTGCCATATCAAGATGTTAAACAGGCCCCTTGCCAGCTGAGTGCATTTTTTTAAAGATGACGGAGATACTGGAACAATGAGAAGTAAACGAAAATAAACCATTTTAATCAATGGTAGAAATACTTAACAAACATTTGCCAGATAGTCACTGGAGGGAAAACACACTTTTCCCACAATAATACAGTTATTGTGAAAAATGCCAGACCAATACAATTAGAAACTGATGTTTTCTAATTGATTTATGAAAGCCAAACTGTAGAAATTACTCATTATGGATGTTAAATACATGTAACATTATAATGGAGACTGCCAATAGATACCAGCAGCATTTTGGAAAGGGGTGTTTAAATTACACTTTTAGAATTAGTTTCCATATGTGACAATATAAATCCTGTTATGGCAAAAGTAAGGATTCTGCACATTTGATTTATTTTTAATAATATATTTTTTTTAGATATATAGCTTCTGTTTGTTATGGACTTGCATAAAGCCTTCTGTGTTATTTAAAACTTATTTTAACATAATGAATTGTGCTTAAGATGGATAGGGTCTTGCACAGGCAAATACCAAGATTAATCAATCATTTCATTTCTCTCCCCTTAAGAAAGGGAGGGATGTATGGAGGCATGGAGTGGAGAAAAGTTAGAAGAAAATAATATGGACTAACATGCAAATGAAACACGAAATGAGTACATAACAGCTTTTTCTAAAATTCTGTTGATATAAGGTGCCCTGGGATTTAAATATCTTTAAAATTTATTTTGTCAAGGGTCAATTTTCCTAATGATAACATGAAGGAGGGATTGACATATGTAAGTTATCACTTCTGTGAGTACAAAACCAGTTAGTTATCTCTTCAGTATTTGTTCAGTGTGCTTTGTGTTTGTCTGAAACTGTTCTGTAATCCTTGCTCTATTTCTTTTATTAAGTAAAATAAAAAAAATCTAAAAAGACAGCAAGGGAAAAGTGTTCTGAATTATTTTAAATTGCTAAATGTGGGTGTTAGTGTATTTATAAAAATATATGTATGCATCTATGTGTACATATGGACATGTATATTAACATCCCAAAGTTAAACATTATAAATTCAGTGCACTACATTATATAGAGATGTGGTGCTTTATAGCAGTGCCAGAATTGAATGTAAGTATTTTATTTCCCTACGTAGTGTACCTTTTGGAATTAAAATAGACACTTCTGAAGCAAGTTTGTGATGTCTAGAAATCAATTGCTGGGATGCTTTTTCTTTTTTACTTTAGGTTTAACATCTTTCTGCTGTTCCTGGAAATGAGGGGAAACACTTAGCTGTTTACTTAATTGTGCTTTTAACCTGCCATGTGACAGCAGAAGCAAAGAGACATTCTACACTCTGCTGTCAGGTTTCAAAACACATCAACAACTACAGAGTATCAAATTCACATGTCTGTTTTCCCGTGGCCAATAAGGGTTAACCATAGAGTAATACAAAAAGAAAAACAAGAGGATCAAAACTGTTTTGAAAAGAAACTACTTTTAGTATTGACTTCTCTGCAAATAGCTTTCTTATTAGCTTCTTCCTTAGTCCTTATGTGTTGGAGTAATTTTAGTTATTTTCATAGAAGAATCCCTAAAATCTTCTGAGCTGTCTTCTAGCTAATTTAATGGAAGACATATATATAGACTATTGACCGATTCATCCCTCTTGATTCACTATAATGTAGTTGAGACTGTACTCAATGCATCATCATCAAAAGCATTGCATGTCTGAGACGTGCATGTGTTTATCGCAGTGTCTTTCTATTTTGGATCACTTGCTTCTCAGCAGTCTTTCCAACTGGGTTTGCGCTTAACTTGCTGTGAATGGGTTCGCATAGTTGTATCATAACCTGTGTGATGAGCATGCTCAGAGCAACCTTGCTAGGAAGATAGCTAGATTTAAAAATATTACAGCTCTGTTCAGCTGCAGCTTGTTGTTAAATGATGTTAAAATATTTAGTTCATGAAAAACTCTGTATTTTATCTTAAATTGTTGACTCATGTTGCATGTCTATGTATTTTTTTTTCCTTCTGTGAGAAATGACTTTCTTAGCTGAGAGCTACTTCTCACCCCAGCTCTTCAACCATGACACCCCAAAAATTGGGGGAAAAAAAAGAGTGAAAGTTCAACAGGGCTAGGGACAAATAGGTAAAAAAAGAATGAGAATGGAAAGGGAAGAAGGTAAAACATGATTTCTTTGAATTGTTTATTCAGTTTGGTTAAAAATTGCTCCAGCCTCTGTTAAAATGAGTCCATTAGAAATATATTTACTGAAACTGGATTCAGTTGTCACTTGCTAAATTGCTCATATTTTCAAATACCTTCAATGTCTTTTGGAATGGAAAGCCGTGAAATATTTTCTTGATAAAATGCTGATTTGAACTGTTGGGACACGTTCAATTTTACAATAGTATTGTCAACAAATGTTGAAACTTCTCAATTATTACAAAGTCTTTGAAAAATAATATACTTTTCACTGTTTACTGCGTTGTTGATAATTTTCTCAAGTAGCAAATGCTGAAAGATCTAACTTGTTTTTTATTGCTTTGATCTTAATGTTTAAGTGCTCATAGTACTGGGGTTAGAAATATTGTACAAGCTTCTTTACACAAATCCCATGTTTCATTCCATGGAAATAGGTTTTGGAAAAGTTTGGTTTTATACTTATAATTTCAGGACCTGAGTCTTCCTTTATTAAACATGTTAATAAATATATATATATATATATATATATATATTATTTTTGTTCCACATTACAATGATTACTTTGCGTCAAATTTCAATATGTGTTTAAAAAAAACACATAAAAAATATTTCTTAATATAACATGTTGTGGCTTTGGAAGAAGAGAATGAGGATGTTTTGACAATAAAATGTGTGGCATTTCCTGTTGGTTGAAATTTTGATTTGCTTACTAAGTTAATATTTAATGTTATCATTGGCAAGACAAACTTCTGTAGGAAAATATCAGTGCGAATTTTACTAGTGAGATGGGAGTACAGGCCATAAAAATTCTCAGTTTCCCTTTTAAAAACTTAATCCATTTGTCCAACAGGAATGAATGCAGAAAGACTAGAGGTTTTGAACTTCTCTCACATCTGGATATAGCAGTGTATTTTGACTCCAAGCACAATAAAACAATCGTACTTGCTGGTGGTATATGACATAATGACCCAAATATGTTTTTAAAAAATCATTTATTGCTGTACATAAACAGCTAAGTTAGCACAAGGGATGATAAAATAACATTAGTAATTCTTCCTTTAGCTGGGAACCATTGGTGGCCCATTAGGATTCCAGATGTAGCCATGTGTGCTTTTCCATTTGTTTTCTAACGTCTAGTGCTTGGGCCCTTGGTACCTTGGCTATGGTTGTCAAGCGTGTTGGCTTTTCAGCTTGAGGTCTTCCTGGAGAAACACATTGGCCTAGCTAATAGCTATAAAGCCGCTTATTGTCTTGGGCCTAGTTTGTTGGGACTAGCCAGAGTGAGGGCAGCCTCCTGTCAAAGGTCAGACACCAGCTTGACCGAGTTTTCTATGGTAAACACTTGCAACTAGATCTCAAAATCTAGACATTAAAATATAAATAGCAAGATGTTTTGAAACATTATTTAAAGTCAGCAAACTGTGATCATTCGTATCTACTAAGAGTACATTGGATTACATTCATGTATTCAGGTATTATGTGGAAAATACTCTAATTTCTTTTGCAGGCAGTGGCTTAAAGTACTGAAATGGAATAGTGAAAGAGAAAAAAAAATTACTAGAAAAAGTAAAAATGATGAGCTGAAAGCTAAAGTAAAACCTTCACTTTGGTATGAGTTAGGATTCACAGCTGTCTTTAGCTATTAGTCTTGTGATGTTGATTTAAGGCAAAACATTTAAAATATCAAGCTTACATTAAGCAAACTCATGGTAAGAACAAAACTCCTGTTAAATTAAGGTCAATATATTGATACTTGTTTATATAGATCCAGACTGTCCAATTCTTGACTTGCTTAGTCCAACTGAGCTTCTTGGGACTATTTATGTGAGCAGTTCTCATCTAGAAGTAGTTGTCATTCTGGCCCTACCTGATTTAGTGAGAATATCCGAATAAAGTGTTTAGTGTCATTATAGCTTACAGTGATGTGAATGTCTCTATTGATGCAGAAATTCAGTGGCCATGTAAAGTATACATAAAAAAAGTTGATTTTTCTGTTTTGTTTTGTTTAGTTTTTTTAAACTTTTATTATGCATGCTTGTCTGAGTAGAACTGAGCCCAAAACAAGGCAGTCTGGACATTCTTAAACTGTCTGTGAATATATATGTGTGCGTATCCTTATTTTCGTGTGTATTTTATATAATCACTTACCAATATAATGCGAATTGATCTGAATTTACTCTTTTTGAGGTCCAAGAACATCCTAGAACCCTATGTACTTTGCATCATCTATACTAAGTATGCTTACCTGGCATTATGAACATTTTAATTTTCTTAGCTGTAAATACATGAATTTTTAGATGCCCATGGGGACCTTTCTGAAGTGTGAAGTTTTAAGGATAAGCTAGTCTTAAGCTTTCTATCATAATGAACTGAAACAATCTAGATTAAATAATAAATGTAGGTGTCTAGCCCCACTAAGTAAATGCAGAACACACAAAGAGGATTCATTATTCCAGATGCAAAGCACAACATCATTGTCAGAGATCAGCTGTACCCATGTGTCTGAGGAAGTGCCAGTGGCATTGTATTTCGCTCCTGCTTGTGGCAATCCAGATTGATAGTATTTATAGTCAAACTGCAGAAATTTTTTCTTCATTGATGAGAAGCTGATGTGTGTAGTCCATTTGAAGTCATGAGGACTAGTTTTGTGCCTTCTGTCTTCTGGAAGATCAGTTTGAGAATGTTCAGACCCAAATTAACCACTGCCTATCTTCTAACCAAGGACCTGTGAGCTAGATGGGATGAGAAACGCTCCTGCCCACTGGTAAAGTTTCCTGTGCACTAAAGACTTCAGAATTCCTGAGGTCCAGCAAGGTGGTTGCTGAAAAAGCAATAGAACAAGAGGAAACAGCCTCAAGTTGTGCCAGGGAAGGTTCAGGCTGGATATGAGAAGGAATTTCTTCACTGAAAGGGTTGTCAGGCATTGGAATAGGCTGCCCAGGGAGGTGGTGGAGTCACCATCCCTGGAGTTTTAAGAGACAGGTGGGTGTTGCATTTAGGGAAAGGTCTAGTGGTTGACAGGGCTGGGACAAAAGCTGGACTGGATAGTTTTAAAGGTCTCTTCCATCTGAAACAATTCTATGATTCTATGATGAGTGGTGAGGATCATCATATGCGATGAGAAATATTATTTGGGGTTTGAGGTTTTTTTCCTCTCTTGCTACCAAACTGATTCTTGCTGACTTTTACCAAAACACCTGAATGAGCAATTCAAAACCAAACTAAAACTGGAAGCGGATGGTGAGGGGACATAGGTAGAGAGAAAAGGGAGCAATGGAATGAAAGGCCCTAGCAGATGAGATTAATTAATCTTTTGGCAGAGCCATAAGTAATCAAGAGCAATACCTGAGTGAGTTATTTGGAGCAGAATTTGCTAGAAAACCTGCTTTTATAGCTAATCAGTATACCTAATGTCTTCTCTGAGCTCTCTATATTTTCATTATGTAACAGGTTGTTTACTTCTCTACACACTTATGTTTATTTTCTAAATACTGTATCAAAACAGGGTTGCATTTCAAATGGCAAAACTATCATAAGTTTACAAAGTGTCTTATGCTATCAGAGAATCAAAACAAAAAGATAGTGAGAAGTAACTACCTTAAAAATATCTTATGGTAACAAATTTTGTGTGCACGTCTGGCTTTAAATTTTCAGTATGCTTGACTCTTACTTATCTGTACCATTAGACTTGTGTAGTGAAGTGTTGATTTTTTCACTCTGCTTGGAGCACACTAAGCATAAAATGATAGTCAGTATAGAAATTTTCTTAAAGAAATTCTGCAGTTTTATGTAACACTGAATTGTGTTGCAGTGTAAATCCATTTGACTAGCTCATTCCACAACCAAATTAATGTGATAGTTCTTTATATAACTTCAGAACAATTCCTTTAACATTTGAAAGGTTGAAAACTGTCTAAATCCCAGCCCTGTGAGTTTACAAATTAGAAGTCATGTACCATCAGAATGTTATTTGTGAAGCCATTGAGACTGCTAGGTCAGCAAATGACTGTGAATAATTCCTTGTCCTTGTCAAAGTAGGCTACTGAAATCTGCCTAGTTAACATGTTGCTTCTCCTCTCTCTGCTTCGTACACGAGGGCATCCAGTGACTAGTCTGCAGATGTGTCATGTTTTGTACTGCTTCTCACAAGAGATAAAGACATTACATCATTTAAGAAATCCAAGGTGAAGGAAAGCATTTGTTTTCTTTTTTCAGCATTTGCACTCTTTGGCCATCAAAGACATAAATAACAAGCTAGCACTACTTTGAGGATTCATATCACTCTTGGCCTTTCCTGGACTTAGTTGTAGCCAGCTGAGCAGTGACTTGCAGTGTGTGTAAGGACACTTTCATAGTCACTGCCTGCAGCCACACACTGAGATGCTGACAAAAGTGTAACATTTTTAGTAAAATATCCCAAGGTTTATACTCCATTTTGAATTGTTTTCTGTAGATGTCAAAGAAATTCAGAACAAGTCTTTCTGACTCTGAAGATCTTTAAAGTACTCACTTCTACTCTAGACCCTATTACAAAAAGAAGCTTTGTCGCAGGAGGTTAGGACATCCCTTTTTTCTATAGTAGCTAGTAACAGGACAAGGGGTAATGGGATGAAGCTGGAACACAAAAAGTTCCACTTAAACATAAGAAAAACCTATTTCACTGTGAGGGTGAGGGAGCAGTGGAACAGGCTGCCCAGAGGGGTTGTGGAGTCTCCTTCCTTGGAGCTCTTCAAGACCCACCTGGACATGTTCCTATGCGACCTGATCTAGGTGAACCTGCTTCTGCAAGGGGATTGAACTGGATGATATCTAAGGGTCCCTTCCAACCCCTGCCATTCTGTGATTCTATAAACAGTGCTGGACACTGTTCCAGATGTGTCATGTAAGGAGACAGGAGGGAACTCTGCAGTGTGGACAATAAAATGGCATAGAAGTCAAATATTTGTTTCTGTTTCTATTTTTATGATGACTGTCTCTAGTGTAGGTACAAGATAGATGTTAGACTGCAGTGCATGCAAAAATATTAACCAACAGAGGTAATATAGTGCTGGATCTTGTAATCACTGCTTAAGAATTTGTCATTTGAAATTTCAAAGCATGTATTTTAAGGCTAATTACATTCTGACTGCGGGGCATTTTGGTGGTGAATGAGCTCATCTTTAAGTTTGTGTGTCAGTATATGCAAGTGGAATTTAATCGAAAGGAAAATATCATTGATCTTGAAATGAAAAACACCATGTAAACAGAACAACACAAAATAAAATGTCAACTGAACTTTGTCAGGGATTAAAATGACTGTTTTAACTGCATCTTTTTGATAAATTTGGAATATGCTAAAGACAGAAGAGACACAAGCATTCTTTGGAAGAAATTCATTACCCCTTCTGCATGAAACAGGGAAATAGGAAGTAGTTTCCTTGAGGAAAAATATTTAATACACGTTTTAAAGAACTAATGGTCTACCTTATTACTGTAAATAGAAGTTGAACTGCTGTGTCTTCTTTGAGAAGAAATAATATCTATTTAACAGGTATCTGGATCAGAGCTTGGGGCTTTTTTTACAGGTTTACTGGTTGAGATAAGTAGGCTTGCAAAAAAAATGATATTATGTGATGATCAATAGAGAGGAGTCAGTTGAAGGACTGTGTTCAGTGCGTTCCCTGGGCATTGGTTCTGGGGCCAGTCTTGTTCAGTGTCTTTATCAACTATCTAGAGGAGGGGACAAAGTGTCCCCTCAGCAAGTTCACTGGTGACACCAAACTGGGAGGACTGGCTGACACACCAGAGGCTGTACTATCATTCAGCAAGATCTTGACCAGCTTGAGAGTTGGCAAAGAGGAATCTCATGAGGTTCAACAAGGACAAGTGCAGAGTCCTGCACCTGGGTAGTAACAACCTCATGCGCCAGTACAGGCTGGGGATTGACCTGCTGGAAAGTAGCACTGCAGAGAGAGACCTGGGAGTCCTGGTTGATAATAAACTGAACATGAGCCAGCAATTTGCCTCATGGCCAAGAAGGCCAATGGCCAGCAGGTTGAGGGAGGTTCTTCTCCCCCTCTACTCTGCCCTGGTGAGGCCTCATCTGGAGTCCTGTGTCCAGTTCTGGGCTCCCCAGGTCAAGAGGGACAGAGAACTTCTGGAGAGAGTCCCATGCAGGGTCACGGAGATGATCAGAGGATTGGAGGAAAAGCTGAGGGAACTGGGGCTGTTCAGCTTGGAGAAGAGGAGACTGAGAGAGAGCCTCATTAATACTTACAAGTATTTGAAAGGTGTATGTCAAGAGGATGGGGCAACACTTTTTTCTGTAGAGTCCAGTGACAGGACAAGGGGTAATGGACGAAAGCTGGAACACAAAGAGTTCCATTTAAACATAAGGTAAAACTTCTTTACTCTTCAGTTGAGGGAGCCCTGGCACAGGCTGCCCAGGGTGGTTGTGGAGTCTCATTCTCTGGGGGTTTTCAAAACCTTCTTGAGTGTGTTCCTGTGTGACCTGATCTAGGTGGACCTAGCAAGCACGACTGGAGCTCGCTGTACTTTTAGTTCTCTGATGTTGCCTTAAGTACAAAGCATGTTGAGACCACCAGATAAATTAGAATTCTTGTGCCCATTTGTTTCTTTCTCTTTCAATTTAGCTACTTCTTTTATGGGGCTCTTCATTCAAGACAGGGGAGTTTACTTGCTTTGAATTAGTTTCTTCTGCAGTACTCCCAGGGGATGTCTTTGACTGGGTGCACATAGCCAAAGTGCCTTTATTGACTTCTATTGTGTGAGTATTTAAACAATATGGAAACTGCTCTTTGGCAAAGAATATGCAGGGAGGGATTTCAGATCTGTGTCTGCCTGTTCTGTGTTACCTATTCAGAAATACTGTGTAGACCCTGGTCTATTTTAAGAAGAGTAAGCAGCGAGTTTAGTACTATTCCTGCTTGGGTCTATCCAGTCTTTATTGACATTAAAAATGTATTAGTACTGTGGTATTTTCAAAATGCTATTTCTGTAGTAGGTACTCAATAATTATCACATTTTCAGAAAGTATATACAGACAGTTTGTTTTCTCAAAGGTTTAACTTTCATATATTTCAACTGAGAAAGTGGAGGAGGAAAGAGGATGGTGTGCTGGATAAAGTAAGGATACTTGTGAAATCCCTGTTTGCAATTAATCTGTGATAACTCACTGCCCAAGTGAATTATTCCTTTAATAATGTACTGAGCTGAATTCAGTGTTTACTTGGACCCAACCTTAAATCATCTGAATCATTTGATTTGAGACTTCCAGTTGGTCTTTCTTTCAAGATTTAGAAAGAATAACCACTTTGATTTGTAATAATTTGCAAGGATTGTATTATTGTTTTATAAAATATTTTTGTCACACATGCTTTTAGAATTAATGACTTGGTCTAGCAATGCACAGTAATTGCTACTGACTCAAGCTGCAGCATGTGCATTAGCGAGAGCCACCATTGTTGAATTTCCAGAACAGAAACCCTAGTATACTGCTCATAAAACACATATGGTGTTTCTTCACTTTTTAGATGTGAAAAGTGATGCTCCAGCCAATTAAACACTTTCATGAACTGGTACAGTTTGATGTCCAACAGACCAATACTACTGTAGTAATTACCTTATTAATATAGATTACTGATTCCTGTTTTTTTAGGAATTAAAGGCACCTAATAACCTAAATAAAACAAACAAAATGACAATATACTTTGGAATTAATGAGGCATCAAGTATTAATTGAGTGACTTTGGTTTAAAGTAATCAAATATCTACCATGCTTTCTTTAATAAGTTTTTCAACTTTGAAAATTATATTTAGTGGCTTTGTACTTTGTGCTTCTGTTGATATGAGAAGATCTTGAAATAAAGTTTCCTATCCTGTGTAGGAATGGTTTTGTCTAAGAATCTGAGAAATTTTTCAATATGTTAACAGAGTCCAGGGAGTGGACTATTATGACAAGATGCTGTATCATTGACTTCAAGTTTATAAAGTTTTTTTCAGTGTATTTATGTGAAAGCATATGATATCTCTTTTTTTTTTGTACATTAAATATTCTAGTTTATTGTAATTACATTTTGTGTAAGTGGGCATCTAAAAATTTTGTAGGTGAGTTTTTAGAAGGTTACGTTTAGAAGGTTATGTTTCCGGCTCATTTTTATACAGTGGAATTTTTGATGCTACAGTGAATTAAGAAGTTGGATGATTTTCTTATGATATCCTATTTCACTAATGCAGAATAACCTTGAGCCACAGTAGGCCAATAATTACCAAACTTAAATCAGAGGCAAACTCAGCCAAACAGCTGTTTTCAGTTTGTTCGGAGATCCATTTGATTTACTCTCGTGGTCAACTTTCATTATTTTATAAGACAAAATTTCACTGGAGATTTTAACCCTGAATTCCCAATCTTGTTTGCTGCCTGCTGTAAAATTGCATGCTTGAACTGTCACGGTCACTCAACCTGTCATGAAACTACTGTTTCTGTTTACACTGATCCCAGTTTTCACGACAAGTCTTTTCAAATACTAAAAGGTGCACGTAGAATTCAGCTGTAGACATATTTCTAGATGACCTTAACCTCCTATGGCAAAGGAGGGGAAAATGCCTTTTTTAAGGTCATTGTCCTGCACTTTAGTTTGTTGGCTAAACTGGTGAATAACTTTATTGTGAATATTTGGCACACAAAGTGTTTGATGTGCAAATTGTCACTGCTTTTGTTGGTATTTTACAAGGTCAGCACATCTCTGCTACCTCAGTCTGAAGTTTCTTGTACTTCCCAGGTTTTGTTGCTGTGAAGTTTGAAATGTAATGCTAGTCTCTATCTAGCAGTTAACTCAATTGGACTTAACCATTACTGTATCCAACCACTATCTGTGTTGTGTTTTACATACAGCAATGTGTACACATTGATACTACAATGATTGTCAGAAACTGTCTTAATGGCATTATTTGTCATTTGAATTTGGTCATAACATTTTGGTAGTTTTCCCTGTTTTGCACAAGCTGATTCTCTGGCTTTTGTCAGTTACATTACATGAATATTTTAGCAAACTTTGAAAAAGTACTGAATATGTGCTTGGAAGTGAAACAGTTGGCAAAATCAAGTTTCTGATAAGTTTATTTAGAGCATCATTTCTGTTAATGCAGTCTGTTTTCTTTCATAGTAGTCTAAAAAGCAGGCACGGAAAAAGAAAACAAATGTGTCTGACTTCTTTGGAACTGGTTTAAACCTTGCTTTTGAAAGCTTGCTTTTGTATAAAATTGTTGTGTTTTTTTGTTTTTTTTTTTTAAAAAAAGCTTCACTAATAGCATTTCCTGTCCTTTCTGGTTATGTTTTTCCATTTAGAAAAGATAGTGCTATGCCTCATTACTCGTGTTCCTCATTGAGCACACTCAGCAATTCTGTGCTTTGTCCCTTACTGTCCTGCTTTGGAAAAGTCAACACTTCCAAAAAATGGGGGCTAAAAATATTGCTCTTTTTGTGATGGCTGCTTGTCTGTGCAATTATGACACAAAAAAATAACGCTATAGTTTTTTGCATGGCCTTTGTTGTCTTCAGAACACTTTGCAATCATTAATTATGTGTTATCCTGTTCTTAGAAAGCAGAATTTTAATCTCAGCTCATAACATACAAATATTAGTTTGTGAGCTCAAAGTTATCAAGGGAGCTGCAGCATCATAACTTTAATAAATGAAGTTTAGTTGTAAAGGAAATATTCTGGCTCTAAGACAGCTAGCACCATGTTGTTGTGCTGACCAAGGGAGAAACAGTTTGTAGCAAAACTAAAAAGTCCAGAATGGGGAAAGGCAGGCAGGTAAGCAGATCTCATGGGAGAGAGATTTACAATGTAACTGTACAAAGAGTCAGGGTTTCACCAAAAAGTTGTTCACTTCTAATACATGGACTAGTCATCAGGCTGTGAGCAGTTTTGGACTTTTTTCTAAAAGATGTTGAATGTGTTGTGCCATGCTTATCCTGTGTAGTTAATGAAAGGCTGAAAGACTTGCTCTAAAAATATCATAAATGAATGTTCCAGGAGATCTGTTTTGCTTTTGAGAAGGTTAATGTCCTCCAAAGGCTTTCTGAAGGAATAATTTTCTAGGAAAGAATCTCTCTAGCATCTTCATCCTTTTAGTAAGGCTTTTGTGGATAGTGTTCTTCCTATGTTAATACTGTTGTTGATTTGTTGTTGATGCCGTTGCTCATAGATTACACATGAATACTCAAAAGAGAAATTGACTGTGTAGTTAAAAAATTGTGATGTCTAATATTACTGTTATGATAAACTCATGATCAGTATGAAGTGACAAAAGCAACGTATATAGCCTGAAGTTGTGCAACATATGAGCAACCTGACAATGCTGTCCAAGATGTTTTAGTGTTAGTTGTTAAGGTAACCAGTTCTTTCATACATCGTTCAAGCAAATTTTACATGTTGATGTTTTAGCAAAAGAGAAATAAATAAGCATGAGATACGTATTTTCAGTAGCTTATACTTATGCATTCAACCAAGCTAAAAATGACCTTTTCACTAGAATCAAAGGAAAAAGACTGTTGATCCATCATCTCTGAAAATCTGTCATCCTTCTGAGTGTAAAATAGTTTTCAGTAGGAAAAGCCTTGAGATGGTTAGTAGAGAGCAGCTCTCATTCTCTGGAACTTTTTAGGCCCACTTATAGACAGGATGATGTGATATAGGAGCTCCTTTTTCTGCTGCTTTTGTGCAGTTTTCCTATATCGGGCAAGGTGCAGGAGGTTTTTTTGATTGCTTTTATTTTTCCAGTTATATGATGAATCACAGAAAATAACTATGGTTTTCATCCAAGCCCCTGACTCTAATTTAAGCTCCCTCTTTTTAAGCACCTTAGGTGAAAAGACTGCATGAGCTTCCCATCGTGGTTATTCTTAGGCTCCCTGAAGCCCAAGACTATCCTAGATGCTCCAGGTAACATCTGCATAGCAAGAGGAAGCCTAAACTCTTATCTTTTTTCCCCTCCTTGTGCTGCAAAATCCCTTTCCGTTGTTTCTGCCTGCAGTTCATCACTCTGCAGTTGCCTCAGCCAGGATCTAAGGGTCCTTTCTTTGCTTTTTTTTATTTTCCCATATGTAATCTCTCACAGTGCAAACAACCCTCAAAACAAACAAACAAACAAAAATCTTATCCTGTTTTTACTTAGCCAAGATACCTGTGTTTTAGTTTCTATCTTTGTCTAGAGACGGGAAGAAAATAAACCAGTATACTTTGAAACCCAAGGGGTTTAACGAAGAAATTTTCAAGAAAATGGACTTTGCTTTTGGTACTTTTTTTTTTTTGGAAAGGCCATGAAACATTTGATCTGATACGAGAAGACTCAGACAAATCTTGTTTTCAGAAAGATGTGGACACGCTCCACCAAGATCATAGAATAAAGAAATGTTCAAAGTTTCTTTGACATTACTTAATATAAGAATGTTACACAAAATTTCTGTACATTTTCACACACAGAGAAGGTACATTCTTGCATCCTTTCAACTCCACATCTTTAATGTAGAATTTTCCTTTAACAGTGAGGCAGATGCAAATTTCACCAGTTGCTCACCTTACTTAAGGTGATCAAAGAAATGCTGTCTGGAGTGTCAAAAATAAAAATAAATTCAAAGTGGAAGGGCTGAATATTTTTAGAGTGAGCAGCTTTCTGGGAGCATCCACAATGGTGTCTGAGCATTCTCTTGGCTCCCAGACCTAGAATAGAAAAGAAGACAAACATTTCTGTTGTCACAGCTGAGCCCACTGATAGCAAGTTGTGTGGTTAGTGGAGATGTAATTTGTCTTTTTTTCTCAGTGACAACTTCATGCCAGAGCTACTTTATGGTCCACAGGATCTATGTAGTGTTGCATTTAAGTGATATATTTGCCATTGTTAAGCATGGTGAAGTTTGTCTCTGTAGCAAGAATACATTTTATGTAAATTATAGGCTAAGATAATGCCATACTTAAAATTAAACTTAGGCATTTGAGACTGGGTGGAGAGGAAGAATATAAAACACCATTCTTATTTAAATTGCTCAATGATGCTCATTGAAAGAAGGAAATTCCTTGGGACAGTGTTAAATAGTTAAATATATTACAAATTGAGTCCATGCACTCATTTCTACATTCTGTGAAAAGGAACTCAACTATGAGTCAGAACAGATCCATTTCAGTGAAGGAACTCTCTTGTTCTGAGCAGTAAATTATGAGAAATGCTTCCTGAACTTCTTCTTCAGCATTATAAAATATCAGTCATGGACACTGCAGAACTTTGGCTTTTTGTCTTTTATGAATATATGCATATTTCTTGGGAGGATGTAGGTGTCTAAAGGGTTGACAGCATTTTCTTAAAATACCTTCTTTGAACTATGATAAGAAACTACCTGCAAAAGTACGGAGTTTTAATAATTTTACTGTTACTATTTTATAATAAATCTGGCAAAACCAGTAATAATCATCTAGGTTTTCTCCTGTTGCATTTGACTTAGAGCTGAATACATAAAAATGCACTTCACCGAAGAGACTGTGAACCAATCAATCCCCCGTTCATTTGTCAGGAATGCCCGCAGTCTATTTTATGACCATGGAACCTCTTGCATGCAAAAAACTGGAAGGCAAAGGGGGAATAAACACAGATGGCTGATAGGAAGAGAGAAGAATTAAACTTCATATGAATGATGTTCTAATGATGATTGCTGATCCCTTTACTTTAATATGCCTCATGCCTTATGAAACAAATGATGGTATTCAGAGAAGTCTTGGGCTTAAGAGTCGATTATATAAAATCCTAAGTAATAGCACTTGGAATGAATAAAAGATACTCAAAAGGCAGTATGAGAAATATTTGGATTCCACTGTCTGAAAACCATGATAAAGTTCTTAGGAATCCCCATTAATTCCCATCTGGAAAAAGTCTGCAATGAAAAACAAAAACCATTGAACAAAATGGGACAAGTTAACGATATCATAGGTAGTCCGAGTAGCACAAATTTATTTAAAAACTCTTTTCTAAACACTAAATGAGAGTTTCATTAACAAAATAGATAGATACATTTCAGAACATTTGGATACTACAGAATTACAGGCTATTGGGGAAAAAAATCCAAACTCATAATTCTTTGTAATTTACATGTCACTGGAACTTTATATATATGGGTATTTTCCAGTATATTATGGAAAGTATGACAAGAAATTGCCCTTATTGAGCAATGTATTGGGTTTGCCTGGGCAAGGTTTTTGTTAGTGATGGGGCTGTGGCTAGGGAAGTCACTTCTGTGAGAAGCTGCCAGGTAAGCTTGCCCTATGTCTGATAGAGCCAAAGCAAGCCAGCTCCAGGATGAACCCACCACTGGCCAAGGCCAAGCCCATCAGCAGCAGTGGTAGCACCTCTGGGATAACAGATTTAAGAGGGGTAAAAACCCCAAACCTAGGCAACTGCAACCAAAAGAGAGGGGTGAGAATATATGCAAGAAACAACTTTGCAGACACCAAGGGCAGTGAAGAAGGAGGGAAAGGAGGTGCTTCAATTGCCAGGGCAGAAATTCCACTGCGGCCTGTGGTGAAGACAATGGTGAGGTAGGCACTGTGCCTGCAACCCATGGAAGGGTAATGGTGGAGGAGCTATCTACCTGCAGACTGTTGCAGACCCCATGCTGGAGTAGATGGATCCCCAGAGGTGCCTGTGACCCCATGGGAAGCCTGTGCTAGAACAGGTTCTTGGCAGGACCTTGTGGAGAGAGAAGCCCATGCTGGAGCAGGTTTGCTGTTAGGACTTGTGGCCCTATTGGAAGTGACCTATGCTGGAGCAGTTTGTGAAGAACTGTAGCCTGTGGGAAGGACACACATTAAAGAAGTTCATGGAGGACTGTCTCCCATGGGAGGGAACCCAAGCTGGAGTAGGGGAAGAGTGTGAGGAGCCCTCCCCCTGAGGAGGAAGAAGTGGCATAACTGTGAAGAACTGACTGCAACCCCCATTCCCCTTCCCTGTGCCACTTGTGCAGTAGAGAACTCAGAAGTGAGGTTAAGCCCAGAAAGAAAACGGAGTGGTGGAGAGGGGGAATGTTTTAAGATTTGGGTTTTTTTTCACCTTATTCTGCTCTGATTTATTTGTAATAAATTAAATTAATTTCCCCAGTTGAGTCTCTTTTGCCCATGGTGGTAATTGGTGAGTGATCTCTCCCTGTTCTTATCTTGACCTGTGAGCCTTTCATTGTATTTTCTCTCCCCTGTCAACCCACCATAAGCAGAAATTTCCAAAAACATTTGACTGTTTATGAACATTTTAAAAACCTCATAATTGTGTTAAAGTGAAATTAGTGATGTGTTTGTTTCTTCCACTTTAAATAGTTCTGCCTACTCAATAAGGCAAAATTCTCTGTTTTTTCCCCACTTCAGTATAGTATGTTTAGGTTGAATATTGGAAGGATAAACCTTCTACAATTGGACAATTTTTCTTATATGTGAAAATTTTGCATGCTAACCAGAGCAGAAGCAAAACGATAGCTTTTTATACATTTTAACATACTATTTTTAGAAGCTGTAATAAAAGAACTGGATAAGTTTTATGGCTGGTAGATGACTTCCAGTTAATAGAGCATTATCCCTATAAAGAAGAAAAGGCTTGTGGTCAGCAGTTAGCTTTGATTGAAAAACTTTGTCAAAGAGCTTTCTCCAAGAATGGGAAATTTCCATTATTTTATTTTGCATGCTTGTCACTATGAAAGTGGGAATGCTTATATACATAGGTGTAATTTTACTGTTTTAATGAGAACTTTTATGTAGGAAACTGCCTAGATGACCATGTCATAAAATGCAATGAACATATGATAAAACATAATAATTTTTACACAGATGTTAGTGAATGTGGGTGTCTTTCCATCTTCATGTTCAACACAATACAGCTGTAATTGTCTTCAAGATAAAATAAGATATTTTTTCAAGGAGTATGGTTTCTTCCTGAAACAGAAATGACTCATTGTGCCACTATTTCAGTAAGGTCTATTAGGCCAGAATTGGTATGATTTGCTTGTAATCTTCTAAGACTCCTACTGCTTTAAGAATCACTTTTTCTCTGTAGAGAAAACTAGAATTCAACTAGAATTTCTTTTTGGAAGCCAGCAGTTTTCTCAAATTTCTTCACAAATAACTAGCAAATGAAATAGATCGTGGATTTTAATTGAATAGAATGGCAATAGCAATTCCAGTTGGTAAGTCTTGTACAAAGTACATTAAACATTGGTTGAAATGTTGAAATGAAGTATTTATATACATGTGCAAAAGTCTATGTATATACATAGTACACAATGTAGTTAGAATAGCCAATAAAGAAATAGGTGACCTCAAGAAATGTCTGATTTAGCAAGTGTATGTCTTTAAATTGGAAATCTAATTATTTGCCTTAGATTTGCAGTGCTTGGGAAATTAATACAAGACTACGTTAAATAAACTTATTATTTCCGTTTTTGATTGAACCTGTGGGTTATGGTATGACCAATCTGTTTTATATCCTCAATCAACAGATGATTGTATTTGGTAATAATTTATCAAGAATAAAAATCTGTTTTTGAAACTAATCATCTCATGTTAGGTCTGCCCTTTTTCAAAACCACCATCTGATATTAATTTTGTCTGCAAGACAAACATACTGATGAAAATGCATCTACCACAGGATACGACAAGCAGAATGGAGCAGTTCTGCTCTTTGTATATATTTAGAATATTTTGTTTTCTCAACAGATGGAGCAAATTTTAGTATTAAAGGAAAAAAAAAATCAATTTTACATAGTACATAAACAATTTTTAACAAGTACATTTTGCATTTCTGATTAGCTTGTAGCAAAACATCCCATGGAATTTGAAGGTCAACTTGGGCCATATCAGAGAGAAAAGGTTACTTTAACTGATTTTTGTGTTTGACATGAGAAAACTGTGTCTGCAAGTGAGAGTTCTGAGCAAGCCTTTGAATTTGGCCCACTGAGTTTAAATGGTGGAGTTTTCTTTTGGATGTCCTCCATGTTCTCAGAAGAGGCTGTTCTTTGAAAAGATTGAAAGCACAGTTGCATTCATGCACTAAATGACTTCTATACCATGAAGCCCCTTTCTTCTGAGATTTCTGGCTATCACCTAACCTGATGTGTTTTTTTAGACTGACAGATAAGTATTGCAACTATTTCTTGAAACTCTTCTGATCAAAGCTTCCCATAATACTAAAATATAGGCTTGATCAAGCCAGCATGCAAGCCACATGCACAGAGTACATGTAATACGGAGCACTTACTCAGTTGTATTCCATATATGTAGTTCAGTGACGTTAACTTCTGTTCCCAGAGGTCGGAACTATGAAAACACTAAGCTCATTTTAATTTGCAGTGCCAGCTAGATTTGGACTTTTTGACCCTGCTGAAGTTCTACTCAGACTTTTATAATGCAACAAACTTATTAAATTTTAAAGCTCAAAAGAGGCAATGAACTTAGAAAGTCACTAAATTATTTAATTATTTCTTTGTTTTAAGAACCGAATGCATTGCAGCTGGACTTCTTCCAGTGTTCATTTCTCCCCAACTGCTTTATTAAAACAAATCCAAACAGTTTCCCAAGGAAGTTATAAATTGTTATCCAAATTAGGAAGTTTGGATTTCTAATGTGTTACGTTTGTATGATACGGTATTTTTTAGACTCTTTTAGCAGGGAGTTACTCAATTTCAAGTAATCTATTCTGGAGTCAATATTTTACCTACAGATGAGCTTTTCTTATTCTACAGTTCTTGGGGATTCTTTACTACAAACTTCAGCCTTGGAGCTTTCCATTCGCCTGTAACTCTCCCCCCTCCTCCACCATCATTTTGCCAGTGTGTTGGCCACCATGACAACAGGGATTTTATCTGACTAGAAGTTAAAAAGCTTTGAAAAACAAAGAGGCTAAAAAATGAAATACAGCTGTTTGCATGCAAATATAAACCAGAAGGCTTCAAATCCTTTCTACTGATTGGCTGGATTACTTGAAATGTGGCTCGTTGTTTCATAATAATCAGCAGTTATTTTTCCCTATTAAAATGTACATTGCCAAAGTATTGGAAACAGCTTTCCCAATTCATTTCTATAAGGAACTAGGCATATGAAACATACCTGCAACTTTTACTGCTTATATCTTAAGGGACCTACCAAAACAAAACTGCATAGGTTCAAAATCCATTTTATATATACAAGCATATTAAAAATGGGTTTATATACTATTTTTCAATACTGAGGAATACAAAGCTCTTTTACAAAATATCATTTTTGGTTACTGATTGTGCACTGAGTAGGCAAATGTGACATCTGCCACAAGTTCACTTGTAGCTCTTTCACATCTTTAGATGTATTAAGATCCTATTTTATTGAGAAAGGAAATAATGGCCAAGATTCTGGAGACATACCTAAGCTTTAAAGAAAAATAATAGAGATCAATTTCCAGTTGGACCCCAACCAAAGATAGGCAGAGATTTATAGCATCTTCATATATTTCATCACAGCAGGCCGAAGTCTGGCATTGAAGTCTTCATGCCATGTATGGTTTTAATTTTTAACTGTGTAACAGTAGTTCACCTATGCTTAACCATAATGAAATAAAATACTTAAGATGTTGTTTTCCTGTTAATTTCAAATAATATTGCTGTAGTATCAGGGTATCCAATGATATTAAATAATGCTAAAATATTAAAAAAAGAAGAAAATCTAGAACAGTAACATGCAAAGTGAAGGCAGACACATTCTGATCTGCCCTGCAGGCAGCAAGATGTGAATCTACATCCACCTGCTCCCCAGCCAAGAAGGAAAACACGTAGTTTGTAGTAAATATTCAAGCTCATACACAGCTGAATTCTATAAATGATTTTAAAAAGGCAGCTCATATTTGTCCTGTGCTGAGGTCCCTTGGGTATGGATGTAGCCAAAGAAGCTCTGAGCTCCTTCAGTCATCATTTCTTGGATGTTCTTCAGACTGGAAAGCAATGGAAGATTGGCAGCTTGTGTAGCAGTGTCTTGATCAGTATAAGTGAATTGCTTTTGCTTCTCTATTATAGATTTGAGATTTTTTCATAGTTGTTTTTTGAGAATGAACTTTGCCATAGAGCTGAAAAGTTAGTTAACATTAAGTTTTCCAAATTCCATTATTTTTCTTTTTTCCTTTTTCTTTTTGTTTTTTTTAAAGCAACACAGAAGGGTTTTATTTCTGAAAGTGTGTTCCCAATTGAGAATAAAAGACTGAAGTTATAATCCTGGGAAAGAAGTAATTGCTGAGATTTCTTTCAAAATTTAAATATTTTAGTGTGGAGAAGTCTAGCTTTTTAGGAGCATGATGGGAGCTTACTTAGCTGTTGAGCTAAATCATTGTCTGTTACTCTAACTCATAAGTGTGAGAGTCAGTACTTAACAACTTGAAAAGTTATCCTTATTGTAATGTACTCTAATGGTCTACATCTTTCTGGAGAAATTATCAATTAAAATCATAGTAACAGCTCTAATGATACTTCTACTGTACCATGAGGCAGTGAGATTTTATGGTGACAAACAGATGAGAAGATTAAAATAAACACTTGAAAGATGGGTAATAAGCCATATATTTTGGTACATTTTGTCTCACACTATCATGAGCAAAAAAGAATTTTATTTCCTCAAGTGCCTTTCTATACATACAGGCTAGTAATAAATGGAGAGGTGTGCATAGCACAGTTTTCTGGCTGTTGCTTATCAATTCTTCAATACACTGCTGTTCCTAAAAAGTTTCTCAAATGAACATTTACTTCAAAACTTCAGATTAAAATAGAGTTCCTATGTTTTTCTAGATTTTTATTTTGGAAGTCACATTTGTAATTAATCCTTAGTATTGTGCTGTGGTAATGACATTAATATGAATACAAGTGCATATGTGTGTGCCTATATTAGCAAGAGTTATTCCACTTAAGTATTAATTCTGTCTACAGATGCTAATGTAGCTATCATATTCATTTTCCAAATCATTTGCATTTCTTTTGTATTTGTCTGCATTATGGCACTGAATTTCTAATTACATGCTATGTTAAAGTTCCTCCAATTAATTCTTAATTGTTTATCAAATATATTGATGCTTTTCCTTTTTCATATCCTTCTACCTATCCTTTTTTGTTTAGTGATGACTAAAAAATGCCAGAACTTTTAACATGTAGTTGGTCTCCATGCTTTTTGGTCTCCTATATTTTATTCAATGATAATATATTTTTTTATTATTTTACAAGTATTATACCCACCTTCCAGATGCTAACTGGACTTCCAGCAGTGTGTTTCTTGTTCTTAAAGAAGTAACAATTCAGTTTTGATGAACAAGAAAAATTGAGGTGGAAAAATAGCCATTGCTTTTCCTTGCCTTCCAAGTTTTTTACAATGAGAGCAGAGTCCTGATAAATTTTGTATTTCAAATGATTTTGCTTTAGTCACACTTTTGGGGATTAGAATGTTCCTAGAGCAGCAGACCTTTATTAATTTCTAGTTATGACAAGAAGTAAAAAAAAATTATATAATATCCATGTGATACCTTTGATTCTTGTTAATGAAGCACTGTCTTCACATGTACCCTGTTTTAAAAAACACAAAATGAAAGAAAAACATGAACAATTCATGTTTTTGTTGGTTATGTTTGCTTTAGCTCCACTGCTTTTTTATCTATCTATCTTTTAGCCTGGAGAAAAGAAGGCTCAGGGGAGACCTTATCGCTCTCTACAGCTACCTGAAAGGAAGTTGTAGAGAGTTGAGGTCTGTCTGTTCTCCCCAGTAACAAGCAATAGAACAAGAGGAAACAGCCTCAAGTTGCACCAGGGGAGGTTCAGGTTGGATATGAGGAGGAATTTCTTTACTGGAAGGGTTTTTAGGCATTGGAATGGGCTGCCCAGGGACGTGATAGAGTCGTCCCTGGAGGTGTTTAAGATATGGATGGATGTTGCACTTAGAGAAAATGATAGGTTGATAGGGCTGGGACAAAGACTGGACTTGATCTTATAGGTCTCATCCAGCTAAAATGATTCTATGATTGAGATTAATATATCCTTACATTCAGTGGCCAATTTTACATTTTTAAGTTTTCACACAATTTGAGTTTCTGGAGTTCTTAAATTTGGCCATGTATAAATTCAGTGTCTAGTCTAAGTTAGTTATTTAAGCTTCCTGAATTAATAAAGTGAACAGTGAGAGGCATCTTACCCAAAACTGTCCACAAGATTGGCATCTAAAGTGAGGACAAATATTCTGCCATGGAGCTTTTATCTATCCCAGTGAGTGGGAAATTGTTTCCTTAGACTGGATTCCTGACTTTTTGCCTAAGATGGTAGATCAGGTAAATTTCACCCTGTGTAATATAGTTTTAAGGCTTCCTTAGTGCAAGGAAAATAAGCTAGTGACTTTGGACAGTCTCACGCGCTTAGGTAGCCCCACTACTCCTGGTAGACCTACTCATTCTTTTAAAGATAGAAACGTGAATAAGTCCATCCAAGACAGACCCAATACAGTAAGGTGGTTTTTTGAGCACATCACTGTGTACTCATTCATTAAAATATGTAGTGGACTGTTGGGAGAAGCAAATATGAGTGTGGTGTGTTCCTTAATATTGGTCCATATGTGTCTTAAATTCAATGAGCAGAAAGATAAGCTAGTGATTCTAGCTCAGACTCTGAGAGTTCAACATTAAGAACATTTGATTACTGTTTTACAGTTTAGCCTACTGTCAATAAGCACGTGTTCCTAGAACTGGATACAAAGGCAGTTGCCATGGTTCAGCTGGTGCATGTTAACTAGTTGAATTGAGATAACTGGACTGTAAGCCTGGGCCCTTTTTATTTCCCTAGGAAAGTCATACAGCATCTCTGGTTCTGCCTTTCTTAGGGCCAAAAGAAATAGAGGTAGAGACTGAGGCAGACTAGAAATTATAACCTTGGCAGTGCACAGAAATTCATCTATTTAAGTACAAGCATGCTATGTAACAGTTACTCCCAACATAATTTGAGGCAGATGCCTTCAGTCTATCCTTCTCAAAACTCAGTTTACAAATCCTCTCACTATTTCCAGCTGTAGTAGAGGCAAGAAACAGTGTAAAGCCTTCAGTATTCCCCTTCTCCATAGAAATGTAGGTGAAACTTTCATTGACCTCTGGGAAAGTCTATTTAGGCTGTTTTGCTATGTATTAACTGCAGTTTGTGAGAAACTATATGTTCTGTTACTTTACTTTTAGTATTAGACTTCTAAGTGGTAGCATTCTGAATCCAAATGTGCCTGTTTATGTAATCCTGCTGGGAGAGTGGGAAACTGATTGTATCTCAGATAAATTGGCTCAGTAGGAAATATTCTTCCATTATCCTCCAAAAACATGCAACTGTTTAGTACCAGCACATTCTCAAAATTTAGATGACAGTACACAGTATCATGCAGAAATAGTGAGACATCTGAAACAATATGAGGCTTGAAACATATAAGTTTTTTACTTTCTTCCTTACTCACAGCAGTAGAAGAAAACAGAGAGGAAAAACAGGTAGAAAACAATAAGGCCTGTTCAGAGAGAGAGTGGGAAAGTGAACACTTTTAACAGTGAGTTAAAAATAGAGTGAACCTACCTACATCAGTTTGGTGCTGTGTATGTCTTTTTGCATAATTTTACTAGGATTCAGAAATTCCAATGTGAGTGCAAGGTCACTACTTAACTAGCAACTGGGGTGGACATTCAGCTCTCATTAAAGTTAATTGGAATAGAGAGTTCTCAACATCTGGCATCATTAGGTCCATCCTTAGCACCTCTGTGAAAGGTCATTATAAATCATATTTTTAGTAGATGTATATGAAGTTATATGAGAGTATATAACATTGAGGATATGTCGTATTTAGTATCTGATAAGGGAATTAATCATTGGACATCTTTACGTTATCAGTTACTTCATATGTATGTTTGCTTTTTCAGTTATTCCTCTTTAATATGCTTTGGCAATTATTGCATTAGCAGACAAATATTCATGCTGAGACTAAACCTAAAGAAAATATGACTTTACAGTGAACTCCAGTAATGATTCCCCATGTGAGAGGAGAAGGTGTTATGAGACTGAGTTGTAAGCAAGTTGGAAAGTGTGATGTGTTGGCTGTGTGTCTCTTAACTAAATAAGCTGGCAGTTGAGGAAAGGATGTACTTTTAGCTGAGAAACAATTGGACAGAAAAGATGACTGCTATGCCAAGCTGAATAAAAAGCCATAGCAGAAAACATTTTGTGGCAGTTTCTTTTGAAGTGAATTTCTAGATCTTTGGAAGAACCACATCAGGGCCAGACTGAAAGATCTCTTTCATTAGATCACTGCCAGAAGTTGAACTACAAAACGCATTTACCTCAGGAAGAGACTGAGATTCAGGAATTGACTCAATAAAGTAGCCATATGCTATTGATAATTATTTTGTATGGTACTATTACCACAAAATACTGATTTTCTCCCTCTTCCTATGGGGCATATCTTTCAGCAAATCCTGCTGTTAGACTCACAATATTCTCATGCACTAGTGCTGGAACCAGGCATTGGCAGCTCTGTGTAGCTGCAGCGTGAAGTTAAGGGGTGACAGAAAAACAGTATCTCAGCCTTAGCCTAACAGGAGGATGCCCAGAACACCTACCTGATGCCTTCAATTTAAGAATGACAATACTTAGAAATTAGGTGTCCAAGTATCAGAAGAGCATAGCCTGGTGAGAATTAAGCAACTAAGCCAGTCAATGGGAGGAATTAAGTGTATCTGAAAGGAGGCTCAGTAAAAAACAGCACAATTTGGAGGCGAATTCTTTATTCTCTTTTCAGCTAGATGTGTGTTTTAGAATTGCACAGTGAGTACTTGATCCAGCTGGGATTCAAAGTGAGAATGTATCTCCTGAGAGAGGGATACAGCTGTGCTTTTTGTTGTGTAATTGCTATTGACAAGCACAAAAAGTAAATGTGGTTTGAATTCTCTCTAGCCAGAAGAGATTCATCCCCAGCCTTCCCATGTGCTAAATGAGTTCACTACTGCTGTGTCCCAGAGAATAACTGTGCCACTACAGGATCTTCCCTCACCCTTGCTGCTTGGTGTGGGGTGAGGTGTTACCAGGAATGCAAGAAGGCAAACAAACATGAGCAAGCTTGAGTTGTTTAATAGAAAAGGAGGAGCTAACTAATTTCTCTCTGTATCTAATGATTGTTTAATGTGAAATTCCAAACTAGGCTAAAGTAAAAGAAGGTGAAAAGGAAATAACAATCAGCATTTCCAGATCCTAGAGTCTCAAAAGTGATACAATAGCAGGACAGTACATCCTCTGTTAAATGACAAAAGAACTATACTATGTGAACATTTATTAGTAAGAACATGGGAAACAGTTTCATGGGAGTTAGGTAGCTAGACTTTGACCATTTCCTGCTTCATCTCCCTGTTTAGGCAGTAGTCCTTGCTGCAAAATGGATTAGAGCTGTTTTTAAAAACAGATTATTGCTTGTGGAAAAGTCAGCTATGGCAGCAGTGTCTAGCCCTACAGTAGAATCCAAAGGCAATTGTCCTGATGGCTGCTAACTTCCTCTGAGGTCTGTAACGTGATTACATTGCTGTGGGGCTGGCTAGACTGCTCTTCCTCTGGGAGCAGTTTAACCTTTAATTTGGAGGAATTCGTGCTGTTACATATCTGTGTACAAAGGTAATATATTGTGGTTTGTATTTTGGATGTGAGTTGTCTATTTCAACATACACTTTAAATTGAATCTGTGTTATGTGAAATCAACATATTGCCTTCAAAGACCACCTACCATCAGGATCCTGACATCATGTTTTTCTTGAGAATCAGTGAGGTAAATTGTACAGATCATGCTTTCCAGCCTTCACTTTTCTTATAGCAAGTGGATTGTTAATCAGACAAAGCAATAATAGTTGAAAAGCTTTATTTTTAATAAAAGTGTTCATGTTTTACATCTGTTCTATCCATTCTTTTGTTATACGTGTGCAGCTGGGACTTCTGAAGCATTCTCATCCTCACTGGCTTTACCGACTTTGCAATAATTTAAAGATTTAAAAGATTTTAATTCTCCTAGTCCTTTCTCTCTATACTCTTACCATTTCTACCTATAGATTTTATTTGCCTCAGGAAAAATTAATAAGGAGTAGCTCTTATTAAGTAATCTTTGTTTTATTTCCATTGCATCTAGCCTCTACAGTTTGAAGAATTTTTTTAGGATAAATACTGTTTTATACTTTGCTCTCCAGCATTGGTATTAACTGTCAAAATTTTTTAAGTATTAACACGTGTGAGTAACATAGAATTTTTAATCAACTGTTTTACTAATTACTTAGCAATGATGTCATTGTAATCATAATAGAATACAGAGCTGTAATGTGCTTTTAGTTGCATTTTCTTTCTGGATTTGTGTTGATTATATCCACCAAAACTTTTTTTTAAAACGTACCACATATAATTTTCATGTCTTTTCTATTTTTCAAAGCTTTGTATTTGGAAAGGAGTCAGATTTATATATCCCAGTAATCTTTACATTTTAATTCAACAATTAACATTTCATTAATAATTTATCCTCATACATTTAATTAGGTCGAATGAATTTTCAATTATAGTATCTGTTTCATAGTCATGGTAGATTCCTTTTTGTAAGACAGAGGAAATCTAAACAGAGTAGTAAATGAAATTTTACTTAGTGTACATATTCATAGGAAATTTCAGTATGTGTTACCTTCCTTAATGTACATATTCCTATGGTGCTTTTTGTCTCATAGACTCATTTTGTTGTTAATATTATTGACACTACAGTTTTTACTACGATAACACAACCATGTAAGTGCTAAAGGGCCTTTGGAGATCAGCTGGTCCAGCTTAAAGTGGGTCAAAGTTAGATCAGACTATTCAGGCCATGTCCAGTTGAGTTGTCACATCTCTGGGCTCCTGCCTGTTCCATTGTTTGACAATAATAGCAGTGAAAAAAGTGTTTTTAGCTTTGTGATGCTATTCTTAGGATTAGGCTAAAATCAAGAGTCAAGACTGTTTTGGATTAGTATTGTCCTTCAGAAATGTAGACCATGTCTCAAATTATCCAGATAGCTTATTGACAGAAGAGTAAATAACTAAGAAAATAATCTTTCTTACCAGAATGCTAGGATGATGTCTTCTCTGCTAGGGCATCTACCTCCATAACAATTAAACGTTTGTGTTCAGCACCACTCCTCATGTCATCATGTTGCACATATGAAATGTTTGTAGGACTTGGTATTACTGGATGAGATGGTAAAAACCACTATAAAAATTCCTTATGATAACATAGAATGTATAGACCAGAGCTGATTAAATCTGAGATGTAAGTGCTCCACAGACTTATTTATTATAGAGGGGTCTACAATGATGGCAGAAAATCATTTGAGCCAAAGCATTTATATGTGTCATTGTTTTAGGAAATTTTCTGGAGTGTCAGAGAGAATGGATCTGATCTTGTTCCATGCCATGCAGATTGTTATTGGTGGCAAGAAGAAGTTTGTTAGAGATTAAGAATATCTTTCTCTTGCAATATTAAAGAATACATAAATTGTGTGTTTGGTATAATTTACAGCAGTTTTTCCCTGAATGTTGTTATATTGTAATCTCATAGTGTTGGGGTTTTTTTCTCCTGAGTTTTCCTGTGTAGCTAGGCTATTTCCTTGTACTTGTTCTTAAAGTTATAGCAATTATCACATTGGGACATTGACAATTTTGAATCTTTCAATGCTTTTTAATATTGGAGCTGCTCATCATAGATACAGTTATTAGAATAAACCTTTTTTGTCAATAGCACTCTGATGTTAAACTTCATTTGGGAAAGGGCTGGATTTTGGAGTTGTATCATTTCTACAGAGAGAAGTTTAAAATTCAGTTCAAAATTGTCTTTTATTTTAGGGGAATATTTTGTGGGGAGGCAGAAGAGGGAAAGAAAAAGAATTTTATTATCATATTCAGAGATTTGGGGCTATTTTTCCTTTTTTTTTCCCCCATCTCTTCTTTAGTGGCAACTCTTTGAAGCTGCTCGGGAGTTTGGAATGTTAGAGTAACTCCCAGGGAGCTGGATTAGTGGGCAGGTGATGCAGTCATGGGTATCACATACCTCTCCAATTTTTCACATGGTTTTTACCACTATGTATATGTGGTATGAGTAAGTGCTAGATACATATATCTTCCAGAAACTCTAAGCAGCTGTATTTTTATTGATAATGTATATGAAACAACATCACATCAGATGGTGGGAAAAGTATAACATTTCGTTAATTTATGAAACACTGGATAAGGATCCATTTACATTCTATGACAACGTAAGTCTGAAATGACTTCTTTTTTTCCTGTAAAGTTATCCTTTCTACTAACAATCAACATTTTTACTTTAGAAAATAGACAGCAGAATATGTTCATAACAGTACAACAAAAAAGTATTATAGTCTGCAAGTTAATAAAAGGCAGCCATGTGATGAATGTGATTTAGTTCTACTTTTGTACGGAGTCTAGAAATTAAAGATAGGTTTTCTACACACTAGTGCAGGCTGTCACTGCTAAGTGTTTCCAGACTCACTGCGTGTGTGTGCTTGAAACCCATGTACACTTAGTGTGTCTCATGCACAAGGGATAATACAATTGTAATTCTAGCATCCTGCTCTGTAACATTAATTCTTACAGTCTGACTAGTAACTTTTAATAGGGGGATTTTGTCTAATTTTACTTCCATTAAATGTTAATTTCTGATACTTTTTACTTCTTCCTTTTTAAAGTTATTAAATACTCCCATAACTTTTAAGTTATCTTTAGTGATAAAATAACTTGAAAGAAGTACTGAGTTTATCTGTGATGGACATGATCCGATGTGCCATGATCAGAAGGAGAAGGTGAATGTGCTTGAACTGGCTGATGTTCTGAAGGACAAGATAAAATCCCTGTGGGACAGCTGAGAATGGCCTACCATAGATATCACAGCTGTTCCCTTATGCATGAGCAGTGTCTTCCCAGGCAGGGGATGACATGAGGGTGAGAGTGCAAGGAGAGTCTCCTGCCATCCTACATACCATTTTGGAGAAACAACAAGTGTTTAGCTAACATGTCTAGTCCTTTTATTCTTACGTTGTTAAGTATTAGATAAAGACTTCCCCTTCTGTTTATGGACTACATGAAGTCAAAGAGAGTCTTTCTGTTGCCTTTGACATGCATTGCAGGAGGCTTTATGTTTTGAGTCAAAGCTGTGGTATTTCTGCAACATAGGACAGAACTTTTCTGTGGCTCTATTTCTGCTATAACCTGTGTCACAGAAAAGAGGCTGTGAAAGGAGTACTGTGTTTCTATAGCTACATGCATATTGGAAGGATCACACTTAGAAGACTCAGTTATAAAAAAGATTAGTTTGGTCTTGGGAAGAACTTTCTAGGCTTCAGATGGAGCTTTAAGTGTTCATGATACAGACCATGCGATTCAAGTGAACATTAAAAAAAGGGACATAGACTCATTATTGCAGATCTTTTTATACTGTGAGTTCTTAAACTGGGATGGGGAAAAAGGTTTATGTTGAAATGGATAATTGCTCAGCACCATTCTGAAATGTAGCTGTTACCATATGGTGTATTAAGTTATAAGCGTAGGAACCATTGTGTCCCAAGTCACAAGTTACTTTTGAATAGATAATATGCATCAGTAAAATTACTTTCAAACAGAAAATATTGCATGGTATACAGATTATGTGTAAGTATCTTAACACAGTTCTGTTCTTGCCTTTAAGAGCAGTGAAGCATTCTGAAATAAAGTAGCATGCATTAAAAAGTTTCTTAATTTAAAAAAAATCAATAACAAGTATTTTTATTTAGAGAAGTAACACGATGATAGCTGTCTACGTATATAAAAAGAACTAGGTAGCCAACCAACACTGGCATGGTGTACATATATGCAGTGCAATTGTTGTCCGATTTTAATAAAAAGTTAATCATTGATGACTTCATGGTTCTATAAATGAGACATGCAATTAATTTACTGCAGCATTTATAATCTTGATTTCAGGGATCTTTCTAATGTATACTTCTGGATATAACAGAAAGTATGTGCTTTTGTAGGTCTTGTAACATTTCTCTTCGATTGAGCTCTTTTTCTCAAAAACAAAACGAAAAAAAAGTTCATTATAAATGGGATGCATTTAAATGGCCTAAAAATTCCCTTGGATTCTTTCTGCCTTGGAAACTTAAACATGTGTGGCTCACTCCTTTGAAATTAGTTTGTTTGTAACCTTTTCTCTTTGCTATATTACGTAGAAGTAACTTGATTCTGAAATTACCATATACCTACTGCACAATTGGTAGGAGGCATAGAAGTGGTTTTGTGACCTGAGCAAGTCTTTGTAGTAGAAAATAGCAGCAAGTTGACTTTGGGGTGGTACAGAAATACTGTAAAAATGTTTGATTGCTGCTTCAACCTAAACAGGGACATATAAAAACAATAATAAATATGTATGCAGCCCTCTAATATGCTTGGTTGTACAGTTTTTGACTGGAAAAGCATAAGTAAGTAATTAGATAATTGCTGCCTTGATTGAGCTTAATAGGAAACATTTCAATTAGGCTAAAACTACACAGAGAGGAAGTAGGCTTTTACAAAGGGAAACATTCCTTGTCATGCAACTGTCAGCTTTTACCCACACTAAGAGATCAGATTAGGTGGGTCTATGAAAAAGAATTTAAAAGAAGGAAAGAAAAAGGAAAGGAAAAAAATATTAAATAGTTAGACTTGTACCTGAACGGTGTCTTCTGATACAGTTTCTTGATTCCAGTTTTGGTAACACAGCTCTTAAAAACCTCTTAGCTGCAACAAATGCTGACCTGTAGAAGAAATTAAGTTGCCACTTTTAAAAGAGATGGAGAAAGGGAGAAAAAGCTTTTCTCATTCTGCATAATTTAGCTTTTTTTAAGATTATCCTCACCTGTCAACAGTCTAAAAAGTGAAGTGTGAGGTGAATATTTTTTTCTTTGTGGAAAGTGCCTATGCAATACCACTTTTGTGTCAGGAGCTGATTCCCTCTCAGTGGTGGATGGGTGAATAGCTGAGCTTGGACTCCAACACAGCTGGGACCAGTTTTCTCATGGGTACCTCCAGATACTCCAGCTATACCCACTGCTGCGTGTGGCAGTTTAACTCATGTGCATTTTGTCCATGTTAATGCTATCCTTGCATTCACACTAACAATTAGGACAGACAGTTCTTCCATACTATGTTAAAATACAACTGAACAGATGCTGTGTTGTTGTCTAGTATTACCTCCCTGCTGAGGCTGTGCAGCCACTGCTGGTGAAGTCACAGACAGCAATTACATAGCTTGTAAGTCCATTACAGCTCCTATGGACCCAGAAATGCAGCTAGGGACAGGGAGGAATAGGAAGACTGAGACGCACAAGTCAAACAGTATGCAGGAGGGTGAGAAGAGTGTTTATGGCACATGAGGAATGCTTTTCTCTTGGGGATAAGTGACTGCACACAGCCATTTACCACTTAAGAACAACTGCATTCATCCAGCTAGAAACTGTTTGGTTTCAGATGCCTGCTTTTTATTAATAAATGCTTTGTAAGCCACCAAGTCTCTATATGACATTACCATTAACTTCAATATTCAATGAAGAAACTTTTCTAAACTAAGCAGCACTGTACTGTTATTAGTGCTCTGATCTGTGACTTTAAGTAGGATACATCTATGCTGTGATCTCATCTGGTGTCAGGGATGAAGTCAGTCACTATACGTGTGGCTTTTGGTGTTTGACTTTGGGAGGTCACTTGGACAGGTTGAATTATCTCTTAAATATTTCATCAATGTCCTAATGTAGTATTAGGAGATACTAAGCTACTTACAATTTGTCTTTTGGATGCAACACCTAATAGTGACACCAAATATTTGTGTTTATTTAAGACATCATAGGAGTCTTTGGCTACTCAGGCTGTTCCCTGCTGTGGGATTTTATGATAGAAGTTGGAGCATTTCAGTGACAAATGAAGGAATTTCACCTGAGGAAGGACCAGATTTTATCAGGCAGTGTTTTGCAACTCATTAACTTTGGCTCTGAAATCCTGCAGTGTTGACATACATTACTAGTAGAGATGTTAATAAATACTCCTTTAGTGGGAAGAGATGGATGTATAGCTGTTATTAAAACAGTAGATTTTTGCTCATGTTTACACTTGCAATCTTGTATTTGGACAGTAGGGTAGGACCAGGAGGCTGCTGAGTTCCATTAGGAATGAACTGCTTATTTCAGAGGGAGCTTTGTTTATATGCCAAAGAGAATGAAGGGATGATTGTGAGCTCATCAGTGAAGATAAGATGGTAGTACTTTCCTTTTATGCATACCAAAGCTTAATATATGGCGGATTGCCATATGATTCATGTAAACAGACAATGGCTTTGTTTTTTAATATATTTTTATGCATGCAGGAATTTAATAAAAATAAAGTTTCTTTTTCATATACTAAAAATTAGATAGAATTTGCATATTTTCACATGGTACAGCCAGTAATTCCCTTGAGAGCCTCATGAAATTGTTACAATAGCTGTTGAAGCCTGGTGTCAAGTTTGTTTAGCCTAGAAAAAGTTGGCCTGAGGTAAAGAACCATTGGAGGTTTTCACATTTGCAGTTATAATTTAGTAATTTATATTTGCATGATGTGTGACAAATTGACTAATGACTGCCCTAAAGAGAAATGCCAGCCTGGCATTTCATACGCAGAAATCTTATGGCAATTATCAGGTGGACTGTCTACGCTACAGGGCAGAAATAGTCTACTGCTCCATTCTTAAATTTAGTATTTTAGTTAGGCACAGTTCCTCATGTAGTTGTTTTTTTCCAGGAGCTCCTTTTAAATGGAGTTCTGCATTATGACAGAAGCTTGACATTCTGCCAGAAGAGTTGGAAATGAAGGCAACTTAAAATAAATACTGGTGATATTTCTTTTTCTCTCTCTCATTCTCCTTCTCTTTTTCTCTCTCTCTTTTTTAAGGAAAGGCATATGTTCTTATCCTAACTTGTCCCAGTAGAGGGTCAATTACAACCAGTTGACTGCAAGTCCAATCCAAGAAAAATACTGAGTACAGAAACTTCAGCAACAGGTACCAAGGGCCTCTAGTACAGTCAGTCATTCTCAGTACATATGAAATGTGAACATAAAGCCTATGGGTAAGATATTTTTAGGCTCTAAGTTTCCCATGATGGCCCAAAATGAATCAATAAATTAAAGCAGACATTTTTGTGTAGTTAGGTATTTTCCTGGATAACTCTTCAAATGTCCACAATAGTATGAGATCTTTTATGTGAATCGTGAGAATAGAACAATGTCTTATTTAGAAAAATAGGCCTTGCCAAATGTTCACATATTGACATATATTCTGCAACTTGCTCTTGCAGGGTCAAGTAAACATTAAACTATTGAGCTAAATAAAAAACCCAAACATGTATGCATAGTAATAAATGTGCATAGGAAAAAATACACATGGGATCCATTTTGCTGATGTCAGTCCTCACATCCTCACACACACTCTGTCTTAGGACCATCTTGCAGTAACAGAATTCACCTCTGGTGAAGTAACTTTTCCCCAAATCAACTAAGGTAAGCGTCAGTATGTTGTCAGAGCTCTGCCTGATAGGCACAGGAGTTTTGGCCATTGCATAGATATAGTGATGTTGAGATCAAGGCCAATGTCAGTATTTAGCAGTATGTTTGGACAAGTATTTTTAAAGACCAGGCAAAGTTTAGACTTGAAGATATATTATTTGTTCCACAGACAAGCAGTAGGAGAGGTAAATGTTACTCTTTTTTGATGCAAGCGTTTGATTAAGCTGGCCTCTCTACCTCAGTATTTACAGAATGAAGAATGGATATGTGGCTGTTAACATTATTACTTATGTTGCATATTGATGAGATTTAGACAGAGAAAACAGAAACATAGGTTTGAAATGGCCCTGTTCCATCTTACCTTTATTCAAGAGACCTTTTGTCTCTGCCCTTACATGAAATTTCCTTTCTGTGGTTTGTCAACTGTGTGCTTTCAGTTTGTAACTCATGATCATTCTTAGATCCTGAGGTCCTAGATGTATATGGTGTACCAACACCCTGGTCATTCCATTGGTATTCAGGGAGTAGAACCAGAACTCCAAAACTCTAAGCCCAAAATGAAGAGTCAAGGCTTCTCAGATGCAGAAACTAATTGTTCAAAACCTCTGCAGGCTCCATAGCACATTTCAGCAGATTACACGAACTTATCTGTCTCCAAACTGACTAAAGTGGTTAAATATTTTTAATGGAACCAATTTCTCTATAAAAGATAAAAATTCAGTTCTAGTGCAATAAAAAATTTTATGGGAGCAGCTTATTTTTATAACTTCTCAATGATAAGAATAGAAATGAGACTCCAACAATTTTCTAAATTAATTTCCAAAGTGTATGATTTTGATATGAAATATTTTAATTTTAGTATTATTTTGTCCAGACTTAGAATCATAGAATGGTAGGGGTTGGAAGGGACCTCCAGAGATCATCTAGTCCAACTCCCCTGCAGAAGCAAGTTCACCTAGATTAGGCCACATAGGAACATGTCTAAGCAGGTCTTGAAGACCTCCAAGGAAGGAGACTCCACACCCCCTCTGGGCAGCCTGTGCCAGGGCTCCCTCACTTGAACAGTGAAATAGTTTTTTCTTATATTTAAGTGGAACTTTTTGTGTTCCAGCTTCATCCCATTACTCCTTATCTTGTTGCTAGCTACTATAGAAAAAAGGGATATCACAACCTCCTGACACTCACCATTTAGATATTTGTAAATGTTAATAAGATCTCCCCTCAGTCTTCTCTTTTCTAGACTAAACAACCTCAGTTCCCACAGCCTTTCTTTGTATGAAAGACGTTCCAGTCCCCTGATCATCTTGATAGCCCTGTACTGGACTCTCTCCAGCACTCTCCTATCTCTCCTGAGCTGGGGAGCCCGGAACTGGACACAGGACTCCAGATGAGGCCTCACCAGGGCAGAGTAGAGGGGGAGAAGAACCTCCCTTGACCTGTTGGCCACCCTCTTCTTGACGCATCCCAGCATGCCATTGGCTTTCTTGGCCACAAGGGCACATTTGTTAGTTACCATTATAATATGTGTTCAATATTTATCTCAGCTTGTGGCATTACATTTGATATCATATGTTTTAAATGTTTAAAAATAATAAAATTGACATGCTAGGATTTTTTTTTCTTGGACAAAATTAGTACTTTCAGAAGAAAAATTTGACTTTCTAGAAAGCAAAATAAGTTTAGTAGTCCTGATATTTTTTCTTTTGATTTTTTTATTCTGTGGAAATTGTTAAAAAAGTCCTCCTCTTGTTTAAAGGAACTTTTTTCCTCTTTCTGAAGTATAAAGTTTGCAGGATAAGGAAAATTCCAGTTAGACTAGCTCTACTGTCAAACACTGCAGGAAATTTACCCAGTCTTAAAACTTGCTGGTTCTAGTGATACTGGTTATTTCCATTAGTGTCTGTGCCTCTGACTCACTCTTTTTTCCATTTTTCATGTAGCAGCTTAGACCAGTTCTTTTGAGGAGCACAGCTGTATAACTTATTGCCAGATTTGTCCAATTAGGATGTTTAGCAGTTGCTGATTTGTCACCTGAGGCTAGTAGATGGTCTCAGATAATGCCATTTCTTCATATTCCTTTGCTGTTCTTTCTCTTCTTCCTTCTTTTCATGATGTTTCCATCTGAGTCCACAGGAGGAAAAACATAAAGTGTGTTGGGCTACCTGGCACTTGTCACACAAGTGGCAGAAAAGTGCTTTTTGTTTACTGTTGATCTTCCTCTGAATTAGAGGTATTCCAGCAAGGCTGACAGGTAATTAGGGATGCATAAGGAGGTATAGAATGTTAGAGAATCATGAGACAAATACATAACAGAATATTTTTTCTTGTTAAGAAAAGTCATAAGTGGTTTTGGAATGTGCTGTGTGCAAATATTATATTTTAAAACATATTATGCATAAAGAAGGAGTTTGACAATTACTTAACTTATAGAGTCAGGAAGACTCTATAAGATCACCAAAAGGGTGATCAAGGTGGAATGAACTGGAAGAGACCAAAAGGTCATGAGCTGCAGGATGGAAACTGTCCTTCAGTGTGACTTATGATCCTCTTATTAGTAAGGTATGTGCACACACTGAGTATGGAAGAGCTGAGGGTAGAATACAAGGAATTCAGGATCTGAGGAATTGCCTTCCGATTACCACTAGGGTAGCTGTCTGAAATACAGGGATTGTACCTCGTGCTGAAAAGCATAATAAAGTATTTTTCAATGGCATTTTCTCACATATACTAAAAGATGTTAGAAAAGTATGAGAAAAGTTCCTTACATAGAAGTGAGGACTCTGGCTATGAAATTATTTTCTCTCTGTTATTTCAACATCATAATTGCTTAATGATTCATTTCCACGTGCCTTTATGAAAAACAGAGTTCTAAAGACAAGATTTCTTCTAAAAACAAGATTTTTCTTTTCCTTTCCCAGTCTTTCTTTTTTATGGGGGCTATTTGTTTGAAGAAGAAAGTAGCTGGCAATTTTTGCTTGAGTATATTTTTTACTGAAATATAGGGTCTCAGTTACAGTTTCTTTTTATACTAGATGCTTTAGATCAGACTCATACAGTGCAGGAGAATAGTTCACATTATTAAAATATTAGTCTTAATGTATGCTACCAAGAAGAAAATTAAGTATAAAAGAATTTGTGGGTCATCCAGCACTCCTTCCTGCTGAATTATTAACTCATTGTGGTCTTTGATTTGGATTGATTTGTCTTAACATAACTGCTGAGCATTTAGAAACCAAGATACCACAGAAGTTGACCACTGAGGGCCATCACAGAAGTTTTAGAAGGGAATTGTTTCATCTGAGAGAAACATGTATTTGACAAATGGTGTAGTAATCAGCGCTTAAAGAAATGGCAGCATGTAACCAGTAGGATAAAATGTTGGAGCAGAGCATTGCATTTGAATTTTATTCTGTGTGCAGTTGACAATATAAGTCCAATGAAAGCTAGTTAGTTCTGCTTTGTGCAATACACAATTGCAAAAATTGAACCATATTGCAGACAAGTGGATTTGTATTATACTAATGCTTCTATATCACCAATGGAATTCAGGTAGGAGAGCTTGGATGCTTACATTTGTGCTAGTAGGTCTTTGAGAGAATAAAATGTGTTGGAATTCTTGATGCATTTTGGCTAGAAAGAGCTTCTGTTCACACATTTGTTTAAGACAATCTATCATTTCGGAGGGAAAAAGCAATCTACATGATCACAACTTGATGTTTAGCATGCAATTTTTACATGCTTTCTCTTACAGATAGATGTTATTTACTTGTTTAAAAAAATTAGATGCATCAACAAGTACTGAAGCTTACAGTCAGTCATGCTGATGCTTCATAGTTAATATACATGCAATAAGATTTGTGATTAAAGCTCTAAGATAGAGATTTGATAAATCTGCCTTGAGTGCCTACTACTTGCAAATCCCTCCTATCTAACCTTGGGCAAAACTCAAATTTCTGTAAGCAAAAGGAATAATTTCTCATGATCTCAAGATATTTCTTAATAATCCATTAATTTATTGTTTAGGAGGCATGCTGATGAAGCTGTCTTACTTTTGAAAAGCTTTAAGTATGTGAGGATATATCCTTTTCTTTGTTGGTTAAATGGCTTCTTCAAAAAGATTAATTCTTTTAAGACTAGAAAGTGATAAAGTTCTGTGGTTGTTTTTTAATTTGGGGGTTTTTAATAAAATGTAGGTGAAGTTAAAAAAGGAAAGGGTCATATCTTAGGCAAGTTGCTATAAGACAACAACAAAAATAATGAAAATTATGATCTTAGTTGTAATTAAAAAAATATATATACCCTTACAAAATTCATTCACAGACTTTTTTTTTTTACCTTTGACAACTTTATTAAGGAAGCAGACAGTCTATCCTCTTCTATCTTATCTAACCATAGAGTAGTGTGCTCTGCATCCTGTCAGTCCTAGGAATTTCTATCTTTCCCTGTCTTGTCTCTGTGTCCAGCACTTTTTGTTCTGTTGTGATCATGCCGATGTGGGGAAGCTGGAACTGGATGGTTATAGTATACCTTGGTTGTGCTGCCCAAAGCTTACTTTATGTCTTTGATTATCATTCTTGTGTGTCTGATACCTGTCTAAGGTTACACATAGCATCATTTCTTGAATTCTGTTTTCCGTGCCTTTGTCCAGTGCAACACAAAATTTTCCTGTAAAGTACAGGAAAGAGGAAAGGTGGCATATTTTTCAATGCCTTGTGGTATCTAAGCTACTTTTTCTTCCCCACTGTAATAGTTTCACATTAGGCAAGAGCAAGAAAAAGTGAGGGATTGTATAGAACTGATAGTAGTGGAAAAAAAGTCTGATTTGTATGCCAGGGCAGGGTTAAAGATTAAAGTTTTTTAATAATTAACTTATCTAGAAAAATGTTAATGACAATTAAAATAATTGTGTTAAAATGAAATCACAGACACACTGCAACACAGAAATTAAAATATATGCTGGTATTCCTGTAAACAAAATGCTGTATTCTTTGAGGATTCTTTTAGTTTAGATATTGTTTGCAAAGACAGTGCTTAGTGAAAAACAGAAGCCTCTGGTATATAGAACAAAGAAATAGGTGATATACGTGTTGACAAAAGGCCAATGTTGCAATTAGTTTGGTTTAATACATTTTAGTGTTTGTCCAAGCTACTTTGTGAAACAATTTTGAATATATAATTGATTGAAAGAAATCAAAATAACTTGTGAATTATTTATAAAACATAACTAATTATTGATAACATTTACACCTCAATAAACTGCCTGCAGTATACATGAGACTCGGTGCTTTACATTCTATGTCTGTACTGTACAATTCTGTGCAAAAACACAGTTTGTGTTTGAATTTGGCTGTAAGCAACTAGCATTCATCAAGGGAGCCAGATTGTTAATCAACCCACCCTTGCAGAGAGCAAGCTGCTGATTTCCAAAATGCAAAAGACAGCAGAAATGGGCAACCATCAGATTTTGGAAAAATTGCTATCCTGGGGATACTATAGAGCATTAACATTGCAGTTCAGCGTTCCAAAGAAGGCTGAAATTAACTATAATTACTCTAGCCTTAGATAACAGAAGTTGGGATATGGCAGATAGTGTGGTAGGTTCAACCTACCACTCTCTTGACTATATCCATTTCATAAGATTCAGTGTTTTCCAAAATATCTCAGGATGAGTGCAAGGCTCCTAATGCACAATGTTTTGGTGACAAGGAGGCTCTTCGTGGACCAGACAAATGAAATGGAGAAAAATGCTGAAAGGCCAAGCTAGACATATTGCAAGGATATACAGAATGCATTATGACAGATGATGCCCATCTAGTATTACCTGTGAATACATGGTGTGAACAACTAGGGGGTTCTTAGTAGATTTTGATTAGAATGCACTGATCTAGTATTTATCAAAAATTACCTAAAAGTGTAGTGCAAGCATACATATAGATATTTCCTCCTCACCAACTACTTCATTATGTGCTAGTTTAACTGCTCTAATTATCAAAGATCCATTGTAGTTTGTAAACCTTTTTTCAGGGTTTTTCCTCACCACTCGCTTTTAGGCATTGCTGCAGAACTGTACAATGCCAGTGGAGAAAATCCTCTGAAAAAAATTAGAAAGGAAGACAAAATCATTATGCAGACTAGACTTGTTCACAGCAATCTTGAGTTTGATAGTTCTGGCTGCAGACTCATACCCTGAAAACGTTCAATGGGCACACTATTGTCATGTGGAAAGGTCCTCCAAACAAATTGCCTACATAAAATCTACTTTGTAAGTACACTTCTGTAGCAGTTTTTTCAAAGTGAAACTTTCAACATTGTGAATGTAGGGAAGAGCATCTCCAGTGATAGCTATGACTCTTAGAAAAGACTAGAATTGAAAGCTAAACTCAGATATTATTCCAAATATTTTGTTGATAGCATTTTGAGGGTCATAGAAATAAAGTGGAGGCTGAGATTTTTGTACAAGCAAATACATTTTTTCATCTCTGAGAAAGTTATTAGTTACTTTGTTTCCGGAGGAATTATCTTTGCAGATGTTATTGCTCCAAACTTTAGCAAGAAATTGCTTATTAAATGGAAGCTATTGTCACTTTTACTAAGAGCTGGAAAGCAAATACCATATTTTATGAAAATGTATTCCATTGCAAAATATCTTTTTTTTTCCATCTCCTTTGACAGACAATTTAAGGTAACACCAAATCTGAGACTGCACTCACTTATAAAACAAGTACAAAGGGAAGAATACAGAAGACAATTCTAAAATGCAAGATTACCTTTCATATATGTCTTCCTGTATTCTACAAACAAGAAGACCTTCAGTGTCTTCTGATGCTGTTCTGTATATCATGGTATAACAAAAGTATGTCTATGGGTCAGTTGCTTACTTTAGAAAAAAACAAAAGGTTCTTTGTGAAAACAAATAATGCAATCCCTCTTACATTGTATTTCTCTCAGTCCATAAAATAACAAGATGAATCATTACATCATTTTCTTGTAAAATTAGGAAATAATGCGTCTATGAATTTGTAGATGAAAGACTTGCAGACAATCATTTGCTTTGCCGATGAACATTTAGTTACAAACTGTTTTTCTCTTTGGATTCTTAACTTCTGTGTCAATATTCCCTGGTGAAATCTGATTCTTTCTTTAAAATTTTATTTCTATCCTTGTTTTGATAAGCTTCTTATTAGAACCAGCAACAACTGCAAAACATCTTCAGAAGCAGGATAATAGGAGAAAAAAAATGGAAGGGCTAGTAACATTTTGAGTGTTCTCTGGACAGTGTTTTGGAAAAGAGTCAAGAGATAATAGTATCTTACTTAACAAACTTCAGCAAACTTATTAAATATCTGACTCAGCTTCTAAGCCAGCATATTGTATTAAAGCAATGCTTGTTTGTACATCAAGCCATGGTTTTTTTGGCAATCAAAATGTTTAAGAGGAAGGTATGCTATTCAGTTACTAAACTTGGAGAAGCAAGGAGTTATGGTACAGATATGACTCTTTACAAAGCTAGACACATTCATTATCTGCTTACAGTGCATTGGCTTCTTATTCTGCTTCATTGTCATTCATAGGCTCAAGGATCACGCTGTTTCACAAACATAAATTCTCATTAATTTAAGGCTCTGGGTATGTTCCAGTATTCTCTACCCCCTTTGTCACACTCTAAGGATGAGGAACAAAATAGACAATATGTGGCCAGTTTAATCTGAACTGAATTTATGATATTGCATTTCAGTGCCCAATGTATGATGAATTTCCTGGTAAAATATTGCATAGAAACATGCAGCTTGGATCATAAGGACAGTCAAAGACCTCGCATATCTTCTTTTTGTAAATACAGGCTGGGCTAGTATGAAGGTATAAACCTATGTTAGTGAAGATAAAACTAGTGCAGAAGAATAAAGCTTCTCCTTAAAAACAATTTGAGAATAATATTTCATTTGTAATTTTTTTTTTCCTTGTATTTTCAAAGAAGTTTTAAAAAATCAGTTTTCTGTTTGATAGTGGAATATTACTAGAAAAAAAAATCAGCGTTGATATTTTCTTTCTACAGTTTGGGATATTTTAATTTGAAAAGGCTCTTTAACTGAAAATACAGAATATTTACAAATAGAAAAGTTATGGCTAAATCCAATTGTTTAAATTGTTTTAGAAGGCTCTAAATGTACATTTCTAATGTTCTTATAGAGTAACTGACTGTTGCTGTACAATGGCAGGAGCAAGCAAGCAACAGTACTAGCATTCATTCTGGCTGCTCACATTTCCTTCTGAAGCATAGACAGCTGCTTCACAGTTTGAGATTCCCAGATGAAGCGTCTAAGATTAATGACTCTAGGGAAGAACTGAGCCTATGTAACAGTATTTGTTACAGACAATAGGAATGAACAGACAGATTGTTTTTCCCAATATTATGCATATAAAAAAAAATTGTCTAAATCTGAACCAACTTGTGTTCTACTTCCAGTAATGCTTTCAGCTTCTAAAACACATAAATTATCATTATGCCTCAGTAGATCTCTGGGTAACTAGGAGGAAAATATGCTCCAATAGTATGTATATAGGAAGACTTGCAGAAAGAGTATTGATACATGTAAACTAATTAGAAATTGCATATTTAGACTGACATTAAATTGGATTAAGTATTGGATAGAGGCTCAGAATATGCTACTTGAAGCTTTGAATGAAAAGCAGAGGGTATAAAGTTTAAGTGATAAATGCAAAAAATTGATAACATGTATGCCAATGATGTTTCATAATATGATTGTCTCACTTTAAAAATCAGTAATATTGAAATTTGTTCTGTAACACTACTTTATTTCTTTATTTCTCTGCTTTTTCAGGCAAGAATATTTTTACTTGTGTTTATGGACTCTCACACTGAGAAAAAACAATTGGAAAAAAGTTATTCTATTCTTCCTGATATCAGATACATGTCCACTTCTAGAATCCCTTGCAGAGAGATGTTTTTCATCCCTACAGGATAAAGGCAATCACTGATAGGATAATGGCGATAATTGTCTGCAGTTGTAATCACTTGTAACAGTTTTGTCCTTTTGACTTGTTCTATCAATAAGAATACCTTTTGGGGAAAAAAAGCATCAATTTGTATCTCTTATACCCACTCGAAGCAAGCCTAACAGGTCCTACAAGGACTACTTTAAGCTTGCAAGTGGAAGTGTATATATAAATCTGAGGGTCATGATGTGTTTAATGATTATAAAAGATTCAGTTATATGAATGTATCAGAACAACCCATTCTTGCAATCTTGATATAGTTTTGTTAAGAAGTCAAATAATCCACCGGTACAGGTAAGCAATTGGTAATACAATATAAAATACTGCTCAGCTGTGGTCATTCTTGGAAATAATACTGGTTTTTTATTGTCTGAAAATCTAGATAAAATTAAAAAATTATTATGTACTTTGTTAAAGACCGTCTTGCCCATAGGTAACTAATAAAACACTATGTTGCAGCATTATATTTGCAATGAATTTAAATATCTGACTTTTCCCATACATCACCTCTAATTTTGGAAAAAGATAGTTTGAAAAAACTGGACAGAATAGATTTTAATCGGTGAAAAGCATTCATTTAGATCACTGATACAGTATTTTTTTAGTATGTTAATATCTCAGAGGATATTACTAGAAGTTGTTGAGCTTTTTTACTTGGTTTTAAATACTCATTACTGAACATGTTGTGGAATTTGGCCTTAAAACATTTCTAAGCAAACTGTTGTTACTTGCTGCTTCTAAACAATCTATTTGTTTCTGTTCTATGGGTGATGTTTCAACCTTCATTTAAGATTTAGGAAGGAGCTTGTGTTTTGACTTGTCAGAGGACCAAGCTTTGGATATAAAAATAAGTTCTCACTTTCTCACAAATGTTTATCACGGCCTTCTCTAATTCTGATTCATTTTTCTTTATATCACTGGAAGGAGGGAGAAGTAGAGAATAAAAAGACAGAAAGAGCAAGCAGGAAAAGAAGGGAAAAAGATACCAAAAGTCATTGGTAGAAATGAGAAATATTCATAGAATCATAGACTCATAGGTAATCTGCACATACAGGTATCTAACCAACATGATAAATAAAAAAATAATATCTACTCATGTGATACATCAGTATATATTATTTTTTTATTTATCATGTTGGTTAGATACCTGTATGTGCAGATTACCTTCTATTGTAATTTGAAGGTCTGGCTCACATATCTCTGTCTGGTCTTTCAGAAACTCACATCTGAAACATAACTGGGCCAAATTATTTTTCAGACTTCTAAAAGTCAGTTGTGTGGTTTTTATACCTTAAAATAAGTAGGTTTTCTTCTGCACAGTTCAAAAGTCTCCAAGATCTGAACTACATGTGATGTTTCCATACTGAACTAAAAAGCTGACAATGCTAATATAGTTGTAGTACCACTTCTCATTGTTTGTAAGCCAACTATAAGCATTAAGACACAAATTGCTAAATTGAAAAAAAAAAAAAGTAAACTGCAAAAAGTTTATGCCTCTCTTAAGAGCTCAAAGGGATTCCCAACTCAAAGGGACTATTTTTCTAAAGATAGTTCTCCCTCGTAGAAATCTTGCAGGACATAGCTAAGGGGAGAATTCTCAAGTAAAAATTCTTGCCAAAACTTTTTTTTTTTTTTAGTTAGAGAAGTGGTTGAAGAAGAGATAGTCCTGACATATTCACGTTCACTGTTCAGTCTTACTTCAGGCCAGTCATTACTCAATCACTTCAAGAGACTTAAAAAAGAACAGTATATGTCAGGATTACAGTGCACTTGAACGACCCCATAAAAAATAGATGCCTGAGAAGTTGGAAATATCTGTACAAATCCTTCTGAGAATGGTTAATCTAGACTGATAGGAGAACACATTCATAACAAATCTAAGGCATTTTCTAATTGGACTGTTTGCATCAGAAGGCTAATGATATCCTGGGCTGCATCAGGAGTAGTGGTGCCAGCAGGTCAAGGAAGGTGCTTCTTGCCCTGCACTCAGCAGTTGTTAGGCCACACCTGGAGTGCTGGGTCCAGTTCTGGATTCACCAGTACAAGAGAGACATGATCTTAAGAGAGTCCAGCAAAGGCCCAGCAAGATGATGAAGGGACTAGAAGTCTTTCCCTTTGGGAAGTATATATCTACACTGTCATTGTAATAACTTAAGGGATCCATCAATGGTATACACAAGAGTCGTATTCTCTGAAAATCTTCAGTAAACTTCTATTAAACCTTTCTGGAAGGGTCTCTATTCTAGCTGTGTTTCCATCTAAACCTTCACACTTATTTACTCCAAAAGTTCAATCATTCTAGATTACTCAGGAACAAATTATTACAATGTACAGATCATGACTCAGCAGTAAGCTAAAAAAAAAGCTTAACAAATTGTTATTCTAAAGAAGGAATAGCAAACAGGTGGTAGGTCAAAAAATGTTAGTGTCCACCTTGGTCATCCACAGTCCAGGAAACAAATAAGTCTATTCATATATGGCAAGCATGTTATGAGATGAGACCAAGGCAGTTTGAAGAACGTGGCAGTTACAAAAGAAACTGCTTCCCTTCCCAGACTGCTGTCTGCAAAGTAATTAGGTGGCACATTTTCAAGGGCAACTTGAAATGCCTGTACATAGAACTACACTATGTAGTGTAGTGTTCTTTGAGTTAACTTTTTAAATAAGCTTCTAAAATGTGAGATCATGAGATCAAGAGAAATCAACAATTCACTGTGGTGTCTCCATTGAAATAAAAAAAATCACTTATGTGGTTTGTTTCTTCAGGCTTTTCAGATCATCCTTATCATCCACTTTCTTACTTCTTTCTGAACTATATCATAGTGTATAATTTCTTCCCTAAAATCACATGCCATGTGAATCTGTAAGTCCTGTTAGTGTTTTGCCATGACCTTTTTTTAAAAATTCAGGCAAATTAATTCTCTAACCTCACAACTGTCTAGAATGTCTTTTGTTATGATATATATTTTTTTAAGTTAGTCTCTTTGGTGATATATTTTGCTATAATTTCTAAACGTGCTGGAGGACTGTTAAATGTGCCTCCTTTAAGACTCCCGGGATACACATAAGACACTTGCTGCACCTTGTGTCTTCTTTCTGCCAGTCTCCTGTAGTATTTAGATGGTACCATAACATCATGGTGCCTGTTACTTGTGTTGTTGTGACTTGTACTGTACTTGTGATGCTGAAAGATTTGTCAGAATACATGGAAGATTCCATAGAAATTGTTTAAGATGTCACAATTTTGAAATAAAATAAGTTTTGGAAATGTGAAAAACACATAATTTTTCTATCCATAATGATAAAAATATTGCTCTGGTTTTATTGTGCTAGGTAGAACAAAAGAGGAAGGAGTGCCTGCCATACAGGTTTGGCATTCTTGTGCCTTGCCATACAGGTTCTTTAGCACATTCTTTGCGGCGTTTGGCTTAACTACACATGCAGAGTGTCTTGCCTGATATAGGTCCAATGGGTGAGAATTCTGCCTTCCTCCTGCTGAGTAATGAAAGGCAAAGACAACCAGTGAGTGGTTATACATATGTATACATATGGAGGTTATGCCACGCAATGGGGTGCCTGTCTCTGACCTCATCTTAGACGTGCTTGAATTGCTCCAGCTCTTTCTCTCCTCCTCTCTTGACTTTCTTGTGCTTCACTACTGGTGGTCTGCTGCATACCATGCAGATGTTTTCCCCATGTTATTTCATGGCTATTTTTCAAGTGGTTTCTTAGAAGAGATGGAGGGTCCACACATGGGAACATCTGCTCTAACAATTTTTCAAAGCAAACAGCAGATGGCATTGCTGCTTCCTTTTGATCTTGCAAGAAAAATCCTACACCAACAGTGTTGGTTTAAGTTTCAGGCTGCTTGGTAATGGTGTACATGAGCATTTGCTTCTCCCTTTTCTCTCAACAGTAGCAGTACTTGCAGATGTTTTCTCTGCAACTTTCTATTTTAGCTCTTTTTCCTTTTGTGACCCTAACTCCTGCTAGGTGTCATGATCTTTGGGTTGGTTTTTTTTTTTTCCCTCTCTCCCCCTCATGGGCTTTATAATTAGTGCCATATTATTGCCACTTCTTTTTTCTCTGTTCATATGCAAATTGTAGGGAAATAGAAGGTTCATGCTATTTTTCATCTTTGATTTTTCTGTGGTTCATCCTTTGAGTATCATGAGTTGGGAACTTTGATATACAGATCATTTGCTACTTTTTTAAAAGAAATTTTATTTCTCTAGGCAATTTCTTGGTTTCTAGTTAGAATTCTTCCGTTTAATTAAATTTAACATTCAGACAATTCATGCAATTAAGTGCATGTAAAATTTCATTTTTTAGAAAATTTTTAGGTTCTTTTTGTTCATGTTACTTAGCATTAATTGGATTTTTAACTGAAGTGTCTTTGCAATGCATGAATTCATGTTTTATTACCCTGATACATTGTTATGACTTCCTTAGGTACTTTCTGATCAAGTCTTATTGTACAGAGTGACTAGGTTGCTCTTGTTAATGGGTATCAGTGTGAGAAATTAAATTTGTATTCAAAGGATAAAAATATTACATAAAAATAAGCTTTGTTTGTAGAGAGAGGAGGCTGACTACAGCTAAGACAGTAATAGGAGTAAGCACAGTAACAGAAATAGGAGCAGCCTCTTGGGGTGATCCAGTCGAGTTTATTGTCAGCCTGATGTGGGAGTTAGGAATGTCACTCCTGTTAACAACCTTGGAAGTTTAAGGTGGAGCCTTTGGACTCTCAGTCCATTCAGAGTTATAAGGCTCTGTTAATGGAAAGTAGAGTATGGATGATTTTCTCTTTTTTCTAAACTACACAAAGTTGTATTTGGTTATTTTAGATGGAGGCCAGCAGGACTCCTGTATGGAAAACTCTAGTGCATTTTCAACTCATCTAAACTCACTAAGTTCAGTTGTGCTTCACCATTCAGCTTCTACTTAATTACGCTATACTGCCATAATTTTTATTATTTTGTTTCAGTTTAAATCTAAATTTTCCTAAGCAGTCCATACAAATAATTTTCTCATAAACGCTGTATGTCCAGTTTTTTGTATTCTTTAATATTTAGTTTTATATAATGTTGGATTTCATAAATGGGTAGGGTTTTTTTCCACATATTCATTTGATTGCTGATTGCTGTGTATTCTTTAGAACTTCAAGACTAATCCATTAGTTTTTTTGATTTGGATTTTTTTTTCTTTTTCAACTTAATTTTAAACCTTCTCTAAAAGAAATTATCTAGTTATGTAAATGATAAAATGCACAAAACATCAGTCTTGAATGTTCTGTGTTTTTCACTGGAACTTGACATTCTATATTAAACATCTCATAGAACTTCACACTATAATTGAAACCAAGAAATAAGAAAAGGAAAATGTGTTTTCTACACACAATTGTAAAAGGATTTGGTATCTTTCTGTTCTTCATAAACTGGCAGGGTTTGTTTTTTTTTAAAAGATGATTTTTGATTGGCATAAATTTACAGGTGGACATGAAATAGATACAGTTCATTTGTACCTCATTTAATTGAATAATAAACAAATTTAAAAATAAACCTGGAAAGTACCATTATATCCACATCCTAAAATTGTTGGAAAATCAACAGCTATGAAGAAAGGAAACTTGCATTATCCATATAAAAAATACTCAAGAAGAGCTCTCCAGAAAGATGGGAATTTAGCTAAAGGTATTTTTATTTGTTGCCATGTAAAAGAGGTCTATTTTAGGAAAATTAACTGGTTCAATCAATTAAAAATCTAATTTCAAATCCATTTGTAGCCTTCACAACACTGTTTTTATTTTTGAGGACCTTTCATTTTTCTTGGACAAAGAGCTCTTGCAACCTGTTCTGGAATAAACTGCTATCTGGCAGTAGTGAAATGGGCTTTACAGAAAGCTATTCTTTGTCATCTTCCTATTGGTACCATATGAAGAAAGATTTGGTTACTGTGTCCACTAAGAGGAATAGCCTGGTGTGAGAGGAGGAGTTGTCAGTGCACTCAGTTTGGGATTTTGTTTGTATACTTTTAAACAATGATGTAGCATTTGCTGCTGCAGAAATGATTTTGCTCACAGCTGTGCATTACTCTCTTGTTGCCACCTTCATTCCCGGAACAAGGAGGATTTGTGTGGATTCCCTCCTGACTTGCATCAGAGAATGCAACCAGGTTAAAACTACCCTGGCCAAAAAAACTGCAAATGAAGTAGTGCATGAAACTAAGGATATCACATTAGCTGGAAGATTCATAGTAGCATATTTTTTTATTTATGCTATGGTAGTTTCCAGAGCTGCTATGACAAAATGGTGTTAACCAAAAATTGTAGGCTCATGCATTATTGTTTGATTCTCACCAAAAGGAACTTATATCTGCAGCCACAGGCAAGATCTGATTCTTGTACCAGTCCTTAAAATGCCATTTGCAGCTTGAGGAGAAACAAATTGAAGGTCCTGAGGTTCCTGTACCGCACTAAATTTCAGTAACACTGGGGTTGTTGGTTTTGTTTTCTCCATAGCATCTCCGTATGTCAGGTTCACCTCATTTCAATCTGAATGCTTGATGTGTGAAAAGGTAAAGAAAAAAGTAATAGAAAGGATTTCAACAAAAGAAGAAGTTTTCAACTTTAAAATTGGAATCAAAGTTACAAAATAGAGAATAATATAAAATGTATTTTTACTTGTCAATGTTTTACTGGTTTCTGCTTATGATTTCTCTGACGTCTTAACTGAAGGTGAAAAAGTTTTGATTGAATGGTATTCAGACTTCTTAGTATGATCATTCAAAACTTTCTTTTTTACTCAAAGCACGTTTGCTGAGAACTGTGTGGGCACTTTCCCCTTGAATGCAATTTCAAGATTGTTTTCTAAAGTTAATAGTTTCTTTCCAAATTAGGTTTGTTTCATTGTGAGAAGCATATAATCTGAGTTCGTATAGTCCCTCTTCTCCCACATGTATGTCATTCTTCTTTTTCAATTATTTTTCTTTCTGTTTCTTTTATTAGAAAGGAAACTTAAGGATCCATAGCTCTCTGCAAAGCCCGACTGATGACACACGTTCTCCTCCCCATGGAATCTATGAACTTTTGTATCTTCTTTCTTCCCTTTTTATTGTAAATGAAGCTTTTAGTGCTTGCTGTTAGTGAATGTTTAAACCAAATTTCAAGTCAAGAATTATTTGATCCAGGTCACAAGACTGTTAAAACAAATCATATGCCTTTGGAGGTGTACCTTCATCTCAGAATTCTCATAATAAATTCCACAAAATCTGTATATTCATAATACAGACAAGAAAGTAAGTACTGCAAAGTGCTTTTTTTTTTTCCAGCTTAACTCCTGCCTACCCTACCTAGTACAGAAGGAATTCTTTTATCAAAAGCTTTAGAGTTACATGCTGTCACACAATCTTTGTCATTGAGGCTGTGTTATGCCAACATACAAACATTTTGTTGTGTAGTTTGGTGGTAGAGAAAAAAATCTGCACTTCATTCATAGTTGATTTTGCTGAAATACAAATATTCTTCTGCTAGTCATAGTAAAAAATTATGAAATACTTTACCATACTAACTGCAGCAGGGTAAGTCCTATGAGTTCATCACCCAATGAATCCATCAACCAATTCTTAGCTGAGTTTTGTAATTTGCCATAAATTCTATACTGCTACAGTTAAAAAATAAAAAAGGCAAACTGTACAAAACCACAGCTAATAACAAAGCTAGCTAGCATCATCTTTTGTGATGTTTCCAGATAAAATTAATTTTTTCACCATTTTTCTGAATCATAATATTTACTGAAGATATTGCCATTTCTTTGGCCAACTCAATGGAATCCCAAGACTTCATGTCTTTACAGGTTTTTCCGATTGTGGTTTACATAGTCTCTTAAAAAACAACAACATTAGCATGGAGGTTTTTCCCTTTCAGGAATCTTGTGAAATCTTATTTTCAAACCATAACTATAGGCTAATGTTGTCTGGCTTTCAGGATACTTGACAACACATATGGTATTCACTTGCTGGAATTTCATGAAGCATAGGTCTATCCTTAGAAATTGTTCTACCAAGTTTCTTCTTCTTTTATCGTTGTGTCTTACTTATTCACAATTCTTCTAAAAGAGAAAACATGATGACATTTTCTCATGAAGTAATTCTTTATTTGTTTATTCAGGAATCCTTGCATAGAGTGGTGCATAAGAGATGACGTGGACTTGCATGGTCTCAAAAATAGATGAAGTAATGAATTTTCATTCCAGGTCACAATTTTTTCATTTCTGATTTTCTTTTCTACTCTATACTGGTAGCAATTTTGTCTCATTTTCTATTAGTTTTCCAACCACTCAGGCAAATTTCCAAGAAAGATAAATATTCTTCTGCTATCCCACCCACTTATTAGAGGACAGATCATCTTGGTATAAATATTCTTTGTGCCATTGTGTGACCCCCTGCCATGTTTTATTCCTATGTGAAAATAAAAGAACATTTACAACTTGGTTATTATGTGCAAGTGTAAAGGACAAGTGCTGGTGATCTGGCTATAGTTTGCTAACATTCTGGTTTTGGTGTTTAACACAAATCTAGCAATGTTCAGTAGGGAAGACCTAACTTTGAACGTTAAAAGAGTAGCTGGAGCTCCAACACTAACATAAGCATGCCAAGAAATTATTATCCGGCTAGATTACTCACCACTTTTGAAGCTAAATGAAACTTTTGTTCTCTGGATAGTCCATTTTAAAAAACAAATAAGAAATCAGAGGTACAGAAAATGGAAAAAGTAACTAGTAAAAAAAAAGTAACTAGCCTGCTTTACAAAATGTATGGAGAAGCAGACCTTCTTAAAAATCCTTACCTTTTCATTTTGTTGTGATTTATTCATTCTAGAAGAAAGGACTGTGGCACTGTGCAAGGTATATGCTTATGTTAGTAGTACTATGATATGCATGGAACTCATTGTAGAATGCTCTTGGAAGGCAATGACAAGAGAGGAAGGGAACATATGAGCAGTATCACAAAAAGTTAGAGGAGAGCAATCCAATGGAAACAAATAAGGAGTGGGAAGAAGAAAGGTGACACCTGGTGTCAACGAGGACAGGAGGAAACAATGATAAGATTTGCTTGAAAGAGGGTGATATAATGTTTTCTATTTCACCAACTCTGGTGAGAAGGAATGGTTTAAGGAAGAAGTTAAGCAGAACAAGTAATTTGCTGACCCTGAGTCCGCAGATGTCATGCCGCAGTGTGTTTGATTAGCAAGGCATGAATAAGTAAGTGTTGTAAACATTATTAATTGATGTCTGTAGGACACTATTAGGGTGTTATACCCTAATATTCTCCATACATGTTAATATTTAGTTTCACCACTTTAGTGCAAGCAGCAGATTTGACGTATTACATGTTTAAGGTTTCATTAATAAGATAATGCCCTTGGTTTCATGAAAAAGTGCTAATTTCTTTACCAGGAATCTAATATTTTGTTAATTTTACATTCTTTAATAGTACATATGTGCATAGTGTAATGCCATCCTCTATCTCAGAGGGAGAAAAGTTTCTCTACTGGTAAATGTAATGGCATCAGGTCTCTCTGCTGGTGCTGTATGGAAAAGACAACATCCCTGAAAGCTTTACATTCTCACATTGTTGGAGCAGCTAAGTTTTGTCAGGTGCTGGTGACTTGGACCTAACACTGAGTTGTAACTCGGGAGACAAAACAGTTGGAAAACTTGGAGAAAGGCTCTAGGGGTCAGTGAAATTTACTGTGGGCAGCTGCTGCTTCAAAGCAACTTGCTATGCAGAAGCCTATTAAGAAGTAGTAGGTTACTTTCCTGCCGTTTCCCCAGCATGATGGATGACGTTCTGAAAAGTGAAAGGACTTCCTGTGCCACAGAGTTTTTCCCCATGACTTCTTACCCAGACCCAGTTGCTTTCAACACACTGACTACACTTCTATCTAAATAGGGCTATAGATTCTCTAAATAGTTTTCCACACATGATGCTGAGGAATTTGTTTTCATTTCTGATATGTGCTTGAATACTATTATTTACAGATGGTCCTGTTTATATTCTAAATCTCCATTTACAATTCAAAACAGCAATAAATTCTTACTGGAAATAGGTTCAAGGTGAAGAGCTCACTATTTTTTGAAAGTTTTGGTGTGCTTAAATTTTGAAACTCAACTTCTTACTACAATATGGGTCAATAGCAGAGCTGAGAACAGTATTGGTTTTCACGGAATTCATAGCTAAAATTCTGCATTTGCATATGTCCTAATATCTAATTTTAACCTGTTAAATCAGAGTACACTTAAATTAGTGTCAGGTAAATAGCTTTCTTTTTAATAACAATGCTCTTTAGCAGGATAAACACTTCTCAAAAATATGTAAAACCATAGCAAAAATCTATATGAGATCAGATAAGGTAATATTTCTTATAAGGTAAACTAACTGATGACCCCAATTAAGATAATTATCTTCTCTTCCATATTTAAATAGAGAATTGAAAATATTGATGTATCAGTGAAGATATTGTGATTGCGTTGGTTCAAGATTTTTAATTTTCTCTGTATCACAGGAAACAGAACATATTGCTAAAAGAGAATAATGCTTTCCATGGGATTTTTATCATTAAATTCAAATTTGTTTGAAGAAAAAGAAAAATGCCCTTTTACATTCTGAATGTTTCAAGATAAAAACAGTGGTCAAGTCTTACACAGAAGCTTTTGCTGGAATTGTTTTTGAATGTGAAGAAAGGATGCTCATATAATCCTGCTCTGTGTGTGTGTCTCTCTCTGCCATTTGTACCTTCCCCGTCATAACTTCTTCACTCTTTTGCCAGTCTTAACCAGATCTAGCAGAGAGGTGGAAGCCTTCAGAATTGTTCAGCATAAATAAAGTCTGTGAGAACAGGATGAGATTGGAATGCATGCACTGGCTCAGAGCAAATGTCCACTGAGTTCTCTCTGACAACAGTGATGAGTAAATGATCAGGAAACTCGTACCAGAACAGAGCAAGTGAAGACTGATAGTTCTTCCAGCATATTTTGCTAGCTTCTGACTACCACCTTATGGGCTTCCTGCATGCTCTACCAATCACTTTAATCATATTTACTTGCTGACTGATAATAGGTCTTATTTGAGTTAGCCTTGTGAGATATAACTGTCCTCTATGAAAGCCATGTTGACTCCTCCTTTTATGGAATTAGCACATCAACAGACATAATATTCTTTGCACTTCATTTCTAGAATTGAGCCTGGTACAGAAGTTAGATTTTTTTTGTTGTTTTTTTTTCCCCCCAGTAATGCATATCCTCCCTACAGCCCTCTTATTTGCTGCTTCTCAGTATTCCTTCAGCTTCTCCATGCATTTTTACAGTATGTAATTGGCATGAAGAAAAATTGCTGGTTGTGTCTTCTTCACTTATGTTAGTATGGTTAGAATGGGGTCCTCCACGTGCTATGAGTGGATCTCTGCTTCCTAGTGGTCCTCCATGGACTGCTGGGGGACAACTTGCTTCACCATGGTCCTCACCACAGGTCACAAGGGAGTCTTTCTTCTGGAGCCTAAGCACCCTCCTCCCCCTCCTCGTCCACTGACCTTGATGTCTGTAGAGATGTTTTCACATTCTTACTTCATGTTGCTGCTGCAGTTCAGCAACTGCGCAACAACTTCTTCTTCTCAAATATGTTATTCACGAGTTGTTACCTCCATCACTAATTGGCCAGGCCTGGGTCAGGTGCAGGGTCCAGCTTAGAACTGACTGGCAATGGCCCTATCAGCTACAGGGGAAGCTTCTGGCAGACCTTTGTTTAAAGAAGCCACCCCTGTAGCTCCCCCTGCTACCAAAAAACCTGGCCCAGGCAAAACCACTACAATCAGCTAATGATTTATATAGTATTGTGCCTCAGCTGATCAACAGCTATCTATTTTGGGAAAGGATGGTCTTGTTCCTTTTCCTTCCTTGGATACATTATTTGTTCATGATCTGTAGAGCTTACCCACCTGAGACTGAGGACATTGTGAGCTAGTTCAAGGAGCAGAGTCAGAGCTAAGCTGTTGGTTTGCAAGACAATTTTTTTCCTGACATGATTTTTTAAAATTGTTTCAGGGAATATTCAGTGAACTATATAACAAATTTGGCATTTGTTCTGTTCACGTTAACAGGAATTAGAATCAAGTCCAGATTTAGTAAATGTCTGGCAGGAGCCAAAATAGCCATAGCAAAGGGAAGTCAAATTATGAGAGTTCACAGGCAGTTGAAAGAAATGTGTACAACAAATGTAATCTAGTTGGATTTTCGGGAGAACTTTGTTGAGTCCTCACCAAAGGTTGTTTAAGAAACTCCCAGAGAGTAAGGGAAAACATATTGACATTGGATAAATAACTGAACAAAATACAGTGGAAACTAAGATTAAATGATCAGCTTTCATACCAAATGGGGATCACCAGTGAGTCTTCTCAAAAAAAGGGAGGATTAGTGAGGTGACGGGCTGGGAATGATACTGTTACGCAAGGAAGTTGAAATGAGCAAATGTGGAGAACTGCAGATGGAGTTTACAAAGTCCATTGAATGGCATTGTGATAGAATGTCAGATAAAAAAGAATGTAAGATTAGTGTTAATTATTTGGGGGGTAGGGGGGCAAGGGGTAGTCAGGGTAATCCTATCTTCACATATGAAGAGATAGAACATGAGATGTCCCTTACCACTCAGTTAGATCTTGGGCTTATAACAGATACATTTCTAAACAAAAGTATAAATATTTCTATTATATTCCTCTAGCAAAAGAGACAAATAGTAATAATAGTCCTGCAAAAACATTAGCTCAATATCAATAAAAAGAAAACAAATCTAGTGTTAGTAATTATTTGGAAGGGAATGGAGAACAAAACAAAAAAGAACAAAAATTTATATTTCTTTTTATAGCGTTGTGTTACCATATTCTGAACACCGTATGCACTTACAGTCCCCCTCTGTCTCTGTAAAGATATATTCAAGCTTGGCCAGATTCTGGGAATTGTGACAAGGCTCATTATGAAGCAGTATCTGTACAGGGAACATTTATACAAGTCAGGACTTTCTAGGTTTGTAAAGAAATCCTGAGAAACATGAAATATAGAGGGAACCACCTCTGGTATGGGGAATCCATCCGCTGTAAATTACTGATGTCTATTGCCAGGGGAAAGGGTATCATTCCACTCACTCTGTTCTCAAACCCCTCAGACATCTGCTGCTGACCCAGTACAGCCATTCTTATGATGTATGATTTAACAAACTCAATTAACCCGCATTGTGGTCAGGTTATGCAAACGGAGGAGGAGGAGTGACAAACATTGTCATCAACCTTAGTTCATGCACTGACTCTCATCAAGTTTACTGCCTTTAATCTAGTGCATGCAGTTGCAGAGAAAGCCTGTATGTAACTGACTTTAAAGAACTGACTGTATCAGTGATTTGAAGTTTTTGCAGTTGTTCTTTAAAATATGAATTGGAACTCAAGAACTTCCAATGATACTTAAATTGGAAGGAAATCCAAATAGTTTACAACATAGCTTAATTACGGGGGACAAACAATGCTGCTTTTTCTAGTGACATAATAATATAACTATGCACGTGTCATTACTGCAAAATCATAAATGCATTTCACAAAAAATTGCTTTTAAGAGGCATAGTTTCTTTTTTTACCTACCACCTTTATTTCCCTTGTTACTATCATATGGGGGTAGAAATAGCAATGCAGCCTGATTTTCTGTTCATCTGTCATGCTCAGGAGGCAACAGAAGTGAAATTCTGGCAAGATTTATTGATTTGCAGCACAAGTATATGTAATTAATAAAATGTAATCTTTATGAAGAGTACTGCTTGTAGTAGCCACACGTGCTGAACAATTTTTAGATCTAACACCTAAACTCCATCTTAATTCTGGCTTCATGCCAGCATTCATGTTTCATGAAAACACAGAACTTCTGCATTCCCAGATGTGTTTTGTGTGCTTTCCTATCCATAGAGGCTTGCTGCCTTCCAAATTAGTAGAGAATCTGCAACACATATGCTTCCAGAAGCTGTGTCAAAATATGATGATTTAATACAACATTCCTTTCTCATTAAGAAAACTACCTCCAATGAACTATCTGCTTAAAAATTTTTATCTGACATTCAAACTACTAATTCTGCATTTAAACGCTGCTTTTATTGACTGTGTGTTACCTCCTTCAGACATCTTATACAATGAGATTAATTTTCAGCTTATAGAATGCTGTTTTAATAGTATTCCTCCTGTTTTTATTAAGCAGAGAGAATAGCTCATAAGTTGGCGCTTACTTTATACTGTTATCGCTGTTCTCTGTTCCTTGAAGGCTTTGAGCTGCCTTCATACAAATTAACCATACTAAATAGCGATGAGGCAGATAGACATAAAGGATGTATGATGATCAGTATTTTTTACAGTAGGAGCATACAAAAGCTATTACAGTTCCAATTCATTAATTGAAAGTGGGAAATAACTAAGAAGCATAAAACAAAAAGATTAATTGAGAGAAGTTTACTTTGACAGTGCAGATAGTGAATTTTTTCAGTGGAGATCCCTGGCTTCTGGGCCTTCAGCAGTAGTTTTGCTTCTCATCCTCTTTCTAGTTGGAGATATGGAAAGAGGATGATTAGCATTCTACTTTACCCTTTCCTTTCCAAGGTAGCTGATCTCCAATGGTATAAGACAGCAATATTTAGACCTTGGTCTCTCCTGACTCATAGCAAATCCTAAGTGGAACATTTATTTCACAGGCAAAGATCTTGATTTTTTTTATTACCATGTCCTACAAAATATCCAATGTACAAGTAGTTTCCAAAAGCAGAGTCCTGTAGATCACCTTATAATAAGGTTAACTGAATGAGATGCTGAAGTGGAAAACTTTCACTACAGAAAACTGGATTTAAATATTAAAATTAGTCCCTTCTCTTGAACGAAAATCTTTTCTAGACTTAGAAAATCTTCAGTTTGAGAACCTCCTTATTTCATCTTCCCTAGTGAAGATTTTTTAATAGTTACGTTCTTCTTCAGCTTTTCTCTTAATTGCTGTTCACAACTTTCTTCCCAGCCTCGTCAAGATTTTCACATACATTGTATCAGAAATCTTCACGTTCATCCTCTTTCTTCAATATTGTGCATAATCACTAACAAAGGCATTTGAGTCACACCAGGGAGAGGATTCACCCTTGGATTAACACCAGCCCCTTCAATGCAAGGTGATGACTTTAAATCACTTCGCTTTCTCAGCCATTTTCGTGGAAATGCTAGAAGCCAGCACAGTATGCGAGTAATATAATATAGAACTCTGCATGTATAAATGATAGCTTAGCTGTAGAGCTGGTGAACAAACGATTTGCTAGTGTAACCTAATACCTCCAGTCTAATTTGATGCTGTGAGAGGCTATAGGCTGAAAAGACGGCACAAATGCAAGATGTAAATTTCTGTTTAATGCATTGTTTGACAGTCACAGGTAGATAAAGAGAAGTAAAAAGAAATAATAACTTTATGGACTGGAGATATTTTGCAAGGTTTTTACTACCTAAAAAAAGAAAAATCAGGACTCAGGACAGGGCAAAGAAGGAAGAGATGCAAAAATTGTTTTTATCAAACATGAAATTTAACTTAATTCAGATCTAATGCTGTCAAAATCTTAGCCTGTTCTTGTGAAGGTTGTGACCATTTGCACTGTGACTATCCTGCAGTCATCTTTTCATAGCAAATCATTTACATTCACTCTGAAATACTGTAACATTTTTTTTTCCTGTGAATCTACAGGATTTTGGTTTAGTTGTTAACTCCCAGCTTCTTCAGAACTTAATTCAGAGTCATACTCCTTGAGTGGAGTTATCCAGGTTACCAGTTGGAGATTTCCCTGTTACTGGCATTTTTGAGTGGCTTGAATTAGGATCTGTTTATCGTTTACCACCTTACTTTCAAGATCTGGAAGCTCTTTGGCTTTTTTTATTTCCCTGGAGGAAAAATGAGAGCAGAAAAACTCTCCTATTCCTCTTGATTATGATCAGATCCTCGGGGAACTCAAAGACTGTGGAGCTCTGTGAATTACATCCTTACATGCATATGTAAAGAGTCCTTGGGCTGTCTACCATTCATTCATAGTGATTACAGGGATTAATCTTTTAATGTAAAGGTGCTAAAATTCAAGAGATGACCAAATGCTTGAATCTGCGAGTGAACAAAGAAATACTGGTTCCTTTCCAAACCTTCTGAATCAAACTGCAGGGATTCGTTTTGTGAATTGAACTCTGCTGGATTCACACAGCTGTAGAGAGAAATCTAACACCTAGTCCAAGTGAAACAATTCCAGGATCCAGCAAAGAATTCCTAAACCACTCAAGCCATAAAATTTCCTTTGTGAAGGTCTTGTTTTCTGGTTTTTATATTCATGTAATGCATTCATTTATTGTCTCTATCCTTACTACCAGTGACCATTCTTTACTTCGAGACAAATCATAAAAACTACAGTAAGGTTTTCTTCAAGCAAACTACTCTTGAAGTCTATAGAAGCTGGAATTTTGCTCAAGTGAAATTTGAATGAGGAACATAGACCTTCAATTATGTTTACTGACTTCTTAATAAAACATATACAGACATGAAAACAAAATTAGTAAGGCTGTGACCTACATCGCCATTTGTTTGTTCAGGATTCTTCTTTCTTCATAATGAGGGCCTTTTAGGTTATAAAGTGAGGACTGAAGAAGTTTTAGAGAGTTAAAGTATGATATAAGGGAAAACATAAGTAGAAAATTTAGCTATATTACAGGAAATAAGACACAGTTAATGCACTTGGACAATGCATTTCTTTTACATTGTGCACGTGAAGAGGAAGATGACAAGTACAGTTTTTGTTTCAAGAAGTCTGATGAATATACAAAAATGGATTGTTTCTCAGTAATATTGTAAAAACTTTAGACATTAAATTCTTTGCTTCTCCTTATATAGTGCACAGACTAAGGTCAAGACTAATATTACTGTTAAGTATTTTATTTCTGGTTTTAATTTCTCTACCTTTGGTTTCCAACTTTTTAAACTTATTATACCTTATCTACTATGAAGGAGAATCCTTTATTATCAAACATACCATCATGTATATACATATGAAACACAACAAAGTTCTAACATCACATTAGAAAAAATATGTACAATAGGTATTTTACCTCACTTTGTCATACTATTAGTAAGAACCTTTTTGTTTGCTTTGTTTTCCTTTGAAGCATCTTATGGGTGGATGTTGTTGCTAACAATTTCTCAGAAAACTTTGTGCAAATAAATTTACGTATTTGTCACTATGTTATAACAAAATAAATGTGACACGTACTGTGCAGTTCTGCCAGACCTGGAGCAGACATGGAAAAGATATAAATGTGTCAGTGTTACTGGAGGGAAAATACATAAATGCACATGGTGACTCTCTTAAGTCTTGGGCTCAGTGTGATACTAATTCATTCTGGTGACATTTGGAAAACTTCTCCCAACATTAATAATATGTTTATAGTGGGGGGTAATTCTGACAGACATAGTGTTGAAATAAAAACTTGAAAGAATGTCCATCAGATTTTACAGGTGCATAGAACATACATTTGCAGTTGATTGATGATCTTTTTGTTAAAGGTTGACATAATGTTGAATGGAATGTTTTGTTTATATATAGTGGTCTAGTTTATTGACTGGTACCAAAATGTATGACCAACCTGGGATGTCATACAGTGTCTCTCTTTTTCTTTTTCTTTTTCTTTTTCTTTTTCTTTTTCTTTTTCTTTTTCTTTTTCTTTTTCTTTTTCTTTTTCTTTTTCTTTTTCTTTTTCTTTTTCTTTTTCTTTTTCTTTTTCTTTTTCTTTCTTTTTCTTACTTTTTAAATTTTTTTTTCTTTTTCCTGGAAAAAAATTACTGCATTTCTTTTCTGATCATTGATACATATATTTTTTTTAATTTTATGAATATTATTTTCTTGATTTTTTTTTCTTTAAAAATATTCACCAAACTGTGAATTTTGGATGAATGTAGCAGAATCTTAAGCAATATTTAGATAAAGGATTCTGGGATAAACTTTCTGGGAAAATGTTACAGAATATAGTTTCCCTGCAGTTTTTTTACTGAAAATTAAAATAACAATTGACATGTAATTTGAATAGATATGTCTTCTATTTGCAAGACAATGTCTGTTGCATTTCATTTCAAGAAAAAATCTAGAGGAAGTAAAAAAAATCTGAAGATCACAGAATCACAGAATCTTAAGTGTTGAAAGGGATCTTGAATGATCATGTAATCCAACCCCCCTGCCAGAGCAGGACCACCTAGAGTAGGTCACAGAGGAACTCATCCAGGTGGGTTTTAAATGTTTCCAGAGGAGACTCAACAGACTCCACAAACCCATCTGGGCAGCCATCACCCTCAGAGCAAAGAAATTTTTCCTTGTGTTTCTTTGGAGCCTCTTATGTTCCAGCTTGTACCCATTGCCCCTTGTTCATTGGACATCATATCATTGGACATCACAGGGAAGTGCCTGGCGCTATCCTCCTGGCACCTGCCCTTTATGTATTTGTAAACATTAATGAGAGCACCCCTCAGTCTCTTCTTCTCCAAGCTAAAGAGCCACAGCTCCCTCAGCCTTTCATCATAAGGGAGATGCTCCACTGCCTTAATCATCTTTGTGGCCCTGCACTGAACTCTCACAAACAATGCTTCTTGAACTGAGGCACCCAGAATATCTATTCCTGATTGCACGTACAAGAACTGGAATAACCTTACTTCCAATTCAGAAGATTAGACTTTCAGCTGCAGCAGCCTAGTTGTCTAAATACTGAATTAGTTTCAAAATTATAAAGATACGTGCACTCAAATTCATTCTTGAAATCTATGTAAAACTTAAACGTCCATCTTAACAGCCACATGTAAGTTGCTCTTAGTTGTACTAAGTATGAAATGAGAACCTTTTCACCTCTTCAATCAATTTTATTAGCTGAAATTTGGGTCTCCTTCAGTCAGAACTCACATAGACCCCAAAAGATTTTTTTAAAAGTTGAAACAATACTAACTAAAGGATCCTATTGTCAACTTTCTCCTTAAAGGTCTTGTCTTCCTTGAGACTCCACATTTTTATTTATGCTCCTAACAAGACAATCTTATAAAGAGTGTTCGTTCAGGAAGAAAAAAAATATATAGCAGTAGGTTAGAGTTATTAAGTAGTTAGTTTGTCTGCTTTCATCTTTGTCTCAAAATATGGGGTTCTATATATGTGTGATCAAAATTTACTTGTCCTGACCGAGAATGGAACAAGACAAAAAGAGATATACTTCTTAAAAACATCTTCCCTTTTCTTAATTGTGACAGCAAAAACTAGAAACCAAAACTGTTCTACTTGTCCTCAATCAATATTAATTGAGATATAGTCAAGGAAATGATCTGGTTGTAATCCAGCCAATTCTGGAGTTAATCTAACAAATAATGTTAAAAAAAAAAAAAAACTAGAAGGCCTGCATGTACATAGGTTCCAGATAGGATATAGGATCAGTGAATCCAGAAAAGTAGACTCAAGTTCCTTTCTTAATATAGACAGAATATTTTATATATTGTTTGCTTTTCACCAGACCTTAAGAAAAATAAAGTTAGGGAAGTTAGTAGCACCCAGTTGGATTAGGGCCTCTCTGGAGATAAAAGGGAAGCGTGGTCTTTATCTGAGTCTTTTCACTGTTAGATTGAATTTGACTTTTGAAAAGTCTTGGAAAATACCAAGGCTCTCCAACTGTCTCATTTCATTATGTCTTCTCCTTATAGGAAGAGAATTTCCTTTGTCTGTTAGTTTAACAATTTCTATCTGATGTTCCTTGTATAGACTTTTATATTTAAAATGTTTAATATTATAATTTTTACATTTTCCTCAGATACAGTATGAAAATAAAAGTTCTGTATGTGTCCAATTTAGGCATTAGGCCAGCAAGACTTAACCTGTCCAAGAGTTGTTCTCACCAATCGGAACTAATGTTCTTGCCTTCTGAATCCAAATCCATAAAGATGTGATCTTGATGTACTGTATAGCATCTCAATACCCTTTAGGGTGCTGAAATTTTTGTCTTCTCTCTTATCACTCTACTGAGTGAATGTCCAAGTCAGATAGTGCTATTGAGAGAGTGACAACACAATTTTCCACCAAGACTGAAGACATCCTCTTCCTTGTAAGTATAAAGTTAAAGAATTGGAAAAATCATGGATACATGAACCAAGGGTGTAAAAAGGGAGGACTAATTAAAGGAAACTAAGGTTTATAATGCAAAGTGAAGTGTGTTTCTTGTGCCCAACAAAATTTTGAAATGACAGTTCTGAGAGTTAGGCCAAATGAACTTCAACACAACTGTAAAGGATGTTTGAGTGTGGATCTCTGTTAAAAATAGCTTTTAGTGTAAAGCTCAGATAGTGATTAGTGATTTAACTTATTTTAAAATACAACTTATCTCAGCATTTTATGAATACTTAGTGTATGCTTCCTGGTGTAAGTAATGAATATTTTACTTAATTCTGTATAGAATTTCTCAATGAGAAAGGGGTTTTTTTTTTGTTCTTGTTTCTAACCAATTCAAATTCATTGTATTTGCAGGACTCACTTGATTAGCCTGATGATTACTCTAAAACACATTATTAAAAAGGTTAGATAATTCTACATTTTAACTGAATTTCAGAGATAGCATAGGTACTGAAGAAGCACTTAAAATTATCTTTGAGGGTTTTTTTGGTATTTTTATTATTGAATTTTTGTACTTTCATATTGTATTTTTGTATTTTGTATAATTTAAATTTGTGTATTTTAGCATAGTCACATAGTGCTTTGATCCTTTCCATATAGTGCTTTGATCCTTTCCATATAGTGCTTTGATCCTTTCCATATTATCAATGTTGGTTTAGCTTTTCCTAGCATTTTTAAAGTAGTTTTTTGACCATGTACTGATTTAAAACTTCTCAAACTGCATACTCTAAAACTAAAAGGAGTTATGGGTTTACAGTGCAATGGTAAAATTAGTTTTCAGTTAAAAACCAAGTAACAAAAGAATCGTGTGGCTATCAAATTGACAATTAAGTTAATTTTCTCATGTTTGTGATATTCTTCCCATTAATATTTTTATTTTAGTTAGGTCTTTGTGACTTTTGAAAAGCTTACTTTGGCACATAGCTCCCAAGTTCAAGAATAAATGTGTGGAGTTTCTGCTATTTATCACAGAGAAGCTCAGATAAACACTTCAGCAGTTGCACTGATTTGAGTATAAAAAACATCATTGCTATCTTTCACTTTTCTGTTATTCAACAAAAGTAAATCTAATCTTGTATAAACTTTGTATAACAAGGAACTTGAAAATATGGAAACAGATGGTTTAGGACCAAAATAAACTCCTGTTCTATACTGGATCAGAATACCATCAGGGAAATAAGTCATGTGACGTGAAATTACCGATTAGAAATAGTTCTGTATTGTAATGTTATTTTAAATAATGTACTGCCTAAGATTTTGTATTTTGTATGTAATAGCTTTAAGAAAAATTGCATTCAGGTAGATATTCAAGCCTTTCTGTGCTGCAAAATTTAAACATACATCAGGTGTATATGTGTCAGAGCCTGTTGGAAAACTCTATGTCATGCAATTCAAAGCAGACCTGGTAAATCTATTCATCATGAGCTGCAGACCACCACTGTGTTTGCAGTGCAAAAAGCTAGCCTTTCTTTTGTGGATAATAAATGATCACAGAACTGGAAATGAGTCAGACCTTTCAGACCAGCCAAAGACAAACTATCTTTGATTCTAGTCCTCTTGATTCACCTGTACATATTCCATGTATTACTCAGGTGCTAAGCAGAAGTGCTTTTTGTCTTCAAGGCTGAATGGCCCTTTAGTTTAAATTAGGGACGTTCAGTGTTCTTCTCTGAGAAAGTAAAATAAATTTGCTAGTGGTTACTAGTTGTAAAAAGCTGTTAAAATACACAAGTTCTGCCTCATTTCCAGTGAAATGCTGTGACTTAAGAACACTCGTTTATTGTTACACAGTATGCTGCCAGACAGTCCAGGTAGATGAAACCTGATTCTCTCTCATATTGCTTTAAGCATTTCATTATCACTTGTGGATTGTTTCAAAAGACAAGGAAAATATAAAACTCCTTCGAGTGAAGTAGTAACTTGCAGCTGAGATTTTTTTGGTGAATTGTTGGGAATTTTTGCTATAAATTGACTGCATTTGACCTTTGACACAGGAAGACCTTATGGTTTTCTATTACTGAAGAAATAAGTTTCTATAATGACAGTGCTATCAGAGGTGAGATGCGAAAAAGAAGCTGTTATGTAATGAAACATGAAAAGACACACATGAAATATTAAAAGCTTGACTGGGCAAGTCAGCCTCTGTCAACAGTAATGCTAACATCTATCATAGCAGAAGCTGTGCCCAGACTGTGATACCCTGACTGCAAGCTAGGTATGTAGTGAGATTGCTGAAGTGGAGCCCTTTATCACTGAACTGTTACTATGATATGAAGTGTTAAATGTGTTTGTAGATGAGTTGTCTGTTTGCTATATCCAGGGAGCAAACTGTTATTGATTCCTTTCCTTTCACCAAGTATTTTTAGTTATTTCTTATGAACACTCATATTAATTCTATACCTTCAGATTTTAGCTCTTGTGCTCTTTCATTCTTCCAATGATGATATTAAAACTTAGGCATTAATAGCACTGGGAAATGGCAAAAATCACAACTGTTTCTTTATATAAATGTAGTTAAGTATTTTTTTCATTGTCTTTTAATTAATCTGATTTAGGTCCAGGTTGAAACTGACCATAGAATAGTTCACTTAATTCTTAATTGTATTTTGCTGGTATTCATAAATGTCATATCCTAGAGTCATAATGCTTCCATTTCCCAGGTCATAATTGCTTTTAGGAAAGAGCAGAAAGCCTTGCCAGCATCTGCCATTTACTAGATAGCTGATTCTGATTTAAAGCTCTTAACACTAGTCTTTGATAGTGTTGTATATATAGAAAAAGAACTTACAAGAGGCAAGTACATTTGAATATGTGTCACAGCTCATTGTTAAAATCTATATAGGTCAATTTTTGAACTAGCCTAGCTGACAAAGGTAATTTTGCATTTACAGCTTTCTTGGTTTCTGTGTTAGGGGTTTATATAATTATCAGTTTGTTAAGAAGTTGTTGGGGTTTTCTTTTCTTTCCTTTTTTTTTTTTTTAATGAGATAGGAGAATTTTTAAATTGCTTGTATCATAAATCCTTCAATTTTTAACATCCTGTTTTCTATTTTGAAGTCTATCAAACTCTGCAACACTTATTCCCACATTATTGTTTTGCAATCTACTTTCACCATATTAACACAAAGGCAAATATTAATTTTTCTCTTCATAGGATTCTTCTGAGACTGAGAAATACTAGATTAATTATATTGCCAAAGAAATATAACATCTGATAGATTGAGTGACACATATAGGTCAAAAGGAAGCCTGTGATTGGACTGAAGATTGAAACAAGGTCTCTTGGGTCTCAGTCTGGTTGCATCTTTTGTTTATGGCTATACATGAAACCATTAGTTATTTTAATTCTCATTTAGTGATTATGATAGTCTGGTATTCTTTTAAATTAAATAAAACGTTCTATAAATCTTTAAACTGATCCCTAATCTTCACTGAAAATGAAACCCAGATCTAAACTATATTTTCAATGAGAACATTTTTATTAATTTATTTTAAGATTTTTTTTTCATTGATCTTCCTGCTTTATCTGAGAGAGGAGGTTAAAGAATACACTTTATGAGTGTATTGAGGCAATATCTTCAGCCTTAGAGAACGCAGGGCTAGCAGTAAATTTCATAGGAAATTCTTGCCTCGCAGTATTTTCTATCATGGACATTTTTAGTCACATATGAAAGGAAAGAGATACGCAAGAGGAGAGATTATAATCTCATGAAGCTTGGGTATGTTAGTGTTCATTTTTTACTCAAAGAAACTTTGGATGTCAGTAATGTGTCGTGCCCTGCCACAACCACTCTACCTTAATGAGAAACTGAAAGAAGGTGATAACCAGCAGTGCAAAAGCTCACCAACCAAACTTCTCTGCCCTCCATGGACAATTTTTCTGTAACCTTTTCAATTGCTTCAGTCACTTTATAAATTAGTTCTGCAGTTTTTACCCTGTCTTCAGCTTTAGCATGGATGATTAGGGCATATGTGTTTAGAGCTTAGTTGAACTGTGATCATATATTCAGGAAAAAGTTTCCTCAGATTGACATGTCCACACAGTGTGGATCTCATCTTTTAAGGTCCATTGAAAGAAATAAAGGTTGCATATATTGTCTTGTTTCTTCAGATGAAACAAATTATTAGCTGCAAAGTATCTCTTGAATTTAAGGTATTTATTATTTATCTGCCATTGGAGACATCCCTTCATGTTCTAATTGAAAGTTTGGTAAAGTCTATTTGAAGTATAAGTTAATATTGCAAATATATTAGCATTGTAATATCTGAGTTAAAAGGCATTGCATTCTATGAATAAATTTGGAAATGATTTTCGAAACTTTTTTTAAAAATTACTTTGATTGATCACATTCTCTGATGTTTACTCTCCAGCTTGAATACTTGAGCAAACATATTTACTTATAAGAACATTTACTGAAAGAACACACTGTTGACTGCTTATGGAATGCAAATTATGAATATATGTTGCAAGCAGTTCTACTGAACACTGAGTTTAATATGAAAGGAAAGAGACTGGAGGAAAAGTTTCACACACCAAGGACAAATTAGTACATCATAATATTTGCAACTCATGTTTTTAAATCGCAGATAGTCACATTGAACCCATATATCTATGCTCAGTACTTAAGCACAGTAAGAATTTGTTCAGTACAGAAAGTTCTCAGTTCTGGTTTAAGCTGTGTATTCTCAATTTACAACTAGGAAGACAACCATACAGATTATGTGTAAGAAAAAAATATATACTTTTCACTAGCAAAAACCACCGTAATATAGCTCATGTGACCATAACACCTACAAATGTTTAATAATTTTCTCTGTAGATATGCTAAACACTATATTAGTAAACATGTTACAATGCATATGGAAGGAAATCTTTTTCTTAAAATGCTTGATGGCAAAATAGAGATGAAAAAAAATACTGAATGGCAATAAAGATGGTTGAGTTGAAATCCTGGGTAAAATTTTGCTGATTTAGAATCAATTCCGTTTTCCACAGCATTTCATCTTGCAGGATTTTGTTGGTTGACTGTTTATTTGTTTAAAACATTTTGAGATAGATTGTATATGTGTTAATTGGAAATAGAGAATGTTATTATTCATATTTTTCAATTCTTCTGGTACCAGAAAGCCATAGACTTAGTTTTTTACATCTTCTGAAAAGTGTAATAAGAGATAGGATATTATCTGTCTCTTTTTCTTTTTTTTTTCTTTCCCACTAATGTGAACCTTAGTTGAATGACTGGTGCATTAAGAACAAGTAAATCTGTTTGCTTCACTGAAGGCAAACAAGGGTGAAATGGTTTAATGTCAGGTAATACAACACCAGGAAAGCATCTCATAGAAGTTCCTGTGCTTTTGCCTTTTTTCTTATGATAATAATAGTTTGTGGCAGAGTGCTCTAATGCATTCGCCACAGAATGTTATAATTGATGCAAAATGAAAATGGATTACTCTGTGCTAAAAATTACCCAACAAAACCAAAAAAACAAGACTTCATAAAGTGGCCCTTCAAATGAAATATATACTTGCTACATTTTCCTATAATTCCTCACTCCATGGACAAGGATGAGATTGATATCAAGAGCTTCAGATAATATTTCAAACGCTGGGATAGATATTTTCTTGTGGATTATTGAAAGAACGCAAGTAGAAGATAATACTTTTAATTGTTTAGATTTATTTTACTTCTTTAAAAAGACATTCTAGTAGTCAGTGAACAAATGACAATTCCGAAATCTTTTTCCTCTTCTGCCATATTAGACTACATTGAAGGAAGTCTCATTTTATGTGTATAATTCATACAACTCTTCACTATGTTTTTACTGCACAAGAGGAGTTGGGGAGAGTGGCAGCATTGGCTTGGTTTGAGTTTTGAAACCAGTGTCCTGAAGCAAAGCTTTTCCTTTGGTCCTAAATCACAGACTATAATATAGCAAAAAGTTTTGGCAAAATTTCATTTAATTATCTGTCTACTCTAATATTTAAGAAGTTTTCTGGAAAAAAAATATATCTTTCTATTTGGAAACTGTACAAGTAAGGGGGCTAATCAATGTAAATATTTAGATAGACTTGTTGAACTCAGTTACTTTAACTTTTTAATGTAGATGCTTTCTAGTGACTCAGAAACATCATTTGTATAGTCTTTCTTTGTCGGAGTCCAAAAACAAGATGGCATAGTCAGAACAGAAGGTGGAAGAAAGGTGGATTGCATAGTATTTTTTGGCTTTGTTCATTGTATCTACATTACCAGTCCGTCTCTCAATCTGAACCTTTTCTCCTACATCCCAAGCTGTTAGAAATGTGATGTTTTCATTCAGATTAGAATGTAATATCCAACGTTACAATCAATTAAAAGATACATTTGGAACCAAAGGCTCTGTTGATCTGTCTTGAAAGTACTCAGAGGACCTATGAAAGCAATAGGTCTGATCCTTGATGTTTACTTGTCTCCCAGGAAATCTGTATAAAATGTGAAGTATATTTTAATGTTATCAAAACCATAAGTAGCTTAAAAAGTAATCCTAGTTACTCTTCTACTACCTTTATCCACTAGGTGACAGTACAGCTCTTTTACCTTTTTTTTCATGACCATACATAGGTGTTTTTTAGAAAAACTAATTCAGTACAAACTTTTAGAACATTTTCTTTCCAGCTGAAAAGTACGTGCTGTGCATGATTTTTTAATGAGAATTTTTTTAATATGGTAAGGATTTTTTTCTCAGTATAGTTACTTTAGTTACTACCAATAAAATTCCTTAGCATTGAGCAAAATTTTTAGTTTTTAAATAAGAAAGATCATACAGAGTGACTTACTTGTGTTCTGGTAAATAGCTATGGAAAAGCAAATCCTGGAAGTAGCTGGAAAAAAAACAGTTTCCAACCCCAAGGTAAGATATGGAGAATAATTATACTTTTAATCAAGTATTCGTCTTTAATAAAAGAGCTTATATTATTAAAGCTTTATTTAAAATAAATGATAGGTTGTGCGCTGTAGTTAACCTTTGTTTATATTACTTGTTACAGTGATTTAGTTAGAAATAAATTACTTTCAGTACTGTATTTTAGAATGCAGTTGTCTTTTACTTCAGCACTTAGTTATTTCTTGCTTCCTGTAACTGTTTGAGAAGCCAAAGCAGTGGAAAGAGAACAAAAGATAAAGTTCATAGAATTGATTTCCATGCAAAATTGCATACATTTTGAAAACTGATCCTGGCTAACTTTCATGTTACTGCTGCTCTACATTTGGGTAAAGTTATGTCTCCAATTGTCCATTAGAGAGTGTCCCGACATGAGATTAAACTTACTGCAAAACCTATCTTCAGTACATACATATATATGTCATCTAAATAGATAATTAATTAGAATAATAATTTATCATGTATAGAAACATTAAATATTTCTGAAAGCCAAGTGAAAGTATTAAAAAGCCTAGAAGTGCCATGTTTAGTGTTTATAATAATTTTTTTTTTATCCATTTGGTAACAGTATATGGTTTTGATGAGGTTCTTTTGTTACTTTGCATATTGCTCACATAATTGCATGTTCATACTAAATTGTCCTGATTCTTAACGAAGAAAAGGAATTTTTTTATAGTAGATTAACTTTTACCATTCTTTTGATGCATTCTGGAAATAAGTCTTTAAAACAAATACCTAAATGAATACAGTAAGAAAATTCAATAAGCAAAATTAATATTGCACATCGTAATAAAACATGCTAGTCAATCAGTAAAATTAAATTACTGATTTGGTGGGTTCTTTTACCAAGCACCTTCAACATAGACTTTATAGCAAGGTCAATTTTGAATATTTAGGTAAAAAGAGACTTGTAATAACTTACTCATAAAACATCATTCCTGTTAAAAACAGTATGATTTGAAGTACTGATTACCAGCTGAAATTTCAACAAGATTTATCCTCTGGTTATTAACCATCTTCCCCAAAATGATGCAAGTCTGAATAGAATTTGGCCCATTTATGTTTAATGGCCGAGGTCCATGTAAGGCTTAAACATTTAAAATTTATGATAGAGCATTACAAAGGATTGCTTTGTACATTGACTTAGGATTCCTAGAGACATTAAAGGCTGGTTTATTTCAGCGCTTCTAGTAAAATGCCATGCTTCACCTTTGAGACATCATTTTATATATATTGTATATAACTCTAATTTGTTTTCTTGTTACAACATGGGCTTTGATTATTTAATTTCAAGAGTTTCTCCCTAATTTCTATCATTTTCATATTTTTTTCAGTTAGAAACTTCAGTAAAGATCAAATACATTTTGCTACATAGTCAACTGCATGTCAATTACAATAATTTTTCCTATGTCTTTTAGGCATAGATCAAAATAATACACTCTCTGGCTGTGCTGCATAAGCATTTCTGTACCTTCCAGTTTAACTTTAAAACAGTTAAATAAGAAAGGCTGCATACATTATTTTAAGTGATTGTGTAGATAATAGACCTCAATGTTAATCAAAAAAGTTATTGAGTACTTAACTGAGATAAGAGATTGCAATCAAAATGTACTTACAAAATTATTACAATTTAGGAGAGAGGCAACTCCATTTGTAACTTTAAAGTGAAGAAAGTGATACTTCCACTGTAAACTGTTATTTTGAGATGTTCTGATTGAACTCAGACATTTAAAAATTCACTGGAGAAACTATGACGTCTTTTTTTGGCAGTGATTTTTTTTTTAAATATGTATTTGAAAAAAACAGCTCTGCTGTAACAGCTCTGGTGTACGTAAATAGAAGTTAGTGGCTTTCAGGCTGTTTTTTGTAAACTTGTAAACCAAAGAGTATTTTATTTTACAAGATGCGATTTTAGAAACCTACCATTCTTAAAATTACGAGTTTTAAAAAAGTAGAATCTTAATTTTTTAAAATAATTAACTGCCCTTCGTCAATGTTTTTCTCAAAGCAAAGTTTCCTGAGCCATATCATGCCATTAATTTTTAAGCAGCACAGAAGTTTACTAGCAATTTCTTTTTAAGGGAGTCTGGTATAATACAAGTTCATGTACCACCAGCACCCTCGGCCTGTTTCTTACCTTCTTCATATTACACTAATGACTTCAGTTAAGTTACGTGTGATTTATAGCAGTGCAAGAGAAACATCAGGTCAGTTGTGTTTTTAGCAACTCCATCTATGGAATAGCTTGTCAAAAAATACCTTCGCTGCTGAAGTGTGGTCATCTCTATTCCACGTTTCACAGGGAAAAAAAAATGATGGCTTGATTCTGAACTTACTGAAATTTGTAAAAGCAAGGCTTTTTTTCCAACTTCAGCAGATGTTGATTCAAGCCCTGTGTTTTGATCATGCAACGATTTACTTGCATGCTCCTGTATATCTATTAACTTTGTGCAAGCTGCCATTGCTCATTCGAGGCCCATGAGTTTTAGCATTATTTGTATTTTTTCTGACTATAATTGTGGTTCCCTTACAAGTTGCAATTGCATAATTTTCAATCAAGATTTAAAAGCTACTGTTTTCATTCTTTGCAATATTCAGTGTTTACTTCTTCTTTGCAAATTTATGGGTGAATTTGGAATTGTACAAAAGAAAATTTTCTTTGCATATAGATAGATGTAGGCTGAGGTGTAAAAGGTGTCATTCATCAGGTATAAAAAATGAAATGCTAGGATTAACACACAATGTAGTAGCTGAAAGGATAGCAGATGGCTGCAGCTTTTTCATCTGCAACGCTTGCCTCTCCAGTTATTAGCATGGCTGAGAACCTCACAATATTGAATTCATTTATCCTCTTGGCATCACTGGGAGAATAAGAAATATCATTGGCCTATTTTGCAGCAGAATACTGGGACTCCAGAATCTACAGGCAAAATAATCTGCGTTATTTCAGAGACTTAAGAAATGACATAAGCCTCTGCTCTGTATGTAAGCCATCACACTGTCATCCTTTAGCTTCTTGCTACTAACAGGTAATGATTATGCAGTCTTTTTTTTTTGCAGCACAGATAAGAAGGCGAGATTTTCTCCCATTTTAATTAACAAAACCAAACATAAAAGTGACCTTTATTAGTATCATTCAAAGTAATTTATAAAACTGCATTAGTTAGATGTGAACAACTGATTCTTCAATCTTTTCTTCTTTGTGCCTTGAGGTGCTCTGTCTGTGCTTCCTGAGTTCTTTCCTAACACCATTCTGTAATCTTGCTGGCTTTAACTCATGTGCTCTTACAGTTGGTTAAGGGCAGTATGAACTGTGGCTACTATAATCAATGACTCTATAAATAGACTAGTAAATAACACCTTCAATTATATATATGACTCTTGCCAAACATAATTCCTAATCGTGTTTCATTTTTAATAAAAGCTGATAACACTATTAGACTAAAAAAGTGTACCTGTCATTAAAGGACTCTGAAGCAGTAAGAAGGGAAACATGAGGGCAATACAAACTTAGGGAAGTAGTCAGTGAAGGATTGATAAAAATTTTTTCAGTAGAAAAGCATTTTACACCACTTAGTTACTTTACAAATCCCAGAGTGTAAATTATTCATTAAATCAAAGCTTCCATTTCCCTTTCTCCCTTTTCCAGGGGATTCATGAGTGTTAGCAAAAAAGATGTATTTGATGAAGGGTCATGGGGGATGAAGAAGATCTGTGCTTCAGTTCAGTAAAGTTGATGTAGATTAACTTGTGGCATTTGGGATCTACTAGTATTGATTCCCATTGATTTGGCTGATTTTTCAGTCATAATTCATGGATTGTGAATTGAGAATATGCAGAACACTAACTGATACTGATGAAGCTCGTGCAGATAAACACTGTAGCAAAAAGCTGTTGGGATATCCTCAAGCTAAAATTCCAGGTGATTATGGTTCCTTAATTAAATAAAAACTTTCACATAGTAATGCTGAAGTGCTTTAGATTACTATTTGAATCAAATTAATTCTCATTCTCAACCGACACACAGTCTAAGAATTTAGTTAGGCAATATGTTTTGAAGTGAATAGTTTTTATATAAATTTGTGAAAACTACGTATCCTTTGCTAGTTTACAGGTACGTGATGCTGCTTCCAGTTCAGTATTTCTCCTCTCTGCATCAGAGTAAATTTTGATGCATTCATATGTTGGAGGAAAACTATTGTGGTCCTGTCTGCACAAAGGGCTCTCTTATGTTATTTCTCAGTTTCTTATTGAGACTTGAGTGCTATCTACTCTTTTGTCAGAGCTAAAGTTTTTGTCCAGCAGTATAAGCAGGGCTTGATTTAAAAAGCTTTTTCTTCATGTTTTTATTTTTTTACATTTCTAGATAAGTGTAATGGATCTGTTCCATTAAAAATGTGGCTACAGAATGTCTATACATTAGGGAGATTTCACATGGCTCTTGTTGCACCTGAAAAAATAGTTTCATTTTCAGCACTAAATAGAGAGAGAACAGCATCAATGTTCATGGGTTTACATTTTTAACGTACCAGGTGAGAGAGCTACTCTTCAGAGTGGTTGTCATGCTAGTTTCAAAAAATACAAAAACATGTGGGCTTTCTAGAGTTGAATAGTCCATGCTGGCTGAGTGCCAGTATAAGTAAAATGTGTAGAAATGTAATGGCCCAGAGCAAGCTAATAAATGACAGTGTCACATGAGATCTTCAGGGAACAACAAGAATATGCATGTCTTAAATATTTATTTGTGCTTTTGGAGAATACACAATGTATTTTCTAAAGTGTTTGAGAAAGAAAACATGCCTTCAACTGGAAACAAATATGATTTAAGTTAAAAGAAAACAATAAGGCATAAGATATAAAATTGGAAAATGCTGTTTATTCAGAAGTAACAGCATTAGTAAATCAAGGCTTCTGTGAGTTATGGTTCCTACTGCTAGGCTGCACATACAGAGACTGATATATTGTTCACAAAAATGAAAAGCTACAACAGGTGGATGGCAGTGATTAAGACGTAAAGAAAGGGACAAGAATTAGCAGTTATAACGCAGTGAAGATTCCATGTGTGCAAAGTTTGAGTATAGCTGCAGCCATTTGAATTCTGCAGTCATCATGAGTTAAACTATCTTACCCTTTTTCTTGCCATTGTATAATGTATGTGTTGCCAGATTCCTTGAATATCTGCTGATGGGACTTTGCAAACCTTATCAGCTGGGCTTTGATTGTGAAACTTGATGACCATGACAAATAGGTATTCAGATACTATTTAATGAGAAAATGACCTGATGGTTTAGTTTGAACGAGAGGAAAAAACCCAGATCTATGTAGTTGTGAGAGCACTTGAGAAAGTTGAACATTGGAAAACACACTGTATTTGAGTTAGAAGACGGCTTTACATTTCTTTACTACTTCAAATTTCATAGTACTTTCAAGTGACAGCAGAGGCTTGTTTATTTTTCTAAAAATATAAAATGAAGTGGATGAATGCTATTGTTTAAAACACTTTGTAATAGTTCAGAAAGCTGTGTCACTTTCCATTTCACACACAAAAGAAAAAACAGCCCACAATTTTTTCCTTGTATTTTTAGTCTGAAATGGGGTGCTTTCCAGAAGAGGGTTTTTCAGTGATTATAAATAGTTTTCTTCATTGAGTCTCATGGTAGGAAACCAAACAAAAGTTGCAGTCTAACCATTTATATATTAATGCAACATATACACAGTGTTTATTCATGTATCTATGCATATACCTTACAAATGATGGTAATTAGCTACACAGATAATATCCTTTCCAGTCTAAGTATCAAGTTCCAGTGCTCTCCTGCATCTCAGTAGTGCAGAACTGGTTTCTCACAGACTTTCCTACTGGAATGGTTCCAGAGTGCAGGGCTCCTGGAGGTGGTCTTCTTCTAAAGGACTTTTATGTTTTATGCAAGAATGAATTCTCAGAATTAACTCTGAATGAACAAACTAATCTTTTGCTATCCAAGATGGGAAAATGTAACCTAAACATTAAATATGTTGTTACTTACAGTATCTGCAGCATGAAATTCCAAGTGTGAAGTATAAGAAAAACCAAAACAATTAGATATTGGAAACTGAGTGTTCTATCTGACTGCTAATGCCAAGACTTTCAAATACATTTCCAGGTTTTTCAAGTCTTATGGGGGTCTTGTGCATTTTGTAATTTGATGTTTCTCTTTACCTGTCACGCCAGACACAGACAAAAATGGAGGCTGAAGAATGCGGAACAGAGATTGCACACATTGAAAAGAGTAATTTGGGAGCTAAAGCCAAAAGGGACTCATAGCTTTGCATTATGTGGTTAAGGTTAATCTTAATTGTGTCATTAATGAGGGCATATAAGATTTGCTCTGTAATGGTGAGGCTGTTAAATGCATTTTTTAAGTGAGTTTTAAAACTATGGTTGATAAATGTAGAAGAGCCTGTGTATCCCAAAATTACATTGATTGTATTTCTCTAAATTACTCTTTGGTTGATTTTAAAGAGTACTTTAAATAATATCTAATTTTTAGAACCAAAATCACATATAAAATAAGAATAGTATCAAACACATATTAAAGGCATTATTTAAGCAATTATGAATAAGACTATTCCCACTAGTAACAAGATTTTGGATATTCTCAAAGTAAATTTACATAAGACCTTGTGTGTAATTCCATATACAAATGCTACTTGACATTACTGAATTCTGTTTTCTTTCTTCCAATTTTAGAGTTTTCCCATGACTTCCTCCTGTTACAGACTTTTACAGATATAAATTAGCTTCATTCCCCCACTCCATGTAAAGGCTGCCCGGCTAGTGGACTTCCAAATCTACATACTGCCAACATCTTATATGGCTGACTGCCAGAAGGTACAGAAAACCATGAAAACAAGGAACTTTGAGAAAATTTTTGAAACAGAAAATAACAGTGTCTTCCTGACACAGCAAAACTCCACTACATTATGGAACTAGACTCTAATTAGACATCAGTATCACACAGCAGCCTGTCCTGAATCCATGGTGCTGTCATACTGCCATTGATATAAGACTGGTAGATGAGTTACATGGGAGATCAAAAGACAGTTTTCCTCTTCTTTTTCTTTGATATCGCATCAAAACTGGTCAGAGAATTAGCTCTGAAGCAGAGCAGAGTGTGTTCACTGGTAGTTCGAGAAAATAAATAAATGTGGTATTCACTGTTTTACAAAACACCTTTCCCCTCCATTTTCAGTGAACCAAAGCTGTCTGCTCTGCTATCAGTTCACCAAGCACTCTCCAAACTCTTAACAAGGAAAAAGGGTTCAAATCAAACCAGAGAATAAAACAAAATCTGGTTTTAAGTAAGAGTGTAAGTAATGCTGGTGTTTTGGGGCCTCAGCACTAATTGCTTTATCTTATCACTCATTTCTGTTGTGCTTAATTAATTACAAATATAGACATTACAAGATAGCTAAATGGAATTAAATAGAAAGATGAGTCTTTTATTCACAGTCCTCTAATCATAATGTAAAATGTTGTGTCTTTAGAAACTTTGCAGGAAATTTTAGCTTTTTTGATGTCATTGTGTAGAAGCAAATGCCATAATTTTTTCACGCAAACACTCAGACTGATTCTGATCTTCACAGAGTGGATTTTGCAGGTCTACCACTTTCACAGCTTAAGAAGAAGACCATACTTGAACTTACAATACAGGAACTCTAATTTTCCTGGAGTTTTTAATGGTAATGTGAAGTGGATGGATTGTACTGCCTAGTTCAAGATCATGTTGAGAGAAGACATATTTAGACAATTAAGGATTGTCTTTGCAGTGCAGATTCCAGGGCGTCCACTGTTTAAATACAAAAAACTTGATCTGTAGAATGCTTTTCAGATGCTGATTGTGTTACATGACCTGACTGATAACCATATTTTTACAGGGAAAGGATGGACATGGCTAAGGGATATAGAGCTTCCCTCTTAGCATCAACAGTAGTGTGGACCACTATGCCATGGCAGAACCATTCTCTGCTGAGGATGAAGTCCTTCTAAAAATACCTATGCTAACTTGATAACTATCGTTGTCCTTTTTTACTTGACATATATTTGACTATCTGTCAGTGATTAGAGGTTGTATTAAAGAAATAAACAACAGGATTATAGGATCCTCATTTGTTTTGTGGATTCATTTTGTTCTTTTATAAAAATTAATGAAGAAAATGCATCTTCTGTGAGATACTTATTAGAACAAGGGCATTTGCTACCTGACCATTAAAACCCATGTATTTTCTTAGAGCAAGAAGTTGAAATTATCTATCAATACAGTTGCTGGTGGTGAGGCCTCACAGTTACAGTGGAAAATTATTCCTTCTTAACTGGTGGTTATGTTATGTTTTTAAGACATTTGTGACTTGGCAAGTTCAGTAATACCAGCGCCTGTGCCTCTGCAGGAGGATTAATGCTTTATCTTTGCATTAAATACAGCTACACCTTTTCATCTTCTTTTTGTTCTTTGCTGGTTTTGTTTTGGTTTGGATTTTTTAATGCTGGCAAGCTGATGATGTAATTAAGTTTTGGAAAGAGAGGGTGTGTATGCCTGTAAATGTTAAAGACAGGTTAATTCTAGACATGGCTTTGTATGTTGACATTTCCCAGTTAACACACAGCTTTGTAGTAGATTTCTCTTGAAACTTTGCCATGATATACTGCCAGCAAATGGGAGCGGTGAAAAATACTGGGAAGACCAGTGACTGCTAAAATAACACAAAATAGTGGTGCTGTCACCACCTGTTGCCACACAGAATTCAGCTAAAAATTCATGTGGAAGACCCTAGAATATTTGACATCACTGTGTTCAAGAAAATCATGTTCAAGAAAATGTCATCTCTTTTTTTATTCTGCCCACAGATACTTCATAATAAGTCATTGCGTTTTAGTAGCCCTGGCACCAAGAGTCTTGGTCCTTAGTGGTATGCATTAGCTGATGTCTCTGAAATGCTAGGAAGCTGCTTCCATTTTAACAAGCATGGGACTGGGTCCTGAATATCTTTTTATGCAAAGCACTTATTTTAGGCCTCGTTAATGTTGGTATTGTAATCTTATAGTAAGTATCATTATTATTGCTGGGAGTTTGTAGAAGAAAGATGCATAACAGTTTTAGATCCCTTTGCAGAACTATGTCTACTGTACTACTACTTTGCTTTGATACATAAAGGTTGAATATAGTCTTCTTGAGACATCATTTGGAATTTGACCCTGTCTCCACTTAGATAAAAAATGTTTACAAGCTTCAGTGGAAATCAAATATGAGATTTTTTTTTTGTTGTTTGTACTGCAAAATTACAACATTTTTAGTTATCCTTGTAAAGTACTATGAAATTGACGAGGACTGCCTGCAAATGATAAGTACAAAATTTCTAATGAAGATTCAAATCTTAAAACAGCACTAGCTCAACCTAACAGAAATATATTCTTTTGTCATTGTCTAATGTTATAATCAGTTATAGATATAGGCCAAAAAATCCCAACAAACAATGTATTCCAAAATCTCAGGAATATTCAAACACTGGATGAAAACTAAGCTTCTACAACCATAATGTTTGGAGTTTTTATAATTAAGTGAAATATTTACTACAAGGATCCACTGTTGGGGTCTGGGCTATAATGAACGTTATGTAGTTAGACAAAGACGGAGAAAGTTAGCAGTTCATCTTTGAATCACCGTCGGCAGCAGAAAAAGAAAAGAGAAGAATGCCTATGTGACAGCAAGCTGGAGCAGGGAGGAAGTCAAAACTACTAACAGAGACATGGTCAAAACAAGAAGACAGGATAGAGCATTAAATTAAGCATTGTTAGAAGATAGAATAGAGCATTCAATTAAGCATTGTGTGATCGCATGTATGTGACTAACAAATTGTAGCATATGTAACTAACAATAGTATAAAGTTAAGTAAAATGTAAGGTAAGCATAACCATAGTCTAGTGTGAGAGAAAACTAACTGAAGGACAAATAGATGAGATGATATTTTAGGCACAATAAGATTGTTGTTTTAAGTACAATAAGGATGGTGTCTAAGTTGTTACAAAAATGAAGCTTTGAGGCCTTAGGCACAGCGCGTGATCCTTAGTATTAACTAATTGCCATGAATTGTAGCACGGATACAGCATTTGGAAAAAGTATATAAGTGATGATTATGTGACAGTAAATCTGGAGTCGATGCACATCATATTTGTGTCTGGTCACTCCCGTCTCGCATAATGAAGAAGAACACCTTCAGTCCACATTTGTGAAATAGCTGATTTTGGCTTTGTAAAAGATTAAGGTTTTCTTTTGTGACACTGGTTTTGGTTAGAAAGCATCAGTTATACATGATAGCTTTGTCACTGTTTTTCCCAGTAAAATAGAATCCTATTAAATTTAATCTAAAATATTAAAGATAAACATTAATAAAGATGATGTAATTTGTCTAAATTATAGCAATTGAAATGGAAAGAAAAAGTCTTAAATACGCTTTTAAGTACTGTGCATTGTTAAACAGAAAAAAGAGCTTGCTTCAAGAAGATTTTCCAGTAGCCATCTGGAATGAACTTACTACCTATGCTTTTGGATTGCATTATAAATATATTTCCACTAGACAGGAAACTAAAGATGGTTTAGGTTTTCATAAAACTTTTATAAAGCCTTATCAACCATGGAGTTGTTTTACAGCCAAGGGAAAAACCAAGAATATTAAATTTCAATTGCAGCAAGTAGTGGAGAGGTTAGGAAAAAGTTGTTCCAGCTATCTTGAACCACAACTCTTTCAGAAGTCATTCAAATAGAAATTAACAAAAACGGTGCCAGAAAGCCACTTTGCAAAACTAAAACAGACACAATTTTTTATGCTACTTACAGCAATTGTTCAAACCTACATCCCATTATAAGCTAGTTCTGAAATTCTTGATTTATTTGTGATCAGCTGCCTCACTCTTCAGGCAAGGGCCATCCAAAACCGAACTTTCCCCTGATGGCAACTTAGCTATTGTTATTGACAAGGTTCATGTATTTCCATGTACTACATATGGAGTGATATCACTGATTTGAAACATAAGTTCTGAGTCATAAGTAGTGTTCTGCAGCATATACACTTTACATTTTTGGTTATATTTTGTGTAAAATATTACTCAGAGATCATGTTCATCGATTCAGAAGAAAAAAAAGGTTTTCATCTACATTATATAAAATGATAATGTTGTAGGAACATTTCCATTCCTGCTGTTAGGTTGTCTTTGGGCAAGCTTTTCTTTGAATTTTAATACTTTTTGTATAGAGTTCTAGTTTGAAATTTTTGGGCCCAAGGAGTGTCCCATGCAAAGATGATATATTTTCAGCATTAACATATAGAAATGCATAGAAAATTACCATTATCCATATGACATATTCAACTTCATTATGTCCATTTCTATTTACTTTCTTCACCTGAGATGGTACTGTCATTTCATTATTCATACATCTAGACACTTCAATATGTATTTAAATTGATGGTACAAAAGATGAAAAAAAAAATCAGTATCTCATTAGTAAGTATTCAGTTATTCTTAACTTTAGGAAATATGTGATGAAAGTAAGCATGTTGAGCTGGTTTTCAAATCCCTTTGGTTTTATTTTGTTTATGCATGTTTCTTCTTTAGTTATACATGGAAGTAGATTTGACTCCTGTTTTAAAACAAATCTTAAATGGGAGCTGCAAGTTTCTTGAAATAAATGATGAATAAGCCTGGTTTTCAACTATACAGTTTGGATCAAACTGTCTGTATGATACTAGTAAAGAACTTTGTGAAGAGTAAAGTTGAGGTGTAATAACAATCCCCCAAGATTCATAGTTTGGGAGAAAGTTACTTCTGCATACTGGTCATAGTATAGACTTTTCTTGAAGAATGAAGTTTGGCTTCTGGACATGCTTGCGGTACATTTATTGAGGCAGGCTGCTTGACTGTTTATGTACCTCACCATGGCTGTCTTTGAAGGCATGCTAACTTGTTTGGAAATGCGATTAAAAGTTTCTTAGAGAAGACTAGAACATTGACATTAGGAAAAGAATATGGAGTTTGCAGATTGCAATTACTTACATAGAAAGAGATCAAGGGGCAGTTTAGACTACAGAATCAGTTTCCAAAACCTTTCTGCTTTCTATATTTTCTTTTATTTAGATTTTTTTCTATTATTAACTAATTGTTTGTGTAAGGACCTAACCCAAAATCTAGAGAATTCAAAAAGGTGCTCTCCATCCATCTCAGTGACTTTATATAATACCCTGTGTGATCAAATACCAGAAACTTGAGTCATTTAGCATACAGTCTAGCTGCTGTATTAAATGGCTTCTTTATACCATAGGGGTCTTAGTTTGCTGATACAGGCGTTTAGAACAGCCCTGACTATAGGACTATAATGTACAAGAACTGCTTATTGATCCTGCAACAATGACAGAACTTTCTCCTGAGTCAAAATCCTACTGGAAACTAGTGTACATTATGTGCTGAGTAGAGAGGTCTGTAAGTAATGGGATGTACATAAAAAGTGGTACTAGGGAGTGCGGGTATGTGACTTTCTTTACAAAGAGTGCCACTGCTCCTGGAAATGCAGCATACTGTGCTAGACAAAGAGATGTTTGCTTGCCTTTCAGTTTTCTTTAAGATACCTTATTGTGTGATGTTTACACATTGCAATGTTGAATAGTACACAAAGATCCGTAAATAACTAGATCTAAGCCCTGGAATTCCATTTTTATTCTCCAAATACTGAGAACTTTGTAACTTTTTCAGATAAATCCAAAATAATTTTGTTTCAGGTAATATTTCCATAGTGATACCAAAGACTTTTTTGAAGTCCTATATTTAATATTTTAAATGTATATTTTGTTGAAAACTTTGTAACAGTGCAGTCCTTAAGGACAGGTCAGAAGGTTCATAGAATGTTGAATGTGTGACAAAGAGGCCATAAAGAATCTGGTCAGATGTAGCTAATTAAAGGTAAATGAAGGACAGCTGCTTTTTATGTTTCCAGCACATCTTTGATCTCCTCTACCCCTTGGACCTCTGTGGGCAAGGTAGTTAAATACAAACTAGGAGGCCTATTTTAAAGACATTAAAGCCCTCCAGGGCAATCAAGTGACAGTCCAAGCAGCCATAAGCTGTTTTCTTTATTCATTAGAGAACTTTAAATGTGTCAAGAAATAGAATAATGTTCATGCTCTTAGATCAGCACTAGGAATGAAGATTACAACAGCTCTGGGGCATATGAATGGGCAAACTTCTTATGAAAACAAGTTTATTGAGAAACATTTTACTATAACAGCAGAGAAAATATAGGTTACACATTTTCATTGCAAGAATATTGATTCAATATGCATTGAAATATCTAAAGCTGTAGTGACAGAAACATTGTGTAACCTGGTGCTGACCTCAGTGGTCCCTTCAATCATGTTTTTAAAAACTTCCTTTTCAGACACACATGATGGAAAGAATGTCATATGTGAGTGACATAATAGCACGTAATACTTACTGAAAAATTTATGGAGAATTTACACAATATATAGCCTTTCACTTGTGTCTTGAGACTCAGATACTTAAGTTTGTAAATTGCAAGTGTTTATTTTATAAGTCAAAGCTTTAATGTCAATACAACATTAGTAAAGGATGTAAAAAAATGAAATAAAAGTTAGTTGGCTATATGAGCAACTCTTATTGATAGTCATTTTGGAAAAAGTTACTTTACCCAGAAATATTTATGAGTCCAATTTTGAATATTTTCGGAGAATAGGCATCTTCATTTTTATATTATTATTTTGTAAATAGGAATAGAATTTGCAAATTATTGTGAAACAAATTCCTGGAATATTTTAAATTATAAATTCTGGAGACATATACCTCAATAATATTTAAGAACTTAGAAAAAATGTTTGCATTTTATATTGTGGGTTGTGTTTTGCTCCATTATCTCTTATGTCAGTACCTACATGTTTCATTGTTTGATACACAGTCAAATTCTGCATGATATTCAAGCCCACTGGAACAGATTTGTTATTTTAAAATCAAGTAAATGTGTGAAAAGTCTGAGTTTTAAAATGGTCACGTCAACTGCCTTTTTGACTATGCCAGAAAAGCTAATTTCACAGGTCTTACCATACAAAGAACATTTCTAGGTGTCACTTTATCTCAAAAAAATCTGTATGTGAGTAGTGCAGTTACAATTGGTTGCCTACAAAAGTGCCGTATGCTATTGAAGCCTGGAAGAATGGTTTTTTTCAAAGAAATGTAGATGTAGTAGACTGTATGTATACTTTAAACATAAAAGATAGAGAATTTTTTTACCCAGAGACAAGAAATACATTGGTAAATTATTACAGAATCATGCTCAGAGTAAGACAAGTACATGTTGTGGAAGCAGGGGCTGGCTTCTTGGGAAGAGTATAGGAACATTGCCAGGGCATTCAGGGGTGCAACTGGGAAGGCTAGAGCCCTTCTAGAATTAAATTTAGCCAGGGAAGTTTAGGACAGCAATAAGGCATTTTTCAAGTACATCAGCAGCAGAAGGATGGTGAGGGGTAATGTGGGCCTGCTGCTAAATGCTGAGGGTGCCCTGGTGACTGAGGATGCAGAGAGGGCCGAAGTACTGAATGCCGCCTTTGCTTCAGTCTTTACGGCCAAGGCCGACACTCAGGAAGCCCAGTCCAGCAAGGATAACAGGACGGCCAGGACAGTAGAGGAGTTGCCCTCGGTGGAAGAAGAAAAGGTTAAAGACTTGTTGGCCAAGCTTAAGGCTCATAAGTCAATGGGTCCTGATGGGATGCATCCTAGAGTGCTGAGAGAGCTGGCTGATGTGATTGCTAAGCCTCTCCCCATCATTTTTGAACAATCATAGAGGACAGGTGAGGTGCCTGAGCGCTGCAGAAAGGCCAATGTTACGCCAGTCTTCAAAAAGGGCAGGAAGGACGACCCAGGAAACCACAGGCCGGTCAGCCTCACCTCCATCCCTGGAAAAGTGGTGGAACAACTCATCCTGAATGTTATCACTGAACATATGAAGGATAAGATGGTTATCAGGGGGAGTCAACACGGCTTCACCAAGGGGAAATCCTGTTCGACCAATCTGAGATCCTTCTGTGAGTGCATAACTGGCTGGCTAGATGAGGGGAGAGCAGCAGATGTCATCTACCTTGACTTCAGCAAGGCTTTTGACACTGTCTCCCACAACATCCTCATCAGAAAGCTCAGGCAGTGTGGCTTGGATGAGGTGGATCAAGAGCTGGCTGAATGACAGAGCCCAGAGAGTGGTGATCAATGGCACAGAGTCAAGTTGGAGGCCTGTGGCCAGTGGAGTTCCACAGGGATCGATTCTGGGGCCAGTCTTGTTCAACATCTTCATCAACGACCTGGACGAGGGACAGAGTGTACCCTCAGCAAGTTGGCTGATGACACCAAACTGGGAGGACTGGCTGATTCCCCAGAAGGCTGTGCTGCCATTCAGTGGGATCTCGACCCGCTTGAGAGTTGGGCAGAGAGGAACCTCATGAGGTTCAACAAGGACAAGTGCAGAGTCCTGCATCTGGGAAGGAACAATCCCATGCACCAGTACAGGCTGGGGGTTGAACTGCTGGAGAGCAGCTCTGCAGAGAGAGACCTGGGAGTCCTGATTGATAGTAAACTAAATATGAGCCAGCAATGTGCCCTTGTGGCCAAGAAGGCCAGTGGCATCCTGGGATGCATCAAGAAGAGTGTAGCCAGCAGGTCGAGGGAGGTTCTTCTCCCCTCTACTCTGCCCTGGTGAGGCCTCATCTGGAGTCCTGTGTCCAGTTCTGTGCTCCTCAGCTCAAGAGGGACAGTGAGCTGCTGGAGAGAGTCCAGCTCAGGGCCACCAAGATGATCAAGGGCATAGAACATCTTTCATACGAAGAAAGACTGCGGGAACTGGGGCTGTTTAGTCTGGAGGAGATTAAGGGTGATCTTATTAACATTTATAAATATCTAAAGGGTGGGTCAGGAGGTTGGGACATCCCTTTTTTCTATAGTAGAGAGTAACAGGACAAGGGGTAATGGGATGAAGCTGGAACACAAAAAGTTCCACTTAAACATAAGAAAAAACTATTTCGTCATGAGAGTGACGGAGCCCTGGCACAGGCTGCTCAGGGGGGTTGTGGAGAATCATAGAATGGTAGGGGTTGGAATGATTCTATGATTCTATGTTTCTGTGTTGTAGATTGAGGACTCATTGTTTTGGCTAGCATACTTGTTTCATTTACATTGAAGCTATGTGTATCAGCTTGGCTGTGTGTTAGACTGAAAAAAAAACTCCCTTATTGTGGTAGAACTACTGTGAAAGGGAAGTACAGTCGTTTGATAGGACTATCTATCTTCAATTTAAAGATCCGATAAACATAATTCAAAAAGGGGACTAAATCATAGAATCATAGAATGGTAGGGGTTGGAAGGGACCTCTAGAGATCATCTAGTCCAACACCCCTGCAGAAGCAGGTTCACCTAGATCAGGTCGCATAGGAACATGTCCAGGTGGGTTTTGAAGACTTCCAAGGAAGGAGACTCCACAACCCCTCTGGGCAGCCTGTGCCACTGCTCCGTCACTCTCACGGTGAAATAGGTTTTTTTCTTATATTTAAGTGGAACTTTTTATGTTCCTTCATCCCATTACCCCTTGTCCTGTTACTAGCTACTATAGAAAAAAAAAGGATGTCCCAACCTCCTGACACCTACCCTTTAGATATTTGTAAATGTTAATAATATCCCCCCTCAGTCTCCTCCAGACTAAACAGCCCCAGTTCCCGCAGCCTTTCCTCATATGAAAGATATTCCATTCCCCTGATCATCTTTGTGGCCCTGCGCTGGACTCTGTTCAGAAGTTCTCTGTCCCTCTTGAGCTGAGGAGCCCAGAACTGGACACAGGACTCCAGATGAGGCCTCACCAGGGCAGAGTAGACGGGGAGAAGAATCTCTCTTGATCTTCTGGCCACCCTCTTCTTGATGCATCCCAGAATGCCATTGGCCTTGGCCATGAGGGCACATTGCTGGCTCATGTTTAGTCTGTTATCAATCAGGATAACCTTAGGTTTTTTAGAAACTTTTAATTTTTTTTTTTTTTTAACAAAGAACCTGGGAGAAACAAGACAAACATTAAGACCTTCACAATATGTTCCTTACTGATAAATGCTGCATTGTACCTGTTGGTTTACTGCTACAGTAACATCCCAGTACTTGTATATGCATGTATCATCACAAGAAGAAATTTACCCTTCCAAAGGCTATACAGTTTGTTCATGTCTGCCCAAGTATAATCACAACTAAAATTTTAGTATCTTGTATTCACAGCATGACTATTTAAGGTGATCTATACCATTTTCTGTCTTTATTCACCTTACTACTGTAATCCAATTTTCAAGTTTAGCAAAAAAAATATCATTACTGTTCTCTTGTGTTTGCAATAGAACTGAACAAGTTACCATCTGGTAATAATGATTCTTTCTTTAGCTGGGCAGGGAGCAGTGAAATCTTGCATATACTAGTTAGGCATTGACAGCATCAAAGATGAGTAGCATGGACTCTCTGAGTATTGAGCATAAACACATTTCTAGTTAAAGCTGTGGATTGTGACTTAAGAATCTGATGGAGATTTACATCTGAGCAACAATCAGTCTAGCTAATATGCTGCCCAAAACACTCGCTTCCTATTCCTGTGTACTACACATCTAAAATGTGATTCTTCATCACTTGGGTAAGCTTTACTTGAAACCTTGAAAATTAAAACACTAGTTTCCTATACAATCAAGAATCCACTATAAATTCAACAGTTTGAATTGTCTTCATGGAGAGACCTCCGAGAACACTGACTACTTTCAGCACAAATACCACAGGCCAAACATCAGAAATTTCCATCAGCTGCTGCAGACCTAGGGTTTTTTTGAAAACCAAATGATCCCTGTTCCCAACTCTGCTATTCATCAGTTACCAGAGAGCAATGCTACACTGACAGGTTTCATCTATTAAGGAACTCTTACCCAACAAGATGTTGCACACAGCCCAGCTCCTGCTCTAGGTATGCAAAGGCATTCTTCTAAAATGTATTAGGTAACGATGGTAAACCAAGAGCTCCTCCTGGAATTAATTGTGATCAGCTAACACATTTTTAAACACACATCCTTGTCTGCACCAAGGGAAAAATTATATTTTACATCTTGTTTAATTAACATGTTTTCTAGTATATTTTCTTAGTGTAGACAAGGTCTCTAAGGAAGAATGACTCATAAATGCAGTATTGCCATTATGGAGTACTTTTTGGAGTAACTTTCCACTTCTTCACATTTTCTAAAGAAAGCATTGATTTGACTCATTAACTAAAAGGTTAATTAATGTTTGTGAGGAGCTCATTACCATATCACTAAACAGAATCTTGGGAAATAGTTGAAATAAGTGTTACTTTCTTAAGAGAAGGCGACTTTGTGGTTCTGTGAATATGCAGATCTTTTCCAGCATAGTCTGTGCACAGTGTTGTATAGTTTTCCTTCAAGCTTACTTTACACATACCACAATTGGGCTGGGCACAATACATGAACTTCCTCTCTAGGAAAGGAGTGGGCCTTGCCGGCCACAAGTATCACAGTGAACCTAGCATTTTGTAGGCTTTTCTGAGGGAGATATACACTTACATAAAAGCTTTATGTGTCTGTGAAGGTGGAATAAGACAGCATGGTAATAGTAATTAGCCTATGTAGAACTGACTACAGGGATTTCCATGCATTGGTTGCTTAAATAGTGTTGTTACAATCAGGAAGAGGTTCTATGCTTCATTTTGTCAAATTGTTTTAGCCAGCTGACAAGCAGATTTAAGAGGAATTTCTCATTGTTTTTATTAGGATACAAAGATCAACACAAGATTCTTTCTGTTAGACATATATTCTCAGAAGGAAATGCATAGTGCACATAAAATATTTATGATCATTTCTTACATTGTAACTATATTAATGTAAAAGCCAAAATAAATACCAGCTCTTACCACTATACAATATACAGTGTCTGATGCATTTATTGCCACATTTTCTATTGCCACTAGTCTCCTTTCTGTTGTTTTTCTCCAGTGACAGTGTTATTCCAGGGAAACAAGTAACAAGGGGAGAAGGGTGCATAATGATTTCTGCACTGTAGGAGGTTGTCTGAACTAACACATGGATCATGCTCTACATCTCCTGAATCTGTGTTGGAATCTGTGTTCAGGGTGTATTTTGCAGAAAACACATAGAGAGTGAGCTACTCAGGTTTCGTGAAAGACAAATCCGGGTGTATCACAGACACTTCACACTTCTCAGTTCATGACTCTGAGAGTTGAAAAATTTGTCTCCTAAGGAGGACCAAAGCCATAATGGTTCTATTTTTATCTATGCTATTGAGCAAGTACTCTTAGCTAACGTTATTATTCTCTCTATTCAGTGAACAGAGAATATGGAAATGCTTGGGGAGATGAGGAAGGCTATAATCCTGTGCTGCTGAAATCTTAAACTTTCACTTTTTGCCAGATGGGTAATTAGAGCACATTTTAAACAATCGTACTGTTCTTAGGTCATGTTATTAAGACAAGATTTTTATGTGTGATGGAATAGAGGAACAAAGAGCAAAGGAACACAAAATACCCACCAGTCACCAAAATGTTTGCATTGAAGAGGTATATATGAAGATCATCAGTTTGAAATTGACCAGTTTGAATCTTGAAGACAGAAATGTAGTGTAATCCACAATGGGAATCAATTTAAAACCAGAAGATATTACTTGAGAAAGGGAAAATGCTCTACTGAGGAAGGTCAGCATAGGGGTCAGTGTTTTCTCTCATTTTATTCCCTCCATGGGCTCAGTTACTGAGCAAAATGTTTTGTATAATAGAATTCTGGACTCCCTTCTTGGTTGTTGATATTGCACTTGTGTATGCTCACAGGATGTCAGTGATGACAGTCGGTTATTCCTTCAACATACAGATTTTTATTATGTCTTGGTTTATGGTTAGTATCCAGTTTTCACAAGGAATATTTTCCCACCCAGAAGACAACAAATGTTGGACTGTAATTGTAATCGTTCTTTCCTGTATTTCCTTCTTGTTCAGCTAGTTGGATCTGAATTGTTTTAAACATAATTAGGCCATCATAAATCATGCTGGGTTAACTTGCATGTGACGTCACCAAATAGACCCATTGGGACAATTAGAATATGTTTTTTGACAATCTATCTGTAGCTATGTTAACTACTTTATCATGAAAATAAAGTTTGTAAACAGTAGTCTTTACAATGTGACAAGTTAAAATATATTGCACCCTGATATAACTGTTCAGCAAATTAGATTTTCACAGTGCTAATTGAATTTGTCATAAAGCAGATGAATATTAGCTAAAGTAAGAGCAATATATTTTGTTTTATTGAACACATCTCAGAGTGCTTGTAATTTAGTGGGGCCACCGCACTTTCTGGGCAGGCTATCAAGTAGGATGTTGTAATGATTTGCATGACTACTATAGTAGATGGAAAAATGTAGCTTGTATTTGTGGCTGTTCCATTAGTGTCTTTCATAGTATGCTCTCCTTTGGTGCTCTTCAGAGAGCTGTGTCATAATCCTAGCATCTTTTGAAGAGTTCTGTCTGGTGAAATCAAGTAACTATATACCATTTAAAACCTAGTGCATAATTAAATAATGAGACAAAGGAAAGACAGAGAGGCAGATAACCAATAGAATCCTGAAGCTATCAAAACAGAGCTCTTGCCAAGGACTGTGGAATTCATCTGATTCAGTTGCTGGAAAAATGCCTGAATTAAAAATTATCCTATGAGGACCAAGAAAATAGAGCCAAATTCTGTACAGTTTTCTCCCAAAATGGACATTAATGCTATGAAAATAGAATAGGGTGAACAACCCCTGGCCAAATGCTTGCTCCCCTACTGTAGGCTCTATCTGCCAAAACGAGATGGAATAAAAGATCAAAAATGGGCGAGAGAAGGAGGGGAGGGGGTAGGCAGGGAGCAGAGGGAGGTGTTGGAGAAGTTGGAAAAGGAGAGTAGCTGGAAAGAAACAAGGGTGGTTGGAAAGGAAAAAACTCATAGACTGTGCCCCCTGCCAGCACTGAAACATTCAACCGCAGCTCAACTTGCAAAGCACCTGTTGGCAGCTGTTAGAGTGGTTTATAGGTTTTGGGAGAGAATCGGGGTAGAAAATATATAGTCTGTGTTCCCTTATGTGACATGTGATTTGGCCTTATTTTATAAAATAGAAATCATTCCTTGGCAATAATTATGGCAATAAATATCCCTGTTCAGAAATTACGATAACAACTTTTGCTTTCTAGAAAAAATGTAACAAACAATATATTGCATTATTTTTGTGACTCCCCTTACTACTAATATTAATATTCTTTGATTGATACAGCCTATGTTGTCTTCCTTTTATCCAGAACTGAAAAACAAAATAATGTTTCATGGAGCGGAATGACAGAAAAGTAGAAAAATGTGTATGTTACATTAGAACTCTTATCAGTTTAAACATTTTATCATCTTCACAGACTTTCATGTAAACTCCTGTTCAAATACATTTAGTAGAGAATTTTAGCATTAGAGTTTATGCCCTTCTGTTACTAACTCCAAAAATTGCCTGTGTATGTGAACAAAAACTTTGCAGTCCTTTGTTGTTATATAAATAGGTTCTTCTTCCTTAAGAGAAATATCTAACAATTTCCAATAATACATGTATTTGATATGTAAAGTATATCAAGCAGAAAAAAATAGTTCTTTTTAAATATTATAGGCTGAACTAAGAACTCTATTGCTATTATTGGCTAACTTTGACTATAACGAGAATCTTCCTTCTGTTATTGCTTTGGTTCAGTGTAAAAGGCTGACTTAGATAAGTAGCTGAATTACTCAGAAAGTTTGGATGAAGTTAAAATAAAAAGTGTTTTGGAATGTAATCCTTTCTTATATAAACTTTAAACACCCCACAGTTTTCCTGTTCTACTTGAAACAGTAAACTTATTAGCTCTAAAATAATTGAAATTTGAAACTTTAAGCCTTCCTTAGATTTATATTCAGTAATGAAAAAGGACTCAAGTTTCTGGGTTTCTCAGGTTCCACGGTGTATGCTACTCAGGCAGAGCCTGGTTCCTGCATGAAGCACACCAAGAGTGTTTCTCCATCAAGTCTGCCAAAGAATAGGGCCAAATGCAAATTCTGTTAGTTCAATAGTTTTTGGGTGGAACATTTCAAAATGGGATTTTCACTTTGTGTTAATTTCTTTGCCTTGCTTAGAAAGAGAAAGTAGTTGAGTAGCCTAGCATGTGATAAATTTTCTTAGGTATTAGAGACTGTTAGTTTTAGTGACACCTGAGCTGAACCATATTTCGTGCCATTAAATAAGAGAACAGCATCTGGACCTCTAAGCGGTAATATATGGACAATGAGAGCATCTAGTGAAACATAATACACGTGCTTGATTTCAATGGGACTGTAAGATATGTATAAAGGAATTTGCAGACATTTTAATTTGAATAAGAATTTAAATGAATCTGAATCAAGATTTTTAGAAGTTTACCTGGGAATCACCAAAAGATACTTTCTGTATTACAAAAGGTTTGTAATTACTTTTGCTATAATAATAAATAGATTAAATAGATGCTTTCAAACATTGTACTAAGTATAATCTTCACAGACTGTTTTTGCATGTTGTAGCATAAAATGTATTACTCTGGATAACAGGAGATGTGGGTACTTAACAAACTAGGGCACAGAAAGTCCGAAAACATATTGATCTAGTATCCTGGACATATGGATACATATTTTATTGGCATTTAAAAATCCTTTAAGATTTGTGCAGTTGTTTTTAAAATCTCTGCACATTGACAGATCTCAAAAATACACTTTTACTGTGACCCTGATAAGTACACCTTTTTATTGCTGTTGAAATGAGGGTGTTAGATGAAATGGGCAGAGGAGTTGGCAACCCTAGAAAATTCAAGCAAACATAGAGAACATCCAAAAGTTCTTCCTGGGCAACGTATGCTGAAGAGCATGAACAACACATGGGTCATGAACATCTAACTTTTCATGAGGTGTCAGACGGGTGGAAAAAAGTAATGGATTCAGCTTTGAAGCTTGTGATGGCAGGTGCATTTGGGATCTTCCAAATCTCTTCTTTCCCAACATTTCCCCCTTGCTATTCACACCTTCCTTGGACATGGAAAGTCCTCAGCAGGTGAATTTAAGTGTTTATGTTGAGTTGTGGAAGAGGAGGGGGAGAAGCCAGGACTACGCATCAGCACAGAGCAGAACAGGATGAAAGACCAGTAAGGCTGCCACTCAGAAAGTTCAGGAAACATCTGTCATCTTTCATTTGTCTTAGTTTGTCTGAACTTCCAGTGCTGTCTTGCATAATAGCGATGTCCTTAGGGATTAGTCTTTTACAACAAGGAAGCAGCGGTAGCCTGAACTCCCTCTCTTCACTACTTTCAGCAATATTTAATGTATTTATTTATGATGCCAGTCAAATGTTCCCACTGTGCTTAAGTCAGAAAACTGAGCAAAAAATGTGATTAAATTGATCACATTGCTTAAGTCCTCACTTTCTTCAAAATAATAAGCAACTAGCATTGTTTACTGTTTAAAATTCATGATGGTTCAAATATACCACAGAACAGTATGTTTAAAGTATGAAGTATATGAGTACTATATCATCAATGATACATTTTTACTTTTCAAACATTATTGGAGTCAATGAAAATCAAACTACTATTTGTACAAATGTTTATTACGTGCTTTTTCTTTTTATAGGTCTTGTAGAAATTTGCCTGATGCATCCCCTTGATGTAGTGAAAACAAGGTAAGATTCTACTTGAACAGGCTTTGTTGATACTGGAAGAGATCCAAAGTAGGAGCTGTCAAAAAAAAAAACTTAAAAAGCTAGGACTTCTCCAAGTAAGATAATTTGTGCCTTTAATGGCATTTATATTTACTTACCTATACCTACAGCATTTGACAGATGGAATTTGAATAGTATACACATTTCTGATTAGAGGTCATCTAAAGGTGTTAAATCTCGTTTATGACATGTAGTTTTAGTATTGTAACAAAATCCTACAGCATGAAGAGGGCTATAGTTAAATTCACTTACTGTATGTATCATCTGCAGTAATGCTTTGAGATGTAATTGGGAAATACCACATTGTCTCCAAAATAATTTTCACAGATTTTTGAAACCCAATAAAAATAACAAAATGAGATGTTCCATGTTATCTGTATAAGCTAAGTAACTTGATGGTTTTATCAGTTTTTATCTTTTTACCTGACCCTATTTTCTTTTCTTAGTATTTATGCTTACATAAGTATAAATAATTAAGTGATGTGGAAAATCTGGACAGATGAGGAAATTTTAATGTTGATTATTGAGTCAGAAAAAGAATGATTGTGTTTCTAGTTTCTTTAATATCTTTTTGCTTTTCCATGCTTTTTATTAATATAAAGGCAATACACCTGGTAGTTTTAAGGGTCGTCTCTGCCCCTCCAAGTAGTACTGAGACCTTGATATTAAAACAAGATTTACATAAAAAGATTGAAATTAAAGACTCAACAAGTTACAACAGGAAACAACAGGTTACAAATAAAGCAATGCAAGATCAAATTTAAAAGAAAAAAGTCTGTCTTACTCTGCTGTCATGTGGTCATCGTGGGATGTGCTTTAGTGACTTCATTTTGGCAGGTTGTGCTATAACTCACCTATAGCTCTCAAATTCTTGGTTTTACCTCTTCCTGTTTTCCCCTTTGTACTAAACCAGGAGTCATGCTCTTCTGAGGTATAAATGCAGCATAAATGATTTATTTCTCATGTCTTTGCCTTTGAGGTTGTTATCCCACATATCCTTGTGCCTCCAGTTTTGGTTGAAAGAACTTAATACATATCCTTAGAATTATTCATAATTTAGGACATGCCACATATCAGATATCATAAGAAGGAATATTTGCACATCTGTTCTTACAAAGTGACAATCAACAGATGTGCTTTCAGCTTACCAACAGAAACCTTGCATACTGTGGACTTTCAGAATACAAGGATGGGTTTCCTCATTTCTTTTGCAGATTTTAGTGTTTTTGTCATACTTTTTATCGTGAAAATGCTAATTAGGTCTGAGATCCAAAATTGAAAGCATCAAAAAGTGTACAGGGATGTTTGCAATGCGGTAAGAATATTTAAAAAACAAAAAAATAGGAACTATTTAAATGTGAAATCTGAGTCCATAAAGTGAAATCAAAGCAGAAAGCAGGAAAAACTAGAACAGTAGGTGTGCATGATAAATCAGATTATGGATGATGGTGAAATTAAGGGATTGAATCAAGTAAAAAAGCCATTAAACAAATTTCTTTGTTTGAAGAAACTTCAAGTGAATTTAACTCAACTTTTCTACTGAGTTAGCTGTAACTCTGCAGAAGTGATACTTTTTTTGTGTTTGTTGATGCAGATGTATTCAGAGATATTACACAGATTTTCTAGTAACTGATTTTAGCATATGTTAATACTTGAAAATACTTATATTTTGAAAGTCAATGACAAAACCAAGAATAGAGTATCCTTTGATCTCATCCATCATTCCGTTTCATCTATGTTCCTAACATCATGCCACTTCCTTTCATTTTGCAATGGTCCAGATTTACTATAGCAGATTAATTCTTTGATGGCCTTGGAGAAGTTCAAATGAAACATTTCTAATTCTGAACTTTGAATTTAGAATGTTTTCTGATGCATTTTCATTTACTTTATTCCTTTGTTGCATTGACTCAAAGTACTGCGGTGCACTTCCTCGTTCCCAAATGTTATTGATAATGTCATTTCTTAATCACTTCCAACTATTACAGTTTTGATGGTTTGCTTGGTTTTTTTTTTTCCTTATGGTTAGGTGAAAGGATGTATAAAAGCACCATTTGTTGCTTAATTTTTATGATGTTTTTTGTTTATTGCCTTTTTTCTATAATTTGTTTCGTGGAAAGAGTCTCATGGCCTTTTTGAATTACTGGAATCTTACTGATCTAAGCATTCTGAAGTTTAGGGAATATGCCAAAGGCCACTTCAAGTGGAATGGTAACTTAGCATCTTATCATCTTTGCTTCATTGAGAGTGTGTGTGTGTGTGTGTGTGTGTGTGTGTTTAATTTTAAAAAATGGAGAAAATGAAGTTCCTATCAGAGATTTTTTTGAAACCCTGGAAAATGGTTTGGCTCTTTTATGACATTTTGCAATATCTTTTTTGTAGTTTGCAATTTTTAATTATTCTACAGTAATAATGCTAGATTTGTTTATCTTCTCACATCAAAGGAGGAACAATAAATGTATATAAATACATGTTTATAAACTATAGACAAGCCAATTGCCTAAGGGAGAAGTTTTTGTTAATGTACATTTCAAAATAATTTTATTATCTATTAGAACAACAAAGATCATTACTTCAAGAAATTCATGAGTGAGCTAGCTAGATGGAGATAGCTATTATGTATTATTTTAGTTCTATGAGCCTCTTTGAAATCAAATTTCAAATTTCTTTGAAATAAAATTCTTTTCTCAATTTAAAGATATATCAGTATAGTTTCTTATGAGAGAAAATTTAAAAATTGTGCCAAACTTTTAATGTCTTAGTGTAACAGAGGCTTATTAGCTTTTTTATTTATCAGTTAGCTTTATGATGAATTTAGCCATATGTAGATTAAATAAAGTACTGAATTTCTGCTCTCATCCTCCTAAATGCAAAGTATTTATAAGCAGGGAGACTAGAAAGTTTTCTGGTGCAGATACAGTCAAGACATAGAAGGTCTACTTTTTAATGAAGAAATGTAGATGTTCTTTCCTTGCTGGAAATCAAGGAGAAAAGGTTTTTTTGTATGGGTGAAGAATTGCTTTTGCTTATTTTGGACCCTTGTTGAGGTCTTGTATTGCAATCTGTAATATCACTTTCATCTGTGAGAATTTTCATCCACAGATGACAAAAGAGTATGAGAGGTCATGGTACATAGGACATTATCATGTATATTTAAATTTAAAGTAATGAGATGTTTTTTTCCAGCTAGAGTTTATCCTTTATGTCCTACTGGTACATATTTTGGCTTAAGCAATCATACAAAATTCAGAACTTGATTGTTGGAAAATTAATACTCGTGCAACAACTCACAGGTGTGGCTGTTAAGTGAAAGGGAGAGAACTACAAGGAAATATCTGAAGTCAAGGGAAAGTTAATGTTTGAAGGATCAGGCAAGCAAGTCTGACTGATAACTGGAGTTACCATGTCCTGTCTGATGGCTCCAGGTTATGTTTTGATGTAGTCTTATAGCCTTGAAAAGCTTGAATTTTCAGGGGGAAAAAAAAAAGTTCATTTTTTCAAATTATCCTGCTGCTGGGTTATTGGCATAAAACTGACATTTGCAGGAGCAAATAACTTGATAACTTCCAAACTATATGTGTTACACCACCTCAAAATAGAACTAGAAATATTTTTTTTTCAAAATTAGAACTACAAATAAAATTTTGGCTAATATTTCTCCAGGTTTAAGAGTTGATTACATTTACATGTACTTTCTCTTTCTCATTGATATCTCCAGTATTTACACGGCTGAATTTTAATGGCTCCTCTGTTCTTGAAAACTAATTTCAAAGTTGACTGTGCAATTATTCATACAAATTCGTAGAATCATAGAACCATAGAATGTTAGGGGTTGGAAGGAACTTTTAGAGATCATCTAGTCCAACCACCCTGCAGAAGCAGGTCCACCTAGATCAGGTTGTACAGGAACACGTCCAGGTGGATTTTGAAGACCTTCAAGGAAGGAGACTCCTCATTCTCCTTGGGCAGCCTATGCCAGGACTCCGTTGTCCTCACAGTAAAATAGTTATTTCTTATGTTTAAATGGAACTTTTTGTGTTCCAGCTTCATCCTATTACCCCTTGTCCTGTTGCTAGCTACTACAGAAAAAAGGGATGCCCCAACCTCCTGACATCCACCATTTATACACTTATAAATATTAATGAGATCCCCTTTCAGTCTTTGTGAAACATATTAAAGCAGAAATAGTAATTTTAGATGTGACTTGGTATTGTGTAGTTAGGAAATGGAAACCATACTTTGTAACTTTTTTTGACAGTTGTCTACGGGACAGACATTCATAGAAAATACATATGAAAAAACGTATAATTAAGTGCTTTCAGATAATACAGAAAAAATAACATCACCAAAAATTTTCAAATACATAACATATCTGGAAAGATTTGTGTCTGAAAGTCCTGTGAGCAGGAAAAATATTAAGTGGATTAGATGAATCATTTACTTACCTCTTTCATTTTGGCAGTAATTTGACATCACCATATGTTTTGAGACAAATATTTGACAGAAAGATGATTTCTCTCATGTCAGACTAATACAAAATTGTACTCTAGATCTGTTTTATCTTTGGTGGAGATAGATTAGTGCCACTTGAGGATTAAGGTACTTTTACTTCCAGACAAAGTATTCAAAGAGTGGTAAATGTTATCATAAGCCAACTACCATCTAAAGAACTTGGAAAAAGTCTAGTTTATTATTTTATCAGAATCACCATAACTTGTGTCTTAACAATGTATATTCAACAGACAGTGTTCTAATACAAATCTGGTTAATTCAAACAATGACAGTTCCACATTATTTTTTTTTTTTTTCTGTTTATTTAAATGGTATCTTCCATTTTCACACTTAATTCTGTCTTTATAACACAACTCACATTTAGATCATGGAATCATAGAATGGTTTGGGTTGGAAGAGACCTTCAAGATCTAATTCCAACCCCCCTAGCATGGACTGGGACACCTTTCACTGCACCAGGTTGCTCAGGGATGGGTGTGCAATTTGGAAAGCAATGCCTAAGAGAGACCCAGGGAGCATTCTTTCAAAAGCATTTACTTCAATTTCACCTTCCTGATTTTCTTTCAAAAGCTATTTCTCACCTTTGGTAGAATCTGGGGAAGATGCATTCCATGTTGATTCTATGCTAACGCCTTTTTACACAGTTTAGCATTAGATGAGAATTTAAAAGTTGTGGACCAACTTTTCATCTCATGTGTGATCCAAAATATCACCATTTTTAAAAATGAGAACACTAATTTACCTTAGAAACTCTGGAGAAAGTTTTCATCTAGTCATAACAGAGGTTTTATGGTTTGCCACTCTTTCTGCAAAAATCTAGACCAACATCATTGTCCTAAAGCCCCAGATTGAGAAAATAATTTATGATCTAAGTCCAGATTTGGGTTCTGCATTGCAGACCCATTTCTAGTTAGCAACTGTTCTGCTGATTTGTGTGTGTGTTTATCCATTTTCTTCCTTTGTTCCAACTCTGTCATTTCGGTCTTATTAAAAATTTCAGCATACTACATATGTTTCCGATCTCATTCCATCTGTTGTTTTGCAAGAGCTACTTCCTTTATACCATTAATTCCTCTTTGATTTCTGGTCTTTTTTGTTTGAATGTGCAGTAGTGGAGCCTATTTCTAAAAAACATTGGTTTAAGGAAGAGTTCATTGTCCTTATACAACATTACCATTTCCAAATGACCATAGCTCATTTGGTTCACATCAGGCCATATTAAGTTCATGTCACTTGTTGAAAACTGCTCTAGTTAAATGCATAACAGTTTTAAGCAGAAAATAGTCTTCCTGTCCTGGGAAAACTGTCAGGACACCAAATAATTTTGTATTGGTATGAACAGTTGAACTCTCAGAAGACTGTTAGGTAAAAAAAAAAAAGAGTTTTTACTAACGAAACTCTTCATCAAATTTATTTTGTATTTCAGAAGTTTTCATTTCCATTTTTTTTTTCTTTTCAACTAAGTAATTTTGAACTAGGAAAACAGAGGTTTTGGTTTTAAAACATAGAGATCAACATCCATTGTCGCCTAAATTAACTGTGTAAAAATGTATAGAAACGGATTGTTTCCTGAGAATTTTTTTTTTCAGTTTGAGGAAAAAAAACTAGTAAAAATAATCTCTGACCAACTCAACTTAATGTCCTTATTTCAGCCAAATGTCAAGACTTTTCTCTGGTATTGGTTTTACTTGATTTATCAGTGGTTTTTGGCACAGTTGTTCATAGAATTTGTGTGCACATTGTAGCTTGTACTTTGGTTTTGGCATTTGAATTTCAGCATTGAAATGCTTTGAATATTTTTTTAGAGATCCAAGTTTTGTATAATAAGAACTTATCTCAAGTTTACAATAATTTGGATGTAGATGTGGTCCAGGACTCTCTAATTTGGCATTTGTTTTCCTTCTACATACAATCTGTTAGGAATTAATAAAGTCACACAGGCTAATAACTCCTGCTTGGTATACTATTCCAATGTAAATCCTTCCCTGAACCGAAGAACAATATTGATGTGCACTGTTAAACAGATGCTCTCATTTGCTTTGCTGGTCAAAGTGATTACTGTTCTTATATGCATTTTTTTATTCAGAGGCATACCATATGTATATTTTATAAAGAGTGTCATGATCTTATAGGATAAAAGGAACTATATAAATGCAGCTTCATCATCTCCTCATGTGATACTGTGTTATTTGTGATCAAACAGCAGAACTTCTTAATAATATCATTCCAAATCAGCGTATATTTTTGTGAAAACTGTAACATATATTATTTCTTGATTTTAAAATAATCCTATGCCTTTTTGGATAGAAACTGAATTTGTGCATCATCAAATCAGGCTGCCAGAGATCTCTTTTCTCAAGCTTTTCCTTGATTTTTATTAAATATTCTGCCATTTACTCTGAGGTTTTTTAATAAATAGTAGGTGCTTTTTTAAACAACTGAAATATCGTAAAATAATAACTTCCATTTGACAGCAGGGCATAATGACACTGTGCTTTGGGTTACATTTTGTCTGTGCTATTTCACTGGCCATACCAAAACTAACCTCAGTTTCTTGATTCACTCATGAACTGTAACAGTCTGGAATTTCTAACACTCTCTAAATAAGCAATGTCAGTGTGCTCAAGGTAGAGCAATAATCTCTATTTCTCTTTTAAAGAATCTTAGAAGCACTACAACGGGCTGCCTAGATGGATTGTTGAGTCTCCTTCTCTGGAGACATTCAAAACCCACCTAGATAAGTTCCAGTGGTCATGCTTTGGCAGGGGGGTTGGACTAGACGATCTTTTGAGGTTCCTTCCAGCCCTTGAGATTCTGTGATTCTGTGTAATTCTGTGATTCTGAAGCTGTTAAGTGATTAAAATGTAATAAATTAAAACTCCAGATGTCTAATTAGCTATCTACACACCACAAGGATACAGATGTCTAATCCTTTACACTAGAAGGAAGATAAATGGGTCTGTGTGTAGAAAGCAAGTATTGAGACCATCATAAGAGAACTGAGAAGAGAGGCAGTAGTAGATGAGGAGATGAACTTTTCAGGAGAGGATGCAAGTGGACAGTCTCCCACAGAGAGCAAAGGAGAGAGTGCCTGAGCAACAACCAGAATTGACAAGAGGGAATGTGTGATGGTATTCTTGCATGTTTTCTTCTCAGTCCAGTAGATGCAGAGGATGTGTTTTGATTTCTGGAAGGAAGCTCGATCAAAGCTGACTTGGAGTGGCCTTAGTCCTCTTCAAAATGTAATATATCATTTTGTTTGATACATGTTTTAGTGTGTCTTTCCATATGTCCTTTTACATACCTCAAGCACAGCTCTGTCTAGCAGAACCCTTACTGATGACTCCTTGTGCAAATGATCTGAGGAATAAGTGAAAGTCATGATAAAAAAACACATTGAATATTACTTGTCCTACTAGTAATGATCCCTTTGACTGTGAACATTGACAAAAGATAAACATGAATTTGTTCTCTCAGTAATTTTATGCATTTGGACAACAATTTTAAATAGTTAATTTCTGGTCCCTCTAATTCACTTTTTGCTTTCATTCTAATGCCATAGCACAATATTCATTCTGTGTTTGGTTTTCTAGTACTTAGAAAGTTCACACAAACTTTTCCTGATAACTACATGGGCAGAAATCGTAATATGTATACAGACATATTTGGTTGTACTCATACAGCATCTTCTTTGATAAAGAAAGTAAAGTTTCTTCATGTTCAAGTTCTCTAACACTGGAAAAACCTACAGTCAATTAGCTGTGTCCACATGATGCAGTTGCAAGAAGGTGATGTGGACTGTGTTTTGTGATTTCATGGGCTGCACATTGTGCATTCACAGTTTAAACCCAAGAAAGCTGTGATTTTTTTTTTCCCCCCCTTTCTTTTGTTTTTATCTTAATTTTATAAAAATATTGCCTTTCATAATATGAGGCTACAAATAACCCTTCTCTAGAAAGAATAGGTAAATGTGCCAAAAAGATCTCCAAAACTATAATTATGAGGAAGGACTATGCCATGGATAAAAAATATGGCAGAATAATTCTTTTTTTCTTGCACTATCTGATGGAGAAAGGAAGAAAGGACTAAATGGCCCCTTAAATGTGATCATTTTACTATTAACTGCATCTCTAGTTAGAACCTACTAAAGAAGTAAGACATGATTTAGAAAGACTTGGATTGTCTTTGTAGCATCTCAGGATTTCTGCAGATCGAGACATTTAACTAGGTCAGAAACCATGACAAAATCTTCATGACAAAAATGAAATTCAGTTTGAAATATTTTGAATATGTAGGTCAGCTGGTAGATCTGGACAAAATACAGCCATATTTGTACATAAAATACTCCATAGTATTATAGTGTGCGTTATGGTTTGTATTAGATGTGTTTGATTTTTTATTTGTTTAGATTCCCCCAAGCTCAGGATAAGCCATTGTATTGCTATCAACAAAGAAAAAAAAAAAAGTAATTGCTGTAACTTATGGTAATGTACTTTTTTTGAGTTATGTAATTTATCTCAGTACCCCTCATACTCTAATAGAGAGAAAGAAATCATCTTAAGAATCTTTAGCACTCAATGGAATGTGAGCCATCCTGTACACCATTTCTCAATCTGATTTATTTCTTTCAGACATGGGACATCTATTCACCTATTCATCTGCTAGTTCATGGCAATGTGGAATGGTACCAGGATTGCTGACATTTTATCCACAGCTGTACTGGAGACAATTTAGAATCAGCACTTAAAATCACAACGAGTTCCCAAATGAGGTGTTACAGCCTGTGTCCATCATGTGCTGCTTCCTGCCACTGCGGTACCAACTCTCAGAATTCCCCATCACTGTGCTGAGTTCAGTAACCTTTTCCCTCTCTTTCTTGCCTCTGTTAGCTGCTTGGCCCCAAACTACAGCTTTTGTCCAGCCTGTTTTGAAGTCTGCTTGGTGAAAAGCTCCCTCTAATTCCCTTTGGAAGCTCCTGTGTAGCCTACTGCTTTCTCACAGCCAGGAAGCATCTTCTAATGTTCCAATATTTTCATTATGTGTTTTCTTCCCTGGCAACTGCCTATACCCCCTTTACTCTACTTTGTTCCCCTTTTCCTTTGTTAATTCCCTTTACATCCAGTAGATGCCTGACATGCCCTAATTTTCTTTATCTCAGGCCTAAATTAGTTTGAGATAATCATAGAAGGTCTTTAAATAATCTTTTCTCTGTATCACACCTGTATTTAAAATATGAGTCAAGTGAAATCATGAGGGATGGAATGGATTGAGAGCAAGAGCAAAAAGCAGGAAGTGGAGGGCTAGAAGGTGAGAAAGTACGTGGGATTCTTTTTACAAGAAAATAAGTCTTTAAGGTGGGAATTGGGGAGTGGAAACGAACAGATGTTAGCACAGTTACAAAAGTAGTCTGGAGACAAAGAAATGGGATAGTTTTCAAAGTATATGCATTTAAAAGTAATATTTTAAATAAGAATTAAACAACTGGGAAAAGTTGCATATGCTATGAGATGGAAACATCAATGGTGTACCTAAGAATTATTAAAACAATGTAACAAAGCAACTGGGTGAGTTATTAACAGATGTTAATGATTTGTCAATGTTCTAAAACATTAAGATCCAATTCAGGGGTAGACTATGGTCATGCCTGATTTCTCCATGGAGAAAAATTTTGCATTAGACCTCTCTCATGTCTGATTTCTAATCATGGATGGAACATGTTTAAAATAAAAGAAGCAAGGAACTACTTTGTTATAAAAAACAACTGTGTCTACTTTTATTAATATTTGGCCATATAGTAAAAAGAGTGAGAGACAGTTTATGGAAAATCACTATGTAACATCTTCATTTACACTAAACAGAAAAGACATTTTCTACCTCTTAACATTCCTTTTTTTCTTACTTGTATTTCAGCTAGCTTTTAGAAGCCAGGGATACAAGAGAGTAAAGTTGCAAATGTTGGAAACACAATATAACTGTAGCAATGCCAATAATTCTCTTAGAGAAATTGGCCATTGATATTGTGTTTAAGTATGTCCCTAAAATAACTGCATTAATCCAGTAAGTGCCAAGTAAATCTATAAATAAATAAAAAGAGAGATAATATCGTTATGAACTGGGCTTTTGTATGTTTTTACAAGCAGATGCATCAGTGTGTATTCTAGGTCTGGAGGGGGTTTTGAGAAACGAGTCTTTGTGTTGACTGGGATACAAGTAAAATACCATCTCCAAAATAATATTTGTTTCTTTCTCAAAGGAGAAAAAAAAATAACCCTAAGGAAATATTTGCCAGTTTTTAGCTGCTGCAATGTTGTAGTAAGTTGATGACTCCCTGGTGAGAAGGCAGTGGGTTAGATATGCTTTTACAACCCAAGTTGAGCAGGGGCAGAGCTCAGCAGCACCAGGTGAAGAGGAGCAGCACACAGAAGGGATTGTGCTATCTTCCTAGTTTTTTCTTTACCCCATAATAGATTGTTGATCCATAGGAGTACTAACTCATCATACCTACAAAAGTACTACCATTCCTTATACCTTTTTATCCATTTCCTTAAATCTGGAGCAGAGGCAAAATAGTACTCAAGTATCCCCTTGTACTAGCTGCCATATATATATCTGCAGTGGAGTGGTTAGAAAATGTCGCAAGAGCGCATATGTGCATGATATGGTCAAGCTCAGTAGCAGAGAGAAAGGTGACATACTTTTGAGTGGTGCATGTAATACTATCCATCTAGCATCTGCCCAGATGCAGCAATTTAGATCAGAATGGTTTCTCCCTAGAGGTACATTGGATACTTCTTTCTTTAGCCTATTAGTGAGCTGAATCAATTCAAGGCAAGGATCAGACTAGTGCCAGAGACAATACAAAGGAAGAAGGACGATAAGACAAATGGGAATTGGGTTGGGAAAAGTGCCTGTAGACAGCAGCAGGTCTTTAGATTATTCTGCTGTCTCACAATACTTTTCCCTGAGTGAGTCAGATACAAACTGGAAGGATCAAATTAAATAGTCCTGAGATTGCTAATCTGGAATACAAATTAGGAAAGGAAAAGCAAAAAAGAAAGATTTTTTTTTACTTTTTTTGTATCTTAAAAGTGAATGAAGGCATGTTTCATTTGAAAAGGTGATTCCACAACATCTTAAACTCAGTTCTTTTGTAATTACATTTGTTCCCTTGACACTTAGACTGCCATAGAGTGGCAGTTCAGGGAGCTGACACAGTGGAAAACTGATCAATTAATCACTTTCTGGTTGGATTTCTTTTTGATCAGCTTGTTTTCCTGAACTGATTCCTCATACAAGTGTATACAGGCAATAGCAGGACAAAGAAGGGGTCAACCCTGACAGGTTATAAGTGGTAACCATCAAACTGTATGCTAAAGGTAGGTGTGAAAGGCATGTGTATATATACTGTCATTAAAGTGGAGTATGATGATGTATTTACTCTGGTGAAAGGATGATCTGACACTAAAAGAATTAGTACTGCTCCTGGTTCCTTGCCACTCAACTCCCTTCTCTAGTGTGTGTAGTGTGGTCCCACTGTTTCCTTTATGTCATATCTAACAGTTACAAAGCTATTAAGCTATTAAAAAGTCTTTGTTTTCTAGTGGCTGCATGCTGCTCTGTTGCAATGCAAAGCTGCATTCCACTCAAAGATGTATGTGCACTTATTTATGGTGTCTCTAAGTTAACTATGATCTTTTATTTGTATGATTGCCATTTTTTCTGTCTCATGTGATAAAACATTCTTCCTAGTGTTATATGTTATTTTAGAATATGAGGTCCAGTTAGTGTGGACAAAAATATTCCTCACAAGGCATGAGTTCCATCACAGAGGGAATAGGAATAATGCAAGAATATTCAGTAGTTAAAAGTCTTGCCTAATATAGCCATTGAAAGTTGAATTTTTAAATGAATAGCAATGCATCCTTTTCCTTTTCATCTCTCTTCTTTTCCTTTCCAAACTCTTTTATTAGCTGAAGAAATTGACATACTTAAGAAATGAAGCATTTTACAATTCCATTGTTATAAAGATAATGCATTGTTACAGTGTATGGCAGATGTCATATGACATTTAGGAATATTCTGAAATTTAGTTTTCCATTTCATGAGGCAGGAAATTCCAGTTCTGCAATTCATTGCTGATAAAAGAAGATATTTATCTTCCCCATGTTGACAACACTTTTCCTTACACAAGCTGTAGACCTCACTGTAATGGACCTATACAATATATCGTTCTAGAAGTCCAATTGATGCAGATTCTGATGAATTTGAAAATTGAATCAGCTTATTAGAAGGGTTCAGAACTACCACAGAGAAAGGAGTAGGACCACACAGGGGAAAAGGAGTAAGAATAGGGGACAATAAATGGAGGGTGAATCCTCCCTGTTTTGTTTTATGTGAACTCTTGTGTCAGTTCAACTGATCATGGAACAGCTTAAGTCAGAGGCAGCAAGTCATTTAAATCATGGGTAAATTAATTCCCGTTGTTCAGAGTACTCATTTATTAGCTCTACAATACTTAATTCATGTGTCTAAAGAAATATTGTGCCAAATTTGAATGAGTAAAGGATTCCTGAAATTACTTGTTAATAAAATTGCACAATATTGCTTAAGTTGCTTGCTGTTATTACCGTGACTAATGATTGCACAGTACAAAAAGCTGTTGACTTTTCTGTGAAACGTGTAATTAGGGTTGAAATTTCATATTACAGCTTCAGCAGATATAATTCATGGCTACTAAAAGAAACCTCATACTCCCTCGTGCCACCCTGCATTCAGCAGATTCAGCTCTCTAACTTGGCCAAAAACTAATTCAACAGCAAAAAGATATTTTAAAAGAAAAGAACAAACTGTCCAGTAAAGAGTAAGTGTAGTTGGAAGATGAATATGGAAGGAAGTAAACTGAGGTTTTTCCCTCCAGGCAGTGGTGGGGGTTTCTCAGTCAGTCCTGCTGAGCAGCACGAGAAAAAGAGAATATTAAGTGTTCTACCTTAGCTAGGAATTAAACCTTGGTTTACAAAGTATGATGCTGTATGTAATACTTGCTCCCATATTCATTGGAAAGCTAGAACATACTTAACAAGAAGCTTGAGATCCAAAATCCTGGAACCTGTAAAATACAGAGGATATTTACTTGTCATCTTTCCGTACACTGGTTTAATGATTACCTATTGACCATTGGCAAGGACTGGATATTAGGATGCATGGTAATCTGGTCTTTTGTTTTGTTATACATAATATTAGAACAAAAATATCTAGGTCTACATTATCCAGAATATATTCAAGACTTGGAATTAGGTTTTATGTACCTCAACAAGGTTGTGGGGCACCTTTCTACTAGTTGCTGGGTAAGCAAGAAGCCTCCTGTCTTTATAGTTCAGTCATTTTCTTGGGTCAAGTGACTTATAAAGACATATATCACATAATTGCCTGAGACAAAAAGGCTGAATTCAGTGACTCTTCCCCTTTTCAGTCCACTATTTGATTTATATGACAAATCATCTCATCAGAAAAGTAATGAAAGATGAGTGTATCATGTATGCTCACATATATTCTGACTAACATGAAAAAAATCTCACCTATTCAAAACAACATAATCCCAGAGAAAACAATACCTGTGGAACAAGGTTAATAGTACCAAATATCTTCCCCTAGTTCTACTACAGAAGTGACTATATATTAAACCCTTCCCTAATTAGCCAAACAATATTTTGAGATCAATTAGATGCATTAATGGTGCCATTCCTACTTACTTTGTAGAAAGGTATACAACAGAGGTATTTAGAGATGTTGAAGAGGAAAGGCAAAGTCTTATTCTTGTCTTTTTATGCTGTTCTGACAGCTCAAGGGACCTTGAGGAAGATTTTGGCAGTGGAAAATTTTCTTAATGGAACAGAAATCCTTAGGTGGTAGGTGGTATAGAGGTGGATTAATGACTCTACTTCACCTGTTCTCTACAAAGTCTTACATGAGAATAGGTAATTCTGGAAAGAAGTCAATGGTCAGAATGTCTTTTATACTCCAGCTTTTTGTGGCTGCCAGGACAGACCCTTGTGACTAATAGGAATTCAGCATCAATTAGAACAACTCCCAGAGTTCTGTTATGTGTACTGGGGCTACAACAGTTCCACTATTCTTGGCTAGCCTGAGTACAGTGGAACTACACGAAACAGCTTTGAAAATCTTGGCCCACAGTCCTTCTCCCACTTAATCACATTGCTTAAGGATAATGTAAACTTCAGTCTTGGGTGACAAATCATAAAACTAGTATAGCACAAGGCCAATTCACAGGTGCTCTTGGAAAACATAATTTATGCAGTTGTACCAAATTTCAGTTGCTGTGAATAAATAGCCTTTGGAAAGAGGCAGAGAAGTTAGCTTCTAAACAAACTGATTTCTTGAAATACTGGTGTTTGAAAGCTTCCCTATTTGAAAAAATAGACCAGGATTTTTATCCAGAGAATAACAAACAGAATAAACAGAAATTTGATCAGCTAAGGTTTTGACAAGTCATATTTCAGAAAGTAGAGACATGTTAGAAGAAAATGCCTTTTGGAGATACATTCAAAATTATGAAACTACTTCTTTGGAAGCTAGTGTAAAACTGCAGAATTGCTATGGATGCTGAATGCTCCTTGTACTTCACATATTCCAAACACTGTGCAAGCAGCCCTAAGAACACCATAAATATTTTCATCCCTATTGAGCAGAAAAAAGAGAGATAGAAAATTAAAACAGTTTCCATTATTCAATAACAGAACAAGCACTGAAATTCTCTGAGCCTCACACCTTTATCAGAGAAAGTCTCCTGAACCATACTAGGATTACCCAGAGTCTCCAGAAGAACAGCCCTAGAAGTCCTCTCCATCCTTCTGCTAGAAATTACTGCCCCAGTAGAAGTGTACCAGATGGGAAAAAGATGTGAAAATATGGTGGCTTTTCATGGACTACCGCTTACACACCATCAAACGTGTTTGACATTATCTCCACTAAAGTTAAGGCTGTGGGGAAAAATACCTAAGGGATAGTTCATTTTGTTCCTTCTGCCACAAAGTGGTAACCTGGGGCAATGACTTGGGACAAGTGGGTGAAAGTAATATACTCGTCATTACCATATCATTAAATCAGTTCCACAAAGTCCTGTGACTTAGAGTAAGCACTTACATGCACCCAATATTGGTGGATAATTTGTCATGACAACATGACTTTTTTTTTTTTAAACTCAGGATTGTTTATTTCCATGACTTTAAATAGATGAGAAAATATGAAGTATTTTTAAAGGACAGTCTAATTTTACCATTTACTAGGGCATCATTACGAGACTGTGCAGCATCTTTCGTACTCCACTGAACATGAACTAGGAATGGAGTATTTTAGATGCTCTACTCTGACTATCTGCATGGGCTTGAGTTCATGCCATGGAATACTTAAACCAGATTTTGTTAGAAATTCAGTTTTGATAAACGTAAACTTTTGTATTTGTTTTCATTTACCTCTAAATTGACAAATGTTTTTCAAAATTATATTTTCCCATAGCAATCCACTTTATCAAGCTAGAATTTGTGCTTAGCTTTGCTGTAAATGCACTGTCACTGTATCAGTGATCTCCAAAAAATGGATCTGTAGAAACTGTTTGAAAGTGTGTGGTGGTTTAGCCCTGGCTGGGTGCCAGGTGCTCAACAAGTCATAATATCACTCTTCTTCCCAAACTGTACAAGGGAGAGAGAAATATAATGGGAGGTTTGTGAGTCCAGATAAGGACAGGGAACTTCTCCAGCATGGGTCCTTCCCATGGGCTACAGTTCCTCATGAACTGCTCCAGCATGGGATCTCCTACAGGGGCAGCTTCTCACACCCTGCCCCAACATGGGTGATCCACCAGGAGAATAGCCCCTCAGGCACCGACTGCTCCTGCATGAATCCCTCAAAGGATCACAAGTCCTGACAGCAAACCTGCTCTGGTGTGGCCTCCTCTCTTCCCGCAGGCTCCCATGTCCTGCCAGGAACTTGCTCCAACAGGGGCTCCTTCAGGCATCCACCCACTCCAGCATGGGGTCCTCCATGGGTTGTGAGTGGATCTCTGCTCCCCCATGGCCTCCATGGACTGCAGGGGGACAACTTGCTTCACCATGGTCCTCACCCTAGGTCACAAGGGAGTCTTTCTTTCAAGGCCTAAGCACCCTCCTCCCCCTCCTTCTCCACTGACCTTGATGTCTGCGGACATGTTTTCACATTCTCACTCCCTGTTGCTGCTGCACTTTAGCAACTGCCCAGCAACTTCTTCCCCTTTTTAAATACATTATTCACAGAGGTGTTACCTCAGGCACTAATGTCCAGGACTGGCTCAACTGCGGGATCTATCTTCAAATTGACTGGCATTAGCCCTATCAGCTACAAGGGAAGCTTCTGGTAGATCTGTGATTCTGATAGATCTTTAAAGAAGCCATCTCTATAGACACCCCACTACCAAAAACCTGGTCCAGGCAAATCAACTACAAAGTGTATTAATCTTTTCTATTTCTCAGGTATAGTCCATAATGTGTCTTAGTTCCCACTCAGAAACTTCTGACGTGAGTTAGGGGCATGCATCAGTGCTGGAGGGGTCAAATTCAAGGAATGTTTCATTGATGTGAATGTTGTATAGTATCTGACAGATAATCAAAGGCAAAGTTTTGAAAAAATAATTTCAATTGGTTATATTTCTTCTATCTGCAACACTCACTTCACAACACTCACTTCACTCACTTCATACATTTAAAATTCCTGGACTACCTATAGAAGAAATATATTAGATTCTTAATAAGTACATAAACTTGGGGATAGAGAGTGGATAATCTACCTACTGATTTTTTCCTATTTTTGTAGTATTATAATCTTTGTTTTTCTGTATTTTTCTGTTCTACACCAGTGTATTTTAGTACTTTCTTTGTATGCTAAGCAAGTTAAGTACTTAGGAGCAGAGAATTTAATTGCACTTTCTGTAGTTAAAAATACTTCTGTAATGCTAAAGAATTGCATTGACATTTTAATATGCTGTCACTTTAAGATACTACATGAAGTGTGAACAGAGCACAGACACTTTTAACAGGTGTCTCTAATTGTTAGTTTATTTCTTAGAAATAGCTGTAATGTAAAATTTGGTAAAACATGTAGATTCAAGGTGTTTGGATCCTGCAACATGCTAACCAGGCCTTCCTTTGGCTGCTGGTAAAAACAAATTGGGGTGTGTAATTGATTTTTTTGCAAGTAAAGCTTTTATGTTTGCTTTGAGTTCAAACTCCATCTTTTTCTTGTTATTTTTTTGTCCCTTAGGAGGGATTGCATCATGGGCATTTAGGAAAAAAATAAGTTCAGTATTTTCATTTATTTTAGTAAATAGGATGTTTCTATTACTTTCAGATTTTACCAGTCTGTAACTGCAAAAATAATCATGGAAAGGGTGAAAGCCAGATCAATTCTATTTTTTAAAAGTGCATTTTCATTATATTTACCAAGTGCCTGTTGTGTTCAAAGGGAGTGCAAGATTTTCTTGTTCACAGAATATTTGAAAAGCCCCTTAAAAGAAACAGATCCATCCAGACCAAAAAAAAAATTTGGATTGTTGGGTGAAGTGTACTTACTTTAAAAAATGGCAAAGAAGATCAACATGCATACAGGATTTTCAGTGGGATTACTACTAGTTCCAGAAGTTGATACAAAAATATCTTTAAACAAAAGACCAGAATGTAAACCTGGTAAGAAAAGTTAATATTTAATTTTGAAAAGAAAAAAAAAAAAAAGCAACCAGGTTTGTTACATAGGAAATTAATTATGAACATGCATCTTCTACAAAGTTTGCTTAGTTAACAAGATTTTATTATAAACAGTTATTCTTTTCTAGTTTGGCAGAAAGATAAACTATGTACGTTCTTCAAAGTTATACACTTAAGATTTGATGAACATTTCAAGATCAAATGTTTCACTAATTTTGCAAATACATTTAAGATTGATTGGAGAAAATTATGAAAGTGTATTTCTTAGTTAAGCTGTAGTTAAAGTAAAGGAATTCTGATCAATTTGCTAAGAATTGCCTCCAGCTGTGCTGGTTTCCGTCATGTAGTTAAACAGAAGCTCGCCATAGTTTGATCTATTTGTCCTCATTTTCATGGTCACTGAAGTAAAGAATGATGGGCTCAGAAGCAGTCATGAGCTTCTTGAGTACTCAGATGCTAATCCAAAGAGTCAAATTAAAACTCAAAAGCCATTGTGGAAATATGTTTTTATATATCGCTATCTGTGAAATTAGTATAAATTAATATGTGCATCAATTACACTTTTTAATATCTATGAAGCCATATAATAAATTCTTCATTTCAAGATAAAATTAACACAGTGAACTCTGATCTGGACTAGACAATGTGCTCATCATCATAGCATATAGCTAAGAAGTGAGAGAACCAGTTGAAATTCCTGAATCAGAAGTCATACTTGTATTTGAGCTTCCCCAGACCTACACAGGTGCCTTGACCTCTGCATCTCTGTGGCATAATTCTGTATTCAAACCTCAGTAACTGCTCTAGACAAGATAAAAAATATGAACTCTCATTAGCAGTTGCACACGATTCAAGTATAGACTGTTGTAACAAAGCAAGATCTTCAATATGTCTCCACCAGATCTTCTTGCAAGTACTGCAGCCACTAATATCCTGATTCTCATTTCTCCAACTACAACTCCTCTTAATCAAATGAACAAGATGTAAGGTCATATTTTTTTCTCCACACAGGAATAAGAAGCCATTTCTTTGTCAAATGGATCCATTCTTAAAATGATTGCTCTATGTAAGTCTATGCTGCAGTTACATAATCAAGCACACTCAAGATATAGACTATTTTTAGCATTGCCCATGATGCATTCCTGTACTGCCCATCTATGTGTAATATGCACATGTGTAATATGCCCAAGTGCCAGAAGTTGAGCTGGCACTTGAGCTGTTACCCTCAAGAGTGTAATTCCAAACTACTATTCTTCTTGAGGCTTTTCACTGGCTCTTATTTTAGTTGAACTGTATGAAAAAGTATTTTGAATGAGTCTTACTCTTTCAAAATATATCATTGCTCTTTGGAGTGCTGAATCTGCCCTGTTTCACTGTCACTTCTACTCTCTACTAACAAGATAAGTCCTGTTCTTCACATCATTTCATATCACTGTTCATCTCTTGTCAAGTGTCAAAAGAAGAGCCTCCTTCCATAATTATCTGTTCAAATCTTCACTGTCTCATCTGAGGATCAGAACTTTTTCACGGATCTATGAAATATACAGCTACTGCATTGGAGGTCCTTTCACCTCTCATAATAGATTCTCAATGCTAAGTCTGATATGCTTTCATAGTGCTCATGTCAGCAGCTCTGTGTGGGTTTTAATTTGTGGTACCTCATGGTCATCAGTGATGATCAGTGTTTATCCTAACAAGAACATTTTCCTGTTTCTTAAATCATGGTGAAAATTATCATGATTAAGAGCAACAAGGAGTCCATCTGCCTTACCAAACTAAATGTTAGACTTGCATATAATGTTCAAGTCTTGCACTAATAGAGATTCTTCTCCAGTGCTTTGGGATTATTTACAGAACCATAAGAGCAGGTGAGTACCTATCAGTAGTGAAAGTTTTCTTATCATCCATGTCTAGAGCTGTGTATTCTGTATTTTCCTTCCCATTACAAAGCATGTGCTTTGACAGAGATGCAGGAAATATTGTGCTCAGAGAATGTGTGCAATATATTTTATATTAGAAATGCAAAATCAAAATAATGACAAGAAGAAAATTGATGTAATAAATGGTAATTTTAAAATATGTTAATTATAGATTTGGGAAAATAATTAAATAATTAGTTTTATTTCTTTCTTCTGTAGTCTTTCTGCAAATGCAGCTACATATGCTATCAGTTGCTTTTTAGAGTAGCTTTGGAAAGGTTAATATTTTAATGAACACTCAATGGTAATAAATTCCAATTGATGTATATATTTATTGTGATTTATTGTTATTTATTAACATTCCTGCAGAAGTCCGAAATACAGCTCTGTACCAGCTACTAGGAAAAAAAAGATCTCAGCCAAAAACAGGACACCTTGACATTTTTGCTAGACATATCTCTAGTATGCTTACAGTTGTTGTCAATAAGGTGTTATTCTGTGATAAATTACTAGATAAATTACTACAAGAGGATTGTTCTTTTTCAACTTACCTAATTTTTGTGAAACATTGCTGGTTATCTTTATTTAATAAACATGCAAAGAGTTTAAACTTTCAAGGATTAACAACCATTTAAAGAGCTAAAATCAGTTGTGCTGAAAAGGCATGTGCATGATAGTTTTTGGTAAATTTGGTTTCTGGGATGAATTTTAATTTTTTTAAATAAGATGAAAATACCTATTGTCTGAATCACTCTTCCTTGTACAGCTAGCTAAGTGTAACTCAAAGCAGAAGGTTAAGCATCTTTAAACCAACTCAAATCATGGGCCATACTCCCAGAGTTCATGAGCTAATTCTAGGAGCTTTTCATTTGAAATTAGTCCATCTTTAGTATTTTATCAGAATGATCTAGTAGATAATATAGCCAGAAGTATTGCCAAAGAATAAATCATTCCACCCAGATTAGCAGTATAAAACTGAAATAGATATGGCAGAGCTGTGCAGTGCACATGAAACATCATATGATGCAGAGAGCATACTGCATTTACCATTGTTATAGTAACTTTTGTGCAGTAAATGGTCTCCTGAGTAGTTTAGAAAACATTCTATCTTGAGGAACCTTCTGACTTCTCTTTCTTTTATTGGAATCCAAACCTAGTCCTCCTAATGCCCTGAAAGCAGACTTTATGCTATAAAACAGTAGCTAGAAGGCTGAACATAGTTGTGCCTGGGGGAGAAAAGATTTTAAAAGATGCTTCTAACAGCTGATCTAATACATTCTACTCCTCAAAGATGCTAGCACCAACTCTGTACTTCATAGATAAAATAGTAAGTTGGAAATAGAAATAAAACATCATCTAGACAAAACTTTGTGTTCAGTAATGTAAACTCATCCTTTGGCACTCTTTTTAATTCCTATACGAAATCTGAGAACTTTCTGAGATCATTACTTTAAGATATTATTGATATATATCTTTAGAAAACCTGGCAATTTAAATCCTCACTCCATTTTCACAGTCTTTTTGTTTTACCATCCTCTGGTCTATCTGCCAGCAAACAAAGTCTTTTCATTAATGTAAAATCTAATACCATATTTGTCTTTCTTCCCTGTAAGCAGCCTTCATTTTTTAGCTGATGAATCCTATTGTCATAATCCAAGATTAAACAGAGAACTACTAGAGTAAAAATAGTTTTAAAAAATATATACCTATAGAACTAAAATTCCTTACTTTCAAGCAAAAACTATTGCAAAATTATGATCCCTTTGGATGAAGAACAAAGTATGCAATTATTGCAGACTAAGCAACAGGTTGCACTTGTCCATGCAGTTATTTGGAAGTATTTTTTTTCTTGCATTTAAACGGCTCTTCAGGCATTGCATATGAAAGCCACAGTACAGTGCCATAACACTCGATGATTTTAATCTGGACTTTAAATATAACAGGATTGATTCAAATTGTACTCCTTTGCCCTTTGAAGTGTTTTAAAGGAATGACAGAGAAGGGACAAGTGGAACAACCTTGCAGAAATGGGCAAGTGGTAGGTGAACCCATTTCAGTCTTGTACTCTATTGGTAAAGGAGTTGTACCACATATAACTATGATTTTTTTGATGTGGGCTTGAATAGGTTTTGTAGGTTGTGAGTAAGATCATTCGGTCTCTTCCTGTCTCTATTCTCCACTCGTTAACTCACTCACTCACTCAGTCTCCCTCTCCTTCCTTCCACTAGGCTCCTGAATTTGCAAAGACTAGAATTTAGTCCAGGGTGGTTTCATTCTATGGTGAAAGCCACAGGACAGCGTCGTGCTGTGTGTAGAGTCCATTATTTTCTTGGTTATAGATCTTCCACAGCACAACCCCTTTTTCACTACTATCCCCAGACTCCTGCCCCTTCTCTTGCTACTCAGTGTCTACTTTTATTTGAGAAAAATCCCCTTTTACAGGACCTGTAGACCTTTCTGAACATATACAAGGCAGGACTGCTCTACCCAGACGTTTTCCAGGAATGTGAAGCAGGGGAACTATGCATGTAATGCCAGCTCAGCTCTGAACAGGGGGATGGTGAGAAAAGAGGAAGTGGGATGATCAGAAGCAAAACAAACAAGGCCAAGACATCTGCAGAGTGGACTCACAAATCTCAGAAAAACATATTTTCTCCTGGTGGCATCTTGGTATTTCTGACATTAGTTTTTAATGAAAGGAGCATTCTTGTTTTCAGTTGTCAGTGAAATAAATTTCAGTAATTTTATGTTTCATGAGTGCTTTTCTGGGATTAAGTGTACATTGATGTCTAATTCTGCTGCATTTTTCAGGAAGCATTTCAACATTTTATCTCTCTTTTCTACAGTCTAGATCATTAATAAGTCCAGCAATTATATATCAAATGTATGTTTTTATTGTAACTACCTATTCACATACATGTCTGTTGGTGCTGAGCCTGCCAACTTTGAACTTCCTCCTATGCCTTGCCCCTGTCCTAGACCTTCTGCCCCTTTCCATTGTCATCCTGCAGAGTCATCTAACATCCAAAGAGCACAGCCTACCCCAGGCATTGCAGTTTTGTGCAGAAAGATTGCAGACCAAAGTGGACTACCTATCTGAATTTCACCAATGCCGCTCCTGTGATGAACTCCACAAAATACTGAGACACCTGCAGTGGTGCCATGCCATGAGGGTATGCTGTGGGAGTCTGGGGATACTTGGTAATAGTTTTCTGGCATGTTTAAGTGATCTGCTCCCTGCTATGTGAAGTTGTTTGTATTTTCACATGAAATATCTCTATTACTGGTTGAAGGCCAAACAGACCATTGACAAATGTGTGCCTCTTTTTAAGTGCACTTGCTAGAGCCTTGGCAGTGTATCAAAGGTAGACAGCTCCATCTATAGTCAAGGGAAAGAGAGGAACAATTATGCAGAAGTGATTCCAGCAGTCCTTGATACTCATCTTTGGATGGTACGAATTGGACTTTGGACTTTGCAGTGTTTCTGCACTGATTCCGCAGGAAGCCTAGATAACCGACTTAACTTGACACTTGAATCAAAGATGACTGAAGGTAAATAAGATGAATAATGTTTAAGTATTAAGATGTAGGGAAGGATGCTGCTTTAGCATGTATGTAATTCCAACAGATTGTACATAACTACAAGAATTTTGGCCAGATTTTGACTCAGTGTAAAAGCAAAAGTGATGTAAGAGCACGCCAGCGTTGTTGAGGTGTCTGTGCTAGACTTGCTAGTCATGACTTAGTTCCCACATTCACAGCTGCAGAAGTGTCTCCTGACTGAATGTTTGTGGTTCGTAGCTGCGTGGGTGGTGTTCTTTCAGGCAACCAGAATTGTATGCTGTGTGAAATAGCGTTAATTGAGGACTGCAGCCCTGTTACAGCTTTGGTAAAGCTGTATTTGCATCTATACTGTGATAAACTAGTTAGTTGATATTTTCTATAAGCTTATCCTTAACCAGTGGTTAGAAGTTGTGCCAGTTCCAAAGCAGTAAACAGCTTTGCTGGCTTTTTAGCTGTGGTGAGCACCATGAAAAACCTCATTTGATTTGTGCTGTGTGTCTGACAGAGCTGCTTTGTTACTCTCATGTCACCAATGGGAAGGAGCTGGGTAAGTACCTTTCTAGCAGATGCAATGACAAGGCTTTAGGAGCTGGATGGTTCAGGAACACACTTATCTCTCCCTTGAGAGGGTAACTGAGGTCATGGACTTAGGGAAATAACCTTCTTCTATCGTGACTGCCACCTTCTCCCCTTTGTAAACTGAAGAGAACTCAGGAATTTAATTTCTTTCTTGCCAGTTAGTTTGAGCATCCATGTTTTTTTCACCCAAGGGATGCATAACACATGATTTGCAGAACTGCTGACTGCTGTAGTTGCAATTAAAACAATACTGCCTTCATGGCTTGAACACTGAGTGCAAACAGGCTGATAGTTTAATCAGTCCATTTTAAAACCTATTAACTAAACCAGCAGTTTACTGTTCTTGTCAAACTCCAAACAACTGTAAATCTTGTTTTCAAAAATCAACCAGAAAAATGTAACACATTAAAAATGAATTAGACGTGACACACCACCCATAAGCTGTATAATAAACAGATCACAGCCCTATAGTAATAGTTGTGATTTCTGGCATGTCATTGGAGAAGAACTCATGGGTTTTCAGAATGACCTGTGTCATAAATCATTGCATTCCCATTTACACTGAGCACATGTATCTAATTTTTCAAGAGTGGCTTCTGAAATCCTGATGAATGGCTTTGGAATTGATTACTGGAATGTATGAAAAGTGATGTCAAAAATGCCTAATTGAAGAAAGGAAAAAGAGATTGTAATAAGTCACAAATGAGTAGCCATCCAGGAGAAAAGCCTAAAATATGACATGAAATCTGTCAGACTTTTCTTTAAGATAGATAAATTAAATTAATATAATTTTTCAGTCTAGTTAAAACAATGTAAATGCACAAGCCATACATAAATCATACATGTATTTTTTTGGCCACACAGACATCAATATCTTGCTGTCCAGTTTAATGTATACTCTATATATTAGTATGTATATTTTTGTAATATGGAATGCATCATGTTAGAAAAAGTGCAGACATCCCAAGCTGGGAAATGTATTAAAACTTATTAATGAAACTCCAGAGACACACCAAGGTATTTTTATGTATATCTTATCCACCTCATTTGTCTACGTGATCTTTTGTGAGCACATTTGAACCTTCACACTCAAAGCTGAACAAAATCTATAAACACAGACCAAATTAACACATTTAGTCTCTCCATACCTCTCTGTAGACACTAGTCATACTATCCAAGACAGTTTCATCTTTCAAGTGACAGGTAGAAGTGTAGTTGGTGAGTCTAATTTTAATTTCCTTTGTGTGAAAGATTGCAAATTATGGTATATGCTGAAAGATAATATAGACAATTTTTATGATTTGCCTACTTTTAAAGATTTATCTGTGTCTGCAGGTGAAGCACATGGACTAAAGTTGAATGTGTTACATGATTGTAGCATGTAGATTCTGATTTGGTGTTGAAAGAAACAGCTTGGCAGATAAGTAATGAAATGAAACAGCAAACATGCCATCACCTAATGAAAACATCAGTTCATAAGAACCATTACCTACCTTTTCCCAAGACATCCTTTTTAATTGATATATTTGAATTTGTCATAAGAAAACAAATTCGTGTTATTCTAATAATATGTGCTGAGCAGTAGCTATAGAATAAGGAATGTTTCTTAAGGAATTTATTACCCTTTGTCCAGTCTCTATTTGTGAGGTTCAAAATGACCAGCATTCATTAAACTTCATTATTGAGGTTCATGAAACTTTCTTTGGATTAGAAAAGCATAACCTTCTGTCCTGATTTAGAAGAGTGTTGCAGCTTTTCATTAACCTGGAAACCTCCTATTTACATGGTTCACAGCCTGGTTTCAGCTCACTTGGAGGTAACAAAGGGTGTCGGGACAAGAGTGCAGCAGGGGGCTCATCCTTTAGGGCTTCCATCTGAATTTGATCAGGTCAGCTGTTTTAACTCCCGCCTCATTAGGCAAAATAAAATGGAGATTATGCTGTGTGGAAGGATCACATTACAGACAGCAAGCTCTGCCTCCCAGTATTCTCTGTTGATTTTGCATTTTGACAAGACCTTGCTCTCTGTGTTTTCCATTGTGTATTACAGCAGGCTTTAAATTATTTTGAAGACAAGATCATTTGTATCCCTTGGCATTTCAGACCTTAGCCAAAAAGGAGTGAAGTAACAAGTGAAGACACATTAGTCTCAGAGGCAGTTTACCTACTGGAGAGATGTCACTGTGTAGAATGGGCTTAATGCTGATAGATGCATTAATTCAGCTTGTCAAGCAATGCCTAGCTCTTCTCTTTTCAAAGTTTAGGTTAGCTGTAAATTTGAAAAAATCTGACACAAAAGAGCTTGCTAGGTAAATTTTTATTACCACCTGGCAGAGAGGAATAAATAATTCATTCTGATTACTTATCATTAATATGTTAAGTCTATTCAGTTTCTCTTTAGTCACTGGATTTAGTGTTTATATAAAACTGTAAAAATTGATTAGAGTTAATCAGTGTGTTTGTTGCATTATAGTGCTGTTAAAGTGGAGATGAATATCATTGAATACTCATCTCATAATGAGAATCTTTGCCACCTGGTTATCCACTAAAAATCATTTTCCCACTGACCTCATCTGTACATGCCATATATTAATAGAAAATTCTCAGTCTATAAAATGCAAAAAAATCCTTCAGGATATCAGTTTGGCCAGCAGACAACTGCTTGGCAAATCTCTTACAAGGAAGGTAATTGATATCCATCACATCCAAATATGATTTTCTTTGGGAAAAACAAGAATAAAAGCAGGTGATGTTTAGCAATTAGATATATCTCTTATTTCTGTTAGTCCGTTTGTTGGTAGGATTTTTCTTTAAATTGTTTCTCTATAAGCTAAGAGTTTCATAGTCAATGAAGATAAATCAAGAGTTAGCCAGAAGTACAGACACTAAAATGCTGTCAAAACAAGAAGCTCCCCTCAGGGAAGGGGGAAAAGAGGCAACAAGTAATATGTGACAGATGGGAATGTAAATTCTTTAGTACAAAGTAGAAAGTACACCATTCTATGATTAGAAGCATAGCATAAAATTGTTTTAAGCTGACTTTAGATTTTTTTATTCAAGTAATGACTGACTGCAAAATACACAGTATTGTTATGTCCTATATGAATATAATATGTCTGAACCTAAAGCCATTTTCTTTCAGGGAACAAAGTTGCATAGTCCATAATGTGCCTCTAAAGTAACAATGGGCTATATGACCACATTAATTTCTGCTTATTATATGTCAACTTCATCATCCTTATTCCTGATGCTGCCTGATTCAAATGCCAACTATTACATATCCTGTGGACTTAAGGAGAAAGAGGTCTCAAAAATAAACTTCTCGTTGCACATTTTTATTTCTATATATCTGCCTTAAGAATTGTATCTTGTGGGAACATTTAAAGTTGAAAGTTTTCTCTAAGAAGTTACACAGGATGGACCTACCACCTACAGAAGCAAGCAACAGAGAATGAGAGAACATGAAACAGTTACACGCAGGGAAAATCTTGAAAAGGGTTTTGTTAAAGAATGTATCATGAAACACATGCACAAATCATTGAAAATCCTTGTGGCCCAGATAATTTCATTTCTGTTTCTAGCTTCCCATTTCTCCTTATTCATCTTTTCACTTTGTAGCTCTAATAATGTCTCTTTTTTTTATTATTATTATTTTCTGTGCACCTTGCATTAGTGGCAGCCCTTTTCCACTAAATCTGTTCCCCCTGTCTCTTTGTCCTTTTTAACAATCTATCCCAGGTTCTTCGTGTCCAATTCATTCCCACTCCACTCGATAGCAGTTCTTTAATAGCTCTTTTTCCTTTTCACCCCTTTAGATGAAGGCATCACTTTCTGCTGTAAGCTTAATACTTTCTGAGATATGGAGACACACAGCATGTGATGATATGTCTCTTAGATACTATGCTGAATATAGTATCTACAAGATCCTGTGGTATAAAAAAAAGAGCAGGCTATGTTAGGAAAATGAAAGTAATTACTTAAAGCAAAACTGTATTAATTTTAGTGTGAATTTTATACGTGCACCCAAGAGCAGCTTTGAATTTGTCATGGAAAATAAAGTAATTCTGGTTAATAAGAGAAATTCAGATGGATGGTGTTTGGTTTTCCTCTATGGTGTAGCCTCATGAATATTTGCATCAGCAAAACCAAGAGACTGGCAACAAGCAGTGATTTTCTTAAGTTGGCTTTGCCACCATTCACCAAATTACAACCCAAGTGGAAAATGTAAAATGTTAGTGACACTTGACTGTCATCATAGTATTAAGGTCACCTTAATCCTAGTAGCCTAGTCTGCAGCACCTCTAGTCCTGGAAAAGTATGTAAGCCCCTGGCAATTGAACTCATTACACTGCCCAAGGATTCCTTTAGTAAAAGGGAGCATTTAGTAGTCATTTTAATAGGTTTTGTTCTTCATTAAAAATAATTTTGGCTAAAAGTCTGGTCCCACTGTTGGATGCAGAGCTGGCTCAGCTGTGGAAGTACCTTAGGAGAGCAGTTACCTATCTTTAAATGATGTCCAAGGAGTCAGAATTGCAAACTGTCAAACCTGAGATGTTTGCTACTCTATACTATCTGCCTCCTAATAAAATTGTGTGCTTTCCTGTCCAGTTAGCAAGTTAAGAAGAAAGTGCAGGAAATAATACTGTAGGCAATAAAGAAAATTGTATTGCAAGAGCACAATGGCAAAATTCCTCTTTCTCTGTTTTGGTTATATGAGAACAATACCAGCCACAAAGTAGGTCCAAGTCATCTGGCATAGCTCTCAGCATGACTCATGGTGGCTGGAAAGGCAGCAGTCTGTAACTACAGTGAGGAAGAACAGAACTCACTAGCTTGCAGAACAGAAGCAAAGAGACAAAACTGGCTGCTTTTCCAACATCATAAGCTCACACTTTTGAGGTCCAGGGACAACCTGTTAGGTTGTGTTCCCTCAAAGTGTTTAAGGAAGTATTAGCAAGGGGTTGTGCCCAGGCTGTTTGAAAAGAGGAGTAAAAGAAAACATTGCTCATGCCTTTTACAATCCAGAACTAAGAATAAATCTCTCAGTATTTTAACATGGATGATTAATGTGTGGTGATTAGAGGTGTATAGTGGTTTTGTCTGGGCCACGTTTTGGTAGTGGAGGTCTACTGGGGTGGCTTCTTTAAACAAAGATCTGCCAGAAGCTTCCCCTGTAGCTCATAGGGCCTTTGCCAGTCAGTTCTAAGATGGATTCACTGCTGACCAAGGCCAGGGCAGTTGGTGACTAAGGTAATGTCTCTGCGAATAATGTATTTGAGAAGGAGAAGAAGTTGGTGAGAAGCTGCTAAAAGGCGGCAGCAGCAAAAGGGAGTGAGACACAAACACCAATGTCAGTGTAGAAGGAGGGGGAGGAGGTGCTCGGGCACTGGAAGAAAGATTCCACCGTGTCCTGTGGTGAAGACCATGATGAGGCAGCTGTTCACCTGCAGTCCATGAAAGGGAGCACGGGGGAGCAATCCGTGGAGGACCCCATGCCGGAGCGGGTGGATGCCTGAAGGAGGCTGTGACTCTGTGGAAATCCAACACTGGAGCAAGTTCCTGGCAGGACCAGAGAACTCGTGGAGAGAGGAGACCACACCAGAGCAAGTTCCTGGCAGGACCAGAGAACTCATGGAGAGAGGAGACCACACCAGAGCAGGTTTGCTGTCAGGACTTGTGATCCTGTGATGAACCTACGCAGTCTGTCCCTGAAGGACTGTTCTCCCAGTGGATGACCCATGCTGGGGCAGGGTGTGAGGAGCTGCCCCTGTGGGAGACCCCATGCTGGAGTAGCTGGTTAGGAGCTGCAGCCCATGGGAAGGACCTATGCTGGAGAAGTTCGTTCGTGAAGGACTATCTCCCATGGAGAGTCCTGAGAAGAAGGGAGGAGTGGGAGGAAGTGTTTTAAGATTTGATTTTACTTCTCATTTTCCCTACTGCGTTTTGATTGTTCATTAATAAATTAAATAATTTCTTCCCAAGTTGAGTCTGTTTTGCCTGTGATAGTAATTGCTGAGTGATCTCCATGTCCTTGACTCACAAACCTCTCGGTACATTTCACTCTCCCCTGTTCAGTTTAGGAGGGGCAATGTTATTACGACTTGGTGGGCACCTGGCATCTAGGACGGGCTAAACTGTCACAAAGTGGTGTGATGCTGCATCCTGGAGATGATTCAGAAGAGGTGGGAATGCAATAAGGTACCAAAAATTGCTTTCCATGATTGTGCTCAATTCCTCTGAAATATGCAATAGAGTGGGCTGTGTTACCAGAACCATACTATTTTTAGGAATATTCCTCTCCACAGGAGACATCAGCAGAAATACTACCATCTCTAAAATTCAGGGAATGCTGTCCTGAACTGATTTGAATCAGAAAAAGAAGGTTCAGAGCTTGGACTTCTTTCTTGCCTTTCTGTTTATATGGTAGTGTGTAAATAAAGAATCCAGTTCGTTATGTCAGGTTTCTACTTTAACATTGTAATATTACAGAATTTCACTACTAGTGCAGCTTGGCCTGGATTGTCTAGAAACTGAGGTAAATGTGAAGATATTTTTTTAAAAAAAAGGAAGGAGGAAAAGATCAAATATAGAAAACATCTATGTTTGGATCATAAATATTCTGACTGGCCTTAGGCATAAAATCATTATTGGAGCTTCTAGTTTAATACACATAGGTAGATTACATGTTTGAGCTCTATGGTAAATCCATTGTTTACAGTGAAGCCAAGAGGTTAACGTCTTTGTTTGGATTTATTTTGACTACTTTTGGTAGATTAATTCTCCCTAAAATGGGCTCTGTTTCTGCGTTGCATTTAATTCACTTGTGCATCTTTCTCTATAAACCATTTTAGACTGTATCAGCTGATATTTTTAAGACATATTTTCCATACCAATATTTCTCTGTGTCTTGGAGAGATCTGACATGAAATGTCGCACGTTCTCACTTCAGGAGGTCTGGATTTTTCAACCAAATCTGATAGCTATTTATGCCTTGAGAAGATCTTATCTTACATACTATTGGTTAGGAGTCATTCACAACCTCTCATACTATTGAAACATGGACAGAGAGTGTAATTTGTTAATGTCATGAAGGATGAAGTTGGTTAGAAAGGGAAGTGTACACGATTTATAATAACACAAGTGTTTCCTTGCTAATCCCTTGGCAGGTTCATTATCTGAAGAGCCTCAGGCAATAGTTGGCCTATCATGAGAGTGAAATTTAACCCACAGCATGAAATTAATCCTCAAAGACTTTTGTCTACTCATTCTAGAAATAATAAATTCAAATTGATTTTATAAATCTTCTCACTAACTTTATGCAGAGGTGTTAAGTTGATACCTAAACTCTATAGCATATGTCAATCTATTGATTTATGTTTGTTTAACTAACATGCAAGTGTATACTAAGCATATTAAGGGATTTGAAGATGTGAATTACTGTTGTGTTCATTGTTTCTTCCTGAGAACCTTTTTTCTTTGATAACACACCAAATTCTGTTCCTTGTAATTACAGGCAAGACAAAGTGTATGTATATGCATGGACATATAAAATCAGTCAAATGATTATACCTGCATTTCCTAGAGCTTCTGGGTTTATATGTGAATCTTGGTGGGGTTTTTCACACCCTGGCTTCTTTTATAAAACTTCTTAGAAGTCTAATGAGGGCTTGTTGCTGGTAAATAAATGGATTTCTGGTGGAGCTTTGGAAATTACTTCTTGAATCTGCTGTTTAAATACTATGTAAATCAGCTGGGATTTTTTTCAGAAAGAGATTTTTCTTACCTATGTGAAGTTCTTGCTACTAAAGAGAGAACAGGTGAAAGTGATTTACTACTGATAGACTCAGACTCTCCTCTGCAATTTTTAGAATGTGATTTCTTGCTTATAGCATAACCTAGTCTATAGGAGTAGACAAACAGTTTTAGATAATATCACATTTATCAAGATACACGGTAAGGATTTTTCCCACTTTTATCCAGTATCTACCCAATGTCTTCAGTATCTATCCACTGGTTAGACACTTGGTGTATTTTGGTGCTCATTTTCTATAGATTTTTTTCTTCTTCTGAAGGCTACAAGCCATATCTAAAAGATGTTTGCAATTGGTTGTATTGACTATGTTGAAGAGCTTCTTCAAGATATTAATCGAAAGTCCACACAGTCACAGCCCTTAGGACAGAAACTGAATGACAAGAAATTAAGCAGGTCAAGTATTTCTTAGTACACAGTCCTGACCCTAGACAGTAAGTTTGTAGACTACTTAGAGGCCATTATGTGAGCAGATTTGGAAATACATTACTCTTTTGATCATGCCTCGTCTTCTTCAGACATAATTTGTAACAGTAGCATAGATATTGAAGTATTCTCACATCAAACATTCCTTAGAAGAAAATTAGTTTCTCTAGTCATACTATATTTCCTCTATGTATTTTAGGGAAGTTATTTTTGTGCACACATCTGTTCTAGTGGTTAGAAGGAAAACAGCAATTGCTGAAGTATGGATAAACAGAACAGTGAGCAGAAGAGTATCTTTGATTCTAAAAAAGACTTTAGGCATGTTAAAGATGCCATTTGATATTAGAGATGTGATGTGGGCTAAGTCTAGGAAACCTCTGAAAATGACATACCTTTTTGAAATATTTATTGTTCAGGATAGAAAGTCCTACAGAGGTACCTAATATAAAGTTAAAACATAGGTTTCTAATATATTTTGAAGCCAATTCTATTGCTAATGTGAGCTGATGATTTAAGCATCATAATTTGATACATTATGGTACAGTAAATGACTACCACATGGTAATTCAGATATCATTTATGTCTCCATTATCACTATCCCTTCAGCGCAGGAGCAGAAAGAAAAGGGAAATTTGCAGAACTGCAGTGTTTGGTTATGGGTGTTAGAGATGACAAAGAAGGAGCAGAGGCAATAATACATTGCTCATATTTTGACCAATGACTGCCTCAAGGTTTTCATCTGCTCAATACATAGTGTTTCTTTAGGACCACACTCTTCTGTCTCCAACCTCTTTTCATAATTTTGCTTACTCCCTATACACCCATCAGTCATTCCTCTGTGATTGACTTTCCCTATTTGCCCTTTTCCCAGATCACTAGGTCATGGTGAAAACTTCCTGCAACAAAAGTAGTAGTGTTTGTCAATTGTGACACTGCAGTTTGTGCTGCCAGTTCGAATGACAAGTTGGCATCTTGTGACCTCTAGTAAATGACCTCTAATAAATTGGCAGGGCAGGTGGTAAGTCTCTTAGCTGGTAGGCAGAATGGCTGTTTGCATTTTCAAGGAAGTTTTGAAACAGAGAAAGGCTAAAAACTCTCCCCTGCAGGTAACAAAACTAGAGATTCCTTTCTGCAGACTTTTAAGGTCAGCTTATTCTTGAGAGGGGTTCAGGCCAAAAGTGGACAAGGTGTAGATTTTTAACAAGGATAATATCAATCTACTCTGCAATATTTAGGTACAGTAAGCCCTTCTCATATGTTAGTCTGGGCACCTTTAGGGCTTCATAGCAGGGAAAGTTGTATCCTGGGGACCCTTGGATTCCTATTTATGTGTATAGATTACATTGCACAAAGATTAGAACCACAATGGAGGAGCTAGACATACTGCTAGCATACTGTCACATATCAAACCAGTAGCACAGTCTACATGGCTAGGTCTTTGGAAGAACTTTAGCATAACTTAAGAAGAAGATAAGTTATGCTATTCTTCTTCCAAAGAGCTAGCCATATCATTGCTTCTTCCATTAGCTGGCCTAAATGCTAAGAAAAAGAGAGAGGAAGGTGGCATGTCTACGCATTGTACATGTTTTATACTTATTTATTGCACTCTTACTCAGTTTGGCGTTAGAGAACAAATAGCAAGGTATGAAGCAACAAAGCCCTAATCGTATTCATTATATGTAATAATATATAATTCCCTATTAATTCTGTATAAGCATACAAAAGCACTTCCAACAGTCATTTTTCAACAAGCCCATTTTATTTATCAGTAGACATTCGGTAATTCAGCTTCATTTAGTTTTGTCTCTGAGTCCATGTAGCAATACGAAGATTTGACTAAGTGAATGTATGGAAAGGATACCAAATGTGCAAAGGAAACAAAGCAGTAGCCTGCATGGCAACATCAGAATTATCTTTTCTTGTGCCTGGTTTTCAGTCCTTGCGCTCAATAGCTGAGTCATATCGGCCAAGCAGACTGCTTGCCTGCCTGGAGAAGAATGTGAACAAAATGCCTTTAAAAAACTTCTGTGACTGTACAATATGAAAGTTTTTCCAGCTTCCAAATGGTGATTAGTGAACTAATTTGCTTTCTGAGATGCACATCACCTTAATAGAACCTGAAGGTATTTCCTTGACTCAAAGATTTTAATGAAATCAAAAGGAATAATTTTTCAATTCTTTTTGTAAAAGCAATCTTTAAAAGGCACAAGGCTGCAAGCAAGTAGTAAAATCTGCTGAGAAATATATCCTCCAAACTTCTGTACTGCCTGCTACACTCAAATGTTTTGCTGAAATCCTCTGTCTTTTTAAAAACTTGCCTTGCTTTGTACCTTTAAAATTGTCAGCACTTGGAAAAGTCTTTGTAAATCTGAAAGAAATCCTGTGTTTCTTTAGACTTAACAATGTTTCAGATACTGATTAAAAAAGGAACTCTCCCTTTATTCCTGAAGTCGGTAAGAAATATTATGGAAAATTGCGTTAACTCTTGCAAATCCCTCTACAACTATAAAAGTACAAATGAGATCGTCCCTGCTGTTTCAGTCAGGCCTATGAACCTCAGAGCAATAGGATATTTATAAGAAAATTCCAGACATAGCAGTGGTGCCGTGATCCATATGACCCAAAGTTTCCAGTCTTTGTCTATCCTTCTGTCTTTAAGGAAAAACAGAGGGGCATAAAGTGAAAACTTGGAAGATCACAAATCATTGTTATGACTCATTATAATGAATGATTTGTGCATTACTTTATGGAGTAGTTAGGTTGAGTTTGAGGGGGGAAAAAAAAGAAACTTTCCTTTTTAATTTTTACCACCTTATGCCAGTTTTCAAGCAACTGTCTTTTCTAAAATAATGACCCTTTTTTTGTCACACTATCCTGAGTAACTAGCGATTTTTTTCAGCTGTGAGAGTATGTTGTGATATAAAGGTGCAGCCTTTCACTGCAGTTGTCAAGACTCTATTAGTGTTTCCATTACAGCATTAAGACTTATTTTCTAGTGTTTAAGACTGGGCCATAAAATACTTAAGGTTGAACTTCGGTAGTTTTCAAAATATATTTACAGATAAGAAGAATAATCTCATTGGATGAGGCTTGTTAGTTCTGAAAAAATATAGTATCTTGACAGCTTTGTACCAACTGTGATTCTCAATTTTGGCTGCTCAAAGTCAGTCTTCTGACCACATCATACAACCTGGATTCTAGATTCCTCTGAGTTTTGTTTATAATTATTTTTGTTAACTATTAATAGTCTAAGAGTTATTAGAAAAAATAAAATAAATCTACTAAAGCCTGAAAATTGCTGCTGTTTGTCCATTATGTTGAATTTGTGAGAATTAATTTTCTTTATTTTTGTATTATCTTTATACAGTGAATCAACAGATTATATTCCCAGGTTTCACAGTTCTCTTCACTTTCTAGGACAATTTTTTTATGTTACACAAAGATTTGATGAAAGTATGTTTATGTATCTGTGGACACCGGCAAGCTACCTTTCAACACACGGTAAACTTTCTGAAAAGTTATGGAATTAAATTTTTACTTTTTACAGAGGGAAGTGCACTATTTCAAGTCAACTATATTACAGAAAGCAAGAGTATTCCAGTATTTTATTAGATCTTTTTAGTCACCACAGCAGATAAAGTCATAGCACTTCAGAGGAAATTTCATCCAAAACTTACCTTATTGTGCCCTACTATAGATTAAGAATTGCTGAGGTCACTCAACGCAGGCTGATAATGAATTCCATATAAGCTGTAATATTGGGGCACAGCTGGATGGGTAAGATCTGAGTTTCAGTCTTCAGAATTTCCTCAGTTTGCTAATTTAATTTGAAAAGGCAATGTTACTTTAAGCGGCTACATTTTCTGTCATTTATCCGTACGATTTAATAGAAAAAAGTAATTTTTATGTGGAAGCACCGCATGCATAGTAGGTAATGTCCATGTTATGTATAATAGCTATTAGTCATTTTAAATGGTTTGTTTGTTAATAAGAAAGGATGTGTGATTAAGGTTTACGAATGCATGATATTTAGCTGTACTTTTCAGTAGAGTAAGTCTGGTTGTATCTCTTCCAGTATTTTTTTAAATCTCAGCCACAATATATTAATGAAATTGTTTCCCTTTTAAATATTTTCCAGCACAAGCATAGGAGATTGGGTGAACACTCAAAACTAACACTTCTTTCAGCAACTCACAATTTTATTTTGGCTGTTTTCCACTAAAAATGAATATGGATTTCTGTATTTGACCGTTTCTTTCCTTTGGGAGAAAAGATATTTTTGCTTATCTTTCCTACTTTGACCATAGGGAGCAAGTGTAAAGAACATTTTTTGCGGTTTGCAAATTTTTGGTGCTAAATCATTTTAATACAAAAAAAAAATCATAATAGACTAAGCTTTGATGGGATTGATCATATCAAAGAACTTAAAATGCTAATAAATACTGAAAAGTACTGAACAACCTTCCAAAAAATTCTCCCCCAAAATCTTCTTGCCAGAAAGCCTCAACGATTTTCCTGCCTTCTTAGAAGGAAAGTGCTGTGTGATTACCACAGGGGACACTGAAATCAAAGCTTTGTTGAGAAAACTATGTAGAAGTACTTGGCCCTTTCTATAAGAACTGTTGAAGAAAAAAAGTGACTTTTTCCTGTGGGATATAGATCTTAATTATGTTTTCTTAAATTGGAAGAGTTTTAGAACAATGCTTACTGTTTGTATTTCAGGTTTTATACAGTAATGACCAATAGTAATTATTCATTTGAAGCCTTCCTGTGGCTTAGCAGATACATGTTTTATTTTGCAAAACTGCATTAAGATTTACTGTTACATCTTTTTGAAGTAATAGAGAATACTGTTACTTTTTGAGGGCAGCAAAAATATTGCTCCACTCTGATACCATTTAGCTGATAGATGAAATTTTCATACTTACATTTAAATTTTTGAAAGGCTCGAATTTGCAGAGACTTGATAATGGATTCACAGGTCACAGTAAAGTCACAAGACACAAGACTGGCTTTAACAGAGTTAGAATAAAAGTCCATCTAGTCCAGCAGAGAGAGCTCAAGAGAGGATATACATTTTTGTAATAGATGTTTAACTGACATAAGAAACTGAACAGGCACATGTTACACACTGAAATCAACCAAATTGCATTCTCATTTTTTCCTGAATTGAGACTGAATACTGGACCTTCATATAATATAATCTAATATCTGATTTCCTGTGGAATCTCTTCTAGTCATTAGTTTATATTCCTCATCACTTTGTCTGTTGTTTCTCTATAAGCTGTTTTAAAGGAAAACATACAAGACTTTATCCAAAGCTAATGAAAACCAGACTTCTTTGGTTGAAGTATTAGGCCATGAGTGACTGCCTATATTTTAAATCATAAAAATAGCTCCACCGTTTCTGACATTACCAAATTATTCCTTATAGTGCCATTTTCAGTTATTTGTCCTGTTTACAATATGGGCAAAAAAAACCATAGATTTTGAGGGGTTCTTTTTACTTAGGAAATAGAGATTACAAGAGGTTTCAGAAATAAACTGTCACTGTGAAAACCAAAACGCTGCATTTACCATTTCTAGTTTCTGCAGGTTCTTCACTAGCATAACTAAGTGAAATATACAAAAACCACAGTGTTTAAATTTACCTATTACTTTTACAGTCAGCACTTCCTAGCTGATCCTACCTTCATAAGTTTTTTAAGATCTCACATGTTGCAAGATTTTTCACAAAAAATATTGTGTGATCTTTCAAACATAGCTATCCCTTCACGATCATTAGTGTCATCTTAAGTTGTGCTCAGAAGTTGTATTCAGGCAGCCAAAGCAAAGTTTCAAGGACAGAATTGTAGTTTCAAGGTATCAGCGACAAAGAGGCTGACAGAGCCATTCCTGCTCTGACAGGACTTATATAAAGGCTTTTCACACAGAAGAACATTAGTCATTTCTAAAGGATAATAGAAATGTCTGCTGTTTGCAGGTTCATAACTGAGAGGAAAGGCTGGTGCTTTGTGAGGAGCTCATAGAAGCCCACAGCTGTTAGCTGGATGGAGGACCCCAGAAACACAACTAGGAATTGAAGATAGGAAGCACTGCATGTGCAGTACCAGTTCTGAGCCTCTGTCTGTAGTTTCACCTTACTATGAAACATACAAGTGTTCTCAGTATATGGAACTATGGAAGTATATGGAACTTGCACAGCATAACAGCTATATTTCTCTGACCAGTTTTTTGGTATTTCCACTAAATTTGTTGTTGTTGTTTTGAATTCCCATTACACACACACACACACACACACACACATACACAGAGTAATAACTGACAAAATATAGCTTTCATTTCTAAAATGCATGTTACACTCTTGGTATATATAGTACTGCTTTCTTTTCCTACTGATATTTTTTATGGAATGGTGTGTTGCTTAGCTTGAAAATAAAAGCAAGAGGTAGAGGGGTATCATCTATAAAAGGAATAGGAAGTACAAGAAAGATGTTCTTTTTCTGATAAGTGTACTTTTGTCTGGGCTAAGAATGAGACTCATTTTCAGAGAACTGATCAAGAGTACTAGTGAAACCTAAGCCATTTTTTCATGTTTAGGACTGCTGTTTCTCTTATCAGTGATGCAGTCCATTCCGGGAAAACATTTCTTTAAAAACTATGAGCTTAGACTAAGCCACACATGGAACGTTCTCATCATTGAGACTGAAAGAGTTTAGACCGATTGTTTTGTAATGGTTTAGATAAATTACTTTTAGCTAACCTAAAGGGAGATGACAACTGATGATTGGCTTACTGGATTCAAATCTTGATTGGAATAGCCAATATGTTCCCTCTGAATTCTGTGGTAAATTGCTAAATCTGTTGTTGATCTGGCTTTAACTTTTACTGTAAATATACTCCTTTCTCAACCACTGGTAACATTTTTTTTCCTTACTTATATTTTATGGCAGTTTCTGAGATTTTTTTTGTCAAAGGACAAATTGCTGGATAACAAGAAAGGGAGAGGACAATAATGGATCAAGATTGCAATAAGTCAAAGGCCAAATGTGAAATGGACAAATTTATGAGTTGCAATGTTTAATAAATACGTAGGTAAATGCGGGAATTCATTGGTTTGTGTTTGGTGAGTTTTTATTTGACCATCATACCTGGTTAGGATGTTCTAATTCACATACAGATCATCTCTGCAGACAACATTGAGGTTTCAGGGTTTACAATTATTTCCATTATTACTATTCCTCTCTTTCTTCTTCTTAAAATAAAAACATGTTACTCACAAAGAGGTAAAGAAACTAAGAGGCATCATGAATTTTAACAAAGTGGAAATCATTTAGATGAAGTTTGAAAAAATTTCTGGTAATACTTCTCTACCCATGCTTCTGATGTATTTCTTGTGAAGTTAATATGAAATATGTGGAAAAAGTCTGTAATTAGATGAAGGCTGATCTATATCTACTACAGAAAATAATTGGAATCAGTTCTATTCTTTGCCTAGTCTCTATGTTACTACTGTATTGTACTCTTATACAGTTTTTACAGTTAAATAATCATCATAGCAATACTATAATACTTAAAGTAATGACCCCTGCACAGGCAAAATTTATATCTTTGGCTTAAAATAGTTAGGTTTTTTTTGTTTTGAAATCTAATATTCAGTTCTTCAACAGTTCACATGATTTACTTTTAAAATAAGTGACAGAATTATACTCTCAATTTAGTCATTATCCTGTAAGTAACATAAGCATCTCAAAGAATTTGAGCCAAAAAGAGAGGTAAATTAAATTATCAAGATGCATTTTGCAGTGCAAAGGTTTTCATGAAGTCTAAGCATCAGTGGATAACACCAACTGGATTTACCACCTGAATAAATGTTCAAGGTAGCAAATAAAAATCTAACTTTTAAATTATAATGTAGTTATATTTTATTATAAACATGTGAACTGTTAAATAATGTTTATTTATGTAAAGCTTCAGACTATGCAGTTTTTATCAACTTAGGCTGGTAATGGTAAATACAACTAGTAGTGTCTGGAATCATAGGAATTACTGAAAGTATAAAAAGCTGTATTTAAAAGACAATTTAAATTTAACATTGCACAGGTAATTTAATTTCTTTTGATATTATACTATGTAACTGTCTTCTTTATAACATCTAAACACCTCAGTACTTGAGATTAGTTGCTTTGGTACTTCATGTCCCAACCATGGATGAAAATGTTAGGAGCTTTACTCAAAATAGAGAAGAATATATGATAACATTCTAGAAAGACACGTGAAGAGAAGGAAAATACAGCTAAAACTGATAGTCTTTGGCAAACACTGCAACATGGTATAAAGCCTCCTTCTCTGAGTTAGTGTTATTCATTCCTTCTAAACTTTGTGGTTGAGGAACTAGTCATCAGCACTGCATAAAAGTAGCAAGAAATTATGTAATTTATGCATGAGAGTATAGTCTTTGTAAACCCAGTGGCAAGAATTTTGTGAGTCTAGTCTGCTCCACATTACAACGCAGCTGTAATGTGGATTGAGATTTAACTGCTCACTATGTACTTGAATCTAGATATGAAAAATACTGGTCTTTCTTGTAGATTTTAAGATGACTAAACTGATTTCAGCATGACTTGGAAATCTTTCTCCAGTTCAGATCAATAAATAAAAAGGGGAGGATTGCTAAGTAACATCATGCTGAATGGACTTTATACACTAAATACCTGGATATCATAGCATCAGACATGCACAAGACAACTTTGATGAGATGTTCAGCAAGCAGGAACAAGACATTTAGCAACTGCTAGAGGGAAAGAAAATAATTTCTTTTTTTTTAAGAAAGCACACATATCTGCTTGTTCTCCAATAGATATGGATTGTATTAGAAAAGAGTATTTAGAGGGTTTTTTCAATAGGAAGGAGGACAGGAAAGCATCATCCTGTGGACTGAAGATTTTATAAAACTAGAAATAAAACAGTGGCTGCTATAAAATAAACAAGAACTATAAGTTAAAGAGATGTGTGTTTATGTAAAGTCGTTGCCTCACAGTAAGATGTATCCCTTGTTAAATGGTGTTTTAGAGAACTCATGAAAGGGCTCAAGCATCTTCTACATTGTGGGATTTCAGGCTTAGGCCATTGACAGTTATGGATCAAGGACTGTTACAGACATTAAAAAATGTTCTTTCTTATGTTATCAAAATAAGAATAATTTAGGTTCAGTTGTCTCACAAGTAGGAGCTGTAGCACTGATGAGTGTGAATAAGTTGAAATATTTTCATGGTTTTCGATCATGCAGAGTTTTCACTGAACAGACCCCAAAAACCTCAAATGGTTTTACATGATTTCCACATTTTGAGATCCTAGTCCTGTGCCTTCTGTAGTGAACAGGGAAGGAACAGTATCCCGACACTTTTATATGAAAACAAACTTCCACAAAGGTACTGTTCCATCAAAGGAGGCACAAAAGACCAAGCCCTGTGGGCTGTTGCTACAAGCCAGAAAGGGAGATTCCCTCATGGTGTCTGAGCTGGAGGTGAGAATTGTGAGGAAGAGCTGGGAAAGTAGGCTGGAGGAACCATAAGAGCCAGCAATAGGTACAGTCAGCAGTTCTGGGTGGGAAGAGGTAACTGGGGGACTGTGTCTCCCACAGCTCTGTGATCATTCCCAGAGTAGGTGTGTGTGGTACCACAACATTTTGACTAGAAACTCAAGAAGCAAGAAAATGAGAGGGGAGGAAAGTTAACCTGATGATCGTTTTTAGAGTGATAAAGATCTCAGCAAACACATAACATATTGGGGCATCCCATGATTTCTGATGCTTGTTGTGTACTAGTAGTGAGTAGCGGGTCATTCATCCCAGTCCTAGAAAAGCCTCTCTGCCCATATGTGGATTCAGCAAGTGGATTCTTCTTTTTGGACTTCAAAATAATAAATTTGATCAGAAGTTAATGCTCCAATTTTATTTATAGGAGAATTTGCTTTTTTTGTTGTAGCAAAGCTAATAATATGCAAGACAGGCATCCAGAAGCTTTTTTAAGCTTTCAGAAATGCTTAAAATTCAGTGGTTTTATAATGCCTTCAGAAAGGAAGGGATTTGAAGCAGAGAAAGCCATTATGTATCCCCCAGTTGTGTTCATTCCTCTAAACAATCATTAAAAACAGGCCAGGTTGTTTTTTGAAGTGAATGCTTTCACTCCTCTGTATTGTTAAGATTACTAATACAGGCTGCTGACTCCAGAAAAACAAACAAACATTTTTTCAGCTCTTCCCAAAGCTTCCTATAACAAGTGCTGGTGATCAATTAGCTAGTTCATTAAAAAGTTACACTTTATTTTATTGAGGCAAGCAATTCTGAATCAAAGAACCCAGTTCGCAGATCTAGGTTGGAGCACATAATTGGCATGTATTTTAGGATCGCTGCTAAGGCTATAAAAAAGATTTACTAGGGAAGGAATGGATCCAAAAACCCTAAAGGAAGGGATATGTTATTTGTGTAACTCAATGTAACAAACGGACTCCTTCAATACTAAGGTCTTATCTACACTGAAAATAAAAACTGAAATAAATGTAAACCTCCTTTGATTTACCTAGCAAAAAGTTATCCTTCATCTGATATACATAAATTATGTATGGTATTATTGCCTTTCTGCTATGATTTTCATTACTTCTATCAAATACACAATTTTATGAAATCATTTCAATTTAGTTGAGAAGTCAACACTCTGTTTACTATAAAAAAAAAAATTATAAAAGTATGTTCATCTTGTTGTTGAGACCCACAGTGAGTCTGGGACAAAAACCCTGGTTCTACAAACAGTTGTGCATGCAAGACTTAGTGGGGGACCTTACACACATGCTAGTAGCACATGCTTGAGCTTTTCTAGGGTGAAAGAGAGGAAAGGCGCATTAATCAGAGGATGTTTTAGAAACAGTGATGCTTTATTCTGAGTTTACAAGTGGGTCAAATCTTGAAACTTGAGGAAAACAGTTTGCACTAAGAAAGTTGGTTTTTTTTTTTTAAATACTTGGAAAAAGATATTTCTGGTGAGTTTTTGGAAGATTTCTTTAAGCAAAAGAAAACATTTTGGGGTTTGAACTGAGAGATATAAATAACCAAGTCTTCAATATAATAAAATGTGCATAGAATCCATTTTCTGTTGTTGTTTTGATTGCTTGATTGCCATGATGTAAAAGCTTCTGTAGCTGATATTACTATTGGACTTTGCGTGATGCCATTGAGGCATTTTTTTCAACTATTAGCCTTCCCAAGGGTTCTTTTCAGACAAAATGTTATGCATCAGCTCTTATTTGAGCTCTCTGCCAACTTGGCAGCAAGTTCTTGTGCTAATAAAAGAGGTTACCCAAGATAGAGATCCCAGATGTGCCTGAACTACTTTTATTGGGACTATGGAGGGGCTCAGTGTGTTTCCTTCTAACTGTTTTCAAAAAAGGTGTGGACTTGCCTTCATAATTGCCCAAATAATTGTATTACATCACTGGAAAATTTTTCCTCAAAGTGAAGAAAATGTTAGATATATTAGCACAGAACACAAATTAGGAAATACTGGTGTTCTTAAAATGAATGCCTTTATCCACAATACAATCCTTGATTTGACCTTACTGAATTCTGTTGAGAGAGAGAACACTATTATTTAACACTTTTGTTTGTTATATGTTATTGAGATTCAGTGTTACGATTAGAGTAAGTTATAATAGATGTTTCTCAGAACAGCAGTATACCTGTGGAACAGGACTGGCATAGTAATGTCATTTATTCCTTGGAATAGTTGAACCCTATTTGTGTTGTAGAATTACGACTGTACACAGTAATAAATCTAACTTAGCGATTATCTGATATGGGGCTATTGTGGACTGGAATTGCTAACATCAACATTCTCTTTTTTTGACTGCTATTAGTTTAAAAAGAAGCTTTATTTCTAAAAATGCATTCAAAGTTTCTCTGCACTATTTACTTGAATGTGTTGGCTGCAGTTTTAAAACTGCAAGAAACAGGGCAATCTCGCTGAAATACTTCATAAAATAATTTAGTTTGTTAAATTCATGGTTGCTATCCATAAACAATAAATCTTAAGATGTTTACAGTCTTAAATCACAGTCTTTATTTTCCTTTCAAGGCCACAAGCTTCCTATTGAAATCTTTATTGTTGTCAAAATGTGAATAGAGAAAACAAGGTTTTAATTAAAATAATTCATTGCTTGCTTGTATTGTTCATTTTACTATTAAATTCTGAAAAATGAATGGTGCTGTCATTTCTGGTCATGTCTATGGTTGATTTTTATTGTAATTGTGTCAGATATAAAAGGAAAGAAACTATGCATTGGATTCATTTCATAGTGAAACATATGACAGTGTTCCATTTCAGATTTTCAAAACCAGATTTTGACTCAAAGACTCCCATTAGTTTCAATGGGCTTTGGATCAGGCACGGGGTTAACAGCTTATTTTTCAAACAACTAGAAAGAGGTGTAAATGTCAAAGGTGATAGCTGTACTGTGAGTTCCATAAACTACAAAAAAGTTACTACTAAAGGTCTATTTTTCCTTAGTTTAACAGCTTCTATTAAAACAGTGTTAAGAAGTATATCAAGAACAGTATATAATAATGAATCAGATACATTAAAAAAAACTTTAAAACCCCTTTTATATAATAATTGGAAAGTTAAAAGTGACTTAAAATCCCTGACTTCTCATGCTGTGATGTAAATTGTATTTTTTTTAGGTTCCAAATTCAAAGAGGGAAAACTGATCCGACCAGTTACAAGAGCCTGGGGGACTGTTTTAGGACTATTTTCCGACGAGAAGGGTAAGAATATATGTTTTTAAAATTGTCAATTTTATGTGACCTTTTTTTAATCACCCATTTTCCAGACATTAGATCCTCTTTACATTCCACCCTTTTTTTTGCAATTGCCAGAATTTGGCAAACATTAGGTCTTACATAACAAGCACAATTTGAAAAGTCTTAGCATTACTTACACTCACAATACCAAATTTGGCTATTAGGATGTGTTTAAAGAACAGAATACACAGTGGTTGAGAGACACCAGGGCAAACACTGCTTCAGTACAGGGAGCAGGATGGCCACATCAATGTAGTGCAATATCTAGGCTCTTGTGTCTTATTGACCTCATTTTTTAACTAGCTCAGCCTGAGCCATTACCAGTTCAGTGAAGGACTTGTTTCCAAGCCTCAATGAACTGGCATTCCCAACTAGCTGTGGTAGACAATGTTTCCAGGATCTATGTGAGGAAAATTCCACAGCTTTTAACTTTGACAAAATATGGGAAAGAGTTTATGGTTCTTAGTCACCTGAATCCTACTGGCTTCAGAAGGTACCACTGCTCTGAGCCTGAGCTCCTGTAAGGGACTTGGGCTCTGATCCAGAAAGGCATTTAAATACATGCTTAATTTAATGAGTAGTCTGGTTAAAGCCATTGAATATAATGGGACTGATCATATGCTTAAAGTTAAGCCTGTTATCCACAGGAGCTCTTTGAGAGCTAGCCTTTAATCAAGGTAACTCTAATTAGTAAATCCCAGTTTCCAGTGGCTGGCAGGCTTTCCATAAGAATTTTGTAAATACAGTATCAACCCCTTTTTTTTTCATATATTTATCAAAATGAAACTATTCTTATTCATAGTGGCACAGATACCCCATATGGAAGCAGCAAAGGTGCAGTGAAGCACAGACTTCTCGTGTCAACAAGTTGTACTGGGAAAACAGAAGGGAAATGAACAGTGAAAATGAACTAGATCAGTTTTGTTTCTTGCAGTATGGTTTAGCTAAGCTACACTACGTAAGTATGTAGATATAGAACTACATGGTTTGAATTGCTAAAGCAGGGAGATGTAGAGAAATTCCATTAGGTGTTGAGAGGGGAAATTGTCACCTTAGCCCTTATCTGAGGTAAATTCATTTTTTATAAAAACTAATGTTGTGCATTAGTCTACTAAAAGACATTAAAAAGTTTAAAAGCTAAAAAGGATTCACAAAAAATTAACTTGTGGCTTTTGGGGTTTTCTAAGCTGAGTGTATGTTAATTTTTATTGCTTCTCAAAATAAAAATATTTTTTTCACAATCAAAAAGTATTAATATTTACAATCATGTCAATCCATTTTTAAATACAGAACTGGTCTCAATATTTAAGTCATATTGTCCAAACTCACAAATATTTTTATTTTGTTGAACTAAACACAAAATGTAAAATTAAGAATGGGTAGACATATCTGGAGAATTAGTCTGAATCAAAAGACAGCTTCCAAGTTAATTGATTTGAGAATCTTCTGCTATTATCTATATGATCATACTGTGTAACTGGATATTTGTACAACCCACAGGTATAAAATAGTAGCAGGACACTGCAAACATCAGGGGGAGAACAAAATAAATACTCTATATTTCAATTGTTTTACTTGTTGTGCTTTTCAAATAATTCTTAAGAGATGTAACTGTCACTTATTCTATGGGTGTGACTGTATTATTATTTTCCCAGTATTCAGTGTGCTGTCTAACACACAGAAATTGTCTGATTGTGGAGAAACAATGAAGGGTCTGAGTACAGTAGTCGTCTGTGAATGAACTTGAGAAAGGAGAGATGAAGATTTTGGGGTTGTTTAGGGGTTTTTTTCTGAAGAATGATTGTGCCCCAATACTGGAACCAAACCACGATAATTTTTTTATATTTATGTCAAGGCATGACTCTGTAAGCAGGAAAATGAGATGATTATGTGAAATTATTGTAGATTTAAATTACAGTTTAGCAGCGGATTGCCCTAAATTTCTGTTGGGCTAGAGCTAATATAGAGTTTTACTTGCCTGCTGGAAAAGCAGTCAATATTGATCTAAGCAAAAAGCAAATTCTATGAACACCTATTTTTCTCCAGGCAGTTAGAGGCAGAAGATCACATTTAAACGATTGGCAATAAGCACTAGGAAAAAAAGAGATGGAGAATCTCAGATACAATATAATCTTAAGTTTTGTATAAAAATAATTAAAGAATAAATCAACTAACCCTGAAAAACATGTTTGAGTCCATGAGTCTTGCATTCCTGACTACACAAGTTGTCCTCTTTCTAGGGCATGGTGATTCTGCTACTTGTGAGAGAAGTGAGAGAGGTGACAATGAAGTAATTTTGGTAGTGGAAAACTGAAATCCTGGTAACTCCCTTCTTGGGTGACCACAAAAACATTCAGAAGAGAACATCAAGAAAGATCTTAATATTTAGATACCAAGCAAACAAAACCAATTTTTGGGGTATTCATTCAGGTGTGTAAATCTGTGAGGGGGGTATAAGAAATTAATTCATGCCCCGTATGTATTTCATATTGGAGATATAAAATACCCTTTTCAGTGTGTGACATTGTTAGACTGATTTTCTCAAATATTTAGTTCAGTGTATGATGACTGTAAAGAGTCTAGACAACTCTCTCCAGCATTCAGAATTCCCTACTGACATATGTGATTTTATGTTAAACTGATTACAAAACAAACTAAATAAATAAAGGAATATAGTAGGAAAATAAATGTTACTAATGGCCTGCTCCTTAAAACGTTTGACTTTGGGTGCAGTGCTTACACTTATTTATACTCACATTTTCAAAAGCAGCAGCTTCAGTGAGCTAGAATGTCAAAGCCCATTTCAGACAAGACGCTTTCTAATGCCTTAATTTGTTTTACTTTGTTGTGTTGAGGTTAAGCATGCAGAATCAGCCCAGAAAGTACTTATTTTTACGAATATATGCAACTCTTTAATTTACTGCCTCTTACTGAAAATTAACTGGAATTAGGTTGCTACTGTATCGCAGTAACAATCTGATGATTTAATGGAAAGATGCTTCAACACAAATAATGGCCAGGATTTCTTTAACCATCCCTCTGATTTTCTTCTCATTGCAATGAAAAGAACAAAGGAAATATTTCCAGTATAATAGCTCAGTACACTATCCTTTTCAAAGAACATGAAGACTCCTTTATCTTCACAGAAATACTAGAAATTTCTTAACCAAAAAAACCCACAGGAAAGAAAAAAAAACCCAAAAAAAACCCCACTTACAAAAGCTCCCTCCCCCCAAGCTTTGAGTGGCTCTTTAAATGGAAATAAATTTTCTCCACAGGGAATTAAATTCTTCAAAGGGTCCATCCCTTGAACTCTTTTCTTGTCTTACAAGAAAATGGGAACCACAAAACATAAAATTTCATTGAGACTCACTAAAGGAAGGCTCAGTCAAGCAGACCATTAAAGGTCACATAGCTTTGTATTAAAGGGAGGCAGAAGTATTAAGTTCAGGGCTTTTGTGAACTTGTATTGGAAGCATGCAGTCACTACCAATTGCATGGAGACTGCAGCAGTGCGAATCCTCTCAGGTGGTGAGCAACCTTCACTCAACTGGAGTCACCAGGAGCCATGCGTCAGAGTGTCTCTGGTTTCACTTATGAGATGATGCATGAATTGACAGATCTTTGACAGCAGAGGTAAACCCACCAGGAGCATATCTGTTTATTGAGGAGTGACAGCTTTATAGCCAACATAAAAATAATCAGATGTTTATTGGAGAAACTGTTTGGGTACAGGATTAACTGAAACCATTAATAGAGAAATCTTCTTGTTCTTTTTAGATCCTACAAATAAGAGGTTAGAGTATGCTAAATTACTGTTTTTTTATCATCATCATCTTTACTGAATTTGTATTCATTTGCTTTTTCTTTGATAGGGATTTAGGTTTGAATATGAAATATAAGAATAAACCAACAGTCTAGCTGAATGTGTATGTTGTATTTATATTAAAGACACATGCTGTTGTGTCTCATATTAAGAATGGAAAATTATGCCCATCTGCACTGTCTTAATTTAGAGTTACAGCATTAAAATGACAGATTCTGTTCTTTTGAGTCTGTAAACAACTTCGTTGTTACAAACTTGGATTTTCATGGGCTCATAATTTTAACAGTAAAGTTCCTGGTTTACAGTTGGCTTTTTTTGGTAGGCTCTCAGACAAGATACTTGTTACTTTCTCATTCATTGGTTACCTCATGTGGACTACAAAGGGTAGTAATGTCTTGGTTTCCATTTTTATATCTCAGCAGTTGAATAAGTTCCAGTTTAAAGTTCTTTTAGCTGGTTTTAGAATTAAATGGCCCTGGGAAAGTACAAAACACAATTGTCATTGATCATTTGAGACTTCATTAATTCTACTGAGCTGTTTGATTATTTCTGTTGAATTTGGTTTGGGAAGCAGTAGTCACTTCCATGTTTACATAGCCTAATGGTTTTCTAACTATTCCTGTCTTATTATCAGCACTTTACTGTTGTCTTGTACCTGTAATTGTCTGTATGACCACGCACCTTACTTTTAATAAGTGACACTGACTCATACATTAGTGGATTTGGTTATAAAGCTGCACAGCACTTGTCCACAGTTATGGGTGTAGCAGGTGGGAAAACAGCCAAGACTAAACAGGCACTGTATAAGTGCAGAGCTGTCAATAAACATGCAGACACTGGAGGGTTCCTGGTTTACATGATATCAATGATCATTCATCAAGTAAGGAATTTAACACTCTCCTTCGTCCTGCCTCTGTCCATTGACTGTCTGTCCTGGTAACAAGTGCTTTTGAGGCAACAGCAGTGCTCTTGAGGCCTGACTCTCCCAGCTGGCTGCAGATGATACTCTCCTGTTTCTAATTTCAACAGGTCAGGTCAGGGAAGGAGACTTGCAGGATTGCCAGCCCTGCAGACAAGCACTGGCCTCTGGCACTCACCAGCAATCATCACTGCCTGTTGCTGGGGCCCAGCTGCATATGTGCTCTTCCAGCTGGGCTGAGGAGACCTATCAAAAGGCTGACAAATAAGTGTTATACAAGATACAAATACTTGGCTATCCTGTGCCTGAATCCTTCAATGAAATTGCCAACCAAGGAAGCATGACATGGTCAGTAGTGCCAAAAATCCCTTTTCCCAGCAAACACTTATGGAGTATAGATTCATTTCCTCTTACTGGAGGCATAAATTCCTGTGGTATCAAAAGACCGGACTTGAGGCTCTGCTTTCAGTGCTCTGAGACAAGCAGAAGTAGTGGATTAAGATGCTGTTTCCCCCCACAGCTATCTGCCTCACTCTTTTGTTAGCACTTCATACCAGGAGGAGCAGAAGTTAATTTGGACCCATGCTTACTTGCTACTTTCAAGCATCTTGCTTCTTAGTAGAGGCTCACCTATGCTGCCAGTTGTGATCTTGCAGGTTGAAGTATGGGTACCTTTTCTTTTTTGCCTCATCAGAGGAAAAGTAACTTCCACCTGAACACTGAGGAAGGTCTGCTAGCACTTGTGCGTCAGAAATATCTGTACATAAATCCATCTCTGGTCCTTCCAACCTGCCTCACACTTATAAACTTACAACACTTGTACAAGCCTTGCTAAAATGAGACTGAAGATACCAAAAAGGAGACTATGGCATGAAAATGTCTCTCCGTATCTATCGTAATGCATCTCCATAGTCCATAGTATATTGCTATTTTTTCTTCTCTATCCCACATGTTGTAAAATTGTTCTGTGGAATACATTATGCTACCCTGGCATCTTCCTGCCATACTATTGTGTATATTGCAGGCTTCATTGAAAACCTGTGATTTAGAGCATCAGAAATCATTGCCACCTTCCTGTGTGAAATGATATCAGCTGAAACATAGTTTCAATTAAGCTTTGCTGAACTGAGAACTGAAACTGAAATTATGAAGGACAGTGTATTGGCTTAAACTATGAACCTGTGTGAAATCTGTTGGCTTTTGTGGATAAAAATTAAAACCTTAGACATGCATTTTTGAAGCCATGTGCTTGCTTTGCATATCTTTAAAGACATGCTCAGTGTTTCCAAAGCTGGTGTTTGTGTGTTTTCAGGGAGCATGAGCTCATAAAATTTAGATAGGGATATGGCAAGTTATAGTACACAATTAAAATTATTAATTGTTTCAATCTGTCCATTTATTTTTGGAAGTGAGTGATTCCATTTGCTTTAACTGGTTTTTTTTCTGTCAGTCGAGGCTTGGCTCTTACAATCCACCTGCAGACAAACTGTGCCACTCCTCAGCAAGTGCTCTCACACCTATGAAGTTTGGAAGACAGGACTGGAGTTCATGGATTAGCAGTGAAAGGAAAAAGCTGCCTTAGCAATTTAGATGCCCAACAATAAAATAATTTCTTCTGGATAATTAGCAAGAATTCCTTCTTCATAATCCATGACATATATATGCTTTACTTGTAACTGTTCTTGTGCCACTTAACTCTTGCTTTACCTAGTATCTTAGTCTACATAAACCTATGTGCAATATCAGGTCACATTGTTTTCAGTTTCCTTTGATTGTCAGTAGTTTCTTTGGACTTGTATCTTAAAACCATCACTTTTGTTCTTACTCTGAAGTTTCAATGATGGTGCAACTTTGAATAAAATCATCATTAAAACTGCTTTCAACATTAGACAAGAGGAAGGTATAAAATTTGACTGACAGAATGTTCCTGATAATTTAAGATTGTGATTTATATTATGCTCACAAGGATTTAGGTCAAATATGGCCACAGAGGAGATATCTTTTGTGTATCTATATGAAGGTGATGTGCATTCTGCTTTCTTTTGTTAAAAAAAAAAAATCATTCCCATTTGATAATTCAGTAAGTCTGGAGACTTATTTGGCAATCCATTTTGTGAAGTTTTTTGTTTCAAGGCGTGCATAAAGGTAGTGTCAGTTTTAAGCCTGAAGCTGAACATCCTGACTTCAGGGCTAGTGCCTTATTTAGTGGACTGCCCTCCAGATAGTCAGCAGTATTTACAGTGATATTACTGTCATGAGGTTTTCATCATCTGCTTCAGGCAGGAATTCTCTGTTCCTGACTGGAAGTTCCCTACCCCCATCTTCGTATGTTAACACTTGAAAACACAAGAAATGGCTCTCAGAATGGGAAAAACTTCTATTCTAAGTTTTATGTGTGTAGCGCTCTCAAATATAATGAGGTTATACTGGTGTAAGTAGTGGCAGCATTTAACTAATCATGTTTTTATTACTGATGGACAAACATTTTGCTTGCAAAATTTTATCTAGTATATATGGCAACACAGTAGACAGGGCTGTTCTTTTAGAGAATCACTTCTGAGAATCATATGCTTGAATTTATTTTCCATAGGAACAGAACAATAAAATTATGTAAAACTTTTCAGCATCTTTAGAAGTAAAGACCTTAATTGACATTAGTCATCATCATTTGCTAAATGAGTAGACTGAGTGTACACCCGTTTACACTGGTTGTCTGTTCTGTATTTTTTAAAGGTCCAAGTTGTATCTTTTTAAGTTTCAAATATTTTCATAATCCGATTATTTTTATCTCAAATTTCTGATTTCTTGAATGTCTCTATTTTCTACTAACATAGCATAAATAAAAACATTATAGTATGAGTATTTATAGCAATAACTCCTACAGGCCTCAGTTTGGAATCAGATGGCTCCAGTACAAGATGCTTACTTACAGTTCTTTAAGATAAAAAATTCTTTACATTGCATTTTTATCTATCTATTCTACTTAAACATCAGCAGAACTTAAATTTTTAGCCATTATGACTTTAACATTCAAGAATAATGATCATTGTTGAACATCTTGTTTTAAATGATCTGTGTAATAATTATGCTTCTTAAAAAACCTCCTTTCCATCTACTGTATGGAAAATATCATAATATGCTTTAGCATCAGATTCTTTTAGCATGTTTATGTTCTCTGAATGTGAAGAATATATCTGCCAAATTTGGTAGCCCAGGATAACAGCCATGAATTTCACTCACCTCAGTAATTGTTTCAGTGTGAGGAGCTGCAGCATTTCAAATAGGTGACAGCGACATTCCCTCGTGTGCCAATGTGCACCAGCAGCAATGTGCACCTAGAGCCCTGATGAGACATTTCTACCTGGCACTATTCCCCCACTTCAGGCGGTGACACAGTGCTGTGGCTGAGCTCCTAAACCTCTCAGGCTTTCAGGTGCAGTTGCCCCTGCATGGAGCAGAGGGGTGCTCTGCAGGCAGCCAAGCTAGGCAGCCATCAAGAGTCAGAAAGCTGAGAAAAGCTCACACACACTGTGTTGCCCTTCTCCAGGGCTTTCTTGGCTCACCTAGGGCTGTACACAAATTTTTGGCCAAATGGGAAGTTTTCAGATCAGGAACCAAGATCCTTCTGAGATTAGTCACAACCAGGGCTGCAAGGATTTCAGACTAAGTGCCTAAATTAAGCTTACATTATACTTTTCAATTATGCCACTTTTGGGGAATTTGTCCCTACACAGTTTGCTTGTTCTGCAATTACAGTCTCCAGAATTGAGACCTGTATTTAAAAGGTGAGAAAATCACTCTAGCCCTGATGGAGAGGTGGTAGACCTCTCAGATCTGAACTGGTGCAAGGCTGTTATGCCCGGCTGCAGGCAGATAAAAGGCTCTGAAATTTATCTGAAACCTCTTTCTTATCAAAGGTAATAGCTCTAAAATCTGATAATGACATTGTCAATAGCCAGCTGTCAGATTTCATTATCTGTAATGTAAATCTAGTCATTAACATTCCACATTTCATAAACCAAACAAACAGTGGCTGCATCATAAAATGCAAAATTAATCACAATTATATGTTGTCTCTCTTTAAAAGTCAAATTGATATTTAGTTCTCTGTAGTTTGGGCTTCTAGTAGCCATTAATTGCTAACCTGTTCTTTAAAAGAAAAATTCCACTGTATCAAGCAAAAAAATGGTGACCAGAGAACAGATAAATCACTTTTACGTCCATAGAACAGCTGACTTTACACTTTTATTACATTTTTTGAAAAAGCATCTTTTCATCTGGAAGGAATCAGTTTAAAATGTTATTGTCAATACAGCGAAACCAACTTTCTGTTTAAAACGGCTGCTCACGAAGCTTGGAACTGCAGTTTTGCCAGCTTTTTCTTTACAGACATTAGTTACTAGAACCAAGAGATTTTAGATGGGATGTTCACAGGAAATACCTGGCAGATAGCGTAAAGTGCAAAGTAAAGCATATTTAAGTTGTAGGAAGCATGCATGTGAAAATTAGCAACAGTGGTTTAGATCAAAAGCTTTCTTTTTAAAGTAGTAGTTTGAAGTAGGCAAAGCCAAAAATTCTCGTTAAATTTTTCATGTCTTGAGCTAACTAATCAGACAACATACATTTAGCATGCTTCTTGGAGTATATTTCATATTTACTTATAACAACATCTGTCTAATCTGCATGTCTACCTTGTCTAATTTTATTTTCATCACTGGTTACATCTGAACACACAGCATTGTCCCCTTTATGCCAGTCCTTATAGTTACTATAGTCCTCAGTGGCTTATTTATATGATTCTGTTCAATTTGAAAGCCTAAAATTTTTAAATCTCTTGGAAAATGCAGACGAAGGTCCTATGCAAAATAAAGTATTGCATTCAGTGATAAAATATTTTCTCTCCAAAAATAATTCAACTTTGCACCATATACATTTGTGTATATGTATAAGTGTGAATTATTAAGATGTAGTAAGACTACTTCTACTTATTAGAATAGGTGGATTTTGTTTCAGTGGTTTGTCTTGTTTTCAGAGTAGATTAATTTTATATTACTTATAATACTTTTACTAACAACTCTGTATTATGCCATACTCGGAAAGTATAGGTATCCTCAGTCTTTTTTCCTAACAAATTACTTTGATTTCTTTTTTATGTTGGAAGATGAGTAGTATTACATAAGAAACTTTATTAGACATCTTTGTTAGAAAGACAATCTTTCCCTGATAGGCTTCTTTTTGTTAAATTGTAGAGCTGACTGCAGCATTAACTGCTAAGTATGCCAATTAGTCATCTCTAACACCATTACCAACCCCTCTTCTCTTTGCAATATTCTTTACTTAAGGTTAAATCCTCCCTTATATCCCACTTCACATTCTGAAAGAAATTTTTACCTACGTGTTGAAAACGTGACTTGAGGAGAAGCTATTTATCTAAGGCACTGCACCAACTTGAAATTAAAAAGCCATATAAATAGCTATGAATATTTGAGAGTTATGTAGATTTTCCATGGAACGTATCTTAAATAAAACAAGATAAGTTGAGGAATTAGCATTGAGAATATTGACATATTTCAGAGCACATTGTGTTCCACATGTCTCCGAGAATCAAAGTGGGAAAAAGAAATAGTTTTCTTTTGCTTGTTATGCTATTTTCCTCTTCAAAGAAAATAAAATTCTAAATATGTATAAAGTTGGGTTTTTTTAGTTTTCACATTCCTTGGTCATGCAACTTTACTTACAGCCTGCTGTGGCTCTTTACACTATAAGTAACATTACCAATTTTAATACAGTAAAAATAATCTTTATTACAAAAATGTCTACATCAGGTGTAGAGTGTGTATCACATGCTGCATCTCATTACAGGAATGCATACATAGAAGCACAGATAAACTGTACCGTTGCATTCTGTCCATCCAGCGTAGGAAGCTTTCACAGTTAGTCAGCAGGCACTTCATGGTAAATTTCTGCAGCTTTCCTGTAGCATATGGGGCAGTAACTCTTAACTGTGAAGCATCAGCTCCAGTTATGAATACAAGATCAATTCCCATGCCTTTTTTTTTCAGCTTGCCTTCAGTGTTTGTGTATTTTTGCATATTTTGGCTTTGCCTGAACTTGCATATACGCTGTTATGTAGCTGACTATCGTGCACTGGTTATCTCAAGTACAGAATGATTTTTAGGGTTTATTTTACTGTGATAAATTGATTTTTCCATAATAAGTAAACACTTCTGCACCATAGGAATTTGGTAGCAAAACCCAACACATCTATTCGTTGTTCTTTGTAGCAGTTAAACTCTATGGCAGGGATAAATATTTCTACACTCCTGATGCCTTCTAAACTATGTAGGGGCTTAGATTACTTACTGTTAAGACATTTCTCAATAAAAGTAATTTTTTTCATTATTTGAATCACACATAAAATAATTTAATGAGGAAAATCAAGTTTTGATTGATGTACCTTCTATTATTTGCAAAACTCCATTTTATATCAAATTAAATATTCCACATATGTCGTAATGTTAAAATATTTATAACATAAAAAAAAGTCTTAGATAATTTAAGAGCTCATGTTTTACACCACTTTTATTTGGAAATATCAAGTATGTTATGAACTATGATTTAGTATATAGGTAATATTTATTCTTTTGTTTGCCAATGTGATTTAGAGGAATTCAATTTGTGAGTAAGGGTAAAAAAATAATTAGCATCTGAGCCTTTTTTTTTAATATATTCTCACATAATATACCTCTACCTTTGAAAGCAAAAAATAGTATATTTGTATAATAGTCACAGTTTCATTTTTGTGGTCACAACATATTAAAGTATTAAATCTCCATTTTTTCATCTCAAAAGATGAAAAAAAATCAAGTAAAATATCAAAACTAATTTAGGCTTTCTTTAGGAATTATTTAAAAAGCAAATCAAAACTTTCAGTTAGATTTTTTGAAATCCTGTGCAAATGAAATATAGGGTCAAAATTTTGAGTGAAATGAAATGCCTCCATCAGTATTTCAACCGTTCATGTTAATAGTTGCAAATAATAATAATAATAATAATAATTTTTCGAAACTGTAAGATTACAAGAAAAATAAGAGTATATTTTAGACAAAGAGCAATTTTCACAGGCTTTCTCAAAAAATTTATAGTCATTATTTTATCTAGCATTACATAAAGAAAAAGGGGGAAAGGCAATTTAACATATTCCTGAGAGAAACTATAGTGGTGTAAAAGCTGAAAAATTGACTAGTGAGCAGTTTAATATAGGACAAGTTAGCTGTCATTGCAAAATGCTAGGCATCAGCAGCAAGAAAGCTTTCCTCAGCATCCTGTTTGGGAAAATGCAGTTTAGAAGTAGATCTTTCTAAGTTACCATGAGGGAATGCTTGGAATTTTGTCCTTCTACCAAAAAGGATTAGTTTTCCCTTGATTGTCATCAGTTTGCTAGGTTGTCCTGCTATTTAAGCTATTAAAGACTGGTGTGCTGCTTGGTCTCAGGTGATCCATAAAAAGGAATGAAGCCTTGGGAAGGTAAACCATCACCAGACTGGCTCGGTGTATCAGCCTTCCATGACGGAAGCTCTTTGTTGAGAATTTTTGGCAATTGCAGCAGTTTCCAACTGAAGATAAGAGCCAGCGTTCTCGAATAATGCCCTCGATCACACACCTGATGACAGACTCCTGCATGCAAGTTTTTTCAGGTGCTATGTTTGTTCAGTAATCCTTCAGTGCCAGTCTTTTCTAAACGGTGAGTAGGTCCCGTCAGTAATGGACATCAGCCATTAAGCTTGTAATATTTGTCATATATCAGGTTACAGCTTTGTTGCTGCAGCATGATGAATGGGTGCTGTTGTGCTTAGAGAAAATAAAGAAGTGCTATAAATTTAGCAGCCAGTACAAAATGAGTTGCTACTTCAAGGGCCTGATTCACATCTTTCCGAAGTCAATGAGAAGTGTTTTGTTAGCTAAAGTCTTTATATCGGCCCTTAATTTTCTTTCTCTTTTAAGAAACGGAACCCAGGGCTGTCATTAAAATACAGTTCCTCATTTCTCACTATATGCAATTTTACACCTAAACAGTAATTTTAGTATTACTTTTACTTTATGCCATATTTATGTTCTGTGCAAATGTTTTGATTGAACAGGGAGTCACGCAAGGAGTTGGTCACAAAATCTAACAGATCACTCATGAAATAATCAGAAATCGGACTGAGGCGTTCAAAAATTCATACATGTTTCCTATAGCAGTTTTTTGGGATTTTTTTCATGATCCAAGTAATTCCTATACTAGATTTTGAAGTCTATTCTCTGATTTTATGCTTTATTTACTTGTTGGCATTATTCTGGAAGTTACTCTGAATGAAGATTAGGTTAAGAAATCCTGAAGGACATTGGAATGTGCCTGTAGCCAAAGCCTGAATTATGTTTCATGCTGGTTGCAAATGTTTTGGGAAGTTCAGATAGTGCCCAAACAATTTATTTATTCATTAAAATCCTTCCTGGTGATGTATAGATAATGAATTTCCTTTATATATTTCAGAATATAAGGAAATCTAGGACGTGAAAAATAAAGCACTGTTCTAAGGTATAAGCCCCACAGGTGTTAGACTTTGTTTGTTACTAACCTTGTATGCACAAGAGTTTAAGCAAACTATGGGCTACTAAAATATTAATTCTATCCACTTCCATTAAAATTCTGTATAATTGTATACTTACTAGCCACTCCAATTTCTAATGACATAATAAATATCCTGCTTCTGGGAGATTGACTGTCATTCTACCATAATATAGATGGTAATGTGTGTTGCTTATATGTATATGCTCATTTTTAAATGATAATTAATCCCTTCAAGTTCAACTTGTAATTGCTATGCAACCCTCATTTTCATACATACTCAAGTGGAAGATTTACTACTCCTTCCCATTGTTTTCTAAATGTTAGTGCTCTCCTTTGTGCTATCAGTGAGATGACTTAAAATGTAAAAAGGAAAATTAGTATATATGTTAAAAGAAAGGGTCAATCAGGAGAAATACACTGAAGTTTATATGGTTTGATGTGCTAACACTGAGAGACCTCCTATATGAAATATATTCTTAGCAGATATTTCACATAGGAAGGATCTGGGGATGTGTGGTAGTGAAGCGAAAAAAGAAGGAAAGTGTCATACCAGAAAATGACCCAAAGACAGGAGGGGAAGAATAAAAAATTCCCAAAAGTCAATGTGAAAGAGTACAACATACAGCAGTCTAAAAACTGGAATGCATTCTTTTTGGTTTATGTAAGCAATAATATTTCATTTTCGGTAGAAGAACAAATTTGAAGGCAAACTAGTTAGTGTGCAGGTCCTCATTTTATTGCTTAGATTATACAAACTTAAAACTCTATTTTTCCAAATAAGAAAGCCAGAATCTTTGACCAGTATAAGATGCTGATCTTTATCTATTCTTTAGGACCTTCCTTGATTCCATTTGTGTCGGGTAATTTCTTTCAAAGTGGAGCTCACATTGCCTTTCAGAGCCAGCACGTAAATCTGCTTCTGTCCTGCTGTGTGATCATTATAGTCTACAGTGCTGTAGGCCTTATGTAAACAGTACACTCTTTCCACATTCATTAGCGACCTGCAAATTTATAGATTATTTACCAAGTTCTTCTGCACTACCTTTCTAAATCTTTTCTGGCATATTACCTAAACCTTTAAAACAACATATTAAATTACTCTTCTTAATTTTACAGTTGCCCTAGGTTTTAAGATATCCAGCATGGGAAGCAGAATTTAGACACCAACAATTCTGTCATGTAAATAATGCACATGTATTGTCACAACAAGTGTCTAATAGGCATTTCCACAGGTCTACATGGGAATTGTATAACATTTTTGTTCAGAGTCACAGTACCTGAAATATATGGGCTGATCATCATCTATTACATCATCCTATACAGAGGACACTTCAACAATAAAGCTGTCCAAACCAATGCAGGGAGAAAGATGTGATCAGAACACCACTGTGCATGTCCACTTATCTCTAGAAGGTCTTACCAGGACAGGTCCTGGGACAAATGGCAACGTGTTTCAACCTAGAGTGCAGACAAGGCTCCTGGAAACTGCAAGAACGGATACTGTAAAGCTACAATATGAATTGCTTATGAATAAAGCTACTTATAAAACCAGTCCTGCATAGATAAGTTTTACTTAAACCAGAAGATCTATGCCAATAGTTACAATGTCATGAAAACTCATGCGTTGTTCCATAAACAAACTATAAGCTACTCTTTTTCTAAACTGTGATTATTCTTATTTTGATTTTGAAAATCATAATTCATCCAAGTTAAACTACTATTTCTGAACCATATGAGAAAGTTTGGATTTGATATCAATGAGACAAATTAAAAATGCTATGTCCAGAAAAAGATATTATCACCTAAGTCTAAAACTCTTATTTTAAGGAAATTCACACAGTTGCCAGATGGAGACATCTGATAGGCTCAATCCACTTCTAGGCATTTCCAAACTCTGCTTAAATAAACCTCATAACATAAAGCTGTATCTGCTACTTTGTTTTTTAAAAATAATAGCCTCTGAAAGATACTTTCCTTTGTACAACAGCTTAAAGGACTTGCCCTGAAAATGGAAATTCATACTCCTTCTGTATCCACATGAAATCAGACCCTTAGTTCCCACTTGCTGGAGCATGATCTGACTACTGTTTTCCAGACTGTTTTGTTAGTCTTGGAGAAGGGAGAGAAGAGGTGGGAATACTGATTTTTACATTTCTCTTGTAACTGTGTGCTTCAAAATGTGTCAGTCCAGAGAGCATGGCCTGTGACTTAGTGAGAGTGCATCTGTATGGAGTCATGGTTTCTAATTCTTTTCCCTAAACTCTCTATGACCATGAGTTTTGGTTTGTTTTGATTTGTTTGTTTTTTTTTTTTTTTCCTAAAAGAATCCCTTGCAAATATGGAAGAGAGCAGTTGAACTTGACATTCTGGTGAAGAGAGATAACTGCTTCTTACTAATGTTTCCCCTGCAAAATAATAGCTGTTTATCTTCTTGACTGGCTTTTTTAGGGGATGACTGTGAACCGTGAATCATCAATGAAAGAAAGTGCTCCCCACTAGACCACTTATGCAACAATAAGAGGTGGGATATTAAAGCTTCTGTAGTTGCCATTAAGTGGCTGTGCTGCAGAGTGAATCTGAGTCTTGCAGTACCTCGTGCTGGGAAGCTTATTCTTTATAGCACCATCTCTGCTCATGAAAACTAGTTCTGCTGTACTTGTGTGAAATAGCTGTCTGTTAGCTTGAGTCTGTGCAATTTCATCAACCTATCTCTCACCTAGCACAGGAACACATCAGGTGCTGAGAGTCACAACACATTCAGCAGTTACAGCATCCTGAACTAGACATTCAGTCCTCACTTTTCTCAACATCCCCTGGGAGGCTGGTGAGGCAGGTAACTAAGCCAGTCTATAGAAAGCTATATAGGGAAGCTGTTCTGACCAGAAAGCAGGCAAGATGACTTGCCACAGGCCTTCTGCTTCGAGATACTATGGTGTGTTATGATATATCATATATCATATATTCTCCTATTGAAAGATTCAACTTTAGACTCAGGTTCCCTGTAACTGAAAAATGAAGCACATGAAGTTTCTAGCGATCAAGTCTGTAAGTGCTGAAGAGTGTTCCGGAGTAGTAGAGTTTGAGAATGAAGAGTCTTGGAAGCTGATATTTTGGGACTGTAGGAGCTGACGGTGGGGACTGCAGTATTGAGGGAGGTGTTTGCAGTCCCTGAATAGGAATTTCTGGATTTTCTGGGAAAGAAAACACATTGTAAAAGCAGATTTGCACTGCAGGGATAGCACTGACTGCAGAAGTCAGGAGTGGTGCCTCTTGCCAGGTTTTTATAGATGCTGATGCAGGGCAGCAGCATCTCTGCTTATTTTGTTAGCGCATGAATACAGCCTGCCATGATTTTAGAAGGGTACTTATGGAGCTTTAATTCCCCCATTACCATCCCTTGCGTCTGTGCTGGCCCTTGTGCAGCATAGCACGCATGTTCCACTGCTGCACGGCTTGACCTGATATCATCAGGGCTGCATCTGCGGCTGCACATTTGCTGAGATACATAATATGTGTCTACAAAACTATTAACCTAATATTTTATTGGTCTGGAACAGAGAAACAGTCACTACCTCAGACTTCATTGAAGTTAGGCTCAGAGGCATCTGTTTCGGAGTCTTGTAGGCACTGAGTAGTAAACTGGAATACAAGAAAGTTATTCTAGTTAATTTCTATTTCCTGTTTTTTCATGTTTGACCTGACTTATGGAAATAATTAAATTTAAAACAGACATTTTTGATGGATCTGATCTAGTTATAACTACTTTTTGGAACAGTTTGGTCTTTCTTTTACCATAACTTGCTTATATTTATGTTTGTGTTTCATTATTGGAAAAAGGACTTCAGATATGCCTGCTAAGTGCGTGATCATTAGTGTCTTGAGTATTCACTGGAAAAGTATTCAATTAACGGGGGGGGAGGGGGGAAATAGTATAAGAAACATTGAACATTTCTTTAATTGGTTATTTATGCATTTTTCACTGGAAGGTAACCACAACCTTTTTTCAAAAATATTTTGTTCTGAGTTTTATTTGTTTAGCTGTAGATTTCCTTAGGCATCTAGATTTTGAATCAGATATTTAACTTAGACCTTGTATTGCCAGGGATGACTGCATCAGTTATGGAGTAGTGTACTGAAATTTTAAATCAGGAGTATGAAAAAAAAAGGCACAGAGAAACCATGCTTACAGGAGTAAGCACACTCATTGATGATTTCTGTGGAATGGAGAGTTATGCACAAAAGGCAAATACTGGTAACAAATGAGGCCTGAGTATTTACCAGCTTTCTGGCTTACAGTAGAAGTATTTCATTGAAAAGACAAAATATTTTTTTTAATTTCTTTCCACTACTAACTACATTAAACCACTACTTTTATTCACGTTTTAATATATATCTTTATTTTTTAAATGCAGCTGATATTTTTCTTCATGGTCTTATACTTTACATTTCCACAATGACGTTTCTCCCACTGGAGAAATGTACATTTTGCTGTAAAGAGATCAATTATTATTGCTTATGGAATTAAGAACTGAACATTCTTCTTTTTAGACATTCTTAAAACAGAGAGCTCTGAACTGACACCAAAAGGATATCCAATTGATACAGCTTCTCATTTACAGTCCAAACATTCCTTCTGAAATCTCAGAAAAGAAAGCTTCCTTTAAATATTCCCAGTAGTCTAGGAGTAAATCACTGTAAATTTCACAGACTTCAACAACTGGAATAGAAAGAGTCCTAAGGTCACACCTGAAACAGAGTTTTAGGGAGTAACATATTGCATTACCAAATGAGTCACTAGGCCAGCTGTGTTTATATATATTGTGCAATTAAAAGTTGGTGATCATTCTCCTGATAACAATGGGTTGTGCTGTGACATGGAGACACATGGAGAAAAATCCATTGTTTGGTCTTTATCCAAAAATGACAATGACAAGTACGTGAGCAAGTGGTGATTTGTCTTGCAGAGTCTCTGGGAGACTCTTCTTTTTTTTTTTTTTTTTTCTTTTGAATTCTGTTATTTACAAAGTAATACAAATGTTGGGCAATAATCAAGCGTAGAGAGCTGACAGTATTAATATAGCATCGATGGACTGGAAACCAGATGGTCTGTCAGATAATAAAGTATTATCTGGCAAGAGATTGTTCCTGAAAGCCAACATCCTCACCTATTTAGCACTCTGGAATGTCGACATATCAGTTACCACATTCATGAGGTGGTATGTGTTGTACTTTAGAAGCCATCCCTAGAAGAGGCTTTTTAATTGAAAATTACTGCCTGATGAGAGGCTAAAAGTGCCATTATTATAGCACAGCTGGATGAGTGTAACACACAGCAAGATGTGAACCATACATCCAAAATCAATTTAAAGAGGAAAAATATAATAGGCTGCATCCTGATTTATGTCCAACCAAAGCCATAGTTTCATGGATGTTTTAAACCAATGCTGCCGCCAGAAGAAGCAATGGCGTATGCTCTGTGCCTACAGCTGCATGTTCCTACTTTTGTGCCACCTCTTCTTTGTGCCAGTGCATGCACTTCAACACCTGGTTAGGAGTCACAGATGTTGGAAAAATGATTGGGTTAATATTAACCTGCCCATAAAGAAATGTGTTGGTAATCCAGAAGAGTTCCCTCTAGCTGGCTCATCGTGTAGGCATATAGACCTTTTGCCGGCAGAAAGAAAGGAAGATGAGCAAGGTGGGATGGTTTCCTCTTTGACAACAACGTTAGTTTATGTCAAATATGGATGAAACCAGGATATAAGTGTAGCCAGAGCTATCAGAGGCTAGTTGCTGCAGCTGTGACCTGGAAAGACAGAGCAAAGAACATGAAAGGCAAAGGCAGCTGGAAGGCTGGTAGGTACAGTGCCCAGGGTTTCAAGACACTTCCTGGACTCCAAGATGTCTCACTGTGGCTATCATTATAGAATTGAGTGGAATGCAAGATTAGGAAAAAAAACCCCACAAAGTAGAAGGAGTAGTCTATTAAAAATATGACAGAGGATTGGTAAGGCAATTATCAGTAAAACTATAGGTTGCAGTTTTGGCTTTAATTCAACAAGCCATTTTCACTGCCTCCATAATTACTCAATTGAAAAGTAGCTGGCCAGATGATATTAGCTCTTTAAGTCTTGTCCATTCTAGATAGTTAACATTTTCATAAGGCAATTAGTGTAATCAGAACTAAGAAGTCTTTTTCTCATATGAAGGAGGAAAACTAGTACATGTTGCTATTGTATGGAAAAAAAAGTTACAATATAATCTGTTGACATATGTAATAAATAACTGATAACTACTGTTTAAGAGTAGAAACTTTTTCCGTCATTGGTGTTATTCATTGACAACACCTAGAAAATAAATTACCTATATAACGTGAACCAGTTAAAAGGGCTTCTTTTCCATGCTTTCAATGTTATTACATTCAGTACTGATTATATAAATAATTTCTTGAAAAAATTTGTCCCACTCAACAAATTGATATACAGAATGAAGCTTCAAATGGATGCAAGTGAGTTTGTGGTATCATCAAGCCCAGTTATCTTGGCAGGGAGAATTCTCTGTCTTCCAGGCAGATGACAGAATTCATAATTTCACTGATGTGAACTTAATACTCTCACAGACTTTAAAAATATATGGTGAAATATTATCAGTTAAAATCTCTTTTTTCTCAAGCTCAGTTTGGAAATGCTTCAAAGCTGTCTTTCTCTAGAATCAAATGTTTAATTCAGTCCAGCTCTTAATATTTTTGATTCAAGTAGGGAACAATAAGTAGGAGTAGGAAATGTTTCAGTTAAATTTAAAAAAAAAAAAAAAAAAAAAAAAAAGGAAGCATTTAAAATCAGTATTATGCTTTATTCCCAATGAACATTTATTGAAGTTGGTACATTTTTCAATAGATGCAAAAAAAGTAGGGCAGTAAATGAAAACAGAATATTGCTTCGGGATTATACCCCGTTTCATGGTTAATGTGCAAGCTAAAGGCATTTTCACATGGCCAAATAATTCAAAAGCAATTGAAGGGAAAATCAAAATTCAGGTAATACTTGCTATAATTGATGCAGAGAACATTATCTTAGGAAACTAAAGAATCAGTTGTTAAAGATAATTACATCAGCATGAGCTCATAGAACTGTACCATAGCAAAAATCATCATGCAATCGTAAAGCGTACAAAAATAAATGTGCTATTTGCAACTAAGAAATAGTAAGGAAGTACAGAATTTTGCCTCTGTACATAACTTTGATAACACAACTGATAAAACACCTTATTAAATCAACATTTCAAAGAAAATATTAAAATACTGAAGAAAATTGAGAGCACCACAAAACTATCTTGATAAGAAAATAAGTCTTGTGTCATAAAATTCAAGGGGCAAAGTTATTCTGATTATGAAAAAGAACATAGAAATTTATTTGATTGCTGTGTATAGCTATATTTTTCATCTATGGAAAATCTTTTCTGCCACCTGTGAATTCAACGATACTCAGCCTTGTTTGCCACAACCAGTACCTGGAATCTGATATTAAGGAAAGGCAGCTTTCAAACACAGCTTTCTCTGAATATCGAAAAACACTGGAACAATCATCTGGAGGGTTTTTGCTGGACAGACATTACTCAAGTATTTTCAAATATTGTTTAACTAGTTTCTAGATGAAAGCTTGTATCAGTAAGGAGATGTATCCTAAAGAGTCCCTTCTGAGTTTGTAGTCTAGTATCATAACTCATCCCCTGTCTTGTATTAAGCTTTGGGAACAGGAAATCTCTCACCGCCCTAAACCTACTGTAACACTTGGAGGTTTGCATTGTAGTAATGACTATACTTACATCATGCTTCAGAGCTTCAGCAAGTCACTGTCAGGGATCAAGAGGGATTATTTTTTCTTAATGCACGATTGACTAGATGCATGATAAAGAGTGGTTTTTTCTTTCCTTTTAAGCATGATTGGATACAGATGAATATGTGATAGCATGGATTAATCCTTCAAGGTAAAAAGGAAATACATTGTGGGGGGTGTATTTTTGGAGGCTCATAGTCTTACCTATTTACAGTTTAGGGGCAAGGAAGGAAATTCTGCCTCAATCTGATAGATAATATCAGAAATTTTCTGTTTCAGGCATCGTCTCTGACTCTTTCTGGCTGTTCTCTGCATTCCATCTAGTCTGCTGCTCAGATTCCCTGCCTTCAAGAGCAATGTTGTCTTTAGTTTGTATGAGAACCAATACAGCAAACTCTTTTTATCCCTATTGAGCATCCTTCCAGTCAGCCTAAACAGAATCTCAAACCACAAGTGCTCTTGTTGTTCATCCATCATGGGTTCAACATTTTAGCCTCTTTTGCACTCATCCTGTTATCTCCATATCAGTTTCTTTCTTTCAGAAGTTTTCCATTTCAAGAAGACTTTTACTGTTCCCAGCATTTCGTTTTTTGAACTTCTTTTTCCACTCTTCAGTGATCTGATGTACAGCGCAGTTTTACTGATAATTGTATTGCCATGAATGAGCGTAGAAGACAGTGGTATGGAAATGGTATGAGCTGGGGAGGGTTTTGTTGGAAAGATGTAAGCATCTAAAACCAGGTACATCACTGAAGAATGTTTCTTCTATTTCCAAATTAAACTGTTTGTTCACTTATTAAATGTGTTTTAAATCTATCTGACCTACTTCCTGTCATAGATCTTTCCTGCTATAGTGGTCATTTTTATGCTCTCTCTCCAAGCTGCTCTATCTATATGTACAAGTTGTCCAGTTTTTCACCTGTCTTGTTTATTGTTGCTCATCCTTGCTATACCTTCAAATTATTTTCTTGGCATACTGCATTTTCTTCTGTAAAATTACTTTCAAAGCCTCTTCTGAGACTGAAAAAATGCTGTAGGAGTAACCCCAGGATAAGCATCCTTCACTATCTTCATTATAATTCTTAAGAATTCAGCATTTAATTCAGATTAGGATTTAGGTTTAAATATAGATGATATTTTATTCTTTCAATTAATCACTTTGCCAATTCAAGCAGAGACAAAAAAAAATGATTAGTGACTAAGCAAAAACAGAACAAATGTATTTTCTTCCTGCAGTAGTTTAGTTAGTGCTGTGTTACACTACTGGAAAGAAACCTGGTGCTAGGATCTTGGGGCAGGGTGGGGGCCATGTTTGTTTGGTTTTGTTTTGCAAAGCCAAGATTTGTATCAAGTCCAGGCCATTGTAATATACTCATTTAATGCTAACCAGTTGGCACAAATTCCTCAGAATCTGCAGAGTAAGAGACTATTTCATCCAGAACATTCATTCTCACAGGCCTTTCTTTGTAACAAGTAATAGTTTTAATAGTTTTGTTCTATCATTTAAAAACAAAGAACTGAAACATAAAATATGCTATAATGTCATTAAAAGAATTCCAGTGCAGAAGTTGATTATACACAAATGGAAGATGCGTGATAGTGCTCCACTTTTTTAATCTTTATTTTTACCTTAGAAGATAAGAATTAATGATTAGCATGCCTGGTCCTTTGTTGTGAGACTGTTGCTAAATTCCTCTTCTTATTCTCTTCAACTCTTTTAGCCTGGGCTTGCTTTGCAGTTCTCAAAATCTTCAGTGACAGTAGGCCAGTATCACATTGCATCTGTCCACCCACTTCCAAGAAATTGCTTCCAAAGGCTGTGTGTACTTCTGAAAACATGAAAACTAAGGCACCAATGTTTTCTTTAATAACTGAAGAAAATAAGATGTGAGGGATTAGAATCTGTGTGATTTTACTTGATTTGGACATACCCCACAGAAGAATTTAAAAAAAAAAAAAAAAAAAAAGTTACCAAAAGATCATCCATTACCAGTGGGTGATTTCCTGGACACTGAAATGCAAAAGATTTAAGAACATTTTGCAGCTCCTCACAATTCTGTATATGTGGAACTGTGTGAAGCTACAGATGTTTCCACTGCCGCAGAATCCACTGAAAACTGCCAGGGAATTTGGCCCAGATGTGCTATAGAATTACAATGACCCTGGTTATAGTGAAACTTTAAGCAGCAAACACCAGATGTCCAGTAAAATGGTTAAAACCAAGATCCAAAGCATTTTTTTTTACCACATCATCACAAACAAGTATGGAGTGAATAAGCTGAAAATCTCAATACTTCATTAATTGTCATCTCTAAGATGATTCTATGTGCTTTGCTTGTGATGTAGTGCCATTCAAGTACGAGATCTCATAGGAAGGTTGCCTTCCCAGAGGCTTAAATAATTTTGAAAAATTAATTCATTAAACAGGTATATACATTAAACTTAATACAAGGTTGTATTTTTCTCCCTACCTCCTTTCTCTACTCATCTTACTTGAGAAGTGATTCTGACTGTGTGTATGCTGTGCTGCTGCCTTATGATAGCTTGCCCACAAACAGGATAAATGAAGTGCTGTTAGTGCCAGCCAATGTAGTTCTGCTTTAGCTCAAATGGTAGCAGACTCGAGCTGCAGTACCAGAGCTCTGTGCCCTGCTACATTCTGCATCTGTATGTATGGTAAATGTACTTTTGCTACAAAGTGCAAGTATTCACTACATTATGAGGCACTGCTTTATACTTTGTGGTTCTCAAGGGGTCCGTGTGTAGAGCAGACCCTAGAGACAAGGGAAAGCATTACATTTCTCTTTCCACTCTTTATTGATTATTTATGATTGTTTATATCCTCAAGTGTAAGTTTTATGTATTCATTATCAGAATGTACATTTAGCCATTTTTAAGCATCTCTAAACCAAAAAAATTATTTCTGTGACAAATCTTGAATCAAAATGCACAATGTTATTCATGGAAGCCTGGTTGTATTTGCTAGTGATATAGATCTGTATAGGGCAATACACATATATCAGTATTCATAAGTTAGATTCACTGTTCCTGCTTAAAGCTTGAATATTGCAATAGCCTGCTCTGTTTTGTCTCTGGAAAACAGCACTAAGCTTTTTCACTTGGAACTCGGATTATAGGCTTCATAGATAAAAACTGAGGATAAATAGAAAGAAAAAAACACAGGCTAAAAAAAAGGTCTTGAACCCTCAGAGAAAAATCTAAGGAATATGCAATCTTTGAAAAAACAGAGGTAGTTATGTTCTGCAAATTCTCTTAAAACTTCTTTGCAAAAAGTGTGATATAAACTCTGTTAAAATAGAGGACTTCTTTGGCTTCAGTAAAAGTTAAATCAAAAGTTAATTCAGCAAATAAGAGTCCATAGCTCCGTACTGTTACTTACTTTTACCTGAGAAAGTGTAAAAAGTTCTTTACTAAATGTTTGCAGAAGAAAAACATCATAAACCAACCAGCACATCATAGCAGAAAGAAAGTAATGTTAAACTATGCCTCCAGAAATGCTACTGCTCAAGAATTCATGATTTCTCTCATTTTCTAGGTATGCACCGTTTAGAAATGTTTTCAGCTGGCCTCAGGTGATAGCCTTGTCTGAATTTTTGTAAACCAAAAGGAGAACACAATGCTGTTCACAACACTGCTGAGCTTCTCTTTGTTTTACTGTCTTGCTAATTTTACATAGTTTCAGTCATAAATTGTGTGTATTTTTTTTCTTGAACTGATGAAACACATTTTATTAAAAGTTTGCTGACACTTGTAGGTTTTTCAGCATTTTTAACTTTCAGCAAAACAGAAGAACCTACTGTGTAGTGTATCAATGCTGATAAAATTGGATGTCTTTTCTCAGAGAATTACATACAGATGCCCAGTGCTCCAAACAACCTTACCACCTGTTCCTTGAAGACTAGCTACAATTACAGCAGAAACCATTGTACTTGGAGCTCTCTGCCCAGTCTTACATTGCAAATCTGCTTGTAGCACAAACTTTCTTGTCTTCCACAGCAGTTTGCTAGACACAGGTTTGCAAGGAAACTGCAGTTCTGACTGCTTGTTATCCCAGTTAAAATGATATAAATGTGTTCTTATTCCCTTGCTGGTTGTACTGTCCATAGAGAAGCTTTTCACATGTCTCTAAATCAACTTTGGTTATCACTCTGATACCAGGTAATCAGTTAGTCATGCCTAGTGAAGTGTTGTTTGTATTGACTTTGTAATAATGCACTCTGATGATGGTGAACAAGAAAGCAATGTAGTTGTGAATTGCAGTTACAGCTACAGAATGTGAGATGGCAAATGATACTGCTGTAGAGGTGCAATGACAATCTGCTAATGTGGCTGAGATCTAAGTGCTCAGAGCTGGTTACAGATCAAGCCTCATGGCGTGTTTCTGAGCTACAAAAGAAAAAAGATTTCTCTTTTGCCAATTCAGAGAAAATTAGAGATCTAGAAGAAAAGCAAATTTGACTGAAATTAACTTTCTTTTTAACATATTCATGGTTATAAAGGTATTATTGTTTTAAGCCATAAAATGAAGAAAGGTTTGACACCAAAAAAAAAACTTGCTGTCTGCTGTGAAATAGTTTGCGTTGCATTTACATGAAATGCTTTTGTTCATTCGTGAAGCAAAATACTCTGCATGCTTTTAAAAGTAACTTGGGAGAGAGGGGTCATTTGTGATGTTTATTCAATGCTGAAGTGGCAAAATTTCTTTTCTGCAGAAGAATTCAAGTTGAGAAGGGTGCTGGATCAGAAGAGTGTCTTGAGAAAAAGAAAACATTTCAAAAGAGACGTTCAGGTTAAACCTGCTGAGGCAGGTTTGCTGCTCCCAAGAACACATTGCAAGTTGTTTTTCTTTTAAATAAATAATAAAGTAGAAACTGCCACATCACTGGGACACAGACTCCATTACCTTTTTTTAAAAGTCTGTCACGTTTCTTTACAAATGTCTGTGTAGATGAGGAGACTGTTGGCAAGTGGGGCATAGCTACATAAAACAAGAGTAGATCACTGAATAATAAATAGTGACAGTAATAATTTAGGCAGCATCATCTACATGAGTCTTCCCTTCAAAAATTTGTCTTGCTTTGTTAATTGGTCTCAAAAGGTATTTACCTATATCTGCATCAGAGTCTTGTAGCAGGTTTTTAATCAGTAACCATACTAAAACATATCACTGGTGTAAAGCCCCGCAAAATCTGTTTCTAATCATTTAGTAGTTAACTTTGTTCGGAAACTTTTGGTAAGTCTTCTCTTCATTTCTCAGTCATTTAAACCTACCTTGCCTGTCCTTTTTCTCTTTGAGAAACTGGGGATGAAGGTTAGACACCTCTCTAGACAAAGTAATGACATGACACCATAGTGCTTTATCTCATAAATTATGTGAGATGGACAAAAGGAATGATGCCATAGAGGGAACTTCATAGTATTGAAGGTGGAATATGTTTCAAAGCATTGCCACGTATTGCCTGAAAGAGGAGCTTTTGTGCTTCAAATGCATTGTGACTAAAATAATGAAAAATAAGTTTGTATTGAGTATGTATTAAAAATAATAATTAATGTATTAACCCACATGGTATTTTTAGGTCATTTATGTGTGATGCATGAAGAATAGGAATTACCATTTTGGGCATTGCTTCAGTATCCATGACAATCAGTGTATAACACAGATCTTCATATGTCAAGTTTCTTACCTAGTGTAACCTGAACTGGAGCGAGCCGGTTGGAACAAAGGGCTGGAGTGCAATGCCCACACCCTCGCTGCATCACACTGGCACTACATGATGGCGTTGCAGAGGTGTAGGACAGGATCTGTGACCTAGGGACAGTACCTGTAACTGTAAGAAATTTCTGGTTATGAGGAGTAACTTTCTTGCTCCCAAGTACGTAAAAATATTTATAATAAATATCTTAGTAAAAAATGCTGTTAATATTTTCCCTTATAGAATCATGGAATGATTTGGATTGGAAGAGAACCTCAAGATCATCTAGTTACAACTACCCTCCCCTGGGCAGAGACACCTTCCACTAGATCAGGCTGCTCCAATCCCATCCAACCTGGGCTTGAACACTTCTACAGATAAGGCATCCACAGCCACTCTGGGCAACTTTTTCCAGTGCCTCCCCACCCTCACAGGGAAGAACTTCTTCTTTACATCTTCTTTACATCTTAATCTAAATCTGCACTCTTTTAGTTTAGTTCTGTCACTACATATCTTTTCAAAAAGTTCCTCTCCAGCTTTCTCGTAGGGCCCCTGTAGGTTTTGGAAGGCTGCTATAACATCTCCCTAGAGCCTTCTCCAAGCTCTCTCAGCCTCTCTTCATAGAAGAGGTGCTCCAGCCCTCTGATCATCTTCATGGCGTCCTCTGGACTTGCCCCAACAGATCCTTGTCCTTCTTCTGCCAGAAGCCCCGGAGCTGGATGCAGTACTGCAACTAGGGGTCTCACCAGAGCAGAGCAGAGGGATAGAATCCCCTCCTTTGACCTGCCAGCCTCACTTCTTTTGCTGCAACCCAGAATACAGTTGTCTTTATGGGCCACCAACACACGTTGCCAGGTCAACCAACAGTCCCAAGTAGTTGTCCTCAGGGCTGCTCTCAATCCCTTCTCCACCCAGCCTGTATTTGTGCTTGGATTGCCCCAACCTATGTACAGGACCCTGCATTTGGCGTTGTTGAACTTCATGAGGTTTGCATGGGCCCACCTCTCAATACTTACTAACTCTGGGTGAACATAGACTCAAGACAGAATCTTGTTTCAGTGACACAGAGAGATATTTTGTCTGTCTTTGGGCAAGTAGTGGCCATGACTTTCCACACACATCTATGTAATAATACCTTTCACTCCCATGGTACATCTAGGTAACACAACTGTCTGCCAGATGGAAATTTAAGTGCCAGTATGTGTATGTATTCATGGTGCCGTTCATTACCTCAGTAGTACTACAAATTCTGCATGCTTTGATCTCTGTCCATATAAGACTGTTACTCTCTACTGGTGCAGCTATCAACAGTATTGCTGTTACAAAATCATGAATCTTTTATGATTTCCTAATAGAGGTACAGTAAAGAGAGCAAGAAAAATACTCCAAAGGTCAAGATGATAAAAGGTGGACTCAAAATCATTATTATGTGCATGCTCATTTATTTTTAATCACACTATATTCTTTTTAACAATAAAACATGCTGCCTAGAGATTTTTTTGAGAAATTAGAAGATTCTTTTTTATTTGTTAAACATTATAAAACCACCACTGGCCTAGTTTTACTTTAGGCTTCAGAAGATAGATGTGTTTATGAATTCAAATCATTGCAGACAAAATTTTGCATCTGCAGTTATGGTTGCTTGCAGTTCAGTTCAGTTTAAGTATCTACATCACTGATTGCATCGGTAAATTAAAAACATCTAAGTAACCTAAATTACAGGCACAAATAACTGCAGGTGCAAAACACATATGAACACAAAATGATCTCTGAAAGTTGGTGTTCTAAATCTCATTGTAAGTTATTCACTATATCATGAACCTAGCATCCTCTTGGGAGAGTTACTAATCTGTATAATGACACTGAAGCCTCTTGAATCTCCTAGTTAGCTAGCAGATGGGAAAGAATACATGTAGTCATCTAACTCCCTAGGGGTTATGCATGTGGATATTGAAGAGTATAACTTATTCCAATGAAAGCTAACATTAACTTGCAATCAAAAATTTCCTTCCTGCACCACATTTTTCCTGATGGAATTAAAACAACTTAATGTTGTATTTTTATGAAGTCACAACCAATCTGAGTAGGACACACTCTCAAGCACATTTCATGATCTTTCATTTGACAAAACACGGCATCGGTTTAACACAGAGAAATGCCATCAGTCTTTTCCAGAAAAAGCATAGAGTTATTCTATTTTGATTTCTTTTGTGTCAGAAAGATTTCTAAGCACATAGCTGCTTTTTCATTGGTACAAAAAAGTAAAAGCGAATCATTTTCTTACATTCTTTAGCTTCACTAGATGTAGGCGTGGAGCTACTTTAAAACAGTGACTGCTTCCTGTCCTACCAGTTATGGCAGTACTGTTAGCAAAAGGGAGGGTAAAAAAATCTTAAATTCTCTTCTAGTGTTTGAACAACTAAAACTCCTACTGAACAAATGAAGTATTCTGCCAGTTCTGACAATCCAAAATGCAATGAAGAATTTTTCTGTTTCAGAAGCTCAAGGCAAAGCTGTTTTGGCATGTCTCTAGCTTGTTCCTATTGCAAACAAAGGGGCAGCTAGAGGGAAAGTCTTTTTGGGAAGAACATGCTGTCAGTTGTAAGAAATGAGAGCTATAGACCCAATCTAAAGCTCAGCTAGTGGTTACATGCAGGCATTTTTGTAAGATCCTAGTCCAGCTGCCAGTGATAATAATGCTGCCATTTGCACTGATTTGAACAAGAATTACATCAAACAGACCAGCTTAAGGTTTCCCAGAATTATGGGTGAAACCGATATTGTATTTCTTGATGCTGGGGGCCAGGCTATAAGTGTTAAAAGGGAAAAGGCAAAGGTGGCAGGAAGCTGGGCTGGCAGCAGTGGTGCTGGAGCTGGTGAGGCCCTGCCACTCTGCCAGCCAGCAGTCGTCATCCTCCCAGTTAGCCCAATTTCTCTCTTGGCAGCAGCATCAGCCCAGCTCCACAGAGTGACAGAGGTGTGAGCAATGTACATGAAAACAATGTACTACTTAACTGATTAATTTATAATCATCCTTGAAAAAACAAAATCCCAAACATATTCTTTTCAACACACAGAGAACTGTTCAAGCTATGTTGTGTGTTACAACGCAAAGCTCCAACTTCACCTTCCAATAATATTTTTTCAGGTGCTTGTATACAGCAAAACATAGAAAGCATGTGAGAAATATGTAGTATAATAGAGGACTAGACCCTGATTTGAATAGAGAGACATTTTAACAAAGATTTCTTTTTTGCTGCCATAAACACAAGAAAGGAAGAAAGTTTCATCTTTCCCTTTCTTGAGGGATTTATATTTAGGTGTGTCCTGTAACTCATTTATATTCAGAATGCAGCCTAGAAAGCCAAAAATTAGCAAGGATTTTGGCCAAGAGATTGAGAGGTGATTAAGTGTCATGGAAGAGAGACTCATTTCTCAGTAAGAATAACAAAGTCACATGGCTGATGGATTATAATAACTTCATAATCTGACCCACATGCAGTAAATATGGTGATGACTGTCATTTTGAATAAGGGAAGTAGATTGATACTGATTATTAAACCATTTCTTGGCCAGTCTGATTGTTTCTGAGCCAGCTCTTCCACTGTTTAGTATTTTCCTGAAGTATCTTAATACCTTTCACTGACAAACTCTTTCTTTTTTAACCATTTTTAATACTCTGTGTTGTCTTGACTTATTTGAGGAATTGCTCCTAGTATTCTTATAGGTGGGCACTTGGTCTTCTATAATATCAGTGTTGCTACAGATACATGGTAACATAAAATCTGTTACACGTACTGGCTGAAAAAATATAATGTTTTTCTTTAATTCTCATGTGTTGCTATGAAAGGTCAGTGAAAAAAAAAGTGAAATATCTATTAAAATAACTAATTCATGCTGGTGTCTGAAATGGCAGCCTCCTGTATAGTATACACAGAATAAACAAAGAAAGAAATATATTTGCATCATAGAAATTCAGAAGCCAGCTTGGCTAAGTGTGTCATTGATGGCTTTATATGAGGTTCCTGTAGGGACATGTGTTTAACATTTACAGTAGACTAATATACATAACATACTCCACAAGCAACAAAAGCTTTTTGGAGAACAAAAGATCGTCCAAACTTGGTTTTCCGTGAACCTTTAATATCGTTTCAAGTATGCCCAGCAAAGTGCCTGCTGCCCCTGGGTGACACCCAGCCTTCCTCATGGCATACCTCTTCAGCTGGGCAAATGGTTATAAACACTGTGATTGAGGGTGAGCTACATGTGTGAAATGGCTAGTGGCTTGCTGCTCTCAAAATAAATGTCTAAATTGTCTTTTTTTTCTCAGTGGTAGGAAATCATTTGTACCTGCCTTCACTAAGCACTTGCTACTTTTTCTTAAACTTCTGAGAATTTAAAATCTTTTAAATCTTAAGCTAGGACAACATAAAGATTACTTCACAGTAACAGCTATGTTAAAGTGATATTGCCGTGTTTTCAATTGTTTTACTTTCTGTTGGTCATAAACTCATGACATTCTACATACCATGAACGAAAAAGATACCTTTTTCCTGATATAAATGAAACTCTAAGCATGTTTTATTGCATTTAGACATATTTTCTTCTTCTCTGAAGAACAACCACCCTTTTACCAACATGTCTTCAAAATTCCTTCCCTTTGTTGAAATAAAACATTTTGTAAAATCAGAAAATCATGCATTCATTTAATGTAACTGGCACGGTCATGAAACCCAGGTCTTTTATTTATACTTGGGATAATGCAGAGGTAATGAAAGCCGAATTGGACCTAAGAGGTTTTTTGTTTCAATTATAAAACGATGTGGGTAAGAGACTTGGATTTGACAGCAATAGAAGAAAAGGAATATTACATTCATGCCTTCAATCAGCCTTATTAGATCCTTAAAGGGAAAATTATGTGAAGGACAGAGGAAGAAAACAACAAACTAAGCAAGATCCCAATTTCAGTATAATTTGGAGAAAATAACTGATTTAGGTTGGTCATCTTGCCAGGGAGCATGACTCAAGGCTTCCAAACAAGAAATGGAAACCAGAAGGATAGCAAAAGCCTGAAAGAACAAATTGAAAAGATATGATTGACTGTAATGTTTCAAAATCAACTGCTGCAAAGATGAGTTTGGGCTGTTGCCCAGAATACAATTGAATAGTGATGTTCATTTAGACTCTTAATGCTGAAACAAAATAAGATGTAGCTGTGTTTCTGCTAGAGATTTATTTGTTCTTTCCAGTGTCTCTAGCTAGTGATATGATGTCACATCCCTTCTCTTCTGTCACACACTGCTTGTGATTGCCACTGCTGTTCCATAATTTTTCTGAACACTAATTTTCTGAAGGAACGCCTTGATGCAGGTGATAATATCTTTCAAATGTGAAATGTCATCACCATTTATTAGATGACTTTGAAAAATTTTATATGCTGTGTGCAAGTAGGCCAGCTCAGTGGTTTTGACCAAGAAAAAAAGAAGTACAAGATCATTGTGCGTGTATGTACTTACCGACTGACAAAACCACTCAAGCTTTTGTTACTGTCATGCTAGTTTTGAAAAGTTAAATAAATAGCTCATTCTGCAAAGATTTCAAATAATTGCATCTTTAATTGGCAAAATTTCTAAAGTATCATTTAGAAATCTTGGGGGTAGCTGCTTGTCGTCCATCTCAGGCACAGAAAGTTCTAAAAGAAACTATGCCTAATGCAACAATTTAGTCAGTTGACAACAGTCAGTGATGAGATGGGATTGTCTTCTACTTCCTCCTTTCCTTTATTCTTTTCATTTCACTAACTATGCTTACTACTCTTTGTTTCTATTTCAAATGAGGAAGGAAAAAAAACCCTAAACCATAGTTCATAATTAAATACTGAACTAGTTCTTTACCATGTTTACTGAATTACATATTGCATATATGGATATATATCCTCAAAGTTTTCATGTGTTTTTAGATTTCTAAACTTAATGTGTTCCATAGAAATACACCTTAACCCTTTTCTGTCTCTTTTTCATGATGATATTTGCCTCCACAGAGAAAGAAAGGAGTAAAGCAGTGATATCCAGTTACAGATTCATTAAAGTTTTAGAGATTCCTGGAGCTGTGAACATAGTTGCTGAGTTCTACAGGATCTCCTGGTTCATGGTAGAGATTCCTCCAGCAGAAAATCTTCAGTGTTGATGTTACAGCTGTGATAAGTAGATCAGCTTGACATGACAGGCACAGTGATATCTTTGCCCAAGTACCTTTGCTACAGGGTGGCTGACCTGGAAAAGAGGGCTTTAAACCAGGAGCAATGACACGCAAACCACCTGGGGTGATGTGAACAAGAGGAACACAAAATGAACAAAACAAGGCTTAAATGGCAGCACCACAAACGTTTGCATGTAAGCACAGAAGCCTCTCCCAAGTGCCTGCATACCAAGGCACAAAATGGATCATGAACAGGAGGAATGAGAGATCTGTGTGCAGCTGCAGGGCTGGGATCTTGTTGAGGTCCCAGAGAGGCAGCAGATGGCTTGAATGACTGGAGCACTGCAGTGCAGGGATCCAGACCCTTTAGGAAGGACAGGCTGGGAAGACAATGAGGAATCCATATGGAAAGAACAGATGGAGTGCATGAAGCTCTGCCTCAGGGTGAATTATACCAGCTTATTAAGTAAGGTACTGATGACTTTGTAGCGGGTGCCTACTGTGAGCTGCCTGACCAGGAAGAACAAGCAGGCAAGGCCCTCTGCAGGTAGATAGAAGCAGCCTTGCATTTGAAGACCTTGATCTTCATGGGGACCTTAACCCTCCTAGAGGGCAGGACATAAGCAATTCAGAATGTTACTGGAGAACATTAATGATAACTTCTTGACACAAGTGAAAGAAGAGTCAGTCTCTCACATCAGAGGTCATCTGTGAGAGACTGACACAAGCCAATGAGGAGAGGGGCCCTGCTGGACCTCATACTTATAAATGAGGAAGGTATCATTGAGGATATGAAGGTGAAAGAAAAGCTTGATTTTTACGACCTTGAGATGATGGAGTTCAACATCCTGAGAAGAAGAAGCAGAGCAAAAACAAGATCACAACTCTAAACTTCAGGAGAACAAACTGTGACCTCTTCAGGGATCTGCTTAGAAAAATCACATGGTATAAGGCCCTGGAGGAAAGAGCAGTCTAGGAGAGATGAATGGTGTCCTCATCTGAGAAGAGAGAAGCAGCAGAGCCCATCTGTGAGACACTGACCACATCCCCCATTCCCTACCCCCCTGAGCGATTGAGGGGGGAGGAGGTAGAGATATCGGGAGCAGTGAGCTGGGCCCAGGAAGAAAGGAGGGATGGGGGAGGGAGATCTTAAAGTGCTGGTTGTGTTTTTCTCATCATCCTGTTCTGTTTTTACTTTTTTGTTCTCTCCTGTTTCTTGTAGGTAGTAGAATAAACTTTCCTACTTTCCTCTCTAAGTCGAGTACTGGAGTCTGTTTTGCCCAGAACTGTAATTGGCAGCGAGCTCTCCCTGCCCTTGTCTCAAACTCCAATGTCCTTGGTTATCTTTTTCCTCCCATCTAGCTGGGGCCTCCATCATCCTAAAGAGGGTGGGTGTGGATGGGGGGCACTGAGTGAGAGACTATAGTGCTGTCTGGGCAAAACCTTTTTTCAACATCTTCATTAATGATCTGAAGGACGTAGCAGAGTGTACTCTCAGCAAGTTTGATGGTGATAGAAAACTGGGAGGGGTAGCTGTTATACCAGAGGGTTGTAGGGTTGCACTGCCATTCAGATGGGCTCTGACACTCTGGACAAATGGTCTGACAAGAACATCATGAAGTTCAATAGGAGGAAGTGTGAGGTTCTGCAGCTGAGGAGGAACAACTCCATGCACCAGTGTTATACTGGAGGCCAACCTCCAGTGGAAAGCAGATTTGCTGAAAAGGACCTGGAAGTCCTTGTGGACACCAAGTTGAACATGAGCTAGTAATGTGCCCAGCAACCAAAAGGGCTACTAGTATCCTGGGCTGCAACAAGAGGAGTGTTTCTAGCAGGTAAAGGAAGGGGATCCTTCCCCTCTATTCGGAACTGCTGAGACCATACTTGGATTACCGGCTCCAGTTCTGGGCCCTCAGTACAAGAGAGACATGGAAATACTGCCAAGAGTGCAATAAAGGACTGCTAAGATGATTAAGGGACTGCAGCATCTCTCCTGTGAGAAAAGACTGAGAGCTGGAGCTGTTCTGCCTGGAGGAAAGAAGGCCTGAAAGGGATCTCATCAATGTGCTCAAATACCTAAAGGAAGGATATAAAGAAAAATAATACAGGCTCTTTTCAGTGATTCCCAGTGACAGGACCAGAGGCAATAAACACAAAGGAGTCCATCTGAATATCAGAAAACAGTTTTTTACTGTGAAGGTAACCAAGCACTGACATAGGTAACTCAGAGAGGTTGTCGAGTCTCTACTTGGAGCTGTTAAGAGTCTGTATATGGTCCTAGGCAAGCAGCTTTAGGTGGCCCTGCTTGAGCGTACGTTTGGATCAGGTAATCTTCAAAGGCCCACTTCATTCTCACCCTTTTGTGATTCGGGAGCATATTTTCAATACCCATTTGTCTAGAATTTTCAAACAATCCACTGCCTGGTCTACTGATATCTTAGTCACTGGTGACAGAGCTGTGATGAATGGTGAATTACTCCTTAGAAGTGATTATCTGCCTCACAAGAATGCTGAGATGGCAAATCTGTTGCTCAAACTCTTGGCATATACTTCCCCTCCACATTCTTTCTGAAACATTTCCCTGAGACCCTCAGAGATCATAGAAATATTACAAGGATTATATATTCAATAGCTACATTCATTTAAGTGTACAAGAAGGCAACCTAGAAAAGCAACCTAGACTTCTATGTAAGGCTAGGTAATGCCGCTATGTGTTGCAAGAACTGAATTTTTGCTTTATATTGCATATTTCTCTGCTTATGCATCTCTTACTGATGAGAAAACCGGGACTTAGTTTGGGTCTCAATTTTTTGTAGTCAGATCCTACACCTGTGAGTAAAACAGTGGAGTACTTTTCATTTTCCAATTCTAATTATGCCAGAGTACTAAAAATTCCAAATGACATGCCTGTTGCAGATATGCTTACAGTTTATAGGGGTATGTGTTCCTGTAGCTGATCCTACTTGGACCTCAGGTTCAGTTTGAACTCACATTAAACTGCATGAATCACATGCTTAAAGTTATTCAACCTTTCAATAGCTTATTGCTATTGAATATACCAGAAGGATTATACTCTGAATGTTTATGAGTTGTTAAAGACTAAGACTGGATCCAATATATCTATATTATTATATCAATATCTATAGATATCTATAGTGATATCCATATCTATGTGGATATATGTATATATCTGTCTATACTTATGTTTGGAAAGTAAGATTTTAGAGAAATATGAACATCGGATGACTCAACTGATTCCTGAAATCTCCTATTCAAGAATTTTCAGTGTTTCGTCATGGGAACATCATTGTACAAAGTGCTCAAAATTTCCTTTTAATCTGGACTAGAGTTAATAAATTGCTTATTTCAGAGGAATGATAAGTGATTGTCCCACTCTGGAGTATCTTACTAAGTCTACATTATTTTATTTATATTGGAGCAGCTTAAGAAGAGAACTCCACAGAGCTGTTAGGACAAGGTGGGGGGGGGGGGGGGGGGGGAGGTGTAGCATTGTGGTATTTTACATTCATGAGTGGTATATTAATTTAATTGTTTTCCTTTGATGTGCACAGGATAATTATAGGAGAATTTGTTGATGTGATGACTCTTCCACACCCTACAAAAATATTCAAAGTAATAGGCCAGTTTAAAAAGGTGAATCACCACCTTTCAACATTTTAAAAAGACAGAAAAGCTTAAGAAGTGTTATATTCTGTAAACAGAATCTTCTTACAGTCTTGAAAGAAGTGTATAAATTCTGAAGATTAATTAATTGTGAGATACACCCTTGTTGGCTGGCAAGGTAGCTTCTTGCCTATTGCATTAACTGCCTTTCTGAATTCTTCTCATGCACTATCTAGGTTAACAAAGAGACCTTGCAAACAAGATCTATGTCTGCATTTACCTTACCTGGGGATTTGAGAACTCCCCGTCATTTAAAGCATTTCCAAGACCCAGCATTATGAATCTACATTGGCCTTATAGGCAGAGCTCAGGCTGCCTGCAAACGCCATGTGCAGGTATAGCAGGATATATATCATTTGGGTGATGCAAAGCAAAGCATTGCAACACGTGGATCTTTGGTTTCAAGCCAGCTCCAAAAGTCAGTCTGAATGAGTACAGTGGCAAGACATTGCTCAAATGTTTTTTCCAAGATGAAATACGTATATTCCATGATGGTCTGTAGACAGCTAACTTGTTTTAAACTTAAGTTGTCAAAAAGAAACAACCCACTTGATTATTTGAGGCATTTTTAAAACTACACTTTAAAACATATCTTAACTTAGTGTCTGAAGGTGAGCATGCAGGTTTTTTTGAAAGCAACCTGTCACAGTTGTCTCCAAACATATTTTTTGAGTTGTTTTAAATATTATCATTGCTATGTCAGGAAAAATTTGCTCTTCATTGTGAGTACTGTTTCTCTCCTTTAAATGCAATTTCTAGTCTACTCAGAAAACGTAGTTTGAATTTTTACTTATTTATTGATGATTTTTTTAATATCATCTTACCAGTACATAATAGAATTAGTAGTACACTAGTTACTTAGCATGTAAGCAAAGAGTACTGTTATTTGTCCATATGCTTGGAAATGCTGAAAGATTAGTTGTTTTACTCAAATGTGAAAACAGAATTGGCAGTATGATAATGATATGTTGTTTATGCATACAAAAATACATTCTTCTTTTCTTCAATAGATTTCTTGGTTTCTACAAAGGAATATTTCCTCCCATCTTGGCTGAGACACCCAAAAGGGCAGTGAAGGTAAAAAAACCATACTTTCTCCTTCAAAAATATGAGTTGGGACAGTGTCATTTGTAAAACGTTTTATTTCTGCCCCATTGATTGACTTTATGATCTTAAACTTATTTGACATAATATGTTGATAGTTCAGTAGAAACTGTTCTGGATTAAGAAATTTAGAATAAGACTTTTAAATGCTAGACTATTTTTGACCTATATATATAATGTTATTGAAAAATTACAATTATTTTTAAAATCAAAGTTAAATACTTTAAGTAATATTTTAAACTCATAATTACCTCTGATTTAGACATTGTATTTTACTGAAAATGCCTTGCAACTTGAAAAACAACTAAAAATAGCTTACTAGTTTAACACAAGAAGCCACTCCTGATAAGTACTTACTCAATAACTTGAATTAGTTTATCTGTAGGTTTGAAGTGCTGCCTAGAGTTCTCTTTTACTCCAAAGAGCACTCTAGTCCATAATCCTGCTTTTTTACTGATTGAACATTAGAAATGGGTACAACTCCATCATACAAAGAACATCTTGCTCCACCTCTCTTACAGTTGAAATAGATGCTAGGCTATCAAAGTGTATTTGCTGTCAAATGTTGGTTTGATTTTTTTTATGATCCATTATGTTGATTTGTAGACCATTACTTTAGTAATATGCCTAAGCAAATTGCATCCCTTCAGTTAAGTCTTGCAACTTTTTTAATTAAAACCTAGTAATTAAGCACTTCATCTTAAAATTCTAAGTGTATTAAAGCATGCATTGTGTTATAAGCAAAGATTTCTTTGTCTTTTACTTCAGAACTTTGAAGTTCCCTATAGTTGCGACAAATGTGTCTAAAAGCAGAATGTCTTGATTTTCCTTTCTTTCTTTTTCTGTTTCTTTCTGAAAAGGCTGCATATGATTCTGGTCCTTAGTCTGCAATTAATCATTCACATTCCAATTCCTTTGGAGAGGAATAATATTTGTATAAAGTGACAGGATGTGACCTTGTAACAGAATCCTCAAGGAGTTCTGGTAATATCATCTTCTTGTTTGCATTGGCATTTTAGATGCAAATGACATATGTCACCTATCTCAAAATTATTTAATACAAGTAAGAAAACTAAAGTTCTATGTAATGACAGTCACAATGTAAAATAGATGGATGATATTTAGAAGATTCCTAAGAATTCCTTTTCTTTGGATCATGATGTTTCCTCTGTCTCTTGACTCACTTTCTCTGATTCAAATTAATTACAATCCCTTACACCCCACAATATTCAATATGGCTGTAGAATCACAGAAATATTTAAGTTGGGAGGGATCTCTGGAGGTCATCTGGTGAACCTCCTGCTCAAAGCAGGGCTGACTTCATAGTTAGATCAAATTGCTGAAGGGCCTTGTCTAGTCAGGTTCTGAAAATCTGCAATAATGGAGCCTTCATCTTCTCTGTGCTTCTGCCTCAATGCATAATTTTTTTTCACTGTGAAGGATTTTGCCCTATATCCAATCCAGATTCCTGTGTTGCAACTTTTGCCTATTGCTTCTCGTGCTTCTGTTGTGGCCTTCTGAGAAAGTCTGACTTTGTCTTCTTTATAATCTTTAGACTGTGGGAGAGAGGGATTAGATTCCCTTAGTTTTCTCCTGTCCAAGCTTAACAGACTCAGTTCTCTCAGCCTCTTGTATATCATAAGCTCAGAGTTACTTAAGTGTCTTATTGGTACTTCCTTAGTGGGATATTTTCTACCAAATTTCTGGGTACTTACTCGAGTGCTTAGTAGTTTTTCTGCAACCTTGAAAATCGGGTTTAAATGATGAACCTGTCTTTTAATTAAATAATTGGATTCTTTAATTCTTTACACTCTTCCTTTAAATTTTATCCTGTTCCTAGGATACCAGAAGGATTTTGGGTTACCTATAAACATCAGCTATATTCTACGTTAGAAGAATTCGGTGACAAAATAGGGCAGGACAGTAATGTCCTTGTAAGAACCTGAATACTAAAGCAATTTAGTGTGAGATGTTATATGCCAGCACAATTTTTTAATATCCAAAGTAGAGTTTGTATCCACCTTAATATCCAAAGTGGAGTTTGACCTGAAGAGAATTCAACTTGTCTCAAATTTCCACTAGCCTTATTTGGATATGACCCTGACAGAAAAATCATTGCTTTCTTCAGCTCACTCTCCTCCTCTTATTCTTCTAAGTTTTCCTCATTTTAACAAGCCACCAGATGTCTCTTGTCCCCTAACAAACTGACTAATGAGATTTAGAGGAAGACTATGTCCATGCCTATGGTTTTGAGACTTGAGAAAGCACAAAAGATAGAGAGCAAATTTCTAGATTCCCAATAGCCTTGGTTTATGTTTATAATCACTTCTTTTAAAACTTCTAGTTATAGTGTCCTTTGTATCTCATGCGAATATATAGAGTATGGACATGGGAGATTTTGTACTAAAAAGAAGTGCACTACTGAAATACTGTGCTTATCTGGTGTGGATAATTGCAAATAAAAATAAAGCTTCTAAAATGAAGTTATTTAACCCCACTTATTCAGCTAAATGTTGAAGATACATCTTCACTTTTAGTCAACTACATTCTCATTTCTGTCTTGGTATTTCTTCTCTTCTATTTCCCTTCTATAAAAAAAGCTACTATTTCTGAAGACAAAAAGTCAAAGTTTATAACTTTATGTTAAATTGAACCTAGAGGAAAGAAGTGATGATGCCAACACAATGGTTAACAGATGAACTTTTGGGGCAAATTTATATTGTTCATGTGTTCCCAGACATCTTGTTTCAAGTATATATTTTTACCGTAGAATTATTGAGACATCTGGTAAGTACTTTGGCTATTTTCTGTGTAACTTGAATTAAAGTGTATCATTGCCAGATGGGCAATATTATTATATACACAAAATCATCTTTTAAATACATTTATTGTGAGAACTATTTTTTGCACATTTTTTTATTAATTTATTAATACAACTATGGAGAAAAAGACAAATTATGTTACTTTTTTTAAAATATTTTGGATGGATTTACATGTTATAAATCCATATTATATAACTAGATACTTTTTGGCAAAATTGTATGTATACTAGCCACTCTAGTACACTGAACATTTATATTGAGTTTTATTGCTATTGATTTGTTTTCTTTAAAAAGTTACTATTAAGTAGTTTTATTATTTATGAGTCTAGGAAGCTATTGATTTTTAAGGTAACATTTTAAAGATACAAAAAAATGCTGGATAATGTATTTCTGCCTTTATTACAACTTCTTTACAGGTCTGTAACACTATGGAAAACATTAAGGAATACCAGAAATTCCATTAAAGGTTAAGAGGGTAACAGTGAGTAGGAAGATGCTGGAGAGAGAATAAAGCAAACTTTATCACACTAAAAAACTAATTTAGTTCAGTGGAGTAAAGCACCCACTCACAATTGACACTTTCTTAGAGACTTCCTTTTACCTATAAAATATTTTCAGTTAGCTAAAGAGATAGACCTACAGTCTGTGTAATATTTTTTTTTCTGATTATTGTCAAGGCCAGTACAGCAATTTTAAACCTATTTAGAGGATGTTTGCAAGATTAGTGTTCAATCTGTACAGTATTTGGAGGGCAGTTAAAATCTGGGCTGCAAAATGAGATAATAATCCCTACTGAGGATAAAAGGAGTATCTACTTACTAGCCAAAGTATCCATCTTTCAATTTTCAGAATTTAACATCCTAATTTTGCATTATGTATGTATAATTTTTTCCTGCTTTAAATGGTGGCATTAATATTAATATCAGGTTCTGTGTTGGTTCTGGTGTGATTTTAGTGACTTTTCATTTGAAGCAGGTCTTACTTGAAAAACGTTACTGACTTTGACATAGGGTAGGGGATCTAAACAAGTTAAAATGAGAATGTGATGCTTATTACTTGTGTTCCTGTACACGTGGTTTGTGGAAAAGTTGTTTTGTTCTGATAGGTCTGTGGTAACTGAGCCCTGAGTGACTGAGCTTATCTTCTTTGTCTGAGACCCATCACAGGTCATCCAGTCTTTCTGTTTGTATGAAACACTCTGTTCCCTTATATGTTTCTTACAATTCCCACATCTCTGTTGACCTCATTTCCCATTGCCTTCCTCTTGTGGTGAAATGATTTGATTGTACTGTGAAAATTCATAGATACGGGTGACAAATGTGAGGTTTCAAAATGAAGTATTTACCAGTGGTTGACTTTCACCATGAGGTAGCAAGTAAAACTGAAATTCTAATTTCTTTCTTGAAGTTCAAACACTCAAAAGTACAGCTTTCAAAATTCATCCTCTAAGGAACTGCAGATGCTCAGACCTTCTGAGCACCACTGACTGGAAGCGGACAATTGGGTTAAAGATTTATTTGTAAAGAGCAAAAGCAAAAAGAAAAGTGTCTGTTGACAGTAAAAGATTATAAAAACCTACAGACTCTCCATCTTCAAAATCTGCAATTACATCTCTCTGATGAGAAGTAGACTAGCATCTGAGAAATGTGAAAGTGAATGCAGCATATTACATTAAAGATGTGAATGTGATTTCTTGGGAGAAATTATAGCATCTGCCACTGTGTTTATACCAGTATGTGAAAATTCAATGCTAGAGAAGAATTTCAGAAATTAAACCCACAAACTATGTGTTGTGAGAGAATTTTTACATAAAACATTAATTACACTATGTACACTATGTATTACACACTAATAAAATCAGTTCTGAAGCCCATTTGTTTACTGTTGGTCATCAAACACAGCCACCGTGAGTGGGAAACAAAAGTGGTTTATGTTTATTTTGCAGAACTGCATGCGGCTATTCAGGCTGTGCAGTAGTGAAGCTCCATTTGAGTTTGGTTTTACTAATTTGCATAAGTAACTTATAATTTTTTTCAATATAATTTCACTTTTATTTACAGTTTTTCACCTTTGAACAGTACAAGAAGCTACTAGGATATGCATCGTTACCGCCTGGACTGGTATGTATGGATACAGAACTTCATGTTCTAATTTGTGTATACTAAACATTCCCATCCATTTCCTCCTATAGAAAGAGTCCAAAATTAAAGAGGCCGGTTGAATCAAGTTTTTCAGAACAGACTTGTACCTTAAAGACATTGATAACAGAATTTATCAAAATTTTAGTTATGGTAATTTTTACATCAAATGTCTTCAAACAATTTCCTACAATGCTAAGTTAGCACAGGCAGCGACAGTGACCAGGGAAGAGTCTGTATTTGACTTGTTCTTCATTCCTGCAAAATAATGGAATAAAGTTGAACAGTATCAATATTTATTTATTTATGCAATAGTGATGTGTGATACTTCAACCTTAAAGTGCTATTCTGCAATGCGTAGTGCAATTACAAGAAAATTGCAGTCCTCAGACCTGTTCCAAAGACTTTGTATTAGAAAAATAAACTATTGATAACAACCTATTACCTCCTTTGAAGTCAATAGCAAAACTGTATTATACATCAATGGAGTTAGGGTTTCATCTCAAGAACGTAACTTTTAAAAACAAAATACATAATCAAAAAAGGTTTTAATGGTAAGCTATGGTAAGCTCATGGTAAGTTTGCATGTGTTGTTTGCACTCATATATAGAGCTTAATTCTACTATTGTATTCTTTGGACTAAAATATTTTTTATAAGAATTACTGCTTTCTGTAGTATAAGGATCTAAGTAATAATAAATATCACAACTGTAGGAAACAAATGATAATTTTTTGGTTACAGTATAAAAGTTTTGATTATTTCAGGTCTCTTTCCAACAGTATTGTTTCCATTTACATCTGCCTTCCCTTGCAGTGAGTGAATGGTCATGGAATCGTACTAACCAGTTTAAAGCAAATTTCCCCTTCCTTCTAATTATTCCACTGACCCTATAGTTATTTACACTGTGTCCTATTTTATCTTGTATTTTTCTGCAGGCTCTCCTTATCCTTAGGTGCAAATAGAGAGGCTGATATTTGTTCTGTTTGGAAAGAACAGAGTTTAAGGTTCCATAGTATACCAGAACTGTTTTAAAAGGAAAATATGCTGAAAACTTGTAAACATGCAATAGTGACCAAAAGCTGCTTCGAATCATACAGCAGATTCAGCAACTGTCAGACACCTCTGACATTTTTGGTGCAGTACTGTTACCATAGAGGCATTTTTGCCCCGAAGATAGCCATGGTAGGGAGGGAAAAAGAAGACAGATGTATTCTGGGCTAAGCGGGGCAGAATGCTTCCAGGTGCTTCAATAGACCTCATATCAAGAAAACAGTTTGGGTTAAAAAGCTTCAGCCTCATGGTTAATTAAAGGTAGATTGTATTCTCACTTCATATTGGGAAAATAGATTTATTGGTAACACAGTCTTCTCCAAAGGCAGTAATACTGGAACTTGTCATTAGCCTTCTTCCTTACCTTTCTTCTCTTTCTGGAGCTCTCAAGAGTCCTAGTCCAAATCTTTCAGTATTGAATAAGTTTTTTCTTACTATTGTTCTATTCCTTACCATTTGTTTCCTTGAATTTCAGTGAATGTACTCAGTATATTGTATTTTGGTCCTGGGACTCTTTTCAGAACCTAGAAAGTTTGGAAATGTTAAAAGGAGGCAATAAATGTGTAAAGTGATCACAAAAATTAACCCCTCTGAACACTCTCAATTGACCAAAATATTTCAATATTATTTTTTCGTTACAAACAAGATACTTTTAAATTATGTGTCACGTTGGAAAGCAAAGCAGTGATTTCTATATCTATGGCTGTGATGTACCATCACCTTCTAAGTAAATGGAGTTAATTCAATTTTGCAGTGAATGCTGATATTTCTTTATGTTCCGCTCATCCCCATACAAACCTTTCCAGGATTCATATTTACTATGGGGAACTTTTCTTCTACTTCTGCAATTTGCTTAGGTACTCTTGCTATTTTAATTTCTTACATTTCTTTTATTTTTAAGTCAATATGTTGGTGTTATATACTTAGTGCTTATTGCAGAGTTGGGTTTTTTTCCAGTGATGAATAACAGCATTTATATTTGTGATTTTATTCAGACTCCATCCAATGATAACATGAAAAACAATTATTGTTTTTCCCTGTATTTATAATAAATTGGTACTACAATTTTTCTTCCAGATGAAAGAGAATTTAATAACAGTGCCATGACATTTTATTTTGGGGTTTTTCTGAATGTATTTTATGGCTATTCTCATATTGTCTTCATGAACTGTCAGCCCCTAATCGAGGGCTAAATTTGTTTAGTAATAGGATACTGCTGCATTACTGTAATCTCACAGTTTGCATTGTATCATTTGGTTTCACAATCTGAGACATAGGAAATTTTACTCCTTGATTTTTAACTTTCCTTTTAACTTTGCTAGGCATTTGCCGTTGCTGGCTTGGGATCTGGGTTGACAGAGGCAGTTGTGGTTAACCCTTTTGAAGTAGTAAAGGTTACCTTACAGACAAATCGGAATGCCTTCACAGAGGTATGAGAAATGCTTCATTCTTCTTTTTCTGCTTTATTAGACTTAATGCACTTAAGGGTTCGTAACTAGAGTAGAATGTCTATAATATATTGGGTTGATGGGAATTATTTTCCTACATGCGTAACAGAAATGGAAAAAGAGAGAAGAGACTCAATAGACGATGCCTTCAGATAAGCAAAGACGCATACGGTATTGTCAGCAGTGTTGTCATCTCCACTCTAACTGTTCTGTGCCTGAAGTTCACCTTCATCCCTCCGGAGTAGCCAGCAGCCCAGCACTGCGAGGAACTGTAATCCAGAAGTACAAACCTGAGCCCCTCGTACACAGCAGGCTCCAGACCTGAAGTGAGGACTGAAGGTTAGCACCAAAGACCATGGCTGCATGCCCTAGCCAGGGTCCAGCTAGTGTAGTTTCTTATAAAATGTAGTTGGCAGATTTCATTCATAGATTTGATTATTTATGTCTTCATGTTTATAAGTACAAACCAGGGAATAGTTATAATTTAAATTCTTTCACTTCAGAGTTTTATTATTCAATTACTGTTTCATTTCAAGAAGTCAGTGGAAAACTGACTGTGCCCATGGTTCTGGGTACTGCTGAAAGACGAAAACAATTAAACTTTTTCATCAAAATCAAGTGTTCTCAGGAATGCACCAGCTTCAATTAATTTTAATGCAGAAAATGTTCCAAACTAAAGAGACAGAAAGCTGTCACACAGTTCCTTCTTTACTTTGTTAGTGAATAAAACTGACAATTGTCAAATCAGCTCTTTCAAAATCTTTTGAGAAATCAGCTGTACTGTGGTAGAAGTGCCAAATCACATAAGCATGGCATGAAGAGGTTGGCTGAGTCGCTGGTGAGGCATGATTTTTGCATATTCTATTTTTAAGTTTTGCCTGCTTAATACTTGCATGCCTTGTAGCACTCATCTGCACAAGTTGAACCTTTTTGGGGGATGCACAGTAAAGAGATTAATCACCGGGCCACTTACATAAGCTGTTTAGGCCAAGCTCCTCAAGTACACTCTGGCAAAACATTGCACTGATTTCCATAGACTAGCTAATACCTGCTCTGTAACTCATCCAGAGAAGCTTTCTCTTCCAGAATATTTTAAACATTTAGAAAGTTTCTTTCCAATTCCCAAAGCATGAAATACAGATATTTGGTGGCTCCAAGTCTCTAGCCTAGACACTTTTTAATCACAGGCAGCAAAGCCACTGAAACAGAGAGCTAATACAGTACAGGAGTAAAAAAGTTAGGATCTTGGAGGGAGAGAGACTGAAAGTGAAAGAAAGAAATGTGTAAGATCTCTCTCTCTCTGGAAGGTGATATGAAAAAATTATGGACTACTACTGCTTCAGTAGTAGTAAACTAAGCAGATACTCTGCCTCACAGTTGTGAAGATATAATTAATCTAATTTAGTAAAACCTTTGATTTTGAGTGTAAATACAACAATATTATATTTTGAGCAAACTAGTTCCTGTAAAGTTGCAACAAACAATATACCATTTCACTTTATACATTTTTTTTTCTCTATTGCAGACTTTATAAGAAAGTTCAGAGTGTTTTAGTCAGTCAATTTTATACAATTACTTACTTGAGTTACAGCATCCCTTCCTTGGTGACCTTCAAAATACTCCAATAATCCCAATGTAGTTGTTCAAAAAGATTCTGAGTTGTTTCGTTTTATATGATTATTCTTTTAATTGAATTTAAATGCAACATCTCACAAAATCCAAATAATTATATATTATTGTACAAATAAAATTATAAAAGCATATTATTCAGGCTCCACTAGGAAACTAGATTACACCTAAATATATTTGCCCTGATGAAAAAAATCCAAGAGACTGAAGTACTTAAATCACAAAAACAGTTAAATCACAGACATACCAGTTTTTAAAATATCTTTTAGAAAGAGTGTTAGAATTTCACATTTTGCTGTAAATCAGGAAAACTCCAGTAACTTCATTAATCTCAAGTTCTTATTAAGAATAATTTAAAGAACATTCCAAGAACTAAAGCGTGTAAACTCAAGCCTACTGGAAGAAGCATGTACATGTTACATTATACAGTGTAAGGCAATGGTACACTCATTTCATTACCATGCACTGTTTTCATAAAAGGTTTAAGTAAAGTGTGTACCTATCTCATTGTGTAGCTTTCATACCATATGGTGAAACCTAATGCAGTCACATATTTCTTTGACTATTCTATTGAAATAATAAATATACCTTGTTTAAAAGGAACAAGGAAGAGCATGAACACATACATCCACACCCAGACTCCTGCACACCCCCAAAACAAATATTCACACACTGTGGTGACAGCTGAATTATTCTGTGGTACCAGATTATCTTTCAAGGGTTGGTAGGTTTAAAGAGAAAGGCCACTATAAATCATGTATCAGCACTTTTGTAATGTAGATTTCTACAGGTAAAAATAATGGTGACTTTTTGCTAAGGTAAACTGCTAGAAAGCCCAACCTCTTGTTGGTTGGGGGTTTTTTGGAGTTGTTTTATTTCTTTTCCTTGTAGCAACAGATAACTCACTGGATATAGAAGCTGATGTGGTAATAAAAGTCTTCTCACCTGACGTTTGAGCTGTGATTAATTAAACAAATACAAATTTCTGCTTTGTGATGAGAGGAGTCTGACTCAAGATTCTACTCATTAGGTTTCTATTAAGTATAAGTGTGTGGTTTCACCCCAGTGGGATGGGGAGGAGAATTGGGGGAAAAAAAAGTGAAACTCGTGGGCCAAGATAATTTAGTTTAATAACTAAAATAAAATGTAAAAATCACAATAATCATTAAATATATTATTATAGTCACTGTAATGAAAATAAATATAACAAAAAGAGATAGAAACAAAACCTGATAAAAGACAAGCTGCATAATGCAATTGCTCTCCAACCACTGATTGATGCTCGAGTGGTGATTCTGCCCTCCCTGCCAACTCCCCTCAGTTTCTCTACTGAGTATGACATTCTATGGTATGGAATAGCCCTTTGGCTAATTTGAGTTAGCTAGTTTGGCCATGCTTCCTCCCAGCTTCTTGTGCACCCATTTGCCAGCAAAGCATGGGATACTGAGAAGAGCTTCACTTAGGATAAGCACTCCTTAGCAACAACCAAAACATCAGTGTGTTATCAAAGTTATTTTCACACTAAATCCAAAACGCAACACTGTACCAACTACTAGAAAATTAACACTATCCCAGCTGAAAGCACGACAATAAGTCAACAGTTGTGTTGAATGAATGAACTCTAAGTGTTTATACACTAAATTTCTCTATCTGAATTAGTCATCCTAAAATCTTTCTATCATATGGGATGAAACACAGACCATCTATGGCTTGATCAGCTGACATTTTAGATGCCTGCTTTGGATAAAGTGCTGTCTAAGAGAGGCCTCTTTATTATTAAAGGACTGAAAAGGGGAGATTTTTTGAGTAGCTCAGATGTAGATGTAGACATTTCAGGTATCTACATTTGGACTGATGAAACCCATTTCAGTTGTGCAGCACTAAGTCATTAGCAAATCTGTATTCAGGATGAGACTAAAGGATACCCTACTATTGAAAGCTGTTTAAATCACTTTATTCTGGGCCACTAGTTGTTTTTTAAAGACCTAATTTTCTTTGCACATGAGAACAGATGTTACTGCTAGTATCTGGACCATATTTCAGGTTGGGTAGCTACATTCTAGAATAGATTCTGATTTGAATCCCGGAGAATCGTTAGAAAAGCAAACTATAGTAAAATGTGTGCAGACCATTAACAGGATAATATTAATTACCAAATATGAAAAAACAGAATGAAATTTAGTATTAAAGAGTAAACTTGTCAGTCATCTAAATAAGCAGCCATAAGCTGTGTCGGATATAATGGGCATCATTTGGCTGATGTTGCTTGTCTACCACAGTGATATTTTGAAATGGAAAGCTATTAAACAAATAACTATATTAAAATTAGCAGTGTTGACAGCATTGTAGTCAAAATTCTTCTATATTTTCATGTTTGAGCCTCACAGTGGAAGTCACATTTTGCCTTTCTAATTAAATATTTGGTTACCTACAGCTAGCTTTATGCTCGAGAAAGCCAAACTCAAGTCAATAACTTTTTGAAAGGAGCTTTCTGTAATTCTGCCATAAAGAAAATCTAAATGTTCAGAAAGGGAATACCTGATTCAGAGTGTCACATTATGTTGGAAAATAGATCAAATATGTATGTAGTCAGGCAGATCCTGTCTGAGGAACTGATAATTTAAGTGGATTCAGAGGAGTTTTCTTCTTTTCTGCCTTTTGTTAAATGGAAGTTGATTGACTAAAATTATTCTATGCTTTTTGGGCATTATTTTCAAAACAGCATTTCTAAAGTAAATCTCCTAAATTTGTGCCTTGGAATTTAAAAGGCTGTTGTCATTTTCAAAACCTAGCTACACTTTTTAAGTCAAATAATTTTTTAGGAGGGCAAAACAGATTATCCAGTTGGATGCTGAAGAAAAAAAATATATAAAACCACACCTTCTTTACAAGATTTTCAACACCAAGTTTACCATGTGATATGATTTTAGAGAGTGCTATGTATCCAATAACTCCTTCAAAAGTCAGTGTCTTAAAGCAGTGGTTTGTACTCTTAACAGTATAAATGGCCTCAGAGGATCCGGAAGGATTCCCTTCCAACCATGTTCCTAACATTGTATCTGGAAACTGCCAAACTGATCTTCAACACAAATATTTATAGCCTTCCTTGCTACTCTAATTTGTGGCTCCAAAGGACTTGCTTCTGTAGCCATAATGGATCAAAAATTTCCTGTTAACAATTCTGTCACCCCTCACCATGCATGTTCCTGTGGCATTGGTTTTACTACACAAGCTGTTTTTGTCTTCGCATTGTCCATAATAATTGTTATATACTGCAGCCGTGTAAGGGTTTCTTCTGTCGTAGTCTTAAGAGCACAACATCGATACAAAACTCCTGACAAATTCACACATTCAAAGCCACATTTGCTCTAAAACATCTCTTTAAAAAACAATATTATTTTAAGATCTTTTTCTTTGCTTTAGGGAAACTTAGCGTTTTACAGCACTCAAGTTATGCTTTCATATTGTTCTGCAATCAGAAAAATGAGTAATCCTTTTGTTATGAGTTATGATTTTTACATGATCACAGGAAAGGAAAAATAGTGAATATGGTGAGACAAGATAAAATTACAAGAATTGGCAATACAGTGTTTATCAATGGGATTTAAATGATTGCTATGGTTATTGTTTTCTTTTTGTAAAGATGACCTCTTCCTTCTTTTGCTTAACTTGTGTAGCAACCATCTAGCTTTGTTCAGGCTCGGCAGATCATTAAAACCGATGGTCTGGGCTTCCAAGGACTCAACAAAGGTCTTACTGCAACACTGGGCCGTCACGGAGTTTTTAACATGGTTTACTTTGGATTTTACTTCAATGTGAAAAACATTCTTCCAGTCAATAAAGTAAGTTCTTCATACAATGCAATAGACAAACAGATAAGGAGTTTGGCAATTTAATTAACACTCTTTTTCTGTGCAAGGCTGTGGTATTTAGTAATAAACAGTGGCTAACCTAGCTCTCTGTTTTGCAGAAATCTATAGCATTTTAGTGAAAACAAACCAAGGGTTTGTGCTTCTCATTTTTTAAGTAAAACTGAGTATATATAACATATTCATGTTTGAATTCTCACTTTTATGAATTTCCCTTTATACCATGGTAGCAACGTAAACACGCAAAACTCAAGGTACATTATGTTTATGTTAGATACATATGTACTTTTTGGTGTTATAAACTGATTTAGCATAGATAAATCAGTTTCTAGAACTTCTTTTTGTATTCACAAAATAAGAGTTAAGCTTGAGGAGATGGTAGAGCGACAGTATGTAGGGTATTCTGGTCATGTAGAGGGGCCTGTTTAATCAAAAGAGTTCAACATAGGGTGTAAGGACAACAGGGCAGATTTACCCATATGGGAGGGAGAGAGCCTCAAACTGGACTTACAGGGTTATGCACAGGGGCTTTATATAGTTTGTAAGTTAAGAAAAAAAAAAAAAGAGGGAATCTTTATATCTGTAATTTTACTGGAAGTAATTTTATTTGATAGTTTTATACTCTTTTACATAAAAAGGAAACAATTCCCTTTACAACAAAGTCTAATTTTATTAATTACACCATGGTAATACTGGCAACTTTCTAAATGACTGTGTGAGCAACAGATAATGGTTTATTAATGGCTCCAGTACATTACTTACTGAACTGTTTTCACTAATGTGATTTTTAGTTGATGACAGTTAAACAGTCACAGGTGTAATATATAGTGATATTCATATAAGAAGCTGCAATTTACATCAAAAGGGATCAGTTTCTATTCCCAGATGAAGTAACACCTCTTTTTTTTCCTGCACTTCTGAGTAGCCTGGTATTTTTGTTGGCAACATTGTGTAAATGGAGAAAAGCTCCCCTTCTTATTTGCAGATCATTACAGTAAATTGAATTGTTCAAGAGCAGCTAAGCCACAAGTTTCTACAAGTTTCTTTTTGTCTATTTAAGCATACTTTACAATGTACTTCAATCATGTATCCCAAAAACTCAAGGCACAAGCATAGCTCAATACTAAGATAGGAGTAAATAAGTTTGTGTCAATCAAAAGATGAAAAAATTATCATCACTGCAGAGCACTCAGAATCATATACAGGTAAGGGCAAATAGGCTCATGTGCAATTTCTATGGAGATTCTGAAGTGTTCTTGATTAGCAATTGAAGAATAGTATTTCACGTAAGTGTTCTTTCTTAGCCTTTCAGATGGGAAACAAATATTACATGATTATAAAGATTCAGAGCTTTATGATCTAAGATAAATTAGCACTTTATACAGACTCTGCATGATACAGGGAAATCTTAACATTTGTGACATAGATTTAAATATATCTAGAAAATAAAAGATTAATTACTTCAGTGGTGCCAGCCAGTGGCCCACCTGGCTTGTACATACTATTAAAAGCAGAAGACAATATAATCAATGTAGGATTAGATTTCATTAACTGCAAATAAGCAGAAAAGTTTTCCTTGTGCTTAACCAGTGCAAAGTGGCTTGCATGGTGGCTTGCACAGTGGCTATATCTGCACTAGTAAATTGAGCAGCATCACTGAAACTCAGTCATCTGTGCTGTTATATGTTCCCTGGCACATCTTTGGCCCAGGCCAGCCAGCACTGCTCCTGGGTACGGCTCGGGAACTAGTGCAGACAACGAGCCATTCCTAATAGGCAAGTTTTATGCAGCCAGTCTGTTTTGAATGGTAATAGCATTTAATAGCACTAGTAAAGTTAATAGGACTCTCCAGGCCATCCAGCATCAGTGCCATAGACAGTTCTGCATGTATAGATGTAGACAATAACTCTCATCAAACTCCCATTAAAACCAATGCAAATCTCACCTGAATTTAATAAAGTGTATAGATCAGGCCTCTTTTGGCTTATGCTAGCAAATGTTATGTCTCAGGTGTTTACATGCATGGAACTTCAGTAACTGCAAACATGGAAGTATTAGCAGTACTTTGTGATCTTAAACCCCTTAACTTAAACTCCTTCTGTCAGTAGGCAGGTACTAGAGGCTAAGAGTTATCAAACCTGAACAAGGAATTTGTTAGAAGCTGGTTTGCACTTAGTCTGAAAAATATTACAAAGTTGTAGCTTTTCAAGATCTCTCACATACTTGATTTCATTACAAAACCTAATTTGTTCACTTTGTATAATTTGCCAGAAAATAAAATCTTAAAGCCAGCCCTGTGGTATTGACAAACATAAAAATTGTGAAATAAGAATACTACACATTTTAAATCATTTTGGCTCCTGACCACCATCTGTAACGTAAGTGGAAAAATGTATGGAAATGTCTGTATGAGCCTTTTAGCTGTCAACAGTGCTAAACTGTGCATTAAATTTGCATCCCAATTAGGAATGTTTGCAGCTTAATTTGCCAAAAACAATAAACCTTTTATGTTGAGTGGTCAAATGATATAAATGACATGCGTGGGCTGTAAATGTTCATAATGAATAATTCTTCATATGTTCAGTCTATTCTGCTAAACAGGCCATTTACAGCCAACCTCATGCTCTGTTTATTGAAAATGGAGTAAGCCAGACTTGTTTCAATTGCCACTGATGTACAACCATAGAGCGTTAACAGCTATGCATCTGCACTAGCAATCAAATTAGCCTGCAAATTTATATCGTCTGAGTTTTATGGCACCTGCTTTTATTGCACATTACATAGGCACCCAGCAGCTCTCACTTTTTAATTTTTATCATAGTTAGATTTGATGGTGAATGTTACTTTCATTAAAACCTTTGCTCACTATCACCTCCAAGTGGTTGTCATATTTCTTAACAATATAAAATGTCCTCACTCTTAAAAGTCCCACTTGAAACATGGCCAACCGCAAAACTACCCATCCCCACTGCCACAGATGTGCCTCCTGTGAAAATGGCTACTGCATCAGGCAGTGGGAGCTGAACAGTGTGTTGTTTTGTCAGAGAAAGAGCCCTGAACTTCTACAGACAAAGAAGAGATGAAAAACTGAAGGGTCTGTTCAGCTTGGAGAATAAATAAGGTAACAAACAACAAGTTTATTTTAGTTGTTTTCAGATCTCTGCCAACATAGAGCTTATATGTAGGGATAATGAAAAGGGCATATATGCAACAGGGCTGAAAAAATAGTAAACCAAGTTGATTTACGAGAAGACTGGATCAGACTGGAAAATGGAATAACCTCAGAGCTACCATCAAAGCTCAGGTTTCAAGATGACTCAGGATCTGAAAAAAACAGTGAATGACAGGAACACTAGGCACTCTCTCTGGGGTAAACCTAGCAGTCACTGATACAGGCAACTATGGCACTAATAGAAAAGACAGACAAGAAATTTGTGAGGATTGAAAGAAATTGGGCAGGAGTTTCTTTTGCTACTTTGGTGGTCTACTTTCAACAATCTAACAATAATCTAAAAAATGGTGGTGAGTAAGAGGAACAAGTACACATATATCTGGTGCTTCTCTTCCTAAGTGTACTGACTGAGTCTCCAGAATTCTGTATATTTTCTATCCAGTATATTTTATCCAGTATATGTATATTTTCTTGGTTTTTTATTTACATCAAAAGTTCTTTGGTGCAGGTGTTTGCTTTAGGACTAAATGAAGTCCTGATCTTGCACCATGGGTCAAAAAGGTTATAGCAAAAGACATAATAATGCTGCTTATAAATCAGGAGTAAGATTCATAATTTTATCAGGAAATTGTATTGTGAGAATAACAAATCACCAAGAGGACTGCAGACTGTTTGAAAATTTGTACACTGTACAGCAGGCAGCCATGTCACTCTGGAAACTCACCAGGACATTTATCCCAGTGTCGGTCATTCATCTTCTTATGCTATCAGACGTATGACAGATAGATTTTTAAAACTTAAATAGATATCTGCTGCAATGAGATTGCACTCAGGGAGGAATTGGAGATAATACAAGTGTGAAAAGCACATTTAATTCAAACAAAGTACAGCTGTCACTATGCATTTTGGAGTGCCTTTCTTGGTCATCAATACGTTTATTGTAGTTAGGATATCAGCATTTCCTATGATCTTTGACAAGGATCAGACCATCATACAGCAAGCTATAGTATACAATAAGGAGTTCACCATGAGATGGACAGAAGTTCGGGGTCAATAAAACTATGAAGCTATTAATTAAGCTATGGTTAAATCTTGATTAAGTCACAAACAAAAATTCTTTTAAAAAATCAAAGCATGATGTTATCACAACAATGATGAGACATTTTATGGAGCCTTGCAGTAAGTATAGGTAATTTTCTCTTCCTTGCTGCTGATGGGAGTTTACTTGCCTCCAAATTATCTGGTCACATCTGTATCAGCCTCTCCCTCCCTAAGAGCAGAATTTGACATCCTTTCTTCTCTCAGCAGGAAGACCCAAACCCTGTCTTTCCTCAGGGTTCTGACTCAGTATTTGTGTTTAAAGCAACTCATTTGAGTTTTTCATCTGTTCCTTGTTGCTTTCCTGAGAGCTATCTCCCACCTTGTCTCTCTCTTAATATATTTTTTATCCTCTGCCTTGGAAGCTCCTCTCCTTCAGACCCAAATGTTCCTTTCTTCCACTGTTTGTTAGCAAAAGGAAGCTGAGTTTGGTGGTTAAAACTAGTTAACAGGCTAGCTAGAGCAGTTTCTTACAGACTATTTTGCTGCCAGTTATAGTCAATGTAGCCTCTTATCTTGCCATAGGAGTTCCTATGCTATGACACTTTATCTTAGTCAAAAGGGCCAAGAAGTAACTCTACCCCTTAGTCTTGGACCGCTTCAGTCCCATAATTCCTAGGTAAAAAAGGCAGAACCAGAGGTGGCCAAATCAAAGCCTTGCCTTTTAAAGTCTCTCTTGTCACATACAGGGAGGTGCAATATGCAGCACACAGTGCAAAGCCTCTCAGCTCCACTCTTGGCTTCTCTGATGACCCATTATGTGACCTTCAGCAAATTTATTTAAATTTAGTGGTTATTTCAAATCACTTTAGGCATTTTTGTGCCAAGTGCAACTCATCTATAAAACTAATATTATGGCTAACATTTTCAAAGCAGTTGAAGAAACTTAATGCAAATATCCACTCTGTGTATTAGTTTCGGGCTAACTTCAGTAGATAGTTTTGCAATTACAAACTGAAATTGTTAATCAACTGCTATTATATATTCTTCATGGAAATTGTCAGAAATTGGCATTCTCCTTATCTAGTAGGCATTAGTCTTTTATAGTGAACTTCTCCACAAAGTATTCAGAATTACTAAAACATAAAACTATTCTTTTTCATAAGATACCTACCTCCAGCAACTGGGGGGGAAAAAAAAGTTAAGATATCTCAAGACAAACATCCAAATATTGAAGCAAACTAACTTCTAAAATTAGACCCAGTTATACCAATTAATAGTTATAGATCTTTTTATTTTATTGGGGTTTTTTTTGCTTAAAAACAGGGTTAAATTATAATTTCCTTTGTGTCAGATTCTGCCACTTTTGCTCAGACTGAACAGGGCTTTACAAGGGAGAAAACAAGTAGTATTCCTGACTGGTTTTGTGGTTAGGTTTCTAAACAATATTACGTGTGCTAGTGGACTGTCCACGCTATCCATTGCTTATTTCAAGCAACCTACCTTAAGGACTTTGTTCCTTTGAAGGGACTTTTGTCTACTGCATATAGAAGTGTGGTGTCCTACCTTTGAACCTTTGGATTTCACTGAAGATGTGTGTCTAAATCAGTACACATATATCTAATTGATGAGTCATTACCTATTCTAAAATTCTTTTTCAATAATTCTGAAAAAAATAAATTAACTGTGTTCTAAGCATACACACCTTTACCAAGGGTGATTTCATTGATGGATTAAATCTATATTACTTATTGAATTAAATGACCTTCCTTCCATACAAATGAAGACAGTTGTGAAGCTTTTAAAACAGATTTAAACAGAGGTTTTGACAAAGTGCCCAGCAAATAAACAAGTGAATGAAGTGGTAGGGAAAGGAAAGCCTGGAGCTTTGGAGACTGAATCTGATAAATTGAAACTGTCCCCAGTGGGTGACATTCTTGTCCACATGTGTAAGTCAAGATTTAAGGCTAGCATTTTCTGTTGGTAGAAATTATGGAATATGGAAGGAGGAACTTACGGAGTCTCCATTATTTAAAAATGTCATGAGAGGTGCAGTGAAGTATAAAAAGCAGAAAAAGACCATCTCATTTTTTTTTTCTCACCAAGAAAGCAGGGACATCCATTAGGACATGCATAGATCTGGCATTTACTAGTGATGATATTTTTTATTTTTAATGGCTGTTGGTGCTCACAGTGCAAGGACTCTAGTGTACAGGAAATGTGATTGTGAAGTGTTGTATAAAGGTGAGATGATCACAGATTATGTTACCCAACCAAGGCAAAGTTATTCCTTTGTGACTAGGTGAGCTGATATGTGAGTTCCTTGTGGTGTACTGTACTGTGGTGGGGCACCATCTAAAATCAAGTTTCTGTGCTATATGTTCTGATCATACCACATAAAAATTGCTTTTGCTTAAAAATAGAACTCATATATGGATTTCCTCCCATTCTGCCATTTGTGAAAGCAAGAAGAGCTTGATATAACTTTTTTTTTATAATGTACAACATATGAAACAATATTTTGTCAGTGAACTGCATAGTTGAGAAGTTACTGACAATAATATGATAATAACTCCCTCTGCTAGCCAGTTGCAGGATTAGCACTAGACAGGTACCCCATACTTATGTCTCCTTTCCCAGGATACCAGACTGTTGGGAATATATCGACATTGTCCATGGGGCAGGAAAAGGACAGGTATTGGTGTAAAAAGAAAGACACTGCTTCCTGATAGCACCAGCAGGCACCTATCTGATAAGACAGCCAATGTTTCTTTGTCCACAGAAGTGTAGACAGAGACATAAATTATTTGTGCAAATCTCTTTTTTAAATTTAATTGGAAGCATTAGCACAGTAAAGTGCCACTAAGTTGTGCTTTCAAAAAATATAACTTTTTAATTCTTTTTAACAGTTAAATTTGTTTTGAATTTGTTATATGGATGAAATGATTCAGATACTACAGTGATGAATGCCACCTAAAAACGTTTCTCATGAGATATATTTTTAAAAATCACGTTACATAGCAAAGCTAGTATATACAAATAGCACATTGTGGATGGCCAAATGATGCTTTTCAACTTTTTCTGTGTCACAAATACTGGAATAGAAATTAAGTAATTTGTGTTCATTTACCTTTAGTTGTGTTAGTGCAGTGTCAGGTTTTAAGAGATGCTCACTTGATCAGACACCCACTCTATCCTGAACACTGTGACACTCTCAGTCATAAAGCAGGCAATGCTGACATTGGGAATTCACCAAAATATGAAAATGTTCAATCACTCAAATACAAAGTATTTGTCAGGAGCAGCAAGGTTTGTAAAGCAAATATTTTTGCCTGACATATTGCCTAGCCTGGAGGGCAGCCCACTGTGCTTGGCATTACGGAAGAGTGTTCTGTGACAAATTGCATGAAAGAAATAACTTGGACCATTGTGGAAAATAAAAAGTCAACAGTGGAAGCCTCTTCACTGCAGCCGGGTTTGAGAAGGTTGGTACAATATGGAGTAATACTTAACTGTCAGGTATGGGTAGAATCATCTGCTTGCTGCCTGGAGGTAGGTAAGCATCACATTGTAACAGAGCTGCTATACTGCTGCCCCTTGAACTTCAAAAAAGGCTTCTCTAGATACCAGAAATATTGATTTCATTTTATTTGCATTTAAATCACAATCAATATGTGCAGAATAAACAGAAATGTGTTGCTAAGCTTTTTGCTGATAAAATCTTGTAATTATGTCTCACAAGTCATTCTAATTTTGAAAAGTTATTACCAGTATGTTTCGTATTTTGTGAAATCAAGGTGTTGAGTTTTTCTGCAAGTAACAAAAAGCCCTGTTGATTTTTGACATTTCTCTCTAAACACCTGTGTAGACTTTGTCCAGTGCATATTATGGAAGTTTTAATTTATGGGTTTTGTTGCTAATCTGGAAAGGAAAACTTCTTCATTTTTTCCTTTGGTCACAAATGTACAGATTTAGGAAACAAAGAACTCTTTCATTTTAATATTGTGCTGATGTTACATCATGGCAAGATCATTGGTTTTACTGGTTATTTTCTATAATTAAAGTACTTTTTTTTAAAAAAAAAAAAAAGGAACTGCAAATATAGAGCCTGATATACAAAAAAAGCATACTTGTTGTTGAAAGCTAATAGCAAAGAAATTATGTGCATAGGAAATGCCCTGGAACACACTTCCCTGTGACTTCCACTATTTAGAGAAATAGGATTAAACTTGTTTCAAGAGACTTTGACTCCTAGATAAACCCTGGGTTCTTTGATGTCCCAGCAAGTGCCAAGGTAGGAGGTCTTTCTAAAAGATCAAATAAAATCCAGTTGAACTGTGAACTTTGAGTGAGCAAAGAAGTTTTTAGATGCACTTCTAACCTGCCTCTAACTTTTACCAAGAAAATATAGTAGGGTTCAGAAACAATCTGTTGTAAATTCTTCAGCTAATTAGCTGAGTGAGTTACCACCGTCTATAATGCGCAGAGCACGGAGGCTCTTTTGCAGTTGCACTGAGTTGGATTGTTAATAACAGGAAGCTAGCACTTCTCAGTACAGTGGATCAGCTACATGTGAAAATAAATGTAAAAAACCTGGAGGGGAATGGCAGCAGACTGAGATTAGCCTTTATTTAATTTAGCGTTTGGGGGTCCAACACACAAATGAGCATTTTAGTAGACTTCATGGTGGAAGTTGCTGTCATTTGTAAAATATTCTGGCCAATTAGCTAATAGTGTGCTTGGATTTCTCCTGTTTTGATACAGTAATACTAAGTACATTGTGAAGCCCAATTATACAAATCATCCCCATATGCCATACCAGTCTTTCTTTATGAACTGTGTTTATAAATCCTGTGTGAGGAAATGTGTACTTCAGCAATTTAGACCATGTGTAAAAACATAGCCAATAGGATTGTCAAGAAAACAAGTTCCAGCATAGGAAATCCTAATGTGTTCCGCTAAAATAACACGAGTGTGTTGTGTTGTGTGTTTTCTGATTAAATACATATTACTTTACGGTGCTTAACCTGCACAGGTCCTTCCGTTTCCCTTTTTATTCTTTCTCATTTTTTTTTTTGTAGGATCCAAATTTGGAGTTTTTGAGGAAATTTGGAATTGGACTAGTCTCGGGAACAATAGCCTCAATTATTAACATTCCTTTTGATGTTGCAAAAAGTAGGATTCAAGGACCACAGCCAGTTCCCGGAGAGATCAAGTACAGAACCTGTTTTAAAACTATGGCAACAGTCTATAAAGAGGAAGGGTAAAACATTCTTCTTATAATAAATGTCCAGACCTCTGCTTTAGTTCATATGGGTCCATAAAACCACATTGTTATATTTCAGATTTGATGAGGACCATTAAGCCACCCTAAATTCACATATCAAAAGAGCACATTTGGAAAATGTGTTTTCAAATTACAAGGAGATAACCTCCTACTCCATGAGAACCTTTACAAAACACTTACAAGATGATTACTGGGTTATCAAAATTAACATTCCACAAATAAATGCTTTGTATATCTCATGTAATTTTTTCAACTCATTTTGCAAAGGAAAATATCAATAGAAAACAGAATATTTCCCTATTTAATCTAATTGTAATTATACAGACCTCTGTACCTGAAATAATTAAACTTGGGACATAGCCTTGTGGAAATAACATTTTCCAACTTTTTAAGTATTTCTCAAGTGGAGATTGAGTTGTAGCTTTGAAATTCAATTATAGCAGTCATTTTGTCCATGTATGCAGCTGTTGTTAACAAGCTTGTCTTGAAAGTAAAACCATCTCACTGATTAAAGTCATATTTCTGATTGGCTAGACGCACAACGTTGCTTCTGTGACTGAACATTGATTAACTTTTTCTCTTCATCTGATCAGCCTCTGTAAAATGTTAAAATCCAGATACAGTCTGCTATTGAACATGTATAATTTCAAATAATTGCTTCTAAGTGCTCTGCCAGCTTTTTAACAAACACATGCTAAAATTCCATTCTTCTTTTAGAGCAAGAATATTGTTTGAAGTGCTTTGTTTGTTTTTCTTCTGCTACAGATTTATGGCTCTGTACAAAGGCTTGGTTCCCAAGATCATGAGGCTTGGTCCAGGTAATTTTCACTCTATTATTTCTATATTGCTTTTTTCTTTCTTTCACTTCCAGTTTTTCAATTGCTTGATAAAATGTAGCATCAGTCAAATAAAGGAAAGTGTACCAGAAATCATCAAAATATCCTTCATATTTGAATGATTTATTTTGATAATAGCATCATCTAATTGTAGATGGATTTGGCTAAATACGTGTCTAAAAAAATATATAAACATCAGAGGACTGCAGATCCAAGTAACTGATGATTTGTGCAATTGCTTTCTTTGTGAAATAGGAGAAAGTTCATCCATGCAAATGCGAGAACTGTAAATCCTTTTTAAGTGTTAAAGCTTCCTGTTCCTTAAAATGTGACATTTTGATTTCACTAGGACTATTCTGTACACATGTAAAGTCACCTGAAAATGCAGGTGAGAGTCTCTCCAGTATAAATGCTCTCAACTAGTCAAAGCATAGCCCAAGCGTATCAAATTCCAGTTATTTTTTTCTGTGGTCTGCGGGGGCTGTAAAGAATAGACACGAAACATGCAATGGCTTGAGCTAGGAAGAAACTTACATGGCCCTAGAAGACCAAGAGGACCAGGACAACTTAAAACTGAGTTTGTTGATAGACCTTTTCTCACTAGTTGTTGCTCCAAATGTGGAAGCACAGTGGTAGATAGCTAGATCTTCTTTGACTTTTAGATTACTGTTTCCTGGTTAGTTTTGATTAATCATAAAAGCAAAGCACTGGGCCCTTAGACTTTGCGAGCCCACAGAGGCAGTCTGTGTCAAAAGTCCAAATTTGAACAATATCCCATTCCTGTGATATTGTATTTCCACTTGTGCAAGGTGGTTTAATAGGCAAGAACACAAGTGATTAAAAGCAAGTAAGGTGTAGAATCTGTTCTGTAGTATAAAGGAAGCATTTGTCTATAAATGTTTGTCTATAAATGTTTGCATATCCAATGCATCTGGCTAAGTGCTAGACCATGCCTGGTAATTGTGCAGGGTAAAGGAAGAAGGTGGGGAACAGAAACAAGGCAACTAGGCATAGCTCTGCAGCTAAAAGTCTTTTCTCTCATACTCCAAAGATACTAGATTATGTACAGGACAAAGAGAAGGCAGGGTTCGCTTCCCCAGTACCCATTAGATTTTGGAATAAAATTTTCCATCTTACAAATGACTATGCATTCTGGCCCAGATCCAGCAAGTCAGCTAAGTGTACACTTCATTTTAAACACTTTTGTAGTCTCCTTGATTAATGTATGATTTGGCTTTCCAATGAAAAATAATGCAATCTTTATTGTGACTGGAAAGGTAATTCCTTCTTTCAACATGTGAATGCTTTCAGGAAGAGATATACACAAAGGTCACACAGTATGAGAATTGGAATCAGCCTTAAGTCCAAATCCCATCTTAGCTATGGGATCTATGATTGGTTTATTGGCCAAAGCCTTTTACAAACTTTTGTTCTTTCTAGCTGTCTGTGCATTCATGAAGTTCATGAAGGATTTCAAGTGTGGTGATAGTTCATTAGGATAAATAATATGGGAAAACTCATGTGGTCATTCTGTGTGCCTGGATGTCTGTCTATCCCATCTACCTAGAAAGATCAGCTCAGTTCAGCAGAAGACTGAGCCTGCTAACTGACCCTAAACGGCAAAGGCAAAGGCAAGAAAGTATTTGTGGCCCAGTGATGGCACCCACAAGTAGCACGTACTCTTGCAGCCTGGAATCTAACTCTCTTTTCCCATCTTCTACAACTAGAAGCATCCAACTGTGATTCTCTATGTGCTTAGTTTTATGTGTGTGTGTGTGTGTGTATATATATATATATACACACACCTCTTCAGAAATATTTCCTTCTTTAGCTCATACAGTAATTACAGCCCAGTTACAGAAGGACTAATCTGGCTTCACTAACAGTAAAGATACTTTATGACATTGGGGCTGAGATTTTGTACTGTTACTGGTTCTATTTCTAGCAGATAATGCTATTTCATCAGATCAAAATTTTGCCTGTGGATTCCCAGGCAAGTGAAGATTATACTTATTTCAATACTGTGATCTTCTGCTTTAGACATGGCAAACAAACAGCTGAAAACCTTTCCTGAATCTTACCTGGAAGTATTTTCATCACCCTGGTGATTAATTTTTGTCATGCCACTGCAGCTGGTCTTTCATAGCCAGACTTAACTCTAAACAAACACATAAATATAACATGTATTAAGCTTCACTTTTAAAGAACAAAGGAAAATATTAATCTTGAAAACTTTAGGAAAAATCATATTGAGTATGATTTTGATTTAATATACAAGGTTTTCACATCAACACTATGGTCTGATATTAAGTAAAATTGTATGATTTGATAATTGCTTATTTTTTAATTAATTAGAGCATTAGTAGAATTATCCATTTTTCAAATAAGGCTTTGCCATGTCCTGTTTTAGATTACACACTACAATGATCTGGAAAATCTTGAAAATACTGAATTTTGTATGTAATAAAATAATCTCTTTTCTTCCAGGTGGTGCGGTGATGCTTTTGGTTTATGAATATGTTTATGCATGGCTTCAGGACACAGCTGATCACAAGTAGCACGTTTGAGAAATGTACTGCTTTAGGGCACTGAATGCCCTCAGATTTACATTGATGTTAATACAATTCAAAACAAATCCAGCGTTGAGGTTCTGATCCGGGAAAACATTTAAGCACAAGTTTTTCTGTAAGTGTGTAACTAAATAGCCCAGTTGATGTTTGCAATTGTCTTACTGGATCAAGAGAAAAGATAAAAGAGATACAGGAACAAGTTAGTTTTTCAAGGACAAACTGGAAATTTTGGACACTAAATTAGACTATGTAATCAATGCACTTTGATAAAAATTTCAGCCGAAATGGCAAAATACTAATTTTCAGGGGATTTGAAGAGAAAAAGAAAATATAATAATCATGTGAGCCCAGATACTAAGGTAGTGTAAACTGACAGCTCCAGGTTAAGAATATGACCCTTACTCAGCAACCACTTGCGTCAATCTTGGGTCCAGTTTCAATTCAGTCCAGTACAATTTCAACATCAATAGAAGAGCTTCTTAAGTTGTTGGGAGTTAGGATGGAAAAAGGACAGCATGACTAGCCACATCCTTAAAAACATACACCATTAAATGTCCTACTTGCCCTTGATACTTAGCCCTGTATATCACATAATTCTTACTCAGGTTACAGAAGATACTGAAAATAGCCCAAATGAAGTTACATAAAAGTTCAAAACAGGGAATCAGGAGAAATGACCGAATCATAGAATGGTACAGGTTGCAAGGGGCTTTTAGAGATCATCTGGTCCATGAGTAAATAAATGAACTAAAAAAAAAGTACTTCTAGACATGTGAGATTTTACTCTGAATTGTTTATCCACCATCAGGCTATTGCTTAAAGAGCTGTCCCGTGCTAAAAATGCTCAATGCGCCTTGACTGCCCCTTTACCCTTTCATTACCACTGTGGGATGGAAATACAAAATTCTAGACCGACAGCATGTATGCAGTAGTAATTAGCTAGCCATACACCTCAAGGAAACGCACCTTCCTATAGATAAAAAATGTTACTCTAAAGCTAAAGTTTTTGCTTTTCCCAGTCACAGTCAATATAAATAGTATTTCAGTGATGTAGTCCCATTTTGATAGCCATTATAACTAGCTCTGTGAAAAATGATAATGTCTGCTATCCTAAATGCAGACATAATTTCCATTCATGCAATTGTGCCATTCTACAGTTTCTTTTCAAGAACTCTTCAAATAACTTAGAATTACACATTTTTAAAATATTATCTAAACTAGGTTCATGTTTGAATTAATATATATCTTGCAATTGCTGAAAGTTTATCACCTCATACTACATTGACATAGTTAATTTTAATGTTCTTCTTGAGGAGGTATAAACCTTTTTCCCAGCAATCCTAAAGAAATATCTTTCCAGTTTGTTATTTGAAAATGACAGTTCACACATGAAATCTCATCTCATGAGTTATTTTAATGCATTAGAAAAGCAACAAAAAGCTAAAAATAGGAATGCGTTCTCAGCATTTTCAAGGATTCCTGTACTGACTTGCTCAATAAACCTCTCTTTTCTCTAAATCTGACAATGGCAACTTCTCTTACCTATGCTACTTCATAGCTAAAATCAATAAAATCAGTTCTGCTACAGTTTCTCATTTAAGGTAAATGTTCCTCACTGCATTTCATTATCATACTTAGCCCAAGAGAAGACACTACTAAGATAATTTTGAAAATTAAAAGCAACATGCTTTATAATTAGTCTTTTATTAATTTAGAGCATTCAAAATATAAAAATAAAAGGCTTTAAACATACCGTATATACATATATAGCCTTCGGTTTTACATCCTTTCCAACACGACTTTTTTTCAGTTAATAGTTCTGCCTGATCTTTGATTAAAAGAGAACCATTAGAAAGCAGAAAACACAGCGTTGTTTTAGAAAATGAACCCATGAATATACCAGCCAAATTCCCCATCACTTCTGGTGTAATATAGGGTCTGGATCAGTTTCACATTGGACCTCTTCTGTATCAGGACCATGCAAACACGGTGGGGCTGTCATAGAAGAGAGTATTAGGATTCACTGATTTCTTTGAAAACATTTGTCATTCTGGGAATGCAGTGTAGGCTTTTCAGGTTAAAAACTTAAATCTGCACTCACAAATATGGCATATTTCCCAAATTAATCCATTCACCTCAGTGAGTTCACTCCGGATTTATACCCCTGTACCTGACAGCAGCAGTTGACCCTTGTTTATTATTTAAAAAAATAAAACAAAAAAAATCCCTTTCTCTCCTTTGTTTATTGTAAAGTGGCTTAAATACGTGTGGCTAATATGCTAATGTGGTTTTTCAGTTTACCCATGAGTATAAGCAGAATCCTTGGGCAAAGGAGTACTCTGCATCATAGGTTTATATTAAAAAAAAAAAAAGTTATGAAAATTCCTACGAAAAGCAAATAAAATCCATCACAAGCAGTTCTAAGGCCAGGTACCTTTGCTCACTCTGAGCAAAACTTCTGCGCACAGCATCACTAACTTTCCACTTGGGGGTAAAGTATTACATACAGCAGGCAGATGCACAAAGAGCTGTACCTAAACAAACACAAACCAAAAATGTTTCTTGATGGTGTATTCCCACGTGATGAATATTTAACATTGGCCTTGCTTTATAAATTATCCCAATTTAGCTGAAGACAAGACAATGCAAACAACTGGCACAAGCTAAGGATCTGTTTCTCTAAAGCGTCTCACATAACAAACAAATGCCTCATGGGAATGTCAGAAAAGATGAATTCTGTTCCAGAAATTACCTCTTGTTGCTCAGGAAAAAATTTAAAACTTTTAATGTAGGCATACTTTATTACAGGGTTGTGAATTCTTGGAACCTAAAAAGTTGTGCTACAGAAGGCTTCTCATCTTTCCTTTGATGTTCCTTGTTTGTGCTGTATGGATAACAACAGGTAGACTTACTCAAGAATTTTATAATCCATTAAAACAACTAGGTTGAGAGCTAAAATCTTGTTGCTAACTTATTTATTGACTTATGATATTTTGCTTAACATTTTTTCTCCTTTTTTCATTTTAGTGAAGAGCTTGTCTAGAATTAAACTGAGTTATTTTCCATGGTGTTAAGGCTAGTCTTATTTCAGTTGGAACTGCATAACAGAACAATGTCCATCACGTCAGTAACTGTGGCAGAGTGGCAGTGTGGCACTTCTGTTCATGTTGCCTTTAGTAGTTTCAATGAAACATTCTTTAAAAAGTGTTCTACTGAATAACAAGGTTTTCAACGTCTTGTTAAAGCTAAATAGCTGTTAAATACCTTTGAGGCTGATGAATAGAGGATATCATCTGATATCAGATCTTTCTTTCCTTAGGGCAATAATACAATACCCATGTTCTTTATAGAAATGCAGTTCTGTTAACTATTTTTTAATGCAAAATGCAACGGTGGCAACAACCACTTGAGTCCATCTATATTTCAGTGGGTATACTGTGCACAGGTGCTAGTTGGATTATTATGAGAATTTACTCACAGCTATCTCAGTGATGAAAGCTGGAAACCCACAGAGAGGACTGTAGTTCAAGAGAGGACTGTATTTTATCTTCCCAATGAATGAACGTTCAATATAGTATGCAGATAAAGCAGTATTTGAGGAATGACATTTTCTACTCTGCTTTACCTATCTCTAGTGTAAGTTAAGTTATTGCACAATATTTATTAAAATACACCATATATTAATATTCTATGCAGGACATGAAACATCACACCAGGCTTAATTTTTTTTTTCCATGGTCATATTCTGAACATACCTACAGCATGTGGAAAGCATTCTGGAATAATGGTCAGAACTTTATTATTGCCCAAGGAAAACAGGTAAATTTTCAAAGATCAGAACGTTAGTGCTCTTGGGATTAAAGCTTAAAGCAAAACAACTGGCACCGAGTACTTGCCACTGGATACAGAAATGTAGAAAGGGAATTTGTTAATATTAAATGATATCTGTTCATAGCACCACCACCAATAGCATACCTATAAGGGAAAAAATGTTTCAGAATAACAATGTAAACTTTACCAAGAGCCATATTTTACATTCATTAAAGCAGAAATTAAATACAGCTTCCTCTTTAAAAAATTACAACAGAATCTTCGGGCCAAAAATGCTAGACACAAGTGAGCCAACAACGGTGGTATAATTCTGTTTCTCGGTGGATTTGTTGACTGACGTGGCTTTGTAAGCATCTCTGCACAGGTTGCACACTAACAGCATTTTCCTCTACAGTTTTCAGTTTTGTTCAGGTATTTTCCACTCATTTCTGTTTGTATGCTTGACATGAATGTGGTGTTTCATGAATCTAGGAAGCTGGGTATAGCTGGGGAGAGTTACTTCCCTGGATTTCTGCCTTTGAATCTTCTGCTAAAGAGAAAACCATATTTCATGAGACGTTGAAGCCACTCACTGTAGGCACAAACACACGATGAAAAAAACTTACCTAAACCTCATCACCTGAGGCTATCACCCCACTATGCAAAGACACAGAAAATAGCTAGAAAGTCACCTTTTTAATTTAAAAGTAGAAGTAAATGTACTGAAATGTGAAAACAAATGCTGTCAAAAGCCTATATTTACATATGGTTAAAAACACAAAGGTGTTACTACTGCCTGATGACGGTGACATATCAGAAGAATCTGAGGGCCACCTACTGCCTTGGTTCTATATCTGATTCCCAAAACCCATCTAAACAGCCAAAAAGTGATCTCTGAATTGCAGTGGATTGTATAACCTTGTCAATGAAAGGGTTGTTCTCTGGGCATTCGCAAACGCCTCCCATTTAGCCGCCTTTGCTGATTTGAGGCATAGCAGAATTTTCTGTGGTGATTTTTCTTTATTGATTTTTACACAAATCTTAATAACAATTGCACATTGAGAAAGTCTGTAGTGATTAAGAATAAATATGTGTGGTTTGACCAGAAGAGAGTGGGACATGGCTCCACGAGCCCTTTAAGGGATGCAAGGTCTTTACTTAAAGAGTGCAACACCACACTTCTCTCAGTTTCTGATGTTGTCTTCAGCTCTTTCAATCCTAAAAGCCTTACAGGGGACAAGTCATGAAGAGAAATGCCAGGTATTGCCAGCACAAAGAGAGCAGCCCACGAGCCAGGCTCAGGGACTACCAGCCAGCGGGGTCATGGTGGTCCTTGATGGGCTTCTGCATCAGAGAGCAGAGGCTGTGACAGAGTGGCTGCCCTCCCTGGCCGTCTGCATGCCCTTGAATGCCAGCGAGGCAGGGATGTCACAGCTGTGAGGGGACAGCGGGGTGCCTCCAGCATGCTGCCATCCGTGGCTTGCCATGTAGCCAGAGGAGGCAGCACTATACGTCATGTAAGGTGACACTTGGGCTGGTGTGGCATATGGAGGCATAGCTGGTGCCGACACAAAGCTGCTGACAGCTGGGAGGCCATTGGGTGCCTGAAAAGAAAGAGAAAAACATTTCTCAGAGAGTAAGACACAGCGGATCTGCCGTAAAAGAAGCTGCCCTCAGATGCTGCTGCAGTTTTGTGCAAGAACCACAGCTGCTGGAGACACCCAGAAAGCCACCCATAATGACCGCCCTGGATTTCAGGGGTGCAGTGGCATCCTTGCACTTTGTCTTTAATACCAGATGCCTCAAATCAGCCCTGCACACCTCTCCCAGTAGCCTGTCCCAGACAGGGACCAGCAGCAGATGATAGGGAACACAAGCCAAGAGCAGGCCAGGAACTGCCAACCCTCCCTGTATGCCTGCCACACTTTCCTGCAAGATGTTGTTGACAGACTCCTTAAGGCCATCTAATCATCATGTGTAAGTGCTACTGCTGGAGGCATTTGTGATCAGTTTATCCCACCTCTCTTGCCAAGTACCTTTAGTCTCTGGAGCAGATGAGCTGTAAGCTTTTTCCACCTTTCCCAAATTTCACAAGGTGTCGGCAACTATGGCTTAGGCCTTGCCAGTAGTGCTGTGGCAGTTTAAACTGGGTGTGCAGTGACCACAGCCATACCCATCCCAGTGCCTCGCCTTTGCCAGCCAAGAGGGTGGGCTCAGCTCTGAGCTGCAGCAGGCAGGCATGGGCACGGATCCCAAAGCAACACTCTCTGGAACACAGAGGTAACAAGTAGCTGGGGTGGGGGGAACATCTTAAACTCTTTGGTAACTGCTCAAAGCATGAGTCAGAACTATAGTAGCAGTATTATTATTGATGATGTCTTTTAAAAATCTATTTTCTAGGTACTTGGGATGTAGCCTTGCAAATGTTCTTTGCTCACAGCTCCTGGTTTCAATAGGGCTTCTGTGCACAAAACAATTGCAGGGCTGGGTCCTTTCCTGCAAGCTATTTTCCTAGGTCCTCCTGTAGGCTGGGGAGAAGGGTTTCTATTTAAATAGGGAAGGGAGAGTCCTTCAGTCTGCCACAGCAGGTTTTCACAATGAATGACTCCTTATTTAAATAAAAAGTGTTCAATGGTTTATTTCACATCCTGTAAATGTTTCTTCAGCAGAGCAGGTACAAACCAAGATAATTCATCTTGCTTAAATTTATATTTGTATAGTGTTTATGTTTTAGGATTTGATGTGGTATTTTTTCTAGAAACATTTCCTATCTAAATATGACAGAACAGGTATCCATCAAATCATGTAGCGTCTACCATTTTTAATCACCTGCTAGAACTAGACCTAACCTGGACAGTGCAAAGTTAAGAAATGAAACAGACCTTTGTTTCTGATAAAACTTCACATGATTTTAACATTTAAACATTCGATTCCTGTCTGGATAGCACCTGCCTAAATTTCAAGTATTTGCCTCCATAAACATCACTGGCCTGGTTTCAGGCTCATGAGTTTGCTTCCAATGTAACTCACAGTTCCACTGGTGATAATATCCTCTCACTTCCAGTTGGGAAATCAAGCAGTAATCCTGCTGGAGTCAATATAAATGTGTACAGCAATCCAAACCAGCAGGCCACAGTGACAGGATCCCAGCCATAAGCCTCTGATAGGTATATTAATTAGTACAAAATATAGAGCTGCAACAGCACCATAATTGTCATTCTAAATCCATAAACACTTTGTGGAAGCTGAACTTGCCTTATTCTTTTGAAAATCCAAATATATGACCTGACCTTCAACTCCAATTACACGTCCCCTACTGTGTCTGAGTTACACTTTAGCCTCAGCTCTAAATATCAGTGTTTGCAGCAATACTAATTAATACAAACCTTCAAATAATTGCACTGTAAATTAGTATACTTCTTAAGTCACGGGTAAAATCATTTCACTGAATTTATTGGAAAGTAAAAAGTGTGACAAGCCCTAAAATGTTGCAGTTCTCCAAGCTCCCTGCCTCTTCCAATGTGCAAAGTGCTTTTCAGAAGAATGCGAAACAAGAACGAATACCCCTCTGTTTTGTCTAATAGCAATAAACAGCTTTGCACAGAGGCAGTAAAGCCATTAGAGCCAGGTTGTAATACTGGGATATGAAAAGTCACAGTCCAAAGGTATCCTACATAGAGAAGTACAGAAACCCCGAAGGGATACTGGAAGGAGAAAAGACCTGGGGCAAGTCCCACGAGAGTTTCATAGCCATTGAACCACACAAAACTCCAGCCTCTGAAGCTTCAAGCAGGCTGGTACCAAGCAGTGGGCTCAAGAAGCCCCATTTTAAGTAGGATTCCTCACTATGAGCGGTCATGTCCCATGAACTGTGCTTTTGAAAGAATGTTTTCCCAGACTGCAAAGGAGGCACATGTCCCTCCAGCCTCCTGCGCTGTCACTGCTCCCCTAAACCACATGTGGCTCTGGGAAAAGCCAGAGTCCTCTTTTGCCACAGACAAGAGAAAATTCTTCCCATATGCTGTACAGACTGCCATGCTGTAGCATGCTCTCCAACCACTGGTACTTCCTTTAGAGCTCTTTAGAAAAGGCAGATGTTATAATAACCTCTTGTCTGAGAAAGAATAAGGCTATAAATGCACCCTTAAAGTTTTGCATAGTGCCTCATTATGCCAAGGGGAAATACTGCTTGATGCAATCACTTTGCTGAGCATCTTTCCCCACCCCACCATTGCAGGCCAAGAGTATATGGGTAGAGAAAAGCCACTTTTTGTCCTCCAGAAATGACTTCCTGCTATGTGTAATGCTGTGTCCACACACGAAAAAAAAATCCCTGGAGGTGATGACTGTGTCTGCACGTGTAAATAAAACAGACCAGGGCCAATTCTTTGGTCCTGAGGGTGAGCAACATGGTGCAACACCCAGGACCATGGCTCAACTCTCTTAATCCAGAAACAAACTGTCTTTGTCCGCACAGCCTGTCAGGCAGGGTGCCTGGCCTGTGGTCTGCCTAAATTTACACAGGGAAGTAAGTGTCTGGCCCTGTGCTAGTGCGCACAGGCTAGGTCTATGCCAGGCAATGTGCCAACAAGCCACCTCTTTGCTGGTCCACCAACGCTCAAACCCATGTCCGTGGTCTCCTGTGGCTTCTATAGACAAGGCTGCCAAGGGTTTTTCTGCAAACAGAAACTGATCACAATGCATGATCTGGGGCAAACCTGAGCTCCTGAACAGCTCACACTAATGCAGACATTGTTGATAAATATTTAGTCCAATCATATATATGTTTCCCTACTTCTATTTTTTATATGTGGCCTTTCTTAGTATGGTCTTATAGCACAAAGTAAAAAGAAAGTCTTTGAACTATAATTATTGGAGAAGCCCTAGTTTGTTACTCAATTACACTGGAGGTGCTACTTGGATTGTTACTGGTAAAACAGGCAAGACTTGAATAAAGATTCTTTGAATTCTTTGAATAAAGCTTAATTTAAAAAAATACCTACCCTGACTTATAACAGACAGAACAACCCTTTTACCAACTCTCCCTTTACTTAAATTGCAACTGTTGGTTTTATGGTGTCTATTTTGAATGTGAGAAAGATCTTGCCCTAACTACTGAGGGCAGGACATGGAGACAGTGGTGTAGGGACCACCAGTTGTGACCCGTCAGAGGCCACTAGTGCTGGGAAGCTGCTGTCACTGCCTCCTCACAGAATTAATGGATCATTCTTATTTTTGTTCAGTGCTACAAATCTTTACCGCTCAAAACCATGATGATGTGGATGCCAGTAGATTCCTTCAGCCAAGCAGGCAGCGCTGGGATGGGTAAAGACTGACCCAGCATGGCATGCTGCTCTGCTTCAGGTTGGTTTGAACCATACACACAAGGCAGCCAGAGGCCTGCTCTGGCCCAAATTTAAAGCTGAGCGGATAGAGAAAACCTCATCTTACGGGATTTAAAACTATGCTACTCAAAAAAAAAAAAAAAAAAAGATTTTCATCTCTGACTTTCATCACGGAAGGACTTGACCCAATAATTTTAACCACAAGAGTTTTTACTTCTAAACAGCTTTAGATACAAAGTGTAGGTTGTCAGAAGGGTTGAATCTTGTCTGTCAATCTAGCACTTTTTACAAACATGACATTCACTTAAAATAAATGGAGGGGATTAAGTTCCACGACCCTGTATATACTGGATGAATAATTCATCCTGCAGTATTTCAGTCAGAGGAAATGAACACCAAAATCTAAACATTCATAATTAGGAGTGCGAGAACCCCATAGTGTTTATGGATTTTTAAAACCCTTAGAACTTGTTTTAAGTGCAGAGCTTCTTAAACCTGGTTTTTAAGTTTTATAAATATTTTTTTTCTTAATTTAAACCATTGCTTTTCAAGGGAAATCTAATTTTTTAAAGCAAGCAAACAAACATGTAGTTCTAAATGAAAAAGAACCTCTGCTGTGCAAATGATAAGATTTCCTGTTTGAAAGCACTTACTGTCCAGCTTCCACAAAGACCATAGAGAAACATTTGCTCTGAATGCTGCTTCCATCAATGTTTTGAGGTGACTGATGGCATAAATATTTCTAAATTTTAGAGCTGTATTCAAAATCTAGAACATGTGACTTTCCACCAAATCACAGATTCAGTTAAACATGTTCTAGCAAAGATGCCCACAAAACAACAGTGGTTGGGTCAGGATCACAAGCTGGGTCTGGTGCCTTTCTGCTGAGTTGCTGCTGATGCACACCAGTACCAGTGAAAGGAAATAACCAGGCCAGAATTTAAAGCCAATGAGGATGTAAGGTCTTACTTTAGGTCACGTAAAATAATGCTGAAACATGATGAAACAAATTCATGAACTGCATGTATTTTCACCAGTTAAGGAGTTAGTACAGCAGTTTTAACAGTGATAATTTTTAGGTTTAGACACTTTAGGTACAATACTAACTATAGATGACTTGTTGTCATTCTTTTCTGCCCATCTGAAAAGAAAATGTAGAATCAAGCTTATGTTGGATTGTCTTTGGAACAGATGACTTTCATTAGCTGCTTGGATCCCTAAAATAACAGTTCCTCTCCAAAACGGAGATAACCACCATACACATCTTAATTTCTGTTATGAAGATTATGCTGGTGTATTGTGTTGTACTGCTTCATCTTCCTCTCCTGCACCATCTGGAGGCACAACCTTTCTAGACAAACTTCCCAATCAATCCAAGTCAGATAAATTGACTTTTTCTTCTTGCCATGTTCATATTAATAACAGAAAAACATACAAGCTAGAGTTCACTTTCACACATCATGGTGTAAATTCTGTATTTTAATTAATTGATATTATTTTGTTTTGTTTCATCTTCTTCTTTACTTCTCCTTCCTTGCCTTTCATTTGCTAGATATGTGTTCTCTCAGTATCAAAATTAGATTGTCTCTTGTGATCCCTTTCTATGTGGCTTCAAAATGTTTAAGAAAATTACCTAAAGTCATAGCATTCAAAATCACAGACCTGCATTTATGTTAGTTATCGTTAATAGCAATAATGCAAATTATCTCATTTTGGGTTTACATGAATACAAACAAGAGCTGGTGGATGCCACAGGTGGAAATCACCTCAGTTTTATAGTCTAACTCTAAAATAAGTGTCCGAAGGGATGTAAATTTTTCTTATTATTTTAAAGTTATTCTTTCAAATTATTTGAATTACTTGTCTAATGTAATGTAGTTGTCACAATATTTTGTTAAATAGATTATTTACTGCATAGGAGTGTATGCTTTGCAGAAGTATGTCTAAACATCGTTATTTCTGGGAAACAATGTAGGCTTCAAGCTCTAGTTACCCAATTCACCAGTCCTAATGAGCCTGGACAGTGACTCAGCCCAAACTCCCTCTCTGGAGTCAGCAGAAGTTCAGTCTGCATCAAGATTTATGAAACACACCTCTGGTGAGTAAGGTGGCTGCTTCATTTGTATTTCACAATTCTAACACTGACTTGGATGGAACAAATCCTTCCTGTCCTTGGATCAGCAAGCTCAGCACATTGCCTGATCCTCCAACATGGAGCCTTTCCCTGAGAGCAAATTAAACAAATCTGCAGAGGTATCGCAACTGTCTTACTGAGCACAGCAGCTGCCCAGCAAAAAGAAGCACTAGCAGTAGTTTTATCTGCAGGAATGCCACTGTAGCTCCTCAGACAGACACCTTCTTGCTGCTCATTTTTCAAAATGAACAAACAGTTTCTGGAAACACCGAATCTTTTAGAAATGTCCTGAAAACATGGTCATAGAATCATAGCACAAAGCAGCTACTGAAGAAGTTGATTTTTTTCCCACAGCAAGGGAAAAGCTGAGCTGAATATCTAGCCCTTCAATCAGAAGAGAAAATTACCTTAAAAAACCAGAGGATATCTCATGTTCTTAGTGATGTCCACATAATCAGTCAAAAAGGTTATGGCAACAAGACTAGGAGCAATCAAACATACTGCAAACATAAAGGAAGCAAACATGCTAAATCTCCCTTTTTAATTGGAGGTTAAATATGATTTATAAATCAAACCAACATATGTGATCCCAAGGGAAGAGTAAACAAATTTTCCAAGAAAAACATCAGCAGCAAGCCTGTAATGGAAATCTCATTTAGGAAAATAGCATCAGCTAAAGATTTAAGCAACATACCCATATTTCTTTTAAGGTTTTAAAATTGATAACCTTAAACAATATTTTGGTATAAATTGTGGTAAACTAAATTAGAGCGAAATTCTGAAGCTGCTTTTCAATGCTACAGCATCAGTGGGAAAAATTACATGATCTTACTAACACTCATTCAGGTCAGTGTCCCACTAAAATTAACATGCCTACACAGGTGAGTCAGTTACCTAAAGGAGGACTACAAAAATAAGCACAGAGTAAATTTCTCCAGTCTATGATAATACTTTTTATTTCAAATCTTTTTAAGAAAACCTAAGTAAAATTTCTAAGCTGTATGTGTGTAACCCAGTCAGAGCTGACCCTGCAAATCAGGGTTTGCTGTCTTTGTATAATGCTGGAAACTTTTCTTGCAAAAATCTTTTCATATTATACTATAATATCCATATTCTTAGATGAATGAACATATTTTGCTGAACGTATTCCCCCTTTTGTTTTCTATTAATTTCACTGCAAGCAGAAGAGCAGAAAATAGACCCTGAAAAATGAGGACATTGCTATTAAGTAATTTTGACATCCAAAAAATCTTAAACAGAAGAGGAAACATTTTGTAGGTAGTATATTACTTTGAAACATATGCCTTTGTTTTCAAGACTGACAGCAATAGTACATTGGAATTGAGAAGGTTTTAAAATAACACATGGGCAAGCAGTTTACAGCCTGTCTATTGCTCAGCCAAGTTTGATTCCCAGACGACTGAGCTTTGGGAAATGGAAAGAGACCATCCACGAATGGGTAAATACAGTGTTTCACTGGAAGTTGCACAAGGTAATACCGCTATTCTAGTTGCAGTCACAATTAAAATGGAGTTATTTGAATGCTTGAGTGCTTTAACTTTCCAAACATAATTAGTTACCCAATCCTTCACAATGTATTTTACAAAGATGCCGTTTTCTTTACAGTTATTTCTCCTTTTACTAAATTCAATATATTGCAATGCACTGCATGAGAAAATCACACTAGTTCCTTCTAAAATAAGGTTCATTCCCTTAATAATGAGCATATCCCATTCACCACATTTCATGTGCTTGTTTCTTAAAGTTGTTTCCTTTGCTTATAGGCATCCCCAGCTGCACTAACACAGAAATCAGATAATATCAATTGAGTGTTTTAACTATAGTTGTAATATGCATCAAGATCACCCTTAATTATATTTTCTTATCACATTTTAAATCTCAGCCTCTTCAGGGAAATAAAAACCCAGTTTTGGAAACAGTAACTATAACTTGAATTTACACACCACCATCGATCCTTTCCTAAAAGAGCCAGGGGAACTCACTGCAAAAACAACAGCAGAAAAGAGAGGTAGGAGAAAAAGGCGCAATGGAGACAAGATAGACAGGGTTTGTTGTAAAACCTAAGCATGTTCCAAGGGAAAAGCAGGGAACCAAGTTTTCCAATGCTGCTTCAGAAGAGGAATTTGTTTAGATGGTTTTCACAGTGAAGTGAGATCTACCACCTACAGCACACCAAGCACGTGCTAACATGTACACCTAAAATGACTCCCAAACATAGATTAGTGCACAAGGTCTACTTCACTGAATGGTTGCTCTCCATTCATACTGCAGTTTAGGAAGAATAGAAGCCACTGTCTTTCCAGTAAATGGAGACAGACAGGGCACACATGAACATTAAACAAGCAAATACACTGAAAAGAATAAACATTTGTTCTTTCTATGCTGATGGTTAAAACTATACTGTATTAACAAGGTACTATAAAAAATGTCTTCTTAATGTATTTAATAATATATTGTAATTTCAATATAGTGTTATTTAAAGGAAACTGAAGTTGGAAGAAGAAAACTTACAGACACAGACACATCAAAAGGACTCTTGATGGCTAGAAGCTATGCAGATGTGGGGTCAAACTGGTAAAGTCCCCATTTTGTCATCTTCAGGGAGAGCCAAATCAGCGGTCCCTTTTGTCTAACAAATATCTGATGCTGCAATTACTGGAAAGCTGGTAAGTTAACAAGGGTGAAATCACAGCCTATCAATTATTGAATGTCCATGGTCACTATGACTAGTTATGTAGGACAATTCCTAAGAGCTGATAAGTTGCCACAACAGACAAATTCAAACACACCAGAGTCATTATCTACTTCCCACTCTAGTGTAAGCACCAGAAGATCAAGTCCTATCTAATCCCCTGCCCCTGGCATTCTGCTCCTTGGCTGTGATAGGTATATCCCACCACACTGGCTTTTCAGTCCCTAGTCCTGTTTGTCATGGTGGAGCTCATGGTGGGTTGGGGCCCTTTGAGCAGAGGGTGCTCAGAGTACAGTTTGAGTGTCATTATACCATTCACTCACCTCTCTGACTTTCTTTATTAGTTTCATCCGGGCGGAATGCCCTGAAGCCATGTGGGTTGGTGGACAGGGCACTGTGTTTTGGCCGTGGAAGCAGGTGGCCAGTAAGAGGCAGGTCTCACAAATGGGGTTCGAATGGGGTGCCATCCAGATCACCTGGGAAGGAATCGGGTGCATGTAGTGGGATCAGCTCATGCCCCTCACCCACAACATGCAATGACATGGATGCCTAGACCTTGAGCAAGCCATCTTAGTGACAGTATTTTAATAACAGGTACTGGTCTGGAGATCCTAGTGAGAGTGACACAGAACCAGCCAGTCTCCAAGCCAAGGTCTGAACCTCTGCACCAGACAGGAACTCTGATAACAATTATGCTAGTTACTATGGCAAGAAAGCAAATAAGAACCTCTCCTATCACCTTCCCTCACCACCACCACCCCCCCAGCTATGAATGAGGCATGGGAGGTGTGGACCTCTATCACTGGTGGGTTTTACACAGACCCATAGCAGGAATACAACTGCCTGAACCCTGATTTAGAATATAAGATGCCAAATAAGTAATCTGCTGATTCACTTTTTTTGATAAATGATCTATGTAGGAGGGCCATGTAATTGGTCGTAACTTTTAAGGTTACATTTTCATCTGATTTCCAAAGAAGTAACCATTTATTGTGGGTTCTAAGCACTGCAGATAAACACAGTTACAGGTGCTTTGGCCACCTTATATATAGTTCATTGTTCATCTACAATCAAAGACCAGGAACTATTTACATTGCCTACATTTTCTGTGCAAATAATTGTCCAGAATTATGCCCACAATTACATGCATTTGCTTGCCCTAAAATGGAGCCTTCCCTTTATGTGCTTATGGCATGTGGAGCTCACAACCCCTGATGAAAATGCAACCCAAATACAGGGAGGTGCTGTCCCACGAAAGCAAAAAACTCAAGCCACTAACAGCAGATGAAGTTCAGCTGAGAAAGATGTGAAGCAGCAGTTGCTACTCTAGGGTCTGCCCAACATGTCAGAGGAAGACTTCACACAAACAATGTTCACAAGCCTCTCTGAATTTCGAGGAATGTTTTCAGCAACTCTGGTAAGTTTGGATCAGGTATCTGAATAGCGTATTCTTTCCTGGAGCCAGTTTACAATAACTACTTGCTCTTAGACCCCCCCACTCAGTTACAAACTTTTTCCCATTAATGAGTATCTGTTCCCTTTAGCGATGTGCACATCTGCTTCCTGCAATGCACACAGCAAATAATTCTGGAAAGAAAAAAGTTTCCACAGCTATATGCCTCTCAACAAACTGTACAGACACGCATCAGATCATCTGCTTTTTCATACATGTATAAATGCAGACCACAACTTTTTCAGTTTGCACATCCATGACGTTAGTCTAGAAAGTCACAAGCATTGAATGGCTGCTGTATTTTAATTATGATACACATTTATTAAATGTTTTCCCTTCAAATGAAGAGTACAAATGTGTTTGTATTTCAGTGATTTCAGGGTTGATTTTTTTTTTCATAATGCACCAGTGTACTACATAAAATACTCCAAATATTAAACCTCTGTATTAATAATATCATCTGTAACAATTTTCCCTCCAACATCACATTAAATGTGTCTTTCTATACAAATACTGCTATATAAATAAGCTTTGTATGAAATGCGTATGACGCAAAACTGAGAAGCTCTCAGAAAAATCTATTTTCCTTTTCAGTTTCTCTGATTCATAGTTGCTCTGTTTGCAAAGCTGTGTGATAAATTTCTGAGTATGATGCACCAGGAAAACATAATGCAATTGCTTTCGTGTAAATGACAACTTCGGACATCGGGTAACTAAAAATTAATAGAAACTTGACAAAACATCTCTGTAATTTCCTGGGGAACATTTGGTATAGGATCACAGTCTGCCAGACAGAGCTTTCAATTCCCCAAACCCAAATACCAAACAACATTGCAAACAAGGGCCCCAGAGACACCAGGAAGTTCAGAATATTTAAAGTGAAATAATATTCTACATCCAAAGACTCAGTTTTGTTTTAAAAGAATGTGACCGAGTATTGCTAAAGCAAAAATGTGATGTCTTGTTGCCTCTTTTTGTGAAGTTCTTTCCTAGGCTGAATTCCCACTGATGTGGGAGGCAAGGGGTGAAATGCAGTCATTTAAACCCATCAAAGAGATCGCCTTGGCTGCTGGCTGGCAAGTCTGGGAGGTCAAAAAGTGTTTAGCCTGAAAAAAGCCTACAAGGTCCTGTGTGTTAAAACAGATGTATAGTATTTAAAAGGGAGGATCAAATAAATATATTTTTAAAGTACAGAAGACCTTGTTCTTTGGACTAATTTTTTCTAGTCTTTCTCATGCATCATCATCTTTACTTGAGAAGTAGAGTATTGTCTTCCATGACTAAGGCTGGAGAATGAATCCTTCACTCACCTAGTAGCTGTGGCAAGCTGTGAACAGGTGAACCTTGAATATTGCTGATGCTTAAAATACATAGCTGGCATTTGTTGGAGACAACCGAATTCCCTATCATCCACATAAAATCCTTTGTTCATGTGCTTCAGAGCACATTCCCTCTGCTCCTGTTGTGTAATTGGAAAGCTGAAGTAAAACACACATGCACTTGATTCCCTGCTGCTCTACTCCTGTTGTAGACACCTCTGATTTTGATAATACAGACATTAAACTGGAATATTACAGAGAGTTGCTTCCTGTGGGGGAAATCTGCTAACTTTTTGAGACCCAGCTTTTGTAACGAGCTTTGCCCAAAGGAGATGAGGAAAACAGCATTTAACCCAAAATCCAATGACAGACCCTGTTTCACCCTAGTGCATAAAATTTTGACTGTGGCTTCCCATTTTTCCACCATTACAGATACTCCTCTGCTAGATTCACACAAATAAACCAATGTTCTCTCCTGTCCCCTGCTCCTCTATTTACACGCAAAGCAGTACATGTTGCAAGCAACTGTGAAAAGATCCAAGGATATTAGAGACTTGGTGAGACTCTCCTGTCACAAACTGTCACCCCATACACTGCGCTTCAGCGAACAACTAGTAAATCAGTGCTACATGCAGCAAGAATTTGATTCATAAATTTCACTTTGTATCTGGCTGGAATGAATCTTTTAGCAAAAAGAAATGTTGAAAAAAAATTAAAACATTCCATTTTCATATCCTTATTTCACACAACTTTTTTTCTGAATACATTCTAAAATAGCAAGACAGTAAATTTATGACAGGTGAAGCAGCTAACATACATATGAATGAGTTCTCTGGTAAGCAAGTCTGAAAACTACATGAATAGACTGGTCTATACATTAAGACTTTCCAAAGACAAATTCTATTTACCCATATTACTACGGGGAAGAAGCAGGAGAGAATCTCCTCCATATCTTCTTTTAGTGAGTAGGGTTCCAAAAATGACTTTTTGGATAAATACTTTTTAGCTTTTCTACCCTTTTGAACTCTCTGGACAACGTATTTTGATAAATTAACTCCATTTTATTAGTAGCAATTTCCTCCATTTTTAAATAGTGAATAGGTTTAAATTACACTTGTCAGGCAATATTTCAGGTTGAGCAAAACATTAAAGTAAGACTGGTAATGACAGTAAAATAGTGACACACTATCACGATGAAAGCATAAATATTGAAAGAGTGAAAAGAGAGGAAAAATAGCTTCTGACACCAGCACTGAAATTGACTCAATTTATATAAGATTGTTCCTCAGCATGTCTGTTGAGGTAAATGAGATTCCACCAGAGGTTTACAGCCCGTGAGCCAGATCCTTCAAGTATTTCAGCAGAATCTTTCGCAGGAGGCCCAGCCTAAGACAATGCAGCCACAGCACAGCTGTTCTTAACAGAATAATGACAAGCTATTTCCATCCTTTTTAGTAAGACTGCTAATGCTTTATTTGTTTTGTTTTTAAAGACAATTGTGGAAGGATGAATATTAACTCAAAATCTAACTCTCATTCTGTCCTTAACCACACAATCATGGCTATCCTACAGGGCCACATTATTTGTGATATGAAATGAATAATGATGGAATAGGAAAATGTAACACAAAACAAAAAGTACAGCTTTAAAGGTGGCATACTGTTTGTAAGTCAATGTATCTAACAGAGTCATTGTTCACTTATGGGGCCTATTTTCCACGCTGCCTCCTTCACCTCCTTGCAAGCATATCCAAAGTTCATGCTCCACATGTTGAATTTGAAAGAGTCTGATACAGCTATTCTGAGCACCAAACATGAGTTACAAAATGTTCCTCAACATGGAATACAAAACCAGATATAGAATTTGAAAAATACGTCCAAACCCTCTGTCTTTGAAGAACATGCTAAACAGACATCACGGGTTTTCCTCCACTTGGTTATGAGCACAAGAACTGAAAGGCCAGGAAGTCAGTGTGTCAGAGAAACCCCTTGTACATTCTGAAATGTTTCCATCACACGGGAAAAAAAAGCCAGGAGAGTGGGGGAAAGTTTTGAAAACCTGTGCTTTCCCAACGAGTAACAGTTGAGCCTTTTATAGCCTTTCTCCTGGCATGGGATGTGATTAGCAAGTACAAAGATTTAGACAGAGATTTATTAAGTAACAGTTATATTGTGTTGTAATTAAAACGTAGGAAATTCACCGTCTACTTAAGCGTTTAAAAATGCTTAATGTAGGAAGCAATTACACCTCATTTTCAAATTATTCCCCTGCCTACAGAGCACGCTGCGGACAGGGGGAAATGCGGCTTTAAGGGCAGTGGCGGGACGTGCCCCCCTCACACAGCCCGAGGCTCGGCTGGGACTCGGGGCCGGGCCGGGGCTGAGCGCCTCGGGAGGCAGAGCCCAGGGGGGCAGAGCCCCGGGGCCGGGCGAGCAGCCGGCAGTGCCTGGTGAGCGGCGATTCTCTGATGTCTGCTGGGCGAGCTGTGCCGCAGCGGCGGGGGCAGCGCCGAGAACTCGGGCGGCTGGGATCCCGGGGCTGCCCGCCTCGCCGGCCCTCCACTCGCCAGGAGCCCTTCGGCCCGGGGACTGCGCCGACAGAGGGAGCGGAGAGAGGAGCGAAGTGAGGAGCCGGGCTCTTTCCTGAGGCCGCCCGTCTTGGAGGACTCGTTTGCAAATCAAAAGCAACGGAAGGCCGACACCGGCTCCAGAGAGCAAGGGCCGTAAACCCCAGGCTGAGCTCAGGGGCTCTGTGCATCGCCGCCCTCCCTCCACCTCCCCTCTCTCTTTACCTGGCTGTACTTGGCCTCCTGCTCCAGTGAGCTCTTCTCCAGGCCATTGACGGCGTGCTGGGCCGGGGTGGGGAAGCTGTTTCTACCAAGGCTGCTCCATTCCTCCACCTTGGGGCTAGGGTAAGGCGAGGTGTCGCTCACTGCTGGGAAACATGGGGAGTTGGGGGGTTAGAGGGGTAGAGGCCGGGATGTGAAGCACGTTGACAGCTCCCTCTCCCCACGGGATGCACTTTGTGAGGCAGAGCTAAGATGAAAACTGTACCTAACCCGCCACTCCTAGCTGAGCCTCCGACTAGCTCTGGAGGAGGTGATGCGGGGGGAGAAGGGAATCGCGTCCGTCCGTTCAGCTAATGGCAGCGACCGCCAGCCAAGCCTGGAGCTGGCTCGTCGCCGCACTGGTGGGACGGAGCTGCCCCCTGGCACTTGTCCTCCAGGCTTTCCTAAGGAGGATTTGTGGAAATCTCCTTCTCTGTGTGTATATGTGTGCGTTTGCAAGTCCGAGGATAAATGCTATCCCCTGTTACGGCTGCAGATGAACCAGACTCCAAACAAGTTTGGGACCAAAACACTCCCCCACACAAAAACAAAACAAAACAAACAAACCAAAAAAACAAAAAACAAGCCCAAGAAAACAAAACAAACAAAATTTTGAAAAGACGTTTTGAAAGAAAAAGAAAGGGAAAAGCAAAAACAGAAAAAGAGAAGAAATGGCGGGGAGGGGGGGAAGAGTGGAGGCGGGGAAGATTAAACTGTTTACATGCACATCAGCCGTGGCACGGGAAGACCGAGATGTTCTGCAGGCGGGAAAATTCCCCGGCCTCGCTGGGGGGTGTGGGGGTCCGCTCCCCCGAGCCCCGCGCCCGGCCGTACTGCAGCCTGCAGGCTCGCCGGAGCCGCCGTGGGAGCGGGCTTCCCCGCCACACCAGCTCGCTCGGCCCCTCGCCGAGTTGTCTTAAGAAATTGAGCTCTCTCGGTGAGCGCCCTTTTCTGCTGATCTCACACTTTCCCATGAATAGGGGCTTCCTTTCCGTGTCAGCAAGGTCAGTTTATCCTATAAATCAAGGGCAAGCAGCCCCCATCTGCGGCATCGGCCGCTCAGCAGCCCCGGCTCTCTGCTGGGCAGGGAAGGGGGAGGTTTTACACTGCAGAAAGATGTGTGCAGCTCCAAGGTCTAAGGGAGACGGGGCAGATAGCTAGGCATCCGGTAGTACCGGCAGAGGCCTGCCTGCCTGCCTGCCAATGTGGTGTTGATAAAAGAGGAACTCACTGAAAACAACAACAACAACAAAAACAGAAAAAAAACACAACAAGAAACCCCACCACCTCTGGTTCTCATGTGATTGTAATGTCCTCCTTTTTAATGTTCATTGCCAACACTACCTCTCCCCAGCACAGAGTGGAGATTGCCAGGCGTGTATTTGTTGAGGTCAACTCAGAAACACAGTTGTTTGTGCCCGTGCAGTCTGAGGACAGAGTTTATATCGTGAAGTTGAGGGTGAAGAAGGACAAAACGTATATATTTTTATAGATACGTATATAAATGAAGTCTACTTATGTGAACGTATTACTTAAAATATACCACCTATTTGAAAAAAGAAAAATAAAAATATTCTGCAGGACCGAAAGGATCAATTTGCGTTTGAAGTGCTGCTGGAACTGGATTGTTGCCGTTAAAAACGCAGTGAAAACAGAAATCAGATTCATTCCCTCCTCCCTCCTCTTATTGGGAGGGGGGAAAGAATGGGGCACAGAGATCGCTGTAGGCGAAGGTTATTTTAGATTGCTGTTTGTACCACCTTCACTGTTAGTTCTCTGGCAGAGATAGAAATGGGGAAAAAATGTCCCTTTCTATGAGGCAAAGCATATCCGGCGGCTGAGAGACGCGACACGGTTTCCAGGCAGAGGAATATGAAGGAGGTGGAGGGACTCAGAGCAGCAGATCTTGGGGGTTTGGTTTTCCTGGCCTACCGCTTCGGAGGAAAATATAACATCAGAATGAAAGCAATTAGGTGACATTTGAACTTCCTGCCGGAGCAAATTTGGCCTGATTGCGAAAACTAGAGAAAACGGAATTTTCGGTAACGCCAAGGCGGCGCCTGTGACCGGAGGGCGGCAGCGAGCCTCGGCCGGCACCGAGCGCGCCTCGGGCCGCCGCACCCCGGGCCGTTCCGTCAGGCACCGGTCGCCACTTCTCTGGTAACAACGGCAACGGGGACGGCCGATATGCAGTGATTGCTGAACCACCTGCAGCCCTCCCCGGGACCTCCGGCCTGCCCGCGTCCTGAAACACATCCTCCGGTAAGATGGGGGGAATGGGAGAGGAACGCGAAACCTCCTTCCCACCTTCGGAAAGGAAGGAGCCCAGAGGCAGGGGACTGAAACACCCTGGCCCTGCCTGGCTGCCGCTGCAGCCCCGGGTCCCCGCTCCTCACCTTGGTCTGTGATGGACCGGATCCCCAGGATGTCCGTCACCGAGTGGGAGGACGGCCACGTCCTTGGCATGGCCATGGTGCTGGGGATCGCCGGCACCCCGGGAGGAGTGGGCACTTTGGCTCCTGCAGCAGCGATGGGGCTGGGGTAGGAGTAGATGTGATTGTAGGGCAAAGCGGGCTGCGGCGGCGGCTGGTGCTGCTTGTAGGACTCGTAGTGACTCTGCTGAGACAGGTTCCCGATTTTGTTCCGGAGGATGCGGCTGATGGAGCTGACTGAAGGCACGTTGTACTTGTCACACACGCCATCGGCCAGCAGGCGATCCCGGATCTCCCAGGCGAAGATGCCCGGATCCCTTTGTTTGTAGGTCCGGATATGTTTTACCACCGTGGGGGTGGTGACCCGGGGTTTGCTGCCTCCGATAGCCCCCGGTAGGATGGAGCCGGTCTCGTTGTAGCGAGCCAGGATTTTGCTGACACAGCCGTGGGAAACGCGGAGTTGCCGACTGATGTCACACGGTCTGATACCCAGTTGTGCCAGTTCCACAATCCGCAGCCTGATGGCATTAGGCAGGGGTCTCCCGTTGACAAACACCCCTCCGAGCTGGTTCACTTCCCCGAAGGCAGGTTCTGCAAGCAAACGCACAAACATACCCGTCGGACACGGCCAATGGCTCAGAAGGGGGCGTCTGAGCTGCTCCTCATCGCAAGTCACAGCCCGCGGACCCCCAGTCACTCCCCGCACGCTTCTGTATAATAGCGGGATGCTCTCGAAATGGAAGGGGGCGGGGGCGGCAGGGGAGGAAGAGTGCACAAAAAAAAAAAAAAAAAAGAGAGGGGGGAAGAGAAAATAAATAATAATAAAAATAATAAAAAAGAAGAAAGTAATCCATGGCAGCAAATGTCAGAGTTCCCTGGACTGTGCATCAAGCATTTTTTTTTTTAAAAAAAAGCACATTCCAGAAATAAAAAACAAGATCACCGCAATAGACAATACAGTTTTATCGCCACAAGAAAAAGGAACATGAAGAAAGGAAAAGAAAAATATGTTCGATGACGTGGAGGAGGGGAAGGAAGGAAAAGCAGTTGAGGAAATTCTTTTAGATCTTGGGAGAGGCAAGGGCAACGCGGTGCTTCTGATTCGAGACTAACTTTTTAAAGACCGTTTCTGGTGCTGTTAGCGCCTCTCGTTTAACAGCACAATTACGCTAGGCTGTAAAACAAACGTGCTAAAATGTTAACTGCTAAGATCAATGTCAGGAATAATATACAATGTGCCACAGGCTCCAGCCATACACTCGGCTGCGATCCTGACCCGCACTTGCCTAAGAATATGAATAACAAACCCAGCAGTCAGGAGCTTTCTCTCTCCCCGGCTCCTGACCCTTAACGTGTTCTTACAACTTGTAGGAACACGAGCAAAGTCAATAAGGGAGCTGCGGCAGCGGCACATGACGGCGCACGGGTGCTACCCCTCTCTTGACAGCACTTGAACCCTCCTGCAGCTCCCAGCCACTTACCCATTCCTCTGAGCAGGACACCTCTGGGGCCGCCCTAAATCCCGAACGCAGACCTATGCCCACAGTCGGGCTCCCGGCCTCCTGTGCTCCCGGCCGCCCCGGCCCCCGCGGTTCTCCAGTCTCCACCGAGGAGGCAGCAGGGGCGTGAGGGGGAAAGGGCGACAAGAAAATCTGCTTCCAGACGAGAGAGCCTTGACTTCTGCATTTCAACCTCGGGGCAACGTGGGCAGGGCTGGGCTGGGCCGGGCGCGCAGCCCACCGCTCCCTCGGGCCCGCCCCCAGAGGCGGCCCCGTCGCTCAGCCGCCCTCCTAATGGCCGGGGGAGCTGACGGACAGCGTGGTACTCGTGGTCCTTCCGTTCTCCCGCCCCGGCGTTCTCGGCACCTGGGTCTCTGCCGCAGCGGACATGGCCATTCTGTACCTGCCTGGTGGTAAGTGGCGCGGAAAGTGCCATTCGTACTGGGGCGGTACTGGCGGGGCATTACGCAGACGGACAGTCGGCGGGGGAGGACTGAGTACGCAGCCCCCGCGGGTTCGGGGACACTGTCGGCGGGGAGGGCAAGGGGCAACTCCGGGCACCCGCCGGCTGCTACACCGCCCAGCACGGCCCCTATCCCAGAGTAAGAGACTAGGGTAGTCGGGGCTCTCAGAGAGGTACTTTTTCACTACGGAAAATTTCACGGGTGGTTTATGATCAGGCTGTAAGAGGTGAGAGTTGAGTTGGTTTTGGTGGAAACCACAAACCGGTAGGGAAATCAGCTGCAACTTTACTTGCCCCCGGACGAAGTGAGACGGGTACGGCAGCACCCTGGTGTTGGGATGCGGAGACTCCCGGCCCCTCCGCTCTGGCTTTTAATCCCTATACCACATATTGCATCGCCCTTCACTGTAAAATGTCAACGCCTCGCAACTGACTTCAGCTTTATCAGAGACACTGCTACATATTAACGGTTAAAAGAAAAACAGACAAAGTTGGTAGGAATTGAAGTATCTGTGGATCACGGCGTATTTGTGTATGTCGAAGAAGTGTTTGGTTTGGCATTAGGTGTTCGGATCTGCGAGCTTGTGCATGTGTCTCTTACGTCCCACATACATGATGTTGCACACAGAAGAATACATTAAGAACCAAGAACCTAAACCAAGAATACATTATGTTGGGTTTTAATTTTTTTTGCTTGTTTTATTTGATATGTCGGGTTTTGTTTGTTTAATAAACTGTCAAATGAACATGTATTATAAATTAAATAAGGTGTGAAGAGAAAGAATGTGGTGACCACAGTGCACGAAATATCAGCAAGTAAAATAACATCGCTGATGTGTATGAACATTGTAAAAATATTATTTTAGTTGAAACTTTTAGGAAAAATAAAATCATATTAATTGAGCTAGATTTCAGAGCCCTTACGTATAGATGCGTAGTTGGAAATAAGTCGGATGTTGCGGGAGATCGCCAGGAAATTAACGGCATATTGCAAACGTGTTCTGGTGCAAAGAAGGCGATCGTGATTCTTTCGCGGGTATCTCTTCGTTTTATGGGATTATCAGTGGCTATTTTTTTTTCTACGTGGAGTTACAAAAATAATTTGAACATACAAAACAAGAAAACCCCAGTATCAACAGATTTCCTGTGGCAGTTTGTGGTTATTTCAGAAACGTGAGCTGCCCGTTCAGATTATCACACTTGTAAATTATGGTGCTTCCTCAGCCTAGATAAAATCACTTTTGGTGAAGGAGAGTCCCCCCTGCCTCTCCGCGCAGAGGCCATCGTCCTAAAATGACGGCAAACTGCTGCGCAGGCATTTAGTTAAGCCAGAATCCTTTTCGGGTTTGTAATCTGACCTGCTTTGGATAATTTTAAGGCAGGAGGCACTGAACTAGTAGGACCTGGATCCAGCCTTTAATTAAGTTAATTATGCCATTAAAAAATGTAAGGGGGTTCCCGTCCGTAAAACCTCCGATCCGCAGTAACAGTGTCCGTCTTCCTGAAGTGAGAAGGGTTCCCAACGAGGCCCTGCCCGCCAAGCCCTGCCTGCCGCTCCTCACACGCGTCCCCGGTTTCCTCCCGCTGCTTCAGCCAGGTCCAGCGGCGTGTGGCCGGGGGCCAGCTCCGGGCACACGGCTGACGTGAGCCCGGCCCCGCGGCTCCGGGGCCCGCTGGGCGCTTTTGAAGCTCCTGCAGGGCGGCCGAGATGCTCGGGCGTGACCCTGCGCTGATCTCCCACGCTGCATGAGAAGCTTCTCTCCTCATCCGTGCCTACTGCGTCCACAGTTATGTCCTTTTCTGCCCCCTCCAACCTGTCTATTCCCCCTCCTTCCTTCTCCCACCCCTCCACCACCGAGCCCGCCTCTGATCCCCTGGATATTCGGTTTCTTTCCTTTTCTCAATGTGTGTTCCTGATGTGGTCCTGTCGGAAAAGCTCGTTTACTCTGCTCGGGTCTCCAGTGGTTTAAGGATAATGTTTATCAGAAGTGAACGTGCTCAACTTGTTTCCATTCAACTGCTGAGTGTGGGCTGAAATACCAAAGGTCACATCTACAGTGAGTCGGTAGAGGGCAGGGGAAGACGAGAGGAATATGAAAACATTATAATATACAACAGCCTGTTGATCGCTTCTGACCTGCCTGGCAAAAACATTAACTTTTTTTTTTTTCAGGTAGGAAATCAATGAAGAATCGGAGGGCAAAGGCAGCAGAGAGAGGAGGGCGGGGGGCGCGAGGTCGGGGTTTCTCCACCCGGGGAAGGGCATTCGTGGCCGGGCAGGGGGCTCCCCCAGTTTTGGTGGAGCCATTGGGCCACTCCGCTGGCGGCCGCCACGCTACGCAACGCGTCCTCATTTGCAGAAGGCGTGAGATGCCTTCTGCAAATGACCAGTACGGCAGCAGCCTCGGTGCGCGTCCGGTACCGGAGAGGTGGTGGCTGGCAGCCCCTGGCTCCCTCCGCCTGTTAGGTCCTTCTCCGGGGCGTAAGTGCCTCCAGAGAGTGCTCAAGCTTCGGAGTTCCGTGAGCCTCTCCCGTAGCTAGGAGCAGGGTCCCGGCGCGGCTGCATCCGGCCCCTTCGGCCGGGCTCCGGTCTGAGAGGCGGCCGAGGCCCCCAGTCACACCGCGCTTCCCTCTGCATGCGCAGCTCCCTCCTGAGCCGCCTTCGGAGAGACACCGTCCGCCATGCAGCCCTTTCGGGCAGGAGGAGAGCTCTGCGCGATGCAGTGCCTCGCAAATCCTCGGCTTCCTCCTCTACCTCGCTGTAGGAAGCAAGCGGACGAATAAAACGCCGCACACACCCCCAGCCCCTCTTTGAAGATGCAGATTTTTAACGATTTTGGGAGGGAAAGGAGGAAGCTAAGCTCCTCTCCTTCCTCGAGGGGAAGGCTTCTGAGGGACTGTTAAGACAGAAGGATGCTCATATGGCAACATATTTTGTAAGTAGAAGTACCTACCCCGACCTCTCTCGAAAGGCAAAGTTCCCCCCATGCGTGGTCGGGTGGCCGAGTTTTTCTAGGTGGTGTGGGGAAGGTGTGGGTCTGAGCTGGCGAGCTTTGAGCCACACAGACCTGAGGCAATGGTTGCAGGGACTGTCAGACTGTTGCAATCGCCCTGCATTCTCGCCTAGCTCCTGCCATGCAGCACAGAACCGTGAAATCCCTCCCGTCTCCTCGGCCTGGGAGGCGAAGGGAACAGTTTGGAGGGCATATAGAGCCCTTGGAACCGGAGACCGCGGTGAGGGTGTCGGAGAAGCATTTGGGCGCTTCTGAAAGAGAGGCAGGGAAAAGCGAGCAGAGGTAGGTGGAAGAGCAGCAATAGCCTAGCGACCAGCTTGGGCTGTAGCTGGAGATCACCCATCCCGCAGGGAGTGTGATGATGCAGAGATGAGACCCACAGAGCTTTGAAACGGGGCTTTCAGTTTGCACAGAGCTGTTCAAACACGCAGAGGTGTAAAATCCTACGGAATCTATCGGGATCGCTCACATTTTCTACTAGTTATGTAATGGAGCAAATGCAGGATGAAGAGGCCTTCGTCTAGCACGGGCTGCCGTGTGCATGTCCTGCTGTGACAAATAGCCGAGTCCAAAGGGTTAGAGTGCGCACAGTACCTTAGCAGCGTGCGGGGGCCGGTCTCAGCTGACCCCGCGCCCCCGAGGTTGGGAACAGGAGGGCAATCCACTGCTTTCGGCACTCCCGCTCCCCCTCCGAACCTGCGGGCTCGAAAATATTCAGACTGACCCCACGTCTCAGGTGTGCCGAGGGACAAGAGCGCTTCAAATAAGAAGCCTACTTGGAAGCAGCTGCGAAGGAAAGGGGATTTTCACGGGGAGATGCCCCTTTCAGACAGTGGCTTCAGGCAGGGACTGTAGCCTCCTCATAACCCTCGAGCCCTCGCGACCCCCGGCCTCCCCTTCTGCAGGGGCAGGCCACGTTTTCCACTTGTTCTTCCCTCTTCGGGGGGAAAAAAAGCTTTGTGAGAACGATCCTGCAACACATTACCGATTTTTCGTTACGTCTCTTATTGCTCATTGTCGCCTGACTTTAGCTCGCTAAAAAACACACGTTTATACGTTTGTGTTCAGGTAAAGTGATTGGGTTCGTGTACGAAAGTACATGTCAATCCACGAGGAGATATTTTTACATTAATTGATAAATATGATATTCAAACGTGCACAGAAGTACAAGCTGGGGAGTGGGTGGAGGGCAGCGTCATTGTGTGTATGCGTGTGTGTGTGTGTGCGCGCGTGATTTCAATTTGCAGAAATTGATTTGACATCAGGGACAAGACGGAGAATTGAAATGTAATAGTATGGAGTTTTTCGTCCGATACAGCCAAGCCATGTATGAACATTTCCTACTTACCTAGGGTGGGAGAAATACAGTCAGATCGGGAAGTCACCTTGGTGGTGACAGAGCCCAAAATCTGAAAGGAAACGGATATATCAAGAAATTAAGACACAAGGATTTTGAGCGTCATGCTTTTGGGGTAAGGACACAATCTCCAGTAAATCTACTTTCTGCTGTGCAAGAGCAGCAAAAGCTCCATCTCAAGGGTTAAAAAAAATGTCTGTGTAGGCTACTGTTGTCTCGGTGGCTTGGCCGCAGCGCCAGCATCGCGGCCCAGGCTGCCCACGGTTCGGTCCGACTGATCCCCGGCGCAGGTCTCGGCCCCGGGGGTGCCGCGGGCAGGTGCTCCCGGCCCGGCGAGAGAAGCAGCTGGCAAGGGCTGTAAAATCTCAGGTGACCCGTGGCTAGTGCTTCTAGGCATGTGGCCTCTTCCCAAGAGAGAGGAGGGGACAGACAAATCCGGTTGTCTTGCTGGAGTTGAACCCCCCGCGTCTCAGGCCCGTGGCAGATCTTCTCTCCAGTGAAGGCATGAGCACTTCACCGGAAAACAAGAGAGATGAGCAGGTGAAACAAATGTACAGTACTGGGGAAAAAGGCCAAGATTCGGGGCTTAACGTTGCCCCTCGCTCCGGCCCAGACTCCCCGCCAAACTTCGCCGGGCTCCTCCGCAGCAAGGGCTGCCCCTGCCCCTGCCCAGCCCTCCGGCGCGACGGGCATCCCACTCAGCCCTCGCCCTTACCACTCAACTACCTTCTTCCACTCTCGCTTGAATATTCAGATCAAGGTTGGGAGGGTTAGGAGGGGGTGTCTTAATGATGTGTTAGTTGCTTGGGCAGATTTAATAACTTTGCCGCCACTTGTTCTTAGCAGCCCCTCTGGAAACCAGACAGTGTCTCATTAAGGCTTTCCTGGTGCAAACATTTTACTTGAATGAGTGGTGCTGAGTTTATTTTTCTTTGCTTTAGGATTTGTTTAATGACATATAGGGCAATAGATAATTCTCATGAACCAGGCCATAAAGCTACAGATTTTAAAAGAACAGATTTTAAAAGAATATTTTGTTATAATAAAACAATTGAGTTTTAATTTGTCACGTGTTACATGAATTTAGAGTAAATGAGAAAAAAAATACCAGAAAAACCCACCAACCAAAAGCAAGCCCCAACTGTATTGCTCTGCGTTACATTATAGGAACCAACTGGGAATTCCTAGGCAATTTTCTCCATTTCTTCCTTCGCTTCTGCAACACCCAGTACTAGTGCCGCCTATAGGAGTAAGGGCCTTTGGAGCTGCTTTCCAGTAACTCAGAAGCGTTTGACATAGTAGCTCTGTCGTCTCCCTGGTCACACAGCAGAAAGCGGGACTACAAAAGTAATTTTTTTACTTCGTGGCTTTCTTTTGAGATCACCGCCCCCACCCCTCACTTGCACACTCACCAGTGCGCAGAGTTGTGCAAGCGGTGCCTCTGCGAAGGGAGGGCACAGAACCCTTCCCTCGGGGACAGGAATGTTACACGAATGTATATTTCGGGCTGGCGATGCCCCATGCGGTGGCAGGGACGGGAGGTGTGTGCAGCTCCCGCTGGCGCCGATGGAGCCCAACACACCTGAGACCGGGCGGAATTTAAGAGCTCCTCTATACGGCGACTCGAACCAATGCCCGTTTTTCCGAGAGGCCAGGGCGACTCTGCCTCGTTGTCCTGCACACTTCGGCGCTTCGCCTTCTCCCGACGGTTGATAGTGACCGTCTCCGGATTTCTCCTCCCTCACGTCGTTGGTGAGGGAGGTCTTGGCTGCCAGCGGGGTTTCTCTCGCTGCGGCCGTGCAGAGCTGCAGAGTGAGCCCGAAGGGGTTGGCTGCGCAGGAGGAGCTGGCGGGGGGCGGCCCGGGCTGCGCTCCCGCAGGTGGCCCCGCCGAGAAGGAATTTTCCTTCCTTAACTTTGAGTCCACTAATCCTTTCCCACAGTTAACCGATCACCTAAATATTTGTCTTCGAGACTTCACGGCTGTGGCGATCCTTCCTAATTAGCTTTGAAAGCTCGCGCTTTACTCTCGATCCTATCTAAGGGGTTTCGGCTCCTATAGCTTTACCTGCACATAAACCCTTTATCCCAAAACGTGTATACGGATGTCTTCACCCTATGCGTTGTGCTCATTGGTACTCCGTTGCTCGGGAAAGGAGATACCTCCGAGATGACCTGAGGTTTGTCCGCAGTTGGGGACATCGCTGTCTGCTGCTAACGCCCCAGGCGGTCAGCCCAGGTGGAAACGAGGGGAAAGGCGGGACATACAGTGTCTGAGCTACCGGGCACATCAGGATAGGGCCTGGGATGGAGGCATTTCCAAAGGAAAAAGACTGTTAGCCTCATCTCTTCTGGCATTATATAGTCATAAAACACGGAGAGTTTTTCCCCTGATGAAGCAGAAAATGCGATCGTGTTAGAAAAGAAATCAAGCTTTCTGGCTTACGCTGAAAGATTAGTAGCCCTTTTAACGTTTTGCAGTCTGGAGAAAACCCAACCATTCCCTCTCTGAATGTTTCTTTCGTTGGGAGTATAAAACGGGGGGGAAAAAAAGAGAAGCGGAGACGGACCCGGGCTGCGCTGCATCCATGCCCCTCTCCGCCGGCCTGGCGCGGGCCTGAAGCTGCTATCCCACCCAGAGGGACCCCAGCGCAGCGCCTTGCACCCCCTCCCCACAGCGCCTCTGACAGCGCACCTGAAAACAAATGGTTTGCAACATGAAATAGCAAAGACGTGATGGGGCGCGGAGTTCACTATCGGTTGCTAATTTGTTTGTTTGTTTTTTATAAAGTAAGCGACAAGTTTTGCCTCCCCAGCTTAAAGTTTCTGTTGTGAAACTCAAGTGTTTTTTACACGGCAGGTGGGAGGTCAGGTCCTGCTCGCTTCCACCATGCGTGGAAACGAATGTTTAATTTCACTCACTAGCCAAGTGCCTGATTGCAATTATTCCCAGCAGCCCGCACTACCGCTCCTCCACTGGAAGCCCCTCGGCGGGCTGGCCGGGGGGCGGCGGGCTCCAGTCACCGCGGGGGTGCAGCCCGCCGGGACCGGAACCGGGACAGGTTTGCGCACCCCGCCGAGGAGCCACTGGCCCTGGGCGTGCGAAGCTCAGCCTCTGCATTTCGCATGGGGCTGTCTCGATTTCATTTGTGAAATATTTCTCCCCACAACTGCCGTCAAGTAACAGAGAAGATAAAACACAGCCAGAGCATTGGCAGCCTTGAGATCCCGCAACATTTAATGCAGAATAGTGCTGTAAATATACATTTTCTTTTCTTTTTTTAAGAAGAAAGACTACTTCGGGGGAAGAACACCGCTGCCTCTCGCCACTGCCCGCCTAGCCTGACGTCGGTCTGCAGGAGAAGCAGATACGGTTTGGCGCGGAGGGGTTTTTTTCTTTTTTTTTCTCGGGTTTCAGGAGCCGTTCGACAACGACATTGAAGAGTGATGGAGTTTTTACCAAGTGCAGTAATAACTAAATGTTGGGATGATGCAGAGCCAGCCACGATGCTGGGATTTTACAGTCCTCCCCCGCCCCCCTCCGCCTTTTTCCAGGGGTTGCGAGCTCTAATGTCCAAGTCCCAGAACTCGTAGCTACCTCCTAAAGAGACCTTCCCTGCCCTGCCGGGATCTCCCTCCAGCCCTACATTCCCCCCCCCACCCCCCATACACACTTTTCCCCCGGGAGAGGGTGCAGCGAGACCAGCGCCTGGGCTGCAGAAAAGTCCCACTCTTGGCAAGGGAACACCGCAGCATCCCCAATGGGGGGAGCTTCCAGACTAGAAGGCCGAACCCGGGCTTTGCAGTCCATGTTCTGTCCTGGGATTACTTCCAGAGGAGAGCTGGAGGGAGGTGAGGGAATTTCACTGCTTTTGCTGCCTATGCTGAGTACCGAGGCATCGTCTCAGGGGCTGTGGGCGGCTCGACGCCGTCAGGCAGTGGGGGCTGCTCTCTGCCCGGCCCTGGCTCCCTAGGGACAACCCAGTGCCACCGCCTCGGCCCCGGCAGCAGGGTTCTGTGTCACGGCGGGCTGCTGCTTAGCTCCTGCCCACGCCGCTGTCCCAGGACTGACGCGTGCTGCATCCCCTGGGCCTTGCCAGGGATTCCCTTGACCGTTTTTCTTCTACCCAGGGATGATACCTCCGTTTGAGGCGTTTTCTCTTGGAACGTTTTAGATCTCCTCAGACTGCCCAATAGGCAGAAGGTGCTCAGTGATGGGGTAGGGGAAGAGAAGGTGGGAAGCGTGGGCTTTTCTTGCTGCTTATGGGAGACTTGGATCTATATAATGGGAAGAAAGGTGATGCCAAGGCCTCCAGAGAAAGTTTGCAGGCAAAATGTCTAAGTGTAGCTGCTGCTGGAGCTGCTGCGACTAGCAACTATCCCTCAACCCTGTACCAGGGCTCCTCTGCATGGCGAAGACCAATGCTTATCGCAAATCGGGCAGACCACGGCTCTGAGGCTTCCCGCAGTGCAGTGTGAGATTTACTGCATTTCTGCGACTTCTCGGCACCAGAACAGTCTCTAACCGAGGCGAGTGACCATTCAGCTGCAAACGCCTGCTGCCGAGGCAGAGGTAGGGTAAAGTGGCCGAGGTGGGACCTGGGGACAGTTTCATAGATTGATCTCCCTATCTACGAAGTCATCAGTTGCTCAGTAATTTAGGAAACTCAATCCCGCTGCTTCTGTTCATTGTCAATACCTGTGGATATTTGTCCTACGTCTCTCTTGTATCATCAGAAGTACTGGGAGCAGCCTCTTAGTCTCTGGGTATCAGAATTTATAAACCACGTAGTATCTCTCTTCACTTACATACAAACACTCTCTCCACATAATAAAAGTCAGAGATGAAATGTCACTTAAGGAAAAAAAAAAAAGCAAACAGCATCCCGTTGTTCTTCACATTTGAAGGGTTTGTTTACTTTTCCTAAGCACACAATTTAGAATGAAGGTGAGGGCTTCCATGGGGTTTGAATAAAGTGCCTTTTTACCTTGTGGTTTTTAACCTTTATCTTCTATTATTAAATTGTGACTATCAAAAGCAAAAAACTACAACTACCTGTTACAAATCCTACACCTGTTAAATATAGTTGCAGGACCAATGAATTAGCATGTTTTGAGTGCAAAATTCATTAAAATAATCAAATCGTCATAGATTAATTATTAACGTATTGTTACTGTAAATTAAGGATATTTTTATATTTGGGCAGTAGCAGAACTGTAGAAGATATAAAACACTAAGAGGACTAGCTGACTGTAGTAATAACCTTACAACTTTTATTTAAAACCAGTTATGGATAATTTCTTCAAGATCAACAATGCTTTAAAACATCTGGACCTATTGCCTTCAGTATTTCTGTGCGTATACACACAAAATACACTTTCTCATTTTCAAACGAACTTGAACACACTGTTCCGAGAAACAGTGCAAAATAGGTAGGGTTACACTGGGAATGCGGTGCGGGTTTGAACAGCAAACAAGAGCTTTGGCTTTCAGAAGTGTTTTTATTTAAAATCAACTAAAATGTTTGCTTTTGTGTTTCCCAGTTAGTATTTTCTTCACATATAGAGGTGCGCATTGATATTGGTCTGCTTTAGATAGAAATGTATGGCTACATGCAGACGAGTGGGGGCTCTCTGAGCTAAGGGAGAAATAACGGGCTGTTAGGACTCTCAAGTTCAGTGGCAGCAGGGAAAGGACTTCACAGGCTCGGACTTCTACGTTAGCCAGTCGGCGCTGAAGAGTCGACGGCAGGTAGCGACGTTTGCCCCCAAAGGCCGAATGTGGGGGTGAACACGACTCGACTGTGACGTTGAAGGACCCCATGAGCTCTCCTGCCCAATACAACTGCTTTCTTGGAGAATCACTTTCTGAGCCTCCCGGGCCGGCACCCGGCTCAAGGTGACCGCATGAAAACGGCAGAAAGCAACTCGGGGAGCAGGTCGCCGGCTGCCGCACACGTCCCTAGTCCTTCGCAGCTGCTTCTGCCTTGCTTTCGGTAGCGGGTCGTTCTTGTTCCCCAGTTTTAGTGGCTGCCTGATCGCGAGGCCGCTCTGCCCTGGCAGCGCACGCCTGGGCGCAGGCAGAGCGGACCCCCGCGGATACTGCGCGCAGTCCTTCGCCGGGCTCCGGAGGAGAGGGGCAGCCCTGGCCTCTGCTGCAGGAGTGGGCAGGGAGAGCTCCCGGGACCGAGAAATACCCCCGCTTTCTCTCCTGGTGGGAAGGACAGCGATAAGCAGCAGTCTCTTCTCATCGCACGATCCATATATAGTTGTATATATATTTGCTTTCAGTGTAGTTCAGTCTTACACGACCCGGGATGTTTTCTGGGGGCGGGAGGCGGTTCCTTGCCCGAGAGCCTTGCAGGAATAACCAGAGCAACGTTTGCCTCCTGCTCCTACGCTGGTGCTCCCCGACTGCGTGCTTAAACCCACCGCATTTATTCCTGCTTGTTTGTTTTTTCTCTTGATGTGCTTTTGGACTAAGCTGCCAGTAATATCTCTAAATCCCTTCTGGCGTCAGAAGCAAACGCAGCAAATGTAAGCGCTTCCGCCTCTCATTTTTCCATCTCTCCTTGAATCTTTGAGCCTGATGGGAAAGGAGGGAGGAGGGGGACACGACACAGCACAACGACGTGAACAGAGCGAGACATAGATGTATTTTCTTGAATCTGGAGAGTGAAATCCGCTCGGGAGGTGACGGTGGATGCCGGAAACTCTCCCTCCCTTCCTCCTTTCTCCCTTCTCTCCCTCCCTACCTCCGTCCTTCCCTCCCTGCCTCCCTCCCGCCCCGCTGCTGGAGGAGCAGGTCCGCTCCGCTGCCGTGCCAAGGTGATTTTTGCCTGGAGAGGCTGAGGTACTATTTCTACGGTATTTCTGTGGATTGCAAGGTAGGAAAAATAGACCCGCATTTCATTAACACCGTGAAATAGTCGGCAGGAGAAACTCCCCTGCCCGCTACCCGCGGGCCTCGGGGCTGCCTGATTTTGCCTGGAGGGGAAGCAGGATCTGTGAGGGCACCGAGGAAACCTAGTTTTATTCTCGTGCCAGATTGATATTAAGAGTGATTAGCAATTTGAAGCAGCACTCGCCTCATCTTGCTTACTAGAGATCACTCTGGGAGCAGCCGCCCCGCTCCACCTCTGAAATGCCCCGTGTATGGGCCTGACACTGGGGAGACCGGAGTGGCTCAGTGGGGCCTGTATGCCGTGGGCAGTGGGAGAGTTCCCCCTCGTCATCTCGGAGGGGAGATGTGCCCGCCAGATGCAGTGTTGTTTTGTGGATTTTGGGTTTTTTTTCCCTCAGGTCTTGGGAAAGCACCTCAAGGGGAGAAGGAAACAGCCAGGTAACAAGAGGTCCCTCTCCCGGCAGTGAATTATAGTCAATGTGCCTGTCCTATCAAAACCATTACGCTGCAGCCTTTGCTCCCCCCGGCCAGGCCCTGGGGCTCAGCACAGAGCTGGGACACAGAGTGTCCCCATCATTTAGCATGTGACTGCATCATTCAGCAGTGACTGTATGGTGGCTTGATCTCTACTGCTGCTGCAGCAACCACCATCAGACTTCCACTTCTGTCTATTAGCACAGCTTCTCATCTAAAATCAGATGAGTAGCCTCTCTCAAGTTGATGAGATGTATGCTTAGAATAACTCTTGCCTGCTGAGTGGTTGGAGTGGAGAGAAGTCTCTGAGATTAATTGTTATGAAACTTTCCACTTCTTTTTCAGCCACAGAAATTGCTTGTTTCCAACATGGACCTCCAGGCCTCTGTGTGATTAAATTAATCTCAGCATTTGAGATGGGACATTGCAGTGACAGAGAGACTGGGACTTTCTACTGGGTCATGACAAAGCTGCAAGCATTGCAATTCAGAGATTATTAATATACCAAAGGGTTATCTCTTGCTCTCACTTCTGCTTCATCTTCCCTCTGAGTGTGATGGTAATCCTGGGCTAAGTGCATTCTTTATATCCAACACTCCCCGTATGTTTGAGTCAGTCATACAATTTTGAGAATAACTAGTAAGCTATGAAAGATAGATTTAAGCATTATCATTCATCCATCTGATAGCAGCATCAACTTGAAAGAAGGTGAATCCCATGGTGATGATGATTGCCTTATTTGCTGTAATGCAAGACCACAGATCAATCCACTTTAAAGTAACAGGGTTACTTAAAACAAGGGCTTCACTGCTAATAGTATCTGTCACAAAATCACAGAATGGTAGAGGTTGGAAGAAACCTCTAGAGATCATCCAGTCCAACCACCTGATAAAGCAAGGTCACCTCAATCAAGTCACGAAGGAGCATGTCCAGGCAGGTTTTGAAGCATTTAAGAAATCTGATTCCTTCTCATTATGTTTTTTTTTTATCTGCGAGATGCAAACCTGAAAACTCTCCCAGTAATCTATGGAGTAACAGTTCCTTCCAGCTGCATGGTGCATGGAAAGAACAAGTGCTTTCAGACAAACTAGGTGTCAAAGTTACCAAAGTTACCTGGGGAGCTCAGCCTCAGGCAAAACTCAGCCTCTCCTGGGCTGCCAGTGGAAGTGGACACTGCCTGGAGCTGGCATGCCTGGAATTTCACACACGATGCCTGACACTTGCACAGTCAAGCCCATATTTCCAGGTATTTTCATTTTGGGCTTAATTCCACCATTATGCACCAGAGCAAGTAATATCTTATTCGGCAGGGAGGTTTACTCAGTCTTAGTCATGAAGATGGAATTGGTCCTACAACAATAACAACAACAATAATAGCTCTTTACCTGTGTTCTTTCCAACACTTCCTACAGGGCTTCTCCATCACCAAAGCAAACAGAAGCTCTCAGAAAGCAGCAGTAACTTCAGAGAGATCTTGCTCCTCAACAGTTTGAATTTTGACAAGTGCTGCTTTCTCCAAGACCTTGAGCTAGAGCTATAGCATATCCTTTCTAGTATTTAGCTTCTGGTAAGACACAAACTTTCTTAAGCAATGGAGAACTACTTTTAAAATCAATCTGTCTAGTGGTTTATGGTACTGACTTTTATGTATGCTGGTTCTAACATGAATCTACCCAGCCTCAGCTTTCAGAGGTTAAAAATTAAAATAAACTCATCTTCTAGACAAAAGAATCTCTGTATCTGATAACAGGAGTGGATTCGAGCTCTTGGCTCAGTATCCCACTCTTCTTCTGTCCATTCCTGCACTGAACTTTGCCAGAGCTATATGTGGATGTTGAGGAAGAGACCTTGTGCCTATTAGCATTAAATTACATTAAATTAAAATTGCTTGAGTGCCTCTGCCTGGTGCAGGGTGAGCCAAGTCAGGCCACATGTAATAGATTAATAACTGGGCATAGCACCTCAGTAGCAGCTTACTCTGTGAAGAATTATTCATCCCAGGTATTACTGAAATACTCTTCTGGCTTTTTGTTGTCTTCCATTTTGGTCACATCCAACTCCATATTGCAAGGTGCTGAGTAACAGCTTATGAACCCTATCAAGAAATGGCTCCAGGGTTTGTTTACCAACATCCAATAGAGACTCCAGCTTTTCTATAGAAACAGAAACTGAACCCAGGCTTATTCAGGTATCAAACTGTCACATTCCTTGGGGCCTGCAGAGCAAACTAGCCTTTGTGAAGAATGTTTACCATGACTGTAAGGCAGCTGTGTTTAGAGAGTCATTTCAGGAAAGTCTAGAAACAACCAGCTGGATTTCCATAACAGATTTGTACCTAATTGAAAGGAAAGAACAACTTTATATCAGTCTGAGCTTTGTGTCCATCACAGGTAATACAATGAAATGACAGTGACAAACCTCAAGAGTCAAACAAGGATGAAGGGAGGTCTTTGGGGTCTGTGTCACTCAACACTAACATAGATTTTAATTTATCAATTATTTCAGGATCTGTTCCTGAAACATTAACAGAGGAGACAATTGGTGTAATCCTGATCTCTGTGCCAGTGGTAAGTATTGTCAGTGGGACTGCCATTAGCTTTAGATTCTTGCTGAGTGAGAGTTATGCCTACAGCATAACTCTTTTTTTTTCTCTCTCTTTTTTTTTTTTTTTTTAGCTTCCAACTTAGCAGTTGTGGAAAGATATGTGGAAAGATTTAGGATACAGGAGAGAGCTGGTCACGGATGCTTACTCTGGCTTCAGGACAAGAGTAAACAATATCCCGTATGTAAGGAATTCTGTCCCTTTTTTCTAGGCTGCAGCACCTCTTCATCCCAGGCACCTTCTTTTCTATGTCTTTCCTGGTACCAGAAGCAGCCAGGCATAGTGGGTGGAAGAGTGCTGAGGGAGCTTATTGAGGAATCACTTTGTACCTCTACAGAGCAGACACTCTGGAATACACTGACATAATAAATAATAAATAATAAAAAATGCCATAATAAATACGGACCCCTGACACAGGCTGCCCAGAGGGGTTGTGGAGTCTCCTTCCTTGGAGGTCTTCAGGACCCACATGGACATGTTCCTGTGTGACCTGATATAGGTGAACCTGCTTCTGCAGGGGCATTGGACTAGATGATCTCTAAAGGTCCCTTCCAACCCCTACCATTCTATGATTCTATGATTATTTAGCATATGTAGGGCAGATCCTTTAACTGGACAGATAAATATATTAGTTGTATTTTTGTTTGTTTGGGGGATATTTTTTTTGCTACAAATAGATTGTTTGTCAACAGCTCCTACAGACTTTGAAGGGAATATTTTAAAGCTTACTTGCAAAGCTGAAACTCTTCTCATCTCCTGTAATGAACCCAAACTTAAAAAAATATCCAGACCAGAAAGTTGCAGAAACTTCTAAGTTATGAATTCTACATCATTCTATCAAAACCTTTGCTTGTTCACTTCCACTTTTAACTTAACTGACAATGAAGCTTCTTGTCTCCCTATGACCTTACTTTCTAGTTTTGCTACTGGCATTTATTTATGACTAAAACAGTGTTACAGTAAAACTGGTTAAACTAACTGCAAAAATCATATTTACTAATGGAACATATTTTATTCTTTTCCATTCCAGCTATGGTATAAACTGAGATGAAGTAACTCAGATACCAAGAGGTTTATTTCCTCTGCGTGACTGCAAAGTGCAGTATTTCAGAAGCCACAGGGACACATTCTGCCGTATGATTCACCTGTTCTGATTTTCAGAGAAGGTAGGAGCTACCACAAGGTACGAAGGAGGCTTGATATGCTGCATGAGACTGTGATTATCTTGTTAGATCAAACTCTAGCAGCTTATGCTTTCACTCTGGAATTCCCAGAGACGGTTCATTGATTTATGATGGCCCAAATGGTAACTGGCAAACACACACGTGCAAAGGAGCCACAGAAGCCATCAGCAGTCAAACACAGATATCTGAAGACAGAAGATTGTTTATGAAGTAACACTGCAAATAACATTTCAACTCTCTCCCCTCAAGTAACTACAGTTCAAGAGATTGTGGAAATACCGGAAGGGAGGAGGAAAAATTAGTCCTCAACTTTTTGCACTGAGTTTCTCTGGGAGGAGCTGTACCGTATGTAGTGAACGTGCAGAGCTGTTTGCAATTACCATACATCAGAGCTGCTCCCAGGGCAGGATTCTTGCTATTGCCATTTATCTTTTAAATAAAGACTTTTCAAATAGATCAGAAGGTAAAGTTGAGTCAAGTTACTGTGATCCTTTGATTTCTCAGTATGTTGTTTTTATAGACTTCATTCTGCCACCAAGAGGCTAGTAACTATAACTACCACATCACATCCATGCTTTATGTAGATTTGTGGTATTTTGTAAAAAGTTTCCATATCTTCCTGTATGGTTTGTACAACAATTAGCACAATTGGACATAATCCTGCTTGATGCTTCACCTGCAGTATAAAAAATAAGCATTTATAATGCCATGGGAAATAGGAGTGGGAGTCTGACTTATTACTTGAATTCTGCGGTGTTCATCCCTAGGGAAAGCAAAGCTTTATTTTTGAGGTACTGAAAATGGCACAGAACCACCCTATTCCAGATTGGAAAACATAGGAAAATAAAAAGGTGAGTAATGAAGCAGACTGAATTTGGGTGTGAGTTCCCTGGGGCTGTTGTCACTGCCATGTTCCTTCCGGAAGCCAAAAAGTCTGTGTGGGCTTGTCCTGAAGAAGACAGCTACGACTCAGCCTTCTGTTTTACCTCTTGGACTGCTGCATGAGGTGAGTAATGCTGCATACCTGCTTCTAGGTGCAGGAGTAAAGATCCATAGTTCCCTCCTACTTCCATTTAGATTTTTTCATCAGAGAACAACAATCAGTTTTCCCAGCTAGTAAAATCCTGAAGGCTCGTGGCAGAGGGATGGCCATAGTGTATGCTGGAAGTAGAACTGCTAGAATCTCTTGCAAGCCACATACCAGCATCTTCCAATGGCTGAGAACTTCAAAGCATATGCTATATTCTTCAATGAGTGGAGGAGAAAGTCTACTGTCTAGAGCAATGGTAAAGGGTTATTTACTTATATGAGCTAGGAATCAAACCTATGTGGGTAGCTGACCCTATAGAGGACCAGCATCAGGAGCCCTTGCTGGGTCACCTCCACCCACCATAAGGAACTTGGAAGATCTAGTGCATTCTCTACCAGAATCATTCTGCAGTTCTCTATCTTGGGAACCATAGCCAAACAGCTAAGACCACTGAAGTGTTTATTTTACAAATCTGTACTGTATTAGGAGTCCAAGGTAGGCTGATAAAGACGTAAGAGAACAAACTGATGTGCATAAAGGGCACAAAGTTTCTTGCATGAATAGAAAAAGTCGCAAATATGTCTTTTTGAGTCTGTTTTTAAGGGAGGGGGGAAAAAAAGCATCTTTCTTCAGAAGTAGAATTTAAACACTCTTCTTACAGTATGTTCCTTGCAAATGCAGGCTGGAGTCTTAGATGTTGCCCCGCTTAAACCTACTGTATTAATACTGTTTGAAGACTGACTCCATGTAGACCTCTCTGAAATGAGGGTGACTCAACTTATCAGCATCAAAGGAGCTGTTGCAAGAATCCTAGCGAGCCACTGGAATTTGGGAGGGGCTGAGAAGGTTTTAGCCCAGTGACGGGAAACACATTTGTGTTATTCTTCCAGCACAAGCGTCTTCTATAATGCAAAGGTTTGCTATCAAATGTAATATAAATTGCACATCTGGTTGGAGGAAATAAATGCAGTGATGCTTCAAAGACTATCTGTCAGGCTTTACAAGCAAAGAGATGAGGATTTATTGGTGTTTTTATTATTAACAGAAAAGCCTTGGAATCTCAAAATAGGTAAGGGTTATAGGTAAAAGTGGATTCTGTTTTCTTCTTTGTTCACCTTAACAAGCAATTAACAGCAAGCTAAAATCGGATCACTTAAACACTAATGTGTTTACTGTGTAATGTTAGTTCAATCAATATATAGATGAAAAATAAAAACACTGCAGAAAAAACCATGCATTACAGGCATATTCCTCATCTGAAACATTTCAGATAGTGTGCCATTCTGGAGAAACTATTTGCTTAAGAAACCCCAGTCTTTTTCTTTTCCAGTCTTGAAAGACCTTTAGGAAGCAACAGTGGACTACTTGTGTGCAAAAGCTTAGAGTGAATGTCTATTTACAATGGACAATGAAGGAAAGAAGAATGTCTAAAATAACTGTCTTATAAAATTTTAATTTGAGGGAATTGGGGTAAAAATAGCATTTTCAAATTAGCAAACAGAAGATACCTTGAAGACATACAAAATTTTTTGCCTGGGTTTCTGTTGACTTCAGCCTCCTTTCCAGAAGAACATTGTTCCATGCAACACTGGTTAAAGCCTGGCAACTTTGGAGGCAGCTATACAAATTCTGGCCCTCCCATCTAAAAATTGTCTGCAAGATCTTCTCTTCTGCTTAGTCAGGCTTGAATTGCATCTTTCATGAAATTGAAATTAAATTTTTACAACAACATCTTTATTGATTTTATAACAAAAATTGGACTCATGCTCTGTTAAAGTGAGGAAATCTTTTGTTTTGTTGGGTTATTATTTAACTACTAAATAAAGAAATATTAAGTATAAGTTTCAGGACTCATGTGATACTTAAAATTACATGCACTGTAAAGCTCCATTTACATCTATGACTTTGGTGTTTAACTCTCTTTCCATTATTCCTGAGGCTATTATGTCAATAATTGCAGGAGGTAACATGTCTAATATTGACTATATCATGGAATAAAGCAATATTGAGCTGCTAGAATGTGTTTCATATTAAGTACAAAAAGCTTCAGATACAGTTCATGTAACTATAAATCTTAACTCAAATGCTTATATGTCTCTTTTATGACCTGCATAAACTCTGAGGTAGAAGCATGGTAGCTGAATAGCTGCTCACTGCCAAACCACATAGTCAGCTGAATATGCACTTACAATATACTTTTCATATTGAGCAATAAAGAAAAGACAGAAAAGGGGCTGAATATTTTTTCTAAACATTTTTTTCTGCCAGAACACTGAGTTAAATAGTAAAAAAAAAATCCCAGAATAAACATGAACTTTAGAGTAATAAATATAGAAATAAAACATAAAACAATCAATAGTATGCGTTGACTTTTTTTCCAGTGGAAATCTTGTCTGTGCTTATGGTAAGAGGTGCTTTGCAGGTTTTCATGTGTTAAATACTAAGCATCCATCCCCCTGTGGCTTGGAGAATGCAGATGGTTCTGTCCCTTTTGGGAGGCTGCTGGGCTGACTCAGGTCTGGAGGTAACCAGAAGCCATGGTTACCTCAGTAAAGGCTGACTTTTGCCATCTGTGTGAGCTGCTGGAGGAAAGCTGGGCTGTGAGGGTGAAGAACGTTTTGGGAGGCTGTGCATGACACAGCTGATAGGAGGATTTGACCTGGCTTTGTGCTTGCTTGCACTTGTTGATGCAAACAATCCCCCCACCTCAAGCACAGGGCTCATACAGGAAAAGTATGTTCTGAGGACAAATGAAGCACCAGGTAAGGCACTGCTGGGGCTCAGACTTCCAACCTCAACCCCTAGGTGCCGTGGTACCCATATGTCCTCGGGACATCAGTATGCATTTGCTGAGGTTTCGGCACAGTGCTAAAACAGTGCGAGGGTGGCTGCAGCATGGGAGCCTGCAGGGTAAAACAGCGAGTAAACTAATTTGACCCAGAAAAATTAAGATTTAGGTGCAAGTTGCACTGAAAATCACAGAATTAAGCCCTGAGAGAGACCGTCTAGCAGCAAGCATAAGCCCTACTTCAGTCAGTTCCCACTGAAGTCAACTCTTTTGAATGGGAAGTTCTCCTTAAAGACCTTTGGTACAATACAACCCTTTAATATTAAACATGTCAACATTTACATAGATGATGCTGATTTTTTAGAACTATTTACAAGAGGAGTATTTCCCTCTGAATTTCTAATAAATCATGTAAGACATCTTTTCATTCCATTCCCCTTTAAAAAGAAATATTTGGTAGCTTAAAATGTTTAATGTAGTGGAAAATCCAAAGGGAAAAATAAAGCATCAATAGGCTATTTCAGCAGCAGAAACCTTTTGGGGCCTACTTAAGCTCCTGAACTCTTCTCCAAATTTATTTGGAAAGGCTCATATAAAGAGCTCATCACTTGCCATCTCCATTTTCATGTGTGGAGCATATGAAATAATTTAACTTCGTACTCACACTCCAAGCTGATATTGACAATGGACTGTAGTAACTTGAGATCACTATTTCTTCCTCCTCATGGTAGTTCTGGAATATTTGGTTGACTTTGTTACTAGTCAGCATTTTTTTGGTACTATCTGACTTTATTTATGAATGTACAGCTCTATAAGGGTAAGAGCCACAAACATATGACAGTTTTAAAATAGAGGGTTATTACAACACCATGTCTCTGGGCTTTCCTTGTGCTTGTGATGGGAAAACTACATAGACAAGAGAAAATTTTACTTTTGCCCAGTACTTTACCCTGTGCATTGCTCAATACAGGCCAAATTGAAAGATTGACATGAAGATGCCATCAAGTTCTTTCTCGGTTGAGTGCAAATCTTCCCCTGACTTCACGGGTTGATGGACTAAACTTGAAAGCTCAGAGATTATGCAACATTAGTCAGTATGAGATATTTCCATCTCTTCTCCTCAGTTTAAATCACATTTGTAATTCATAAATCTGTAAGAAAAAGCTCTTCAACACCTTTTGAAATGCAACAGTCAAATTCTGCTTATACTGAGGGACTTAGCAGACAACGCTCTGCAGACAACTCCCATTACTGTCAATAACAATCAACCAAGCAAAAAATGCAGATGTAAATCATAAACTATAAGGATGTCTGTGTGTCAGTGGCTGGCTGCCTCTGCACCTGTATCAGTGTCTGTGTATACATACACACATACATATTTATTTACTTACCTCTTGCATCGATGATAAAAAGTTTTTACTATATCCAGACTTTAAAGGATGACTTTGTAAAGCTGAGCCCCATAAACAGCAGCATATGCTTTCCCTCTCTCTCCCTTCTTTCTATTTCTTTTTTCAGCAATGACTGACTTCACAAACCCCTGCAGGAGTATCTGTTCTGCATTCTTCAGAGGCAACTCAAAAAAGAAATGCAGGCAGTGACCCCACCTATCAGCCCTCTCCTGCAAACCGCTGCTGAAAGTCCTAAAAAGCCACACATCAGTGAAACACAGCACTGGTATTCACACCACATACCTAAGCATTTATCCAGCCAGAGAACATTATATTCCCTAAAAAAACCCGATTGCTAGCTTCTATAGGGTTGAGTCATATTAATCTGACAGACTGCTTTCAAAAAGAGCAGCAGAGCTATAAGGGTAAAAATTGCCTCATTTATTTATGGTTAAAATGTAAGCTGACCCTCCTGAAGGGATGTAATTAAAAAAAAAAAAAGTAGCCGGAGTAAGGAGGGGAAACATGCAGATTGATGAGAGATGGTTTTGTCCAAGTGGAAGGTTTTTTACTTCATCACTTTTTGGGAGAGTCTGCAGAGTGGCTGCAGGAGGACAAAAGCAGAAGAGGATGATGAGAGAGAAATACAGATCAGGTATCAAACATGACTAGACAACTGCTGGACATGGAAACAGGGATAAATATGGTTTTGAAAATAAGCATGTGGACAAAAAACCTGGCGCTAAAAGGCTGCATTCAGGAGGTGAAGAGCTATGTTTGGAGACCTGGGAGTGTTAAGACTTGAAATCCAGATGGGAGAGACTGGTACCGTCAGGTAAGGGGCTGACAGAGAGAAAGGATGAGCAATTGGGGCTGACTGGGAAATGGGAACAGCAACTGGCTGAGAGAGAAAGCAGTGGCTGCAAACAAGGAGCCAGAAGAGAGAAAGGAACTGGACTGGGAGGGAGATGGTTAGAAGGGAGTCAGGCAGAGACAGAGGAGGAAAACATTCTTTAAAGGCTACAGTCCCTTCACCAGTGATTTCAGAGCAGGAAATGGAGCATGAGTACCCTGGGTCATGGCACTGCTTTGGTCTCAGCCCCCAGCAAAAGTGTCTTCTGCTTTGCAGAGAAGTTGACAGCTTACTATTGCTACAAATTACCCTATTAAGTCAGAAGGCAGAAGTCCATATGGAGAAGCTAAGAGCTAACCCAAATAATGTGAGGCATAGAGGTGTTAATATGATGACACATAATAGAATTTTTGGTTTTCCACTTTGCTTCATTAAAAACCTAGGAAATGACCTACAAACACTCTCTTAAAAGAACTGTGAGCTGCCAAGGCAAACATACAGAAGCTGGAAAGAGCCAAAGCTGAAGTTATCTGTGACATTTTCCTGCCTTTTAAATGTATGCATTAGGAATAGAGGAAGCGACACTCTTCTCCCACAGAAGATGTATCAGTCTGCATTAGACCCCAGTCCTGCTCAGGATGAGTTAGGATTGTGTTGACAAGAGATTCTCAACCTTTTGTTCATTTGTTTCAGATTAAATGGTATGTTTTCAATCCAGTTGGGGAAAACAAGTATGATTATCTTGCTTAGAGCAACTGAATGAGGGGCTGGATGCTTCCTTCCCTGCTTGTGCCACATTTCTCCCACAGAACATCAGTAAGGTCTTCCACCAAGTTTTGCATACGTTGTCACTAACTGCACATTCCCAGTTAACTCAATGCCTGACTTGAGATTCCAGGGTCTGATTTGGAACAGTGCTGAGCACTTACATCTGCAGCAGGACTCAATGGAAGCTCTGCTCTGAATATCTGAAAAATTACATAATGGCAAGCACCCTGACAAATTAGGTCCTGGAGTCTTAAACTGGGCAACTGAAATCACTGCATCTCTCTGTTCTTCTGTTTTCCAGATGTAAAATGTGGATGATAATCATAGGGGAGATCTGAAAATAAATACGCATTTGTGAAGTTCTTGGAGACTACAGTTATTAAGACCATGGGAAGCTTCTCAAATTAAATTAAAATCTCTCTCTTCAGATCAAGATCCCTGATAAATAGGGGGTTAGGCTACATGCTAAACACATGGAGAAAGGAAAATATTTAATGTATTTTCAATAAATGAAAAGCCATTCATGGCTACCTGTCCTAAGCAGTGAATGAGGCAGAGATCCTATGGGAAAGGCATGAAGTTGTCGTGTATTTCAAGTGGGCATCACAAGCATGCATATAGAGGGAGTATATTTAGACTGTATGCTCCAAAGGCTGGCTATTCAAACTGCTGCAGACTTAATGTCACAACAAAAATTGCTAATATGCCTTCTGTGTGGAGATTTAGGGATAACAGATGGTTTAGAATTGTCTTGTCTCTTGGGAGAGAGATTTTCTGATTGAAATGGAGCTAAATACTGCATATATGTATTATTAGCCAACCCAAATCCAGAGTATATCTATATACCATTACAAAGACCTAATAGGAACTGGGTGACTGCCATATATTACCTGGCACACTGAAATTGTAAAGTCTGCTTTCACCATCAGAGTATGACCTATCATCTGGAAGTGATTTAGTTGTGTGGTTACCTTTGGACTGCTATTCTTTTTGGTTCTTTACTAGCAAGCAAATAATGATGGAGAGTAAGAATTTAACACTATCAAGTAAACAAATAATTGGGCTGCAGATTTCAAAACCAGAGGTGAGAAGCAATTTTGAAGGTAGTCAAATCTCTGCAGGTTTTATCCCCCATGGTTGTTATTAAAAGTAGTTATAAATTCCAGATCTCTGCCCTCCCTCACTCCCCAACCTCCTCTTCCCTTTTCTACATCGTATGCAGGGAACATTGCTTGAAATATACTGCTGCTCAGCTCTGCACAGTCCATGTCCATAAAGTGAGCTTGTTTTCTGAAGTAATTTGCACAATACAGGTCTATATTCTTCTCTAAGTGCACACACCTGTAATTTCCATCAGCATCACTAGGAGCTACTTGTATGTAATGAGGGGAAAATATGTGCTACACTGGGCTCTTCACAGGAGAATCTCCAAATGGGTTCATGTTACTTCCCTCTGACTAAAAAAGCCTTAAAAAACACCTCTGATAAATTTCCTGTGACTGGTTCACATGGCAGGTGGCCCTCCATTAGAAATAGAATAGTTATACCTGACATCCTGGATATTTCTAAACTGAGGACCAAAATTTCAAGAACATTCAGCCCGAAGGTATCATTCTGCATGGGATCACAGCTTTCATATCTACTGCATCCCAAAATGCTTTTGCAGAGTCAACAGACACTGTTCATTTTGCAAAAAAGAACTGCAAAAGATAAGAGAAATTAAAAGGTGGTGACAACTGAGATGTTTACTCATTTTCAAGGTTAGATTGAATTAGGTTGAAGTAAAGGAATACTGGAGGGTGTTTTCAGATGCAGGAGCTCCGAAGAGTTTCACACGGTACCTACTGAGGTGAGAGTGTAGGAAGGACCAAAAGGGATGCCTCAGCTACATTTTAGCGGGAAGAAGGGAATGAAGAGAGGAGAATGTAATAAAGACAGATGGATGTGGCTAAAGAATTCAATTGATTATTTTAAATTTGATATATCAAATTCTCTAGTACTTCCATAGACCTCCATTAGTCACTGGAAATTTTGTGGGATGAAGGGAGGGAGAAATAAAACTTGAAAGATATTACAGGCACACAGTGCCACGATCATGTTTTCTGAAGGTATTTTCAATCATTCTATAGAACAAAAAGTAAATCTTTCATTGAGATCACATTTTAAGAGAAATTTCATTCCTGGGAGGGTAGCAAAGTACCAGAAGATGTTACTCAGAGGCGCTGCAGATCCTCCAGACAAGGAAGTTCTCAGCATTGGGCTAGAGACAGCCACAGCTGACCTGGTCTGCTGCCAGGCAAGGCAGGCAAAAGGATGCTTGATCTGGGAATCTTGTAGAGGTTACATGGGAGCTGCTTCCTTACAGAAAAATATTTCAGCTGCTCCTCACACACCCAGCAAGGGAAGTACGAGCATGTAGGGGATTTAGGTGACAAGTCTAAGGGTCAGGTATCAGCTATGAGAGTACAGAGCAGGAATGTTGTGGAAGCCAGGGAGAAGGAGTGCTGGATACAAGACAGGTAGAAATCACTTACATACTACAGCCTTTCCTAAGCCCCATTCCATATAACTGATATTTAATATGACTCTATTTTGGGACAATTTTTCAGAAATTAATTCTATTCTTATACATGCTAAGGCCTCCAACATCTTGGGATGCACTCTAACTACCTGCAGCACTTCCTGTGGGAGGGATGGGTGTGGAGTACAGCAGCATGTTATGGGCAGCAATTATGCTATTGATATCAATTGCTTAACTGACAATCAGACAACAGCCTAGATTATGCCCAGAGTAACCACCCTGGTAGCAGCCCCAGTGTGTGATGTGGTGCCCTTCTGCCATACACTTAGTAGAAGGGTGAAAAGCAACAATAGCACATTTTAAAAATCTCACAGAAGGACCAAGAAAATCAGTGGCCTTGGTTTATGTTGCTTGTCTCTGGAGCCAGTCAGAAGGCTTGCATTCCCTTTTTTCTTTTTTTCTGGTCCTAGCCCATTGGCCACCAAACCCAGCATTGTGACACTGCCCTTCAGCCCTCTGATCTTGTCTGTCCAGCATGGTGTAGAGCCAGGGAGATATTACGGCACAATGAGCCCAACGTGTGTGACAGCAGGGCTCTGGTGAACCACTACTAGTGGAACTCAATGAATCTCACATCCAGAGCATGAGCCCTATGCTGTGCATCTGTGACTGTCGAGAGAAATAGACTTTTACTTCATTTTTTTTTCAGTCTCTCAAAGGCAGGCAAGACTTTAAGTCAGATTTAAGACCAAGTTTGCATAGGTAGTTTTTGCACAGTTTAAAGTACTGAGTAACAAATGACATCCCATCAGCTGAGCTGCTGTAGCTGAATGTACGAGTGCCCTTAGCACACTCCAGCTGCCAGGAACCATGTGCTAGGTGTCAACACACCCTCATAGATATGAGCAGGGCTTCAGCAGCAATCCCAGAGCTGGAAATTTTTCCAACCTTCTTCCCAACATTAGAGAGAGGAGACTGACAGGCACAAGGAGACAACTTGTTTATGCCACCAATTAATTGAAGGATTAAATAGATTAAATGAAGGTATTTACTTCACCTTGCAGATCCTTGCAGATCTACAAGTTTCTTATAGAGACAGAATTAGAGGTCTGATTAAGTGACTTAACAGAACTACAGAACTAGCAAATAGGGTTAGTTATTCTGTAAGTAAAAAAATATTCAAGCTTGACACAAGGCAGATACTTCTCAATCTGTTACATTTTAATGCTTCCAACACCTATGCAATGTATTGTGGCCAACATATCAAGAGGTACATTTTGGTGAAGACAACATATTTATATATACAGAAAATGAGCAAAGAAGGCTGATGCCACTGATTCCCATTGTCACATTAATATTTTAAGGCAGAGCCTGATATTTACATTTGCTTTAATCTGCCTGAAGCACTATAACTAAATGAAGCGATGTGTGAGGTTACATCTGAAACACTTCTTCCTCCCTTCCCTGCTGCAAGAAGGCACTAGCTAATACCATAGGAACACCAGTGTGTTGTCAGCTTCTGCACTTTCACTGACCAGTGAAACTTCCAGACATGTCCTTTCTGCACTTTTTTTTTATTGGTTAAGTTCACAGCAAACCTAGTTAATTATTGCATAATGCCTTCATGAATCAAGCTTTTACTGTACAATTCAAGTTGCAGTAAAATAAGTGTGCTTCATATGTTAACAATTACAGGCTAGATTTGTAAAAGCATCACACACTGTTTGCATTGGCTTTTCCAACTACCTTATTCATAAAACGGTGTTAATGCACCTAAAATAAATTCACTTTCCTTCTGAAACTCATTAAACTCTTGTGTATCTGCACATATAAGTCTTTAGTCACCATGCACCTTAGGAATGCATCATGTAAAATAAAGTTGATATGTTCCTGCTCACAATTGGGCAGATGTGTGTTAGACATACCTGGAGCCACATCTACACTGCATCTCTCACAATTTGAAGTTACAGACATGAGGGATCATCCATGATGGACTTAGTTCTACAGAGCAAAAGGGTGAGTTACAGCAAGGATCTAGCCCACCTATAAAAGGACACCAAGAAGAACTTTGCTTTGAAATTCTGATCTATGCTGCAAGTTCATGTTTGCTTTGCTTCTACTGGCTTCAATGAATGTCAGCTGTACTCATACAGTTATAAAATGTTATTTATACCTGCAAGTCTAATAGGGTCAAAGCAACATAGGACAGTGTAAGAGAGCAAGCCAGTGCAGTGCCTTTCTTTAAGTGAAGACAGGACCATCTGCAATACAGTGCAGGTCCATAGCAACAGAATCTTGTTTTTTACAAATCATGTTTCATCTAGATGGAAATTCAAATTAGATTTATTTTATAATAAACATTTATTTTCTTATTTAATGCAATCTGACCTTTTAAAACTAATTTTCAGTTTTACACTAATCCAAAAGCAATTGGCTTCCTAACTGTTTTCTTGATCATTTTTTACAAAGCTTGGTTGTGGGTTTTTGGGTTTGATTGGTTGGTTGGTTAGTTGGTTTTTAAAATATGGACACACAGACATACATATAAAGTTATTTAACATTTTCTGGAGCATGGTTTGTAAAAGAGGCAGTGAGGAAGAAGTTGTTGATGGGGATGACCCTTCACATAAGCAGGATATTGCTACTTTTTGACTTGGACTTCCTCTGAAGATCCATAGAAATCATGGCACTTTTTACCAAACACCATGTGAATTTCCTCACTGGAACATGTGATCAGCTTGCAAAAAGTGTGGGTTTGTGCAATCTGTTTCCAAGTACAACTTTGCCTTTGGCTAAACTAGCACCACAAGTCATAATCAATTAAAGTTCTTGTTTTTCGTTTTGGAACCAAATGTTCAATTTTTTTGTGTGAAAATCTTAATGGTGGTTATATGTGTAAGTGTGAATGTTTTCCTATGTCATTCATACTAATGAAGGCCTGCAGGTGTATTTGGAACACATTTTCTGAAGCAGCTTTCAGAAATTGTTTTTGTTTTCTTTTTCTTTCTAGAGAGCACTCCCCAGCATCTGCCTAAAAAATTGAACTTTGTGGACAATTTGGAATTCCGTATCCCAAATTAGACCATGAACTTGTACATACTTTAATCTCTTCTCTGCAAAAATGCTCTAGGAAAAGTTTCAAACTTTTTTTTCTTCATTACTGAAAAAAATACACTACTAAATGGGGCATAGAAATACTCCTTTAGGTTGACCTAATCCAAATGAATTTGTTTCATCTTCTTACACTTGAATAATAGACGTTGACAAAGCCACTGAACTATTTAGCTCTAAGCTAAAACTTCTCTTAGTGGTGAATATGAGATGTTACAGACATGGTTCAGCCTTGAACAGCAAACTGAGGATTCCCTATTAATAGATACAGGAGTCACTCCCGTTAATCAAGTTTCTGAGGTTGTCTGAAATAAAAGCACAGAAATCTACCAGAAAGATGCACGGTATTTGCCAGTAAATAATCCCAGATAACTCACCAATCCTACAAAAGTCAATTGAGAGATTTTTCGTCTTTTCTCTGGCATCTGTGTCAGTGTCTGCATTTTTCCACAAGCTGTGTGATTGAAAGTCTAGGACCATCTCTTATTGGACTGTTGATAAATCTTAGACCAGGTATTTGGAGGGAGTAATCCAAAGGTTCTTCTGCAGAGCATTGATAAAAGAAGACTCATTGTGTTTAAAACCCAGAGATCGACAGGGAATTAAATTCCAGTCAGAAGCAAAATGAAGTCCTTCGGGAAAGCTGAGATTTACTGGTCATTTAACAGCAGTTAAAGGCTGTAACCATGACCTCAGTGAGCCAGGCACTCTGCAAACACAGTTGTCCTAAAGTCATTGCAGAAACACTCTTACTTTAGACTGCCCAGGCTGGGATGCCATGCCTGTATGTGCTCTTTTCTTCTTTGAAAGTTGGTTTTGTTGAGAGACATAATAGGTTCGTCTTAGTTCCAGTCATATTTTAATGGACTTCCTAGTTTTCTGGTCTAACAGTATACTGAGTCAGCAATGTTACATTTGAGGAGTTTTTACAAGCCTGAGGAAGAACAATTGTGCATTAGATCAAAGTTCCAACCACAACAAAGTATTCTGTTCTCATTGATGGCTCAAAATAGCTGTATGGGGGGGAACATGAGAAGAAAGAGCTCATGTGACACTACATACCCAGAATATCCTCCAAATTTTGAGCAGTCTTTCGTTTAGGAGCTGTCTTGCCAGAGGTGATCTCTTGTGTTTAATATGACCATAACTTACAACACTGACAAATTTACAGAGTTAGCTGCAAGCATTTACGGACAACTTGTGGGAAAAGAGCACCATGAAGGTCTCTTGTTTAATATATACAGTGCTAGCAATGAAGAGACAGAGGTGTAATTACCAGCTATATATCAAATCGTCCCCTTCCTCTAGATGCACTTTTTTCTTTGCAGCCTTTTTCCCTCACAAATGTCTAATAGTAAAAGCAACATCAGCATCCTCTGTTTCATTTTTGCACTGTAACACTTGAAATGCAGGAAACTGCATTTAAACGTTAAAAAAAATACATATACTTTGAGTGTAGTCAAAAAAGGGAAGAGATTTCCTGGAGACATTGTGGATTCTCCAACATGGAGATATCCAAACATCAAATGCACATGGTCCTGAGCAACTTGCTTTAGCTGACCCTGCTTCGAGCAGTGGAATTTGCCCAGGTTTGAACTAGAGAATATTCAGACATGCCTTTCAATCTCAACTATTTTGTGATTCTTCCACCTTGGAAAAAAAAAAAAAGAGGGGAATAAAAGAGGTGTACCAGAAATCTAATACTTTCTCCCGACTTATTCCAAACTTTCTGACCCCCAAGGAAAGTAAGGTCCTGATTGTATGTCCATAAAAAACTCTTGCATAGGCAAGGCAATACATAAATAAAATCTTTTACCAGAAGGTGATCAAAAGAAATGTACACTTGTACATTGGTGACTGCATACTTGCACTTTGAGAATCAAATTTACAGATGAAACACCTTCTCTTCCAAGACTTTCTGTCTTTCCAATCATGACATCCCTGTCTCTGTCCTCCAACTTAATGTCATGCCTTAACATTGTAACCATGCTTATTTACTGCCTCTCATTCTATTATAAACACAAATCAACAGCTAAAGTCACCTTGACTTCAGTGGATTTAGACACCTCAGCAGCAGAATCAAGTGAAAAAAAACTAAACCACAAAGTCTTATATTCAAAACCATGCTGTCTTTTTGATAGAGCAGTTTTAACACAATGTGTTTTTAGCTTTGCATTATTCTACTTGTTTTAGGGTGGATACATTACGGGGTAAAACATTTTACAGTTTCCTGTACCCCCAACTTTTCAACCCACCATCTTCATGTGGATTTGCAACAGTCATACAATGTATTTCCACATCTGTAGTGGTAAACCTGATATATCTGTGCCCAATAATAATGAGAATTGCAGGGTCTGCATGGGATGCTGATTGTGTTTGTGAGGGTAGAACTTAGAGCAGCTCAGCTATAGTGCGCACACACACACACTCACATATATACATGTGCTACTTTTCTTAAGGGTTTGTCAAAAATTTGCAGTCCTGTGATTAATATGCAAAACCCACAAATACCATTATTCCCTTCAGACTTGGGCAATAATTGTGCGGTCTAGACTGAAATAAATAAGACAGAATGTTAAGAAATATTTTAAAACTCCACTATTTATGGTGGATTTTTTTTCCTGTGCAATGAACGATGAGTCAGAAATGTGGTTTCTCCACTGCCTTTCACTTTTTACTGTTTCTTACACCTGAGTAGAGATCTGTACTTTCCAATCCCATTGAACTGACTTTGGGTTTATGTCCGCTTACACAGCCATATAGGATTTTTACAGATAAGAAATGCTAAGGAAGTGAGGTTTCAGTCTCCACAGCAAGAAACACAACCTCAGTCACTAGCTATGTTAGTGCTGTGGCAGCCAGGGGAGCATACACCACTGCAGTTGGTTGCGATCAGGAAAGTGGTTTTGCTTACGGAGCGGATGCTTCAAACTTTTGCCTCTAGAGGGCGGTAGATACCTGTGTACTGCTTCCAGCCCATGGCAGGGACAGTTCAGCCGGATCTTTACTGCGACGGTATTTTCTGTCAAATATCCTGAAAATATTACCTAATCACTTAGCAAACATATGAGCTTTACCGGACCTGGAAGTGTTGCTCTGCTACCAACTGGGGATCCTTTGGCATAGCTTGATTTTCTGCACAGAGCATGACTGCAGACTTTGAAACCAGGCAGAGACAAACAGGGGAGCAATGAGTTATTCCCATAATCTGGTCACATACAATTGCTCCTGTGTTATCCTCAGAGCCACTCTGTGACACTATGACAGCCAGAAGGCATCACACGCCCTCCTGAGAGAGCAAGACAAAAACCAAAAAGATGTTAAGACATCACATTTACTGCATGCCTGCTTGCCTACACAGGTGCTCTGGGAGCAAGGTACTGAGATTAAAAACAAGGTTATCACGAGCAGAGAAAGCAGAGCAGAGGAGATGCTGCTCTTGTGGGAACATCTGTCACATAGCTCCACAAAAATACTGAGTTTCAGCAATATAAAAACAGAAGTAATGAATATAGATAATTCCTCTTGCCTTCCTCATTCCTACTTGTCATCCAAGTAAGGGAACAGGATGACATCTAGTATGGATATTCCATGTGAATGATCTCATTAGAAAAGGAATTTAGCCACCTATTTGAAGTGTACAGATATTTCAAAGCCCTGGACAACTCACACGTGCACATGGACATGAGCCAGTGGTGTGTCCAGGTGGCCAAGAAGACCAAAGGCATCCTTACATATATCAGAAATAGTGTGGCCAGTAGGACCAAGAAGGTTGTGACTGTCCCCCTGAATTCAGTGCTGGTAAGGCCACACCTCAAATACTGTGTTCAGTTTTGGGCCCCTCTCTACAAGAAGGACATTGAGGTGCTCGAGTATGTCCAGAGATGGGCAACGAAGTTGGAGAACAAGTCTGATGAGGAGCGACTGAGGGAGCTGGGGCTGATTAGTCTGGACAAGAGGAGGCTGAGAGGAGGCATGACCATTCTCTGCAACTACCTGAAAGGAGGTTGTACGTGAGTGGAGATCAGTCTCTTCTCCCAAGTCACAAGTCATAGGACAAGAGAAAAAGGCCTCAAGCTGTGTCAGAGGTTTAGACTGGCCATTAGGAAGAACTTCACTGAGAGGGTTGTTAAACATTGGAACAGACTGCCCAGGGAGGTGGGCGGATATTTAAAAAATTAATAGATTAGATGCTGAGGAACATGGCCTGGTTTAGTGATGGGCTTGCCAGTGGGAAGTTAGTGGTTGGACTTGATGATCTTAAAGGTCTTTTACAACCAAAATAATTCTGTGCTTAACAGGGCAGACCATACATAAGGCATCTAGAGATAAAAGTGCATCTTTGTGGCACTGTTGGCTTATGCATATGAAATAAGTCTGATGTATTCACAATGTGCTGAGCGTAGTGTGCACAGGCTGGTCATCTATGCACCAGCTGTTCAGCCTTGGAAGTGTTGAACCCAGAAACACCTGATGCACAGCACCTGCATCCTCATTTTGGACCTGATTTTCCCTATCAGGAAGAGAAAATCTCCATTTGCAGGCAGTGGATGTAGCAGATCTTTCAAGGGCCAGCTTCTGTTTGTTTGAGATCCCAAGCCGAACCAGCCGACCAGCCGATATGGTTCCAGCCAATATCCAAAACTAGAGATTTTCAGACATGTTGAAGGTACTGAAAAATAAATTTTTTTTAATCTTTTTCTACCCCAGGAAAATTTAGAAATATTGAAAGAAAAATATTTTATAAAAATTAAAATCAGAAATCTGGTTTTCCTCTTCCAGCAAAAAAGTGGATTATGTGGATTTATAAACTCCTGCTAGAGATAGTTTTAAAATAAATATTATACAGTGCAAAACATCTTCTGACCATGGAAAGAGTTATGCTACATGTGAAAGGGCATCAATGGATTGTTTTTCTATTGAAACAACTCTGCAGTGAGAAAAATATTAAAAATTAGAAAATTGAGCCTTAGACTCTCTAAGCCTTGTGAGTATAGGAAACAAAATATCACTGAAAAAGATAAGTCATGAAATATCATTTTGAAGGATTTAAATGCAACAAGAGTGGCTTTTTTTTTTTTAGGAATGAATGCTTGTATAAAATAATAATTAAAAAAGATGTACAAATATCCTTTCCCACTTTTGCTGTTTCTCAGAATTTCCAACATTTACTGTTCTGATCATGGGAAAAAAATAATAATAAAAAAGAAACTGCCAAGATTTCCTCCTAATGTTTTCCTCTTTTTTTTTTTGCCTATAAATCATGACAAGTCAGCTCACACAAGTGTAGGTTGCATTCTGCATTGCTTTCCCTCTCTGATGCCTGGAGTTCAATGCCTCCTGCGTCTTTCCAACAACCTCCATTTCCTTTGCATGTTCATGGCATGTACTCTCACTGGCACTGAGGGGTTTCTTGTCCACATAAGAAAATGAAGCTAACATAATACATCTGTCAGTTGGAGTTGATAGTCCAAAACTCCTTCCTCAGGACATTTTTGTGCCTTTTTTCACCCTTTTCGCCCTCCAGGGTTTTTTCCCACTGGATTTTTTGTCATCAATTAAGAACTTTCATGACTTTAAGCTGATTTCATTAAGACATGAGCAGACTCAAGTAAGTCTCCATTATTTCTCTACTGAGAAATACTTAGTAGTTCTCTCATCTGTGCAGTACATTTTGCAGGTTTTGGACACAACGAAATTTTGAAGCAATGACTCATATCCACAATACAAAAATTTCCCTCCTTATCTCTGTACCCAATTCCTCTTTTAAAAGTCATGAACTACCTTACAAAAATCAGGACAGATGGCTATGTTGACCGCCTAAACCCAGTCTGCTTGGCTGAAAACATTGGTTATAGAGAGTGGAATGGCTGTTGAGTCGCAGAAATCCACAATATCCCTTCAACACACACTTTTGAGACCTTGAAAAGCCAAGAAGACACATTGAAGTCAAAACTCACAAGAACTGCTAGGCTTGCTAAAATTCTTCCTAGGAAGCAAAACCGTTGCAGCATTTCAAAGTATTCCCAGATTTACTTCAGATTTGCTTTTGATTTGATCATATACATGTTTTCCAGGTGTGAGAACTGACGAGCTAAAAAGAAATCAAATAAAAATAAATGTGGTCCATTTATTTTAAAGTAGTGCTGATTCTATAGAAGCTATAACTGAAGTAAAGGGTTTAATGCATTTTGGTTTATGTGGTGTTTGTTGGATTGAGTCATGATGAAATTAGAAAAGGGTGAACCAATTGAGGAGAAGCACAGACCGTTTTTTCACTCACCTGTAAAAGGGCTTTTCACTCCTCTACAGCCTAATTAGTTACAGTCAACTGCTCAGCTTTGGATAGTAGGCTCTCTTCAATTACCAGTTGTTCACTAGAGTAATTTCTTTTTTTTTTTTTCCTAGGGAGGAAAGCCTAGACAAGGTTGGTGGTGTAAGTTAGCCTTTTCTGGACTGTGAGAAAAGGTTGGCAGCCTGCATGACTCATCTATGCAATTTTGCTCATTTCAGGACAAAAAACAAATGAAATCTCTGTTCTGGTTCTGAAGTAGTTTACAGAATATTGGGATGACATAAGTTGCTTTGTCATTTATCTAGAAGATAATTTCACATGATTCAATTGCAACCTTTAGACCTTTCTGGGATACAAGTTACATCAGTGAATGTGACTGGTTTTTACTCCTATACATGCTGTTGAGCTCTATATCTATCCTGTTAATTACAATCTCTTCAGGTGCCAGGTATGGACTTCACAGTTTACCCAGTTACCCAATCTGCCACTGTACGGCCCCACACAGGGCCTGGGAGGAGAGCAGTCTGGCAGACTCACACATTGGCTTCATGGTATGGAGATAAGTGATAGGAAGTTGGACAGCACAATGGGGACAGGAGTAAAACAAAAAGGAAAGGCCATTCTTTTTGCCCTAGGTGGTTTCCTACAGTTAGGAGATTCTATGATCAGCCTGTAAGGCAGAGGAACACGTGGCACCCTAAGGTGTGTAGGAGCCAGACCAGAGGGCTGTGTGCTTGAATCTCACACTGACGCAAGGAAACTGGATAAGTCTTTAGCTATGCAGCTGGGTAGACTGAAAGATCAAGCTACCTTAGAGCTCATTTTGTAGAATGACTTCAGTTTTAAGCATTGTTATAAACCCAAGAGGAGTGTAGTCAGGCAAAGACAAGTACAAATTTCCACATTTAAAATTGAAGGTAAATTGACTGTGGAGAGCAATTCTCTCACAGAAACCTGTCAATGTATGTATCATGGTATGGTCAATGATAATCAAAAGACTAAATTCTGGGGGAAGCAATCATACTTTTGATATGAGAAGTCAGTGGTTACACAATATTTTTATTAGAATAGAACAAAGTTCCAGCTTTGGAGGAAACTTCTTTTCCCTTAAAAAAAAAAAAAATCCTCTTGCTTACAATCAGAATAAAAAGTCAAAATTGCTCATGACATGAAATACCTCAAAAAGGCACCCACAGCAAGCTGCAATCTTTTTACATTGACTTCAGTGCTTACAGTTTAGGGTATTTTGTTATTTTGCTAAAGTCAAAATATTACAGCTGAATTGAAGTGCTTCAACTGTAGAGAAGCAAAGCACTTCAAGCTGATGAAATGAAATATTCTGATATTTTTCCACTGAGCAATTTAGGTAAAATGTTAGAATCCTAGTGAGTCTCCAGACAACAAAGAGCCAGCAGCAGGCTGCAGAAGGATGCAAAGAGGGAGAGCACATTGTAGAGCCAGAGAAATAAATGGAGTAGAAGGTTGACAAGTGCTTTTTATTTGTCAGTCTTAAAGGACCTTGTGTGGGAAGGAAAGATGCTTTAAAAATAAGCATTGCTGGATTCCCTTTCTCTACTGTTGTCTTTACACTGCCATGAAATATTTCAGGTTGACACAAAGAAAGAAATACAGGAAGGGTGAAAACAGTCTGTTCTCTTCACACGTCCAAGTCTCAGTGGCTTTCTTGTCCTATGCACGAGCCTCTAACATCTAGGTGATTTTTTACTGTTTGTGCTAATTGGTCTACCCTAGAGACAACAACATAACACCTATGCACAGAACATGTACAATAAAAACCTAGATGAATTTCCACAAGCCCTCATTCTCTGAGCTCCTTACTGACTCCTGGTAAAGCAGATTAGTCAGTGGCATACGTACTATTGGCTTCAGTGTTCACTGGCCCTTAATCCTCCACTCATTGGGAAAAGAACTGTTTCCATCAACGCATTTTATTGAAGATCTCGAAAATGTACAGTCTAGTTTTGAATCACTGTCTGTCAGACTTCATTCCATCTGCAATGGGACTGAGTATCAGAAGATTGACAGTGAGTTTCATTTTCTGAGGGATTTAATGTTGCTGCTGTAGGTTCAAGCCAGCAGACTTAGCAATGGTTGCTACTTTTCTCAACATACGACTTCAGAGGCTTTAAAATCACCTATCAGCTCAGCTTGCCTCTCTCTTTCTGAACAAGACCAAACATAAGTTTCAGGAAAAACTCAAACATCTTTTTTCCATTCTAAATCCATAGATTCCCTTTAAAAATCATTGGAAATCAAACAATTTTTCTGATTGTCCACTACTTTTCCATTGTAGCCCCTGAACAATGTTTATTCTTCAGGGCTTAAATGTGATAGTGTATTACTGTAAAAGACAGAAGTGCAGGTTATTATTTAAAATAAGAGCCTTACTTTGCCAATAAACATCAAAGTATGTTAAAGTGGATACAAACACAACGTAGATGCCTTGAAAAGGCTTTTTTTATTGTCAGAGCAAAGAGGTCAGGCCTTTGTCAGGTTGGTGAGTCTCACAGATTTATAGAATTTTTATTTTTTCCTTTAAAGCCCCGAGTCCTGAAACCATTTGAACATAAACTCAGCTTTCAAAAGAGGTTCATTTCTAGCTTTTGTGTTTGCAGGATATAATTTCCCAAAAGGACCTTAGAAGCCAGGTTGTCTAGTACAGTATGACTATAATTAGTTTATGATAAAGGAGAACATGATACCATTTTTTGTGCATGAAAATATCTGAAAATGTTTCATTATGTAGTGGCCTTAAGCAAACATTTTAGTGAGGGTAATATATTGTTTCTGATGTAAATAACTCCTCTAAAATATTGATGCTGAAGACTGATGATAGTTATTCTCTTTGAATATGCTAAAATATATCTCAGATTAGATGGCAGGCAAGACGTTAGAGAGGAAGAGAAGTTCAAACCTACAGATACAAAAACCATGCTGCATATTTGCTCTTCACTACTTTAGGAGACTAGAAGTGGCAAGTGATTTTGAAAGGCAAAAAGATGGTAGGAAAAAAGCAGAAGCCCAGGCACTGTCCTTTCTACTGGTTGAAGGGACAAAACCTAATGACAATACACTCCCAAGGTGAACATCTACTGTGTGGCCAGACTACAGCCTTTAGTATGTTGTTATTCCCCATTTGATACCCAAAATAACTGCCTTTGACAGCTGAAGTGTATTATACCTTTTTAATAAGTGTATCTTTAAACAGCTCTGTAGGAGTGGACAAACAAGGCAAGTTTTTCAATAACAATTTATGGATTTATATTGTCCCAGTCTGCAGGAGCTATAACCTGGTACAGTGTGCCAGCAGTCATGCCATGGGATAGTTATATATGACACTATAGGGAAAAAGGGAGCAGGGGAGCTCTCTGAACTGAGGACAGAAACTCTGTTCAGAACAATTCTGCCTCTAAGATGCTGTTGATTATCTTCTCTGTTATTCTCATTTGTATGATGCAATTTTCTGGCCAGACGAGCCTGACTTAGGCATCCAGCCGGGCTGGGAGTGGACAGTCTGTGCTGGAGTGCTGCTGGACGCAGCGGAGTGAGCATTAGCTCTTACCTTCCCTGCTGTTTCTTGGCATGCAGCCTGTTCCCATGACATTATCTGAAGCTGGTCATGGAGGTTTATGGTTTATTTTTATAGCAATATTTTCAAGCAATTATCTTCCAACTTGTAGCTATAGACCTTTATACTCTCAATCTAGCAAGGGCTTGTTTCTGTAAATCCACTTGTTTAAGATTTCCCTCATGTGCACATACTAAACACATTGTTAACCTTGACTAGCAGTTAAACACTTAACCAGCACTGCAAAATTTCAGCTCATTTTCAAGTGCATAAGGCTTCATTTCTCCTGTCTGTTCTGTAAGCATGGCATGGTAAGGCAATAAAGAAAGGAAAAAAATACATAGAGCCAGCAACTTAACTGGTTTAAACCAGTGCAGCTCCACAAAGTCAACAGGACTATAGAGATATAGTCACAGGTACACACTGAATGTGGGTTTATATTAAAAAAAAATAGTTCTTACTGCTTTTCATAGTCTACCTGTACTTTAATTCTCTCTTATTGTTTCTGCAGGGAGTATTTGTTTTGTTTTGTAGAGAAGATGCTGATTGTGTTAAAAAGAGTACTGATAGATTATCAGTCTGTATTAATTTTGACTATGTTTGAACTGGTGTAGATGCCTTGTGTAAATATAATGATCTCATGCTTAAAAAAACCTGTTAGACACTGTGCTGGTCAGTAAATGTCTCATCTTCACAATGGACAAAAAAGCCAAGCTCTGATTCCATATTGCACTACTATGGTTTATAGGCAGTGTAACTGAAATGATTGGGGTGGAGATGCAGAAGAATAATCTGAAGACGCAATGAGCCAGGCCCCTCCCTGCACTAGGTGTAGTACCCAAAATGTAACATGTAATTACAATTTTAGTCATAAGCAAAATCTGGACCCCGAGTTTTTGGATCTGAAAGAGGGAAAGGGAAAATATTGCTATAGTGGTTAGTGCACCAGTGAGACATCAAATGGAGCATATGAAGATCAAAAACAAGACAGGAAGAACATAAACTTAAACACTGCATACAAAGATTAATTACATTAAAAAAAACACAAAACCTGGAAGAAATAAAAGAGACAAATAAGGCACTACAGGAAATTTCTAAAAATGTTGCTGTTGACACTAAAGAAAGACAGAGACTATTCTGCCTGCAGCTGCATTACAGCTGTCACAGCCAAACAAATTAAAACCCTCTGAAGATGGAAAACCCACAACAAACTGTAACATTATTGAAGTGAAGCAGCTTTTTTTCACTGCATCCCAAGCCAAACACTTTTTTAGAATGTGAGAAAGTGTTCTGGAAGCACGCAGTGGCACAACACACCTTTCTAGGTCCAGGGAAGCTTAGGATCTGCTTTTGTAGGTGTCAAAAACACACGTTTTTACTGTCTTGCTGCTACTGTATAAATGAGACTTCCACTCTGCTTTTCCATATCCATTTCAAAACTCCTGGTGTTACATTCTGAGCCTCCTAATTTTGATGACCCAAGTAATCAGAAGGTGCATACACACAGTTTTCAACTGAGCACTGCAGTGTTTCCTAGCAGTCTGGCTTCTTTGCTGTGTGGCATTTCAGACGGTACTGTACAAAAAGAGCAGCTGGGACTCTGCCTGCTTATAGAAGTTTGCTTATAGGAACTCCTCAGCCTCTCAATCCCATCTCAGTTGCACTTGGTTACCGAGAAAGTTTTGCATTTGTTATGAGGTGCTTATGCTGATTTACACAGCCATTGAAAAGCAGACCCCAAGTTACCTTTCTGAGTTAGTGACTCTTTACTCTGCTGGTCACAGGCTGAGGTCAACTGATACAGGTCTTTCTGCATCTTCAATACTGAAATACATCACTTTGGGTGGTCGTTCTTTCAGCCATTGTGCACGTGGCCCCCACTGCCTTCGGACAGTATGGGCACTGGTACCTTCCCTGCGGTTAAAGTCCAAACACGAGACACAGTTGTGCTCATCAACCATGAGCTGGATGCAAATCACTGGGATTTCTGAAGAATCATTCTTAACGTTCCTTTTTCAATCATTTCTCTATAGTATTTTGAGATGTGTGTGTGAGATAAGACACTACAAATAGTGTTTGCTTTTTTCCACTCTGTCATTCCAATTCTATTTTCTGTTTGGAAATGTAATTCCCCCCATAGGACTGCAGGACAGCATGCATAATGTAACTATGTGAGCATAGATAAACTTTTGCCTACTCTAAAGTAAACATTTGTTATGGACAAAAGCGCAGAATGGCTTTACAAAACACTTCTTTGATTAAAGGAATAAAGCCAGCTGCTGCTGTAAAGAAACTTAAAATATTTATCAAGTCAAATATGGATCATGGAATCTTATCCCAACTTTTTAACCTTAAATGCCTACTAAATCAGTGCAACAGATCCAGATTAACAGAAGTCAGCCTTCCAAAGGCAGTACTATTAATCATTACTTTAAGTTCTGTAAATCTGTTTTGTGTTGAGCATAATACAGATAACTGTGTGAGCTGGAATTTTAACTGTGTTGTTAATGAACGGATATTTTTACTGACTGAATGAGGAACAGGGAGAGAAAGCATATTACCAAAAAAAAAAAAAAAAAAGAAAAATATCTGTTCCAGAAACAGTAAAGTCGCTTTGTTTCACTGATATAACAAATTCCATCATATGAAAACTCTTATACAAAGGTTATTCATTATTAAAGGTATACCACAAAATGTCATGGTAATAGAGTGTTGCCATAGGATAAATATATCTCACTTTGAAATAGTGCCCATAAATGCCTCGGCCTCCACAATTTCCCCATAAATGCTTCAGTCTCCACAACTTCCATTTAGTTGCAGAGGGCTGGCAGGAATGTTTTGTTTTAAAATTAATCATCCACTGTTCTTCCTTCCTGTCAGTAGGCTTAAGCACTGCAATATGAGGGAGAAAGTCTTGGAACTGCTTTTTACATTTATTCAATGCCCAAGACCAGAAGCAGGAAGGGATATTCCCAAATCTGATTTGGGGAACAACATGCCTTTGAGAATTTCAGTGAGAGGTCTCACTTAGCTGCTGTTCCCAAAAAGTAAACTGCTCTGAATTTAACAGAGCTGGCCTGTAGATGTTTGTCCTGCAAAAAGCTGAGTGACTAGATGGCCTGAGGTATTAATTACAAATACTTTAATTCAGGAAGAATGTCTGCACACAACTAATCTGTGAAGAGGCTTTAAGGTGATTCAGCTGAGTTTAAAATTGTGTGTGTGAAGCTGACTAAAGACTCCTAAAGAAAGTAGCTGATGTATAACCTTACTCTGAGAACAGTCTGAAAAGGAAGGCAGAGATGGGGAGGGCCAGCAGTCAGTTATTCACTATTAGTTATTGTGTGTTCTTCCAGCCCTTTGGCTTTCTGTCCTCCCTTTTTCACGTAGCCTGTATGTTCAGGGTTTGTCTGATGCCTGAGCCAGCTCCTTCTCTGACAAACCTGGCAGGGGATTTGCTAGCTGTTGTTGTAGGATGAGAGGTAGGTACAGCTTCTGCCCTGCTTCCATGTTCACGGGAATTCAAACTGCTCTCCAGTGCATGCGTCCCTGCTTACAGTAACCTCAAGGCAAGTACATGGCTCTAAATCATCACACGTGACCACTCAAAGTAAAAAAAAGCCCAAAAGTATGTCTGTGACTATTCATAAACATTAACTTCTCACAGGCAGCAGTCATGTTCTCAGCAGCTGAGCACCGATGTGAAGCTGAGCTGGCAGAGGAACCGACAAGAGGGATTGAAGTGATGGGAAAGGAAATTGGATTTTCCAACCTGGCTAACATATGCCTGGCAGTTAAAAATTACTCTTTCCTTTTTTAACAGTGTTACTACCTAGTTGGAAACTATGACAAATCGCTCCTGGATCTTTTACATGAGCTTCAGTAGTCACATTTTGGAAGCTGTTACTTAATATTATGTCATTCAGTCTGCAGATGAGTAAAACCCCCAAATAACTTTGGAAACGTTCTTGTGGCAACTGTTTCCACACACAACTCATAGCTTCTCTGCCTTAAGAACTGTGTCCATTTAAATAGTTTCAGTGAACAAAAGCATGGCGCACACACACACAGTCCAGCGCTAAGCACAGATGCTTTCAATAGTGTGAACTGAGTGGTAAGTCCATTATGAAATATCTGTTCCTGCAATCTTGTGAGAGTCCTTATTTATACTTTCTTGACAGCATTTTTTACAGTTAATTCACTATATGGACTAGTCACACTATGTACAACCACAGTGGTTGTATGAGATAACTGATTTAATAGAATCTGGCCTTATTTTATAGGCAAGGAAGTAGATGAAGTGAAGCCGTGTGGGACGAGAGTGGCAGAATCAAACTTAGGTTTCACCTCTTCCTCAATTCTCATTTAACATGTGCTCCTTCAGAACACGTTACTTTCTTGATAAAGATGGACTTTGGTAATTACTGTGCAAAAGAACCTTCGAGAAAATAACTTGGGGAGATATTTATATCCTTACTATATGTGACAGTAGTTGCATAAGCTGATTTTCATCTAATTCAAATCAATGAATAAATTTTTATAGCTGAGCCAAACTATATCTGCCACAATGGAATCCTCATTGCCCTTTGAGGGTAAGAATGAATAAAAACAGCAGAATTCAGCCCAGTGACTTTACCAGGCTCTCTGATCACAAGCTTAACGTCATATCTGAAAACATGCTTTCAGCTTTTGTCTCACAGTCAAATATTCCAGTCTGGGGTGGTCTGAGGATCTTTTGAAGTTTTGCTGTTCTGTTCAGATTATTAATGGCATTTAAGAAACTCCAGCAAGATTGAGAAATTACCACATATTTGTGGCTTCTTAATACGACTTCTGATAGTAGAGTATGTTCAGCACTTGACGTTACTGTAAGAAAATGACTGCAAATATATTTTAAAATGGAAACTGTGGAGAGAGAAAAACAAGGGCAAAACAGATAAAACATAGATTGAGAGAAAGGAAGAAAGCCAGAAGAGAGCTGTGGAGATGGATATTGAAGAAGAAAAGAAGATAAATTGTATTCTGTGAGGTTTAAAGATCATTATTATGCCAACTAATGAGTGTCAAAAGTGTGTGCATGTACTCTAATGTATAAAATAGATCTAGATGTGTGTCATTTGCTGATGCTTGGGGTTGGAAGTTTGTGGTATGTGAAAATAAACCATACCTCTTGCTGTACCAACCTGAAACAGCCCTCTCCACCACACACATTTATAGGGACAATAAAGCAGCTCAGTATCAAGACAGGGCAAAGCTGAAAGATTCAGATGCAGATTTTGAATCACATTTGGAAGTGGGGACCTTTGGATCTGGAGTTTAGACCATGTGTAGTCAAACACAAACCCCAGTTTTTATTGCTAGAGACTGAACATCACTCTTCCCCCTGTAAAATCCCTTGTCATAACTTCTTGTAAAGCCAAAAACCTCTCTGTCATTTATTGTGCAGCAAGCCAGAGCCAGCTCTGCTTCAAACAGCTGAATTCTCTTGAAGTCAGCAGTTACCTTAATCAACATTTAAAAGCAGCTGTAGTCAACAGACTGTAAATTAAAGGAAAACTCAGCCTGAAACTAGAAAAAAATCTGGACTGGAATTGTAAAATTCACTTTCTGTACTTGTACCTTTTTACCTGCAGTATCAGGGACAAATCTTTCAATTCTGGAAACAGCCATGAAATGTGTTTTCCTTAATATTTTCAGTTGGAAGCCATGAGTGTCTTTTTTACCCTGATTTCTTGAAGTTTAAGGCTCAGACAATCTCATTTGCTGCCTGCCATCTGCAAAAAAAAACCCAAAAAACAGCCTCTTCTAAACTTGATAGATCAGAAGTCGCAAAACCAGTTATGATCACAGGAGGTTTTTGAAACCTAGTGGCTTGAGAAAAAGCCTGGGTTCCTGGCTCGTTAACAGGAGACAAGTATTTGGCTTGGTAGAGGCCTGCTCACCAGCCAGCACATGTGACAGCAGGTCAGCTACCATGTACCCAGCCAAAGCACTGCTGCCTCTTGGTGAGCTATGACATCTCACTGAGGAATAAAATAATAGCTCATGAAAACAATAAAAGGATCTTTTTTAAGTTTAAAATTTTGGCGGACAGTTTTATTCTAGTAAAGATTATGCACACAAATGTAATAGAATTTAAACAACAGAGGATATTGTTCAGAATTTAATGACTACTTAAAAATATAATTGATATTTTACAGTGCAGGACAAAGACTTATTCACTGAAATCCAATGCATAGCCTTGTAAGCTTTCCAAAGCACACAATGCCTTTTGTCTTTTTGAAGGTCTGTTTAAGGTGATGGTGTTGGTCATAGTACAGTTTCCTACAAGGACACGCCTGTCCCCTATTGCAGTTTTTCAACTGCAATGGACATTACTTTTGTCCTACCATTCACTGTTTTCCTATCACCACTCACTTCAGTTTTGGGGCAAGACTCTCAAGGGGCTTTAGGCACCTAATTCCCACTGTAATGAAGGAGGGTTATGTGCCCAAACAGAGTATCTGGGGCAAGGTCACTAGAGCCTGTGCTCTAGAGCAGTCCCTTTTGAGGTCATCAGTGCTACTGTCTGACCTCTGGGCTCTAGACACACCACCTACACCCTTGAGCCAGCATAGATGAGTTATAACAGGGAGAGGAATGGGGTTCACTTTCCAAATACAGCAGCTGAATCTAGGTGCAAGAGCATATCTTTTCCTAGGTGCACTTTGCCCTTTGGCGGGAACCTGCCCTCCTGTACTTTCCCTGCAGGCTGAGAGTGTGGGATGAGAATGGGGTGAAGAGAGGAATGGATTTGCAGTGGTGATGTGTACAGAACCTGTACTCCAGCCAGTTGATAATTGAAAATCTGCTGCAGTTTCATGCCAGCTGACATTCCCCACTTGCTCAATGGGAGGATGCTGACAGGGAAGCGAAAACCCCAATCCCTCAGCCTTTCCTGAGAGCTGAGTGAGCTCCACGGAGTCCAAGGAAAGGGAAGTCCAGGCAGCTGGACAGCCCTACTCCTATCCGCACTAGTTCGGCTCTTCACAAGCTTCTCTTAAAACCAACTTAGAAAGCAGGGAGGGCTTGTTCCTGGAACTTTGCTTGCAGTCAATTTGCAAAATAATTCTTCCAGAATGATCACACAGAGCAAATGAAAAGCTCAATCCTGAATCCTCCACTGATGTGGGTAATCCCTGCTCCAAAGAGTAAAGTCTCTTGTTTAAATGCAGAATAGAAAATCAAGGGTTTCAGAGAAAGCATAAGCCTTGGATGGCATGCCTTGCACGTATCAGATTTAGTAATCATTATTTAATTTATGAGCTCTGTAAAATCAAAAGAAGATCGATAGCAGAGGGAGTCATGATTCAGGTGGGATGAAACTTAGCACATCAGAGAACGAGAATCTTCAAAATTAGCCATGAAAGAAATAAGTTTAGCTTAATTTTGTTGACGTTCTTAACAGGTTAAAGTTGATGTATGTATGTACATATGTGCTTAGATTGGGGAAAAGTAATGAAAAGAAGAAACACAAGAGCTGCAGCAAAAAAAAAGTGTACATTGTTAGGAAGTATTAGGAAGTGGAAAAAACTACAGACAAGGCAAATGACATTATTCTGCCATCAAAGACAGACAGATATGACACAGATATATATAGAAAACAATCCTTCCTATAAGGACTATTACACTCCTTCCACAATATTGTCTTAATTAGAAGATGTACCATAACGAACATCAGTTGCAAAGCAAAAACACAAAGAAGAACTTAGAGTAAAATTCAAAGTGCAATGCTGGTTCGTTGTTGAGAGGGAAAGATATTTTTAAGAGATTATAAAGGAAAAAGGTGGAAAGGTATGGAAATGTTCATTATTGGAAAAATTAAACAGAGGATTATTTGGTTTTATGGAAAGGTGGAATCTCGCCTATTTTAAAAACAGTTCTAAAATTCACAATGAATTCTGGGAGGTCGAGTTTTCTTTTCAGTATAGTTAACGTGCCAAGAGTTTATCTCCCTCACAGACATGTTGTATACAGGTTAAATTATTTAAATCCAGTATTCTAGAGGAAGGAAGCTCTCGGTCAGGGGCTCATTGCCCAGCACTGGTACAGCGGCTTTTGTGATGTTTGCGAAGTCACTCATTTTCTGTGCCCAGTTCTCAGCCAACAACACACCTATGGGTGTCAGTCCGCCGAGGTGTGCTGTCCCGGTAGCTGTTAGCCTCGGCATTTCACCGAGCAGCGCGAATGTCTCCAGCCCACATCGCCATCCGGCAGCCCCGGCCTCAGCGAGGCCTCCCGCTCCCCGGCTCAGCGCTTCGAGCCTGGACGGCATCCAGGATTGCTGTAAAGGCTTTTTTTCCCCCCTTCTCCCTCGGAGTATAGTCACAATCAACTTTTTCAGGAAAATGTTCGATTTCTGCATCCCACATACGTCGATTTGGTCAGGCTGCTTTGCAGTCCTGCACTGAGAACAATAAAGGAACCTATATTAAAAAAAAAAAAAAAAAATGAGGCGAGAAAAAGGGAGAAAAGGGAGGGCGAGACAGAAAGTCGCTATTTTCTCAGATGGTTGGAGGTGTTTTTGACAGCGAGGTCGGTGAGGAGGGGAGCCAGGCAAGGTGTGGCAGAAGCTCCGACGGGAAGGTCCGACCCAATCTCTGGATATCTCAGAAGGGTCGGACTACATCACGGACTGGCGCCTCCGCACGTAACCGCGAGTGGCTGCGGCCGCGCATCCCAACGGAGGGACACGGCCCGCGCCCTCACCTCCTGCCGCTGCGGGGACACGGCTGGCCCCTGCTCCTCATTTCTCTGCCCCGCAACACATGAGCCTCTACTAAGCGCGGTCGTGGGCGAGCAGGCTGAAAAGCGAGGAAACAATCGACTTTTATCATTTTTACTCTTTTTTCTTTTTTTTCTTTACCTCCTTGGAAGTATGAAAATTCATTTCAAGCGCACGAGGACCCCCAAGTGTTTCAGTGGACTTAGCTGCAGGGACAGGGCAGTCGGGTACACGCAGCCATCTCCCTCAGGCCCATGGAGACAGACATGGTCTCACTCCGAGGTCCCGCGGAGACGTGCTCGCCGAAGGGCGGGGAGTCACCTGTTGTAGTTATCGCCCTGTGGTCCCCGCAGTGGGTGGGGAACACGCGTGGGTACTGTCGCGTACGTGTAGCCTGGAGAAAGGCCTGCCCTGTCTCACTGCCTTGCGTGCGGCCGGGGAAGAGGCGGCTCTCGGTGGCGCCCCGCGGCTATCGGTCGTGCGGGGACGTAGCATGGCGGCCTGTGCAGAGGGGCAACGGGCAAACTCTCCCCTCGGTCAAAGGATACCGTCTCTAGGGGACCGCGTGTCCGGGATTCAGAAGGGGAGAGTGGTCCCCTGGCCCCGACGGCAAAGTGTGGCTGGAAAGAGTGAAAGCTGAACCACCAAACCTCGAACCGAGGCTGGGCAGACAGAGCTGAAAAGTATTCAGGTCGGTCCCAAGCAAAATAGGAGATGAAACGTTGCAGGTTGTTACGTTCTCCCTTTGAAGCAAACTATTTCCCGCAGATAACAATGCGTAGGTATATTTAGACAGCTCGGCTTGTCCAGAGAGAATGTGTCTTGCACTATTTCACAAAAAAACTCTAAGAGCATGTGCAAATATTTGATGCTGAAGAGCTCTTAAGGCTTGAAGAGCACCATTTACTTATTTCTACACATCAGTGTGGGCTTAGGATGTTAAATAGATTAAAAGGCTAAGAGAGGTCACTGAAGTAGACTCTCTTTCTCTCATCCTGACTTTTATTCTTTGCAAAGTTTTTGCACTTTTCTTTAGAGTGTCCTTGGCAAACCCGCCTTAAGAGCCACCTCGGATACTGTATAAGTTTGTGGCTCTCTGAATCCTGGCCCCCACCCCTCCCATGGCTGCCCTCCCGAAACTCCGCTTCAGCCCAGGCATCCAGCAAATGTTTGCCTGCGGGGTCAAAATATTAATAACCACTTGGCAGCCTGCTTTTGGAGCCGGGGCTCTCGGGGGCGGGGGGCAGCCGCGGTGCTGCCGTGCGGGCAGTGAGCGCGGCCGTACCTGGCAGGGCAGGGAGGACCTGCTGACACCCACCCTGATGGCCACGGGCTGCTCCGGTGGTGACACGGGCAGTCGGAGGCGGGAGGGACGCGGCACGACAAGAGCAACGGCAGGAGGAGCCGCTCTGCCGAGTATGGCCACGTCGTTTCAATTTAATCTCATTTAAAAAGACATAACTAATAAATTTGTATGGACGAGGCTGCCGGAGACGTAAAGCAGAGTCGATAGTGGTTCAATCCCATTGAACCCTATTGAAAACCATGACAACAAGGAACAAGCTCCGATTTATCTCGGAGAGTTAAAGCACATTGTGGGAAGGCGTCAATCACCTATTATTCCAGATCTGAACAAATGCAAAATCTTGACTGGAACAAATGCTTCCAACAGGTCCGGGACATAGGGCTACATTTCTCTTTTGTTCACGGCCTAGCAGTTGGCATGTATTTGTGTTCCCCTCACTCCGACCACCCAGGACGGCTGGGAGGCTGTGCTTGGAGCGGGGAAGATAACTACTGTCACCAGGCATGCTTGATAGGTGGCTGCCGTAATCACGGCCTGGGAATCGTTTATATGGAGCCTGTCCATTCCCGAAGAAATATGCGGGAAGTTGGTCAAAGGGAGCCTTGTGTCCCGTTCATCTCGCCCACAAATCTCGCCGATATAAATCTCGTCTTTCCCTTGCTGTTATCGCTCTATTGACATTTTCCTCGTGAAGTGTAGCTGCTTCCAGGACCGACACCCGGAGGAGGCTGGGGAGGGGCTGCGGCAGCCGAGGGCAGGCGGGGAGTGGGGCTGGGGGAGAGAGCGGGGCTGGAGAAATATAATCTATACACAATAGCTTATACATGTCTATTTGGACGGGGAAATCTGAACCGACAAAGCGGCCGGATAGGAGAGTATCTCCGTGTGTATCCGGGTGCCCATTTCCAGGCACGCCGTGTGCCTGATGGGGCTGTGCTGTCTGCGCTCTGGACGGCACTGGAGGGCAAGGGGATCCTCTGGGGAGAAGCCAGGTGCTTCCTTCCCGCCGGGTTTTTCTCCGCCCGGCCGGACTCGCCTCCCATCGGTTTTTCAGCCGGGCGCCGGGTCCCTCCCGCGAAACCGGTGGGAAGCGATGGGGCCGGGCGCTGCGTCCTGCGGATGGGGAGCGTGTCCCAGTCCCTCCCTCCGCGGCCCCCGCGGCTTCACCCACGCTGTGTGATCCGCGGGAAGCCCATCGGTCACTGCTGCCCCTGCCCTGCGGCTGAGGACGGCGCCCTGCCGTTTTGCGTATGAACAGCTCAGCGAGCTTCTTGTTTCTTTTTTTTTTTTTTTTTTTAATCAGCCCTCGGCAGCTATCGATGCTGTGCAAAGGCCGACGGCAGCTCCGTGGGAGGGACAAGGCCGCCCGGCGAAAGGCTGCGAAGAGGCTGTTGTCCCACGGAGAGACCCGCAGAGCTCTCGCCGGGCTCCCCCGGGAGCGGCCGGCCCACGTCCGCAGCCCCGCTCCCGAGGGGCCTAGGTGCCGGCTTGCTTTAATGCTGCTTGAGGCAGATGAAGCTGCGTTCGGTGGGGATGAGAGACGCGCGGATGAATAAACGCGCCGTGTTTGACGTTTCTTTCCCTCTCTCCCAGCTGGAATCGCAACAGACACTCACACATATCTCCCGAGCGGATATTCTTAGGTTTGTACAATGCAAAATGGTGCTAAAAAAATCTCGCTCGCCCCTGCTTCCGACTCTTGTCTTTATGGAACGAATGTGTTTGGCTCCCCGCGTTTCCCTAGCCAAGCTCATGCCATCACCCTGCTTGAGAGAAAGGTGCACCTTCCATCCATCATGCCCAGGAGAGGCAAACAAAAATCCCTCAACCCGAAGATTCCATCCCCTCAGCGCACACACCCGCCAGCCTGCCCTGCCGAGAGCTCAGCCGAGGTGTGAAAAATCCCCCGTTGAGGGTAGAAAACCTGCCAATGGCGAGCGGGAGAATGGGAGGTAGCACGGCAAACAGCCCGGGGAAATAAAACAAATAACTACTTAAATTCCTTCCAGGTTTAAAGAGAGAAGGGGGGGGGGGGGGTCAATAAAGAAGGAGAAACTGGGAGGGGGCTCTCGGCAGGCCCTGCGGATGTCCTGGGAGGATTCACTTTGTCTACGGATAGAAGGGACGCTGGTGGCTTTGGTGGCGGATGGAGGGGGGTGGTTGTTGGTCATCCACATGCCACCCAAGATGTTATTCACTGCTAACAATTACCATTATCTGTCCCCACTTTTGGCTAATCAGACAGAATATGTAATGGTGAAGCCTGTTTCCTGCTGTCTTTGGGAGGTAACGGGTTATTCTCTCATGGGGGTGGCGGAACGGGGAGGGGGGGGTTACACCTACTCCCATTAGGGCTTTAGCACTTGACTAATTCAGGTACTTAGCATCCTATAGACAGGGACGGTTTGAAAGCAGGCAGTGTTTGCAGTGGGGAGGACTGTTTATATAAAACAGGACACCTCTGTAAACGACACTAATATTTGGGGTTAGATGGCGATGGAAGGGAAGGTCCTCTTGAGCTGGGAGATTCCCCAGTAACTGGGTGAGCAGACCTTTCCTCGCAGCTTTTAAGGGAGTGTGTTCGGGGCTTTAGGACCATATTTTTTAAGGGGTTGTGCACAACCTACCATGGCCACATCTGGCAGGATCAGTTTTACGGTGAGGAGCATTTTGGATTTACCAGAGCAGGATGCTAATAGCATAAAGCAAGCCTCTGACCATCACCATTCATCGGAGAACTACATCGGCTCGCCGTACCGGGGATGGATAGAAACAGACAGAAATCACTATCCCTGTGAGTATGAAACGGCCAGGAATTCGCCGTCTCCGCACAACTATCTTTTATTTGTTGTCCTCCTCCCCTCTTTTGAGGAGGATGAGAAGAAGTGAATCGTCAGCTCGTGTAGCCTACAGAAGCGGGGGAATCCAGGCTGGGAATTTTATAGAATATTACTGAATTGCAACAATGAAACAACAGGAGCATCCCGGACATGAGTTTAAGAGAGAAAAGATTTTTTTTTTCTGTAGGTCCGTGCATGTTCCCAGCTATAGCTGAAAACAAAACCTCGGGTTGTGTCCGCCCTTCTCTCTGCGCTTATCATTTAAGCTCTCTTACCGGATTCTGTTGGGTTTTTGTTTGTTTGTTTGTTTTGTCCTCCGTTTCACTGTTGCAACAAAGTCCTACCGGTTGGTGCCGGAGGACTTTCAGGTCCCGCCAGGCGCAGTGGAGGAAGGGCTAAGCACACACCCAGCGCCGCGCCTCCCCGAGCTGCCGCCGGCTGACGGGGCCGCTGTGCAGCCCACGGCTCTTACCGCGCACGGCTAAGCCGTGCTAAGTGAGTGGCGACTGCTCTTTGGATGGATGCAGGAGTCCAATCGGGATGAGTTAAATATTAAGGTTATCGAGTGGCTGGAGAAAAGTAGTAATGAAAGGTCATCCCCATATTGTTAGCATCGAACGAGCACAAACGCTGTCAGCGCGCCTGCCTCCGGGCTGTGCGCGGCCAAGCCGCCGTGCCCGTTTAGGGGATCGACGCCGGGGCCGAGCTGCTACCCTGCAGGTGAAAAAAAACTCGCTCCGTCCTGAGGGTTAGGTTTAATGCATTCGAGGGGTTAGCTCACATCTCTTGTTGACTGTTGGGATTAGTCCGGCCCAGTAAACAGACGGGGCGTTTCGGCTCTCGACGGCCCGCCGCGCGTCCTCGGAGGCTCTACCCCGTACCCCGGCCACCCCCTCTCTCTAACCCCCTCGCTGTCCCCAGCTTCCGACGAGAGTGGCCCGGAGCTGAGCTTGCCCGACTCCACCCAAAGGTCGCTTCCTGCCCACGGTTCGGAGGCCGAGGAGAAGAAGAAGAAGCGGCGGGTGCTCTTCTCCAAGGCGCAGACGCTAGAGCTGGAGCGGCGGTTCCGGCAGCAGCGGTACCTCTCGGCGCCGGAGCGGGAGCAGCTGGCCCGGCTGCTCAGCCTCACCCCCACTCAGGTGAAGATCTGGTTCCAAAACCACCGATATAAGATGAAGCGGGCGCGAAGCGAGGGTCCCGGCAGCCCCTCGCCGCGCCCGCCGGCTCTGCTGCGCCGGGTAGTGGTGCCGGTGCTGGTGCGGGACGGGGAGCCCTGCCGCGGCTGCCCCGCCAGCCCCCCGCCGCCCGCTGCCCGCCCCAAGATGGGCTGCGCCCTGGCCGGCTGCAGTGCGCAAGCTGCACTGGCCCTGCCGGGCTACCGAGCCTGCCCGCCCGCCTCCGCCGCCGCCCTCGGCGTCTTTCCCGCTTACCAGCACTTAGCGCACCCCGCCGTCGTCTCCTGGGGCTGGTGATGGCGGCGCTTCGCCCTCCGGGGCCGGACTCATGCCACGGGCGCAGGCAGGCCCGCCCCAGCCACAGGCTCCCGGCGCCCCGAAGGCGCCGGCGAAGGGCCGTGAGGCGGAGGCGGCTGCGGGGCGGCAGCGGACAGGCCGGCCTCGCGTGGGCCGTCCTGCCGTCCCGCCGCTGGGCTCACCCGAGATGCGGGCGCGCACGGCGGGTGCGGCTCTAACTCTGTAAAACCCTCGCTCCCCCTGCTTCTCTTCCAGACATTCCTTGTTAAACAAACAAACAAAAAAATCCTAGCGACCTAGTTTCTTTAAAAATAGCTAATCTTTCCAGTGACTAATAAAATGATATTTGACTAATAAATTTTTCCCGGCAAAGAGGCATATTTTTGGTCATCGGGGCTTTTGCGACGGATTACTTCCTGTGCCACAGGCGCTTAAACACCTGTCTTGATCGCGCCATCGGAATGTCAAGTTCATTTGTCTTATCCCCATGCACCGGTAAACGGCGAATAAAGTTTTCTATAATCATCTCGCCGCAAACCTGATGCTATTTCCCGTGGGCAGCGTCGTCCCGCGGCCCCTCGTCCCTTGAGGCTCCCTCAATTTTCGTTGCGGGTGCCGGTTCTGGTGGAGCTGAAGTTCGTTTTTAGAGGTGCTAAAGTGGGATCCAGAATTAAGCAAATCTTCCCAATAACCTGTGTCTGTTCTAAGGATCGACCAGGGAAAGGGCGCCAAGAGAAAACAGTGATGCCTTGTAACGCCCAGTGTTTTGAAATGCTTCGGGGGAGGGGGGAATCATATAATTGTCCTAGGAGCCGCCAATGCGGAAAAACCCTTAGAAAAAAACCCCTCAAACGAACCCATGTCTCTGAAATGCAGACCTCCATCCCTCCGACGGGAGCCTCAGAGCAAGAACGGGGAGTGAGTGTCTGGGGGCAAAGACCCCATAGGATCTGATGGAGCCAACCTGCCAGCCGAGGAAACGCCGTCGAAGAACGAGAGACGAGCAAAAGCTGTTTGGGGATTTATTTTGCCCCTTGGAAACGGATTACTTCGGACCTGGTGTGCCCCTGAGATATGTTGTGCTTGCCTACATATCTCGGGGAGGCCTTGGGGAGCGGGGCTACGAGGTACCGCCGTCGCGGCTGGGAGTTCCCATGAGTGCTTTTGTTCCCGTGCCCAGCAGCGGCGGAGGCATCGTGCCGCTCCCCTCCTTACCCTAGGCTTCGGCCCCTCCACCGAAGCCTCCGTGAGTGAACATCAGACCAAGCTGCAAGGGAGGGCAGGTCGGGGAGGATGGAGCGTCGCTGGTCCTCTCACCTGCATCTCCTTCCCTGTTTGTACAGGCAGCATTTGCCGAAGGGGAGATGCAAAGCGGACCAGGCTGCAGGGATGTGCGGGAGGGACTCGGGGAAATGCAGCCTCTATGTCACCTGGGATTTGTTTTTTCGTCGTCTTTCCCCCTCCCTTTATTTTTCCTCCTGCCACTGATTTTTTTTTTCTTTTTTTCTTTCTTTCTTTTTTTTTTTTTTTTTTGGTCTCAGCTGCTGGCCACCTTGTCTCCCATATGGATGGGGTTATCTTAGAAGAATCTCCCAAAGAATCGCTCCTTAAACCTCCTTTTGTCTTGGGAGTTGAAAAGAGCATTGTTGTGCGTGAAAAGGACCTAGACAAAATCCGCACTGTTTCAATTCAGGACTGTTTAATCAGTCCCTAGTGACAATTTTATGGGTTTTAGGCGGTACAATAGTATCTTTTAAAACCTTGTGGCCTTCATGAAAACAAAGGACTTGAATTTTATGGGCTTACAACTCCAATTAGAACAGTGCCAATGTGTATGGGAGATTATCAAATTTGTATCATAAAACCCTTTTATAATAAATGATTGCTGGAAGCTGAGGAGGGATAGAGGGAGAAGGGACCCAGGCTTCAAGCAGTTGACTTTGTTGTATCTAGTTTTAAAAATACACATTCTGCTCTCCATTTTAATCTTTATGACTCAATTATGCAGCAGGATCAGCAGTGGAAATAGTATGATATCGGCATTAGAAACAGAAACAAAGGCAAAAGGAGAAGACCCCTCTTTCTCAAGCCCAAATTTTCCTCCGTTATCTTGCGGAGAGTTGATTTGGCAGCATCCTGCCTGGAAAGCTCCCTCTCTGGGTCCTTGGTTATCTGAGCTGCTCTCCTGTCCTGGAGCCTATACATGACCATAGGAAGGATCTGTAAAATAGGTGGTCCTCATTATATATTACTGCTTTTATGAATTATTGTTCATAACCAGCTCCTTCCCTGTTTTTTTGATGCAAAACTTGTGGTTTGTGAGCTTTACTTTTTATCCAGCCCAGGAGTGGAAAAGGTGTGACGCCTGGGTCACACCTGGACAAAGGCTGAAGTTGTGTTCTTCCAGGCTGAGGGGAGGTCACTGCAACAGCGATGCAAGGAGGATGGAAAAGTCAGGTTCAGGTACTGAGAAAAGCAGCCCTCTTTATACAGTACGTTCACGTAGAAAGAGTAATGTATTAAATAATGAGTCAATTCAATAGACTACGGAGATTTACAGTAAAAAGGGAAAGTCTTGTGAAGAAGATAGGGTGGAATTGAAAGTATTCTTTTTCCCGACAGAAACAAATCAGTCTGTATAAACTTTAAGTGTATTTGAAGAAAAATTGATTTGTTACCCCTACCAGTGGTTAAGCTGTATCTAGGAGATACATCTTAACAAATGATGATAATGGCTTTGAGGCAAAAGTAACTTACTGCCTTTCAGTGTATTCTCTGCTGCTTTGCCTTGGGTTTTATTAAGGCACATCATCTTAGTTATTGGTTTGAGGTTTTTTCTCCTCCTCAAAAGGGTGAATGTATACACAGTCTCTGCCCTTTCTTCTTTTCTTTTGCTTCACCAGGTCTCACTGTTACCTTCACCCTGCAGATATGCCTGTGATTTCACTGAAACTGATGAATAAACACACCATGATCAAGACCTAAATGCCATCTTCAGCTAATGCAGAGCATTGCTAACATCTTCAAACAGCTTCCCGGGGTGCTTTATTCTCAGTCAATAAACAAACTGTTGACTTTGCAAAGGCCCAGCCTGGTTTCAGTGGGAGCCCCTGGACACATTTGTTAACTCAGAACCGAGGCATTAAACCAAATCATTAGACTGCATCCGAAAAAAACAGACAATAGTTCTGAAAGAGCATATGATTGAGCATCTTTGCAATAATTTATGAAGAAGTTAAGCATGCTCCTGCCAACGGGTGCCCATCGTTAATTTTTGGATGCATACACTGTACATTTTAAAAATTGCAGCAGGTGAAAAACATCACTCCACAAGCAGAACTCTGCTATGCACCAAAACAAAAAAAATCTCTTATCACTGACTTGGAAAAGACTTCTGAGAGCCTCACAGGAAGGACATATGTCTGAGTTAATAACCATCTAGATTGTGGTTGTTAACTAAATTCAAGTCAGGTCTGTGGAAATTCTTCGGACTTTTTAGCCCCCGTTACCTAGTAGCGCTTCATAGCAGTTAGCCTTCCACCCTTGGTCAGAGCTCATCTAATGTTAGGGATGAACGCTTAGTTCACTTTGCTTTCAGAAACAAGTGATGTCCAGCCCTTCCCAAGCCTCAGTACAAGCCTCAAAATCAGAAAGAGTCAAGTGTCACCAGCATCAGCATTGATAGAAGAACCTCAGGAACCTCATGTAACTTCCATGAGGCTTCTAATGCATCTTAGTTAAAGGGGAACTTCCTGTGGGAAAGGAAGCAGTTGATGCAGAGTTGCACGCAACAGAGAAGTTGATTTATGTTCCTCAAGCATAAAGCTCTGCTCAAATATCGTGCAGGAGTGAAGTAGCTTGAATCAGCAGTAACCAACATTATTGATATGATAAAAAATCACTTACATATCTACAAAGCTTAATTGGGATGAGAGATCTCTGACTGACACTAAGAATAGACAACTGAGCTATGAGATCAAGTTTATTTTTCATCTTATTTGGTCTTACAATTTAATTCTGGACAGTGAAGGCAATCAGCTCTCCAGACTGAGGATGTTGGCAGTTGTCCCAGTTGTCACCCTATTTTCTACACTCCTACTTAAAAGGAGTCATGAAGTGTGTCGGAAATGTACCCTTCAAAGATAGATCTCCTCTCCAGAAGAGCAGAGCTGTACCTTTCTTGATATTTAGGACCAAAATGGAAAATAAGTCCGTTTCAGACATCCACAGGTCTCAGACTGTTTTCCAGATCAAAAGGAGACCAAATAATTTAGAGACTGTGTCATATTAGTTACTTCTTCATAAGCCTTTGCTCCATCTAATGCTTAAACTTGAGAGTTAAATATCCTCTTCAGAATCTGACACAATTTGTTTCTGGGTGAGGGTTACTTTAAAAGAGATCAGGAACAGAGAGAAATGGGAAAAGATATAGAACAAGCCTGTAACAACAATGAAAAGAGGAAATCTCCTCACTAGTTCTGGAGCATGGAGGGTGCATTTCCATCAGACTGTCCATACTGCTTTAAAGTAGTTAGTCAAATTCCTAAGGGGCATCTGACAAGCAGAAGAGTCCCACTCACTAGTACACAGCATTCCTGAAGACAAAAATGATTTGAGTATTTGAGTATTTTGCTTTGCAATATTCATTGCAAGAAAGTATCAGACTTTTAATGATAGGAATGCAGTTTTTCTCTGACCTCTTTATTTTCCAGTTGTGGATGGATGGGAGATTCGGTACTAAGTTAATGATGTCATGATATAATGGCTTCACTAAGAATGATTTTACTAAATCATAAATATAGTGACTTAAAAATATATAGAAAGTATTGATCTGGAGAGGAAAAAATCCTTATTTTGATACAAGAGATTGATTTATGTAACTACATATTAATTACATAGTTTAATTTCAGTATATTAGTGCTATGTTGGAGTGTTTGCATGCCTTACCCCATACGTGCTACAAGTATTTAAGTAAATCATGTTCTCTAGCTTTGATAAAGGGGCAATTGAGAAGACAATATACCACTGATATTTCTCTGTATCTGTCTGAAGATCCCTGCTGTCTGTTGCATTTTCACTCAGATAGAGGACTATTTGTATTAACTTCTGTTTTCATAAAACCTATATAATGACTTTTACTTATTTTTTCTGTTGTCTTTCCATAGCCATTCTCCAAGATTGATATCCTGTCTTGGATATCTTCTATGCCCATCACTTATGCTCATGATTTTCCAACATCGCCAGATAAATGCCTCTGAAAATGCTGCAGCCTGGTACAGAAAGGTGCCCAGTACATAGTGCAGTGCTTTTCTGGAAGCTGTTGATTTCTGTTGCTTGTGTGCATTCACGTAGAGTTCCTAATTGGATACATCTGCTCTCTGCAAAACACAGTATCATCCCTGATGATTGCTTTGCCATCACACTTCAGAAAATGCATCTGCTGCTGCTAGCTGTGAGGGCTTCTCCTGATCACTTCCATTTCCCAGTTGCTTCCAGAGAGCACCATGTTATGAAATGTTCTTCTTTGTTATTTGCACATACAATTAAAAGGCAGAGATGACTGGTTTTACTCAGCTCTTCCCTTTACTTCCCCTACATTGGCCTCACGATGCCACACCAGTAGTATCATTTGTCTTCAGCATTGAAGTTCTGCCTCCACCACAAATATTTTCTCTGTGCCTGGTTTACCTGCCTTCTACTGAAGGTTGAGATTGTGTGAATATTTTCCTTTCCCCACCTTTTCTTTTTAAACCAATAATTTATCACTAATGTCCAATATAAAAATCTCAAGGAATTAATTTTACCACTGAGTAACCTTCAGACCCAGTTATGCAACCAGTTTCCACAGTACCAATGTATATGGTTGTGACTACTTTAACATTTGTCTCTTCAAGTTTGGCTACTGAAAATTAACTTTAGTTATGCTTCAGAGTAACCTAGACTTTATTACTGTTTTCAGTTTGGGGTACTTTAGAGTTCCTTTGTCAACTGAAATTTGAATTTTGAGTGCACTGAAATTTCAAGCTGCTACAGGAATACTGTTCTGATGTCTCCATTTTAAAAAACATGTTGAAGTATTCAAAAGCTACAGGAAAGATGAAGGCTTGGCAATTATCCTGTGGCATGAAGGTTGGGGTAGGTGTCCTGTCTATTCTAGGTTACCAAAGAAACTGAAGAAGCACCCTAAGTTAAAACACAGTAAACATAAGCTTGGTTATAAAAGGCTCTTCAGGTAAGCTGGCACTTTTCAATATGGTCCAATATCTAGATAAAACCTAGTTTGAAACTGAATCCTGACTCCTAATCAGTGAGAATTATTAGCCATTTTTTCCACAACTTGGTGGCAAATTCCTTGACTCTGAAAAATTTTAATGGGATATATAAACAAAAATGTTCTAGTTTAATCATAGATGTTGGCCTTACATTGAGAATGAATTCCAGATATTCTCAAGGCTCATATTGTATTATAAATTTTCAAGCAATGCTAGGGGACATACCATGGGACAGGTTGTTAAAGGATAAAGGGGCCCAAGATATTCAAACATCACTTTTTCCAGGCTCAGGATCAGAGCAGCCTAGTGGGTAAGAAATAAAGAAAGGGAGCCAAGAGGCCCATGTGGATAAACAGGGAACTGTAGGGCAAACTCAAGTGGAAGAAGAGAGTCTAAAGATCATGGAAGGAAGGGTTGGCCACTTGGGATGAGTATGACTGTCATCAGGGAGACAACTGGGAAAGCTAAAGCCTTGTTGGAGTTATACCTTGCGAAGGAGGTCAAGGACAACGAAAAGGGCTTCTGTAAATACATTGTGGACAAAACTAACACTGGAGGCAATGCAGGCCCACTGTTGAATGAGGTGGGTGCCCTGGTGACAGAAGATACAGAGAAGGCAGAGTTACTGAATGCCACCTTTGCCTCTGCGTATACTGCTGGTGACTGTCCTTGGGAGCCCCAGACTCCAGAGGAAGTCAGGTTAAAGGAGCAGTTTTGTTTGGTTAATGAGGATTGGGTTAAGGATCAGTTGAGCAATCTGAATGTACATAAATCCATGATCCCTGATGGGATGCACCCACAGGTGCTGAGGGAGCCTACAGAAGTCATTGCTAAACCACTCTCCATCATATTCAGTAAGTCATGGAGAACAGGAGAGGTGCCTGAGGACTGGAGGAGAGCAAATGTCACTCCAGCCTTCAAAAAGTGCAAGAAGGAGGATCTGGATAACTACAGACCGGTCAGCCTCACCTCCATCCCTGGAAAGGTGATGCAACAACTTATCTTAGGTGCTGTCTCCAGGCATTTAAAGCACAAGAAGGTCACTGAGAGCAGTCAACATGATTTTACCAAAGGGAAGTCATGTTTGACCAACCTGAGAGCCTTTTATGAAGACATAACCAGGTGGGTAGATGGTGGTAGTGCAGTGGATGTGGTTTCTCTTGATTTCAGTAAAGCATTTGACACTGTCTCCCATAGCATCCTCACAGGAAAACTGAGAAAGTGGGGGCTGGATGATCAGGTAGTGAGATGGATTGTGATCTAGTTGAAGGGAAGAAGGCAGAGAGTTGTGATCAGTGAGGCAAGGTCTAGGTGGAGGCCTGTATCTAGTGAAATCCCTCAGGGATTGGTGCTAGGACCAGTACTGGTCAATATATTCGTTGATGACCTTGCTGAGGGAACAGAGGGCACTGTCAGCAAGTTTGCTGCTGATACGAAACTGAGGGGAGTGGCTGATACACCAGAAGGCTGTGCTGCCATTCAATGAGACCTGAACAGACTCGAGTGTTGGGCAAAGAGAAATCTAATGAAATTCAACAGGGACAAGTGTAGAGTCTTGCATCTGGGAAAGAATAACCCCATGTACCAGTACAGATTGGGGAATGAACTGTTAGAGAGTAGTGTATGGTAAAGGGACCTGTGGGTCTTGATGGACAGCAGGATGACCATGAGCCAGCCATAATTCACTCATGGCCAAGAAGGCCAGCGGCATCCTGGGATGTGTTAGAAGGGCTGTGGTTAGTAGGTGGAGAGAGGTTTTCCTCCCTCTCTGCTCTCGTGAGACCACATCTGGAATATTGTGTCCAGTTCTGGGCCCCTCAGTTCAAGAAGGACAGGGAGCTGCTGGAGAGAGTTCAGTGCAGGGCCACACAGATGATGAAGGGAGTGGGGCATCTCCCTTATAAATGAAAGGCTGAGGGAGCTGGGCCTCTTTAGCTTGGAGGAGACTAAGTGACCTCATTAATGTTTACAAATATGTAAAGGGTAGGTGTCAAGAGGATGGAGCCAGGCTGTTCTCAATGATGTCCAATGATAGGACAGGGCACAATGGGTACAAGTTGGAACATAAGAGGTTCCAAAGAATCACAGGGAAACATTTCTTCACTGTGAGAGTGAGAGATCACTGGAACAGGCTGTCCAGATGGATTGTGGAGTCTCCTTCTCTGGAGACATTCAAAACCCACCTGGATGAGTTCCTGTGTAACCTAATCTAGATGTTCCTGCTCTGGCAGGGATATTGGACTGGATGATCTTTGGAGATCCCTTCCAGCCCTTGAGATTCTGTGATTCTGTGAGATTCTGTGAAATGACAATGCTTAGTCAAATCAAGACTTCTTGACCTTTAAATCTGGACATCTAAATTTGATACCCTGGTGTACTTCAGGTCTCAGAACAGCCTGTGTCATCAACTCATGTAAATTATCACCACCCTCAGACTACTTTAGTTTAATTTCATCATGAAAGAGCTCAGTCAACCTGTATCACAAAGGTGGTTTTGAACTGCACCAGATATAGCTGGAAAATTCCTTAAAGTTATATATATCTTTATTCCTTAAAGATTGTGTATACCAGCTCATAGATAAATGGCTTTTCTAAAAGAGTTGCTGAATTCGAGGGAGATGTACCTGCAAGTGTAGAGGTGGGGTTGAATAACAACATGAGCTCTTTTTTTGTTGCATGGCATAGCCTCACAGTCCACACTGCTAATGGCAGGTACCAACTCTCCTAGGCTGCCCAAGAAATAAATGCCCAGCTGCACAGGACATTCTCTGCTTCTCTATTTCTAGCAGCACCCACCTACCAATTTACAGACATTCTAGGATGACAATGCTGCCAAAAAGTCATATCTCTACTCCTCTTCCCAGTACCTTTTTCCTACTGTTAAAGCAGCATGAAAATCACTCATGCTGTCCTAGGTCTCCTTTTGATCCCTGTTCTTTCCCACTCCGGCATGAACTTCACAGGAAGTGGGAGCTGCTAAGGACATCTTCAGACCAGATTCCCAAGGGCACCTTGTAGCAGCTGGGAAAAAGAGCTGAAAAATCAGGAGGCTGAGGAAATGTATGTGTGACTCTGTTGCTTTTTCTTTCCTCTTCTCTTGCTCTCTCTCTCCACCATTAGGCTATGCCTGCTATAGAATCAGACCAGTAGCTGCTCCTAACAGCCTCACTTTGCATTTTTCGCTATTGTCACTGTACCAGCCAATCATGTAAAAAAATTATATATTGACTTGGCAGGTGCTTCTGTTTTGAACATGATTAAATAACTTTTTATTGTCATCTTCAAAGCATTTTTATGGTCATTTACTGACTGAAAGGGGCTCTGATTTTGTGAGCATCTGCCAGAATATGTTTGATCCTGTCATCATTTCTTCAGAAAATCACAAGCTAGAGTGCAAGATACGGTAAGTGCATGAATTGTCCATTGCACTCTGCACTTACAACACTGCCTTCATTGTCAATGATAACAACAGCAGGGGAGAGATCTTGGGAGTTAAGCTACCTGCTGTTTTCTCCTTGATGTTTGAGCTCTTGGATACTGTAAGAATCTCAGAGTTGCAAATAGCAGCTTCTTTGTTGATGCCTTATTTTATTGGTTATTTAACCACAGTACGGTGTTTGTAATTAGAGCTGACTAGAAAGGAGGATTTCCATTTTGACAGGAAATGCTGGGTCTTTAGTTCTGTATCAGCATGGCAGTATTACAGCAGTGATGGAGACCTGGCCTGTGTTTTGCTCTTGCTCATGGAGGTGCTCTGCAGACCTTTACTGAACATCCAATTTTAAGTTCTCATCATATTCCCACATATTGAGCAGAATTCATGTATGCCCCATAAATGTCCCAATTTCACCGAATAATCACTTTCCTGTGGAAAACCAGCTAAAGCACTTCCTGTCAGCATTATCTGTCTCTGCAACAGCCTTCGCTGACCTCCGTCCGGGCTCACAGTCCCTGTGTAAATCAAAATAGAAGTACTTCTTGCTAGCTGAGTTAGGCTAGTAATACTGTGTGGATGAAGCAAACAGAGTTACAAGTAGCATATCTTTAGTTAAATTTAGCAGTAATCAGCTGGCCACATTCTGTAGGAAGCAGGAAGGGAGGGAGGATTCACAAGGAGGGAGGGATCTGATAGAAAATCAAGCAGAAGCTATAAAAACATTTCTCTAAAATGGCAGCATAATGAAAAAGGGATGCCAAGCAAAGAGCTTACTGATCATCTGTGTATCACTCATACTCCAGCTAGCTCAGCCCTCGGTTTGGAGGGGGCGTGCAGGTGTTGAGAAGGATTTCTTCCCACACATGGTACTTTTTGCAAGATTCTTTTCCACAGACAAAACTTATTTGTGTCTCATTACCACCCTCTGAGACAGACTGTTAAAGTGCAAGGTGAAAAGGCAAAAAAATAAAGAGTATGAGACTGTCAGTATTTCTGAGAACAACCAAAATGAGACTTGGAACAGAGGCTTGAATCCCTGAAAAAATGTATGTACTAACTGGTTGAATTTTCCCTCATTTGCATACCCCCATGTCACTCAGGACTGTCACTGCTGCTCCTGAAACATTGCCCTACCATCTGGATTTCTTTCAAATGTTGGCTATGCCACAACTGCCCCCCTCACCTTTGACAGACATTATCTTTCCTCTCACAAAATCATCAATAAAGAAATGAAGTTCATACAAAATTAGTTATCATGGAATAATTTAAAAGATGACAAAAATTAACAATAGTGACCTTTGATATTGTAACAAAACAGTTCCTCATATCAAGAAGGTAAAACCATTGGCTTTTAGGACTTCATTCTTTTGGTTGGGAATGTCAAAGGAAGGAGACCACAGGAGATATCTAACACGCCCATAAATGTCTCTAATGAAGAAATATTTCTGGCTATATTGAAATGTTTATGCTTATAAGTCTATGTCACG